>NC_087437.1:4172438-4877938 GCF_036321535.1 Camelus dromedarius | reverse complement strand
GCCGCTGACCCACTCTGACAGCTGTGGCGGCGGAGGGCCCATCTATAATTAGGTCATTGCTCTAAATTCCCTGTCCCAGCTCAAGGACAGGACTCGTACGTATCCACCCATGGGAGGAGAGGGCGTGAGAGACCTGAAAGAACCCACTGCGGTTACAGTGCCTCTTTTAAGAATATACATTTAAAGCTTTCAGTCCTCAATCAAATCCCCTACTATAGTTTTTTTAGTAGTTTAAATAACTGCTAGAAGTTTACTGATAATTAGTTTGAACTACTTATTTTGATTTGAAGGATTCCTGCTGTTTGGGTAATCAATGCCCAGAAAAAATACCTAAAATCTTGCAGGGGGGGGATTTTTCACTTATTTCCTCAAAGGCCTACTAATAATTTTTAATGAAGAGCAGGCTATTTTAAAAATAAAAATTTTGAAATTACCTTAACATTCTTCAAATGAGAAGATGTCAGCCAAATATTTTTAGTGTCTAGGAGATCTGTTTATGATAAAGTAGCTGTAGTTAAAATCATCTCTGCTAATATAAATATGAAGTGTCCTAGAGGAGGGGATGCTTACCTCTGTCATTAGCTATTTATTGCACATTTGTTAGTTTATATGGTGCTGTCTTTAAAAGGTAAAAATTAGGCTTTCTGTTTATTGTATACAGTACCATTTAGGTAGGAATATTTACTACAATTTGATAATTAATCTCTTGGTTCATACGTCATTGCCTACATAGCTGACTCTAGTACCTTTGGTTATTTTTAAGTGTGTATTTTCTTTTGAAATGTAGGAAAGAGAATCAGTTCTGCAAGAGGCTCACTTAGCATGCTCAGACCTGTGGTCCTATTCCAAGTTACTTCCTTAATGATTTAGAAAATTCAGTGGTGTATTTTACGAGGGAATTTTTTAGCAAAGCAGTTAAGATGTGGTGGTTAAGTAGATTTGAAGGCAACAGGCTATGACGATGGTTTAAAAATAGATTTCAGGGAAGTTGCTTTGATCTTGTCTGAGGACATAGGACATCCTGCTAATTGCAATTGTCTGATTATCTTACTGCCAAGTTCATTGAAACACATTTCCCATCTTGTTAATAATTTTTAAGGTACCTTCCAACTCTAAAATTATATAAAAATTGTTGGTAGCTGTGAGTTTTCAGCCAATAAGAATGTATATTCATTCAAGAAGACATCTTTATTCCTGACCCCTGTGTTTTGTTTATTTGTCACATTGGTGCTTATCAAATTGTTGCTTGCCTGAGGAGCTAAGGCTTTGACATTTGCCTTGTATTATAAAAATAGTTGTTTGCTGACCCTCATGTTCTCCTGATTATCAAGTCACCTTTCTCCATCTCTTCTTCCATCCCATTCTCCATATTGATGTTCCTGTCCTTGATCAACTTGTGATGACTAGAAATTGGAAGGAAATTTAGCTGTGTGATTATTCAGTTTGTAAGTTTTAAATTGGTTGTCCTACGTAGAGTTAAAATGAATGGTTTTTAAAAAGCAGTGTAAGTCTGGTTTTCATAACCTTGCTTAGCATGAACCCCACAGCATTGGTTGTATCACTTGCATAAAAACCTTTTCCCACCCCACCTTCTACTCTAAATTTTGGTCAGATAAACAGAATACCCCAAATACTTCTTTCCTTTGTGATGGTCACATGTATGTTTTGATTAACAAAACAATTTTAGGGAAGAAAAGACTTTACTTAACTCAAAATAAAAGATGCCACCTAACTCAGGCTTATAAGTAATTTGAGAAAATAGCTAACATATTTATTACAAATAATTGTAAACAAAATAATATAAAGTTTTTTAAGTGATTTATAGTGGCTGAAATTAATTCTAACATTCGCTTTTCCTTGGTCAAGGAGGGAGTCAGCTTTTCTCACAACAAAGGAATTGTAGCAATGTGACATGTTTGCAGCTTGGGAAGCACATCTGGGCTGTACCACTCCGTTCTGTGACCTTGGGTGAATCATCGAATGCCGTTCTGCTTCCGTTCCCCCATCTGTGAAATAGGAATGATATGATTACACCATACCCACCACTCAGGGCTTTTTTTATTGAGTTTTTTTGTATATTTGTGCTTTATGGTACACATAGTAAAAAGTTAATTCATAATTTTGGACAGCTGTTTTACCGCCAGAGGCTTCAGTTAAACTTAATGCTTGAGGAGTACTTTTTACACAAAATAAAGTTGTAAAAGGATATTCAAAATAAAACCAGCGAATACATGTTACGGATCTAAGAAGGAGTTTTAATCTCTTGCTTGTTTATTTCAGAGCAAAGATGGGAAAACCCCACTGCACATGACTGCCCTCCACGGTAGATTCTCCAGATCCCAAACCATTATCCAGAGTGGTAAAAAGTATTTCTGTGTGTTTTTTTCTTAAATGTAGTAAAAGCATCCACAAAATGAATGGTACTGAGGAATTGTCATAGTGGTGTATACATTTTTTACATTTAGTATCAGGGCTCATGGAAATCAGATAATAAAGAATTTAAGATGCCATGTACTTGCATCTTTTGAAATTATGTTCCTTTTTATTTTTGTTTCCCCTAGATTGTAAATAATAATTTCTCTAGCAGTTAGTGTTGAGTTCTTTAAAAGCATTGCTAGGTAGGAAACTCTGCCTTTCCACTGCAGTTTGTATTATATGTTAAAACTCGGTTGCATTTCTTTCTCCCCTTTTGAATATTTTAACTCTTTTTAGGATTTTTATTCATTTCCTGAACTTGTATTCTTTTGCATTTGAATTAGTACTAGGCAAGCTAAACTTTTAAATAAAAAGAACTTTTAGTACATTACTTTAAAGCAGCATTTCACAGGCCATGTTCCAAGGAACTCTTTGTTAGTAGCCCTCAGGAGAATATTTATTCTGATTTTGCAGGGAAAAGGTAGGGATAGTCTCATGATCCGGTAGTTCATGCAGCACTGCATGCAGTCTTCTCTGTAACGTGTAGAGTGCACATTAAAGCTGGGAAAAGTCTTGCTCTAGAGAAATGTGTTTAATTTTGTTTTAATGCTATGGTTTCCAAACACAGGGACCCCAGAAGCCTGTTGTCATTCCTAAATCTGTTAAAGTCTTATGCTCAGTCCACGAAATTGCTTTAAGTATAAAATCTGTAACCCCAGTGCCTGGCCCAATTAAATGTGCTTGCATGAAATCTGTAGTTCAGTTGCTGTACCCATCAGTTTGTGCCTTGACTAGTGTTTTATATTACTTTGCATGTGATAGATGTGCCTTGATCTTTACCTAGTCCTATGTCTGACAGTCCGCCCTTTGCTGCAGGCGCTGTGATCGACTGTGAGGATAAGAACGGAAACACCCCTTTGCACATAGCAGCGAGGTACGGCCATGAGCTGCTCATCAACACGCTTATTACAAGTGGTGCTGACACTGCAAAGTAAGTGCTTCCCCGGGTGCTGATGTTGTGGTGGGGGAACACGCCGGGCAGACGCGTGCTTTTCTAGATGCCTCAAGTGAAGATGTGGGTTTTGTCCTCAGTGTGGTATTCGCTGCTTGAGCTTTTTCCCCTTTCTATTGGCTATGTGGTAAAAGAAAATGTTTAATACAATTTCATTGGGTAAGCCATCATAGGGTATTTTCATATTTTTTATCCCAGTTCTTTCTAGATTTTAAGTAATATAAGTTTCCATGTAAGATTTTGTTTAAAGGATGGATTCTCTTGCATGCTCTACAGGCATAAACACCCTACTTAAACTGATGTTTATCATTCTTATGTATGTTTCTATTTTTTTATTACATTTTTATATGCTCATTAACATGTTTTTAATCATCTTTTAAAGTTTCTGTAAGTGGTATGCTGCTGTATACTTTTTTGCAACTTTTCTTTACATGAAGTTGTTGATTTAGCCACTTAGATGTAAATTTGGGCTTTTTTCTCATCTCTATAATTTACTTTAATTCATTTGTCTTATAAAATTTAATTATGGTATAAAGATTTCACAATTTATTCATCCTTCTTATTTGCAAACACAGGTTGCTTCCAGTTTTCTACCATCACAGAAATTACTGCAGTGAACACTGCCCTGTGGCAGTGATTCTCAGCGGAGGGGCGGGGAGAATGGATTCTGCTCCCCAGGCAAACGTCTAGATGTTCTTGGTCATCATCCTCTGGGGAGGAGGGTTTTACTGTCGGCCCGTGTGGGTACAGCCCAGGGGCACGTCCTGCATGCACAGGAGAGGCCCCCATATCCACAACGACAGTAGTGCTGAGGCTGAAAGACCGTCCCCAGAGAGGGAGATTGCTGGATAAGCTAAGCTGTTTCCTGGTAATTTACGTGGTGGTTGTGTTTGTCTTCAGGCGTGGCATACATGGAATGTTCCCCCTCCATTTGGCAGCCTTAAGTGGTTTCTCAGATTGCTGTAGGAAACTTCTTTCTTCTGGTGAGTAGAACCTTCACAGACAGATTACCCCTTTTTCCTCCCCAAACTCCCCCTCCCCATTTTAATACAGTCTCTTTACTATGCTATTCCAAAATTACATACAGATATGTCCAAGTATGGGTCCTTTATTAACCCATCATAGAAGATGTTGAGTCCTTTCATTTTCAGGTTGAATTTTCTCTTTGGCTCTGGGAGGGGTCTCATTTTTCCAGCAGTGTCCTCCCTCTCAGCTAGGGAGTGGGATATGGGCTGTTTCCACAGCTGCCGCTTTACGTCTTGACGCAGACTATCTTCACGTGCATCTTTCCTTTTTAAGAGCTGATAGCCATTTAGGTTTGTGAAATTATTTATGCCATATCTAACTAGGGTTTTAAAATGCTACACACATTCATAGTGAGTTTGAAACAAAACAGGATCAATAGGTTTCTATAAATATTACTAAAAACTACGATCCTTATTAAATGCATAGAATTACTAAATACATAATTAATTTTAAATAATATTCTATTTCCCAAAGTGTTAGGAAAGTTAAGCAGATTTTATTATATTAATACTCATGATTGATGAAAGAATTATGGGGAACTTTCAGTGAAAAATTAACATTGTGACACAGACACTTGTGAGTTTTTCTTAATGACATCTTTTAAGTGAGGTAATTGTGTTTCAAGTGTTTTAAGTGTATGTGTGTTCACAAGTAATCACATGCCCGTTTATTTATGAGAGAATTCTAAAAATCTTTCCTCGGTGTTAGTAATAATCTACAGGTAACAAAGTACCTATGGCTCTCAAAAAAAAAAAAAACCAGTTTCATTAAGATATAATTCACATGCCATATAATTCACCCATTTTTTTGTCAGTGTTTTTAGTATATTCATAGAGGTGTGTGACCATCACAGTGCATTTTAGAACAATTTCATCTTCCCCCCCAACAAAAGAAACCTCATATGTAGTCAGTCCCCATTCCCTCCCTCCCACAGCCCTGAGCAATCACTAATCTGCTTTCTATCTCTATAAACGTACCTATTCTGGACAGTTCATAGAAATGGAATCACCCAAGATGTGGTCTTTTGTAACTGATTTCTTAGAAATGTTCTCAAGGGTCATCCAGTCTCATAAACACGTGTCAGTACTTTATTTCTTTTTATGGCTAATAGTGTACCACTGTGTCCTCTGGCTTTCAAACAGTTACTCTAGCATTTGTCCTAAAACCCCTCAGTCCTTTAGTGGTAACTTTTTTGGGAAGCATTGTACACTATTAATCTATTTTCAGTAATTTTGTACCTATTTGTAATTCATAGTTTTGTTTGAGATGGGGGGGTATGATTTTTGACACTTACTTGCCGTAATATTCATTCTTGTAGGATTTGATATAGATACTCCAGATGATTTTGGCAGGACCTGTCTCCATGCAGCTGCAGCTGGAGGGTATGTTAACAAAATTTTTACCTTTTTAAAGAAAAGGGTAGCTGGTCATGGCAGTTTTCCTTTTATCTTGTTTCTCTCTATAACATAACAGAAGTGGTTCGGGAGAAGAAAGTTCAAAAATTGCTTTTTTCATCTTCTCCCAGCTAAGTAGTAAGTTGTGAATCGGGGTGACAGGACAAACCTATACCAGGGAACACTGCTTTCCCTGAGAAAGCCGGTCCTGGGTGAGTGAAGACCTGTCCTCAGATGAGAGCATCCGGGCAGTGGGAGTGCTCTGGGGAGGACTCGTGCTCTTTGAGAAGGTGTTTGAGGCTTCGAGTCCGAATCTGAGGGAAAACTGTTGGTGGTCTATTCATATCTGGCCTCTACTCAGGACTGATATGCAGGAAGAGGAAAATTTGAGATTGAAAGATTTTGGACTAAATTTTAAATATTACTTATTAGAAGAAACTAGGCAGTTGGTTTGAATGAACAGCAAATTTCATTTAAAACTCTTGGTCTCTGAAGCATGCTTTTGACCATTGAGATCCGAAATCTGTGATAAGCCGTTTAATTCATGATGACTTATCAGAAGGACATTTGCAAGAATTTATTCCCGTAATAATTCCTTAAAAATTCCCGGCAGTTTCAGAGGGCAGGTTTAGGCCAGTCTCCGTTGAAGAGATGGATTGTGAAAGTGTGGCCAGGTCCTCCTGTCTTCCAAGGTCACTGAAGAACCATCCAGTTAAAACGCAACTCCCTTGTCACCCGCCCGCAGAGCGAGGGACAGCAAAGAGCATGCACATCTGGTCACTTGGCAGTTAGAGTTTTCACTGTAACGTAGGATGTTAGTGTTCAGGATCATACAGTGAAATTACAGAAACACCTTCGTGTGTGCCGTGCCCTCTGAAGTTCTAACTACAGGTACACCTGAGTGAGCAGCTGTAGTGTAGACGGGGGATGGGGAAGGCTGGCCTGGGCGTCATCTGTATTTTCAGGCTTGTTTGAGGTTTTTTTTTCCCCAGTCCATTTTAATTTAATTCAGTATTAAAAATCACTGACATTTAAACCATTCAGTTTTAAGCATGTTGTTTGAAGTTTGATTTTAAAGGTTCCTAAAACCTCTTCAGGAACTTTTACAAATGTGAACTTCTTTTTAAACGGTGAAAACGTGACTCCTTTGTTAACTTCCTTCCACGTGCTAATGTAACTTAAAATCAAAGATAAGATGAATTTTAGTGCTCTTGTTCCTTTCTTTTCAACCCCTTTAATGTGGTTTGGTTCCTGTACAGTGAACTACACATATTTTAGATGTACAGTTTGATGAATTTCGATACAAGTATCCATCAATGAAACCACCACCACAATCAAGATAATAGTGTTTTTATTCTTTATAAAATAAAAATCAGTGTTTCATTCACTTTACTCTCGTTTGAAAATATGCATTATGCTTATTTGAACCTCCCACTTTCATTATAAAATTACTGACAATCATGTCTTCTAACTATTTTTCCTGGATAGGAATTTGGAGTGCCTCAACCTTCTGCTGAATACTGGTGCAGACTTCAACAAAAAGGACAAATTTGGGAGGTAGGGCGTGATCCAGTTCCTCTGTAGAGCCTAAATAACGCTATTTACTTAATGACTTAATTGACTTCTGAGAGTTAATTGAATAATTCTGTGTCCTTTGCATTGTGATGACGAGTTGTTGAGAGGCCCAAATAAGTCATAACTTCTAAAAACTAATTCTCACCCAGTCTTCTTCCAGCTGGGCCCCTGCCACAGCCCCAGGCACCAGCCCCAGCTTGACCTTGTGAGCACTTCTGCACCTCCTAATCCACCCCGCCCCCAATCCGGCCGTGACAGTGCAGAGCCCGTGGTGCCTGTGCTCCCGCAGAAGACTCACAAGGCTGGGGACTCTCGCACTTCCCCATTCCCTCAGGTCCTTCTTTGTCAGAGATGCTGCTGCCTGAGTCTGGTCCCAGAGCACTAGGGAGAGGGTGGGGGCAGGTTCCAGATTTCTGTGTGCTTCCTTCTCCTGTCTCTAACTCCCCGCGCACCCTGACAGGGAGTGCAGGGAGCACTGTGGATGGCGGGGCCCCTCTGTAGTCACTCAGCCTGTCCTCATGCTCAGGGTTCAGCCCGGGCCTCACTGGGACTGGCATCTGTGATGGCAGGACTGAACGCCACCGGTGTCTGCTGAGCACCTGGCATGGGGACCGACCCAGAGTCTGGTAGAGCCACTCAGGGAAGGCACTGAAGGCAGTGTGAGTTGGTTTGAAAAATGGAGGTGAGCACGCTGTAGTGTGTGCAGAGTTTGAATCAAATGTTGTACACATGAGACTTATGTGATGTCATAAACCAGTATTACCGCCATAAAAAAAGAAAATGAAAAATAGAGGTGGCGATGTGAGCAAAACTTTATGTGACCGGAGTTTGAGAACTGTATCAGAGCATGTGACAAAAAAGTGTGTGGTGTGTCAGGGTGAGGCGCGGGGGTGCAGACGTCACTAGTTACGTGCGGTCAGGAATCGGAAGCGCGTGTGGAAGAAAAGAAGCGCCGTCTGACCCCTCAGTGCTTTGAGCAACACGCTGCCCTCGTAAGCCTGCTCGTCCAAGGAACAGATGACCCACAAAATCCAAAATCCCTTTGTTTGATTTTGGAATGCAGTATTTTTACAGCTAATTTATTTTTGTAAGCATATTCTAATCCAGCTTCTATTAATTAATTTGTAGTACTTGAACACAGGGCTTCTGAAGCCATTCTGTGTTTAGAAGCTTGAGAGTGAGGGCTAATGCATTTTCAAAAATACTATTGCTATACTCTGCTGTTATCCAGTGAAGCAAAATAGTGCTGTACTGTCATTTCACCAGGCAGATGTTTTAGAAAAAAATTATACCATGAAAACTCTAGACTTAAGTCTACCTTCGCTTTTCTGTTGTCTTCTTCAATGAATAGTCATGGAATCATCACAGTTTTGTAATCTAAAGGCAAAAAAACTCCTAAATTTAGTAACATTGTTTCATTTCGGTAACTGGGAAGAAATCAGCTACAGATATTCAGTCTTGAGAAATTAAAACAGTCCTCTAAGTCTTCTGCATGGTGAACAGTCTTCAGAACGATGTGTTTTCTGTGTGGGAAGTCTGACGTTACCAGGGAGCTCTGCCATAGAGTTGATGTAACAGCATCGTTTCTAATGCTGCTTTTTCTTTCCCTTTGTTCCTCTCCTGAGACCAGACAGAAGCTGCTGCCTCTGTATATGACACATTTTTATCAGTATAGGTAGGGGAAGCTTTGTTAAAAGACAGTGTTCAGGTTTCGGAGCAGAACATGAAGGGTGTCTATCATTCACTCAGACGACTGAAATTGTTACCGCCTGGGCCCCAGGAAGGAATTAATTGTGTTTCTGTCTTATTTTGTGTTCTTAGAGGGTCCCTGCCATCTTCGTTTCCCCTCCTAGCTTTCTGTCCAGCCCTTGAAAGTCTCAGTACGAGGCAGAAGGCAATCCCAGGCTTGCTGTGAATGCAGTATTTGTTGACTGGGTAGATCAGCTCTGCTCTTGTTTCCTAGTCTACGTCCCTGACTTTTTTTTTTTTTTTTTTTTTTTTGTATTAACTTGGGCATGAAAGGTCTCCGCTGCACTATGCTGCTGCCAACTGCAATTACCAGTGCCTGTTTGCTCTTGTGGGGTCGGGAGCAAGTGTGAATGACCTTGATGAAAGAGGATGCACGCCCCTGCACTACGCGGCCACGTCAGACACAGACGGCAAGTGAGTGTCCCGTGAGGAGGGTGGGGGAGTATCATTTCTGGAGACCAGCGGCTTCCAAATGGATGCAATTTTCATAGCAATTTTGTGTTTCTTTTTTGTGTTGTCTTTCCCTGAGTCTCTACTGTGGAAAGTAAGTTGGTTTCATAAACTCTCCTAAACATGGTTATCACTACCTATTTCTACTCAGCAGCCTGCCTTAGGAACTCATCAGGTAGAAGACAGATTGTGGTCCCTTCTCGTCCTCCCGGGAAAAGCACATCTCTGTCACCTCCGTGCTTTCACCCTCCGACTTGTCAGAGGCGGCAGTCCTGAGAGTATCACAGGGGAAGGGAGAGCGATACAGGGATGGGGCCGTCAGAAGATTGGGCAGAGGCGGGATACCAGTGTCCTTCAGAGACGGAGAGTTCGTATTTCCAAGGGATGCTAGTAAATTGGTATCCAAATAAGGGGTAATTGAACTGGCAGAATCCAGCACATAGTTGGTACGCAGTATGGCTGAAATAAGCAAATTAGGTAATAGAGTAAGTAAATGTTGGCCAAGAATGAATAAAAACAAGAGTGAGAAATTTTTAAATTCTCTCATAATTAATATTTCACCCGGAGTTGATCAGACCCATTGATGGTACTTTACTGTGCATTGCCCTCTCGGAAGAAAACGATCTCCGTGGAGACAGAGCAGAGAGCTTCAGCGTCTGGGCCAGTGAGGAGCACAAGGGCCCGCAGGAAAAGCAGATGATGGTTTCTGGGGAATGATAGTAGAAAACAGAACTCAAGGAGGCTGCATTTAGCCTAGAACTATTTCTTTGGTTTTTAATTTTACTTTTTTACCCTCAAAATAAAAAGCATAATTTGATGGTACTGTTCACCAATATTAACTTATTATAAGTTCTGTAACTCATTTCAAATCCATTTCTGTAAGTAACACTGTTATGTTGGATTTATGACTGAAATCCTCATCTTGAGATTGCTGATAAAATGTACTGTCAGCCCTTGGAATCTGCTGGTTTCGTATCTGCAGATTTGGAGGGCCGGCTGTGTTACTGCAGGGCTCTGTCCTTGTACTGCACTGTTTTTTATAAGGGACTCGGAGGTCTGCAGTCTTTGGTACCCGTGGGCTCTCAAATATCCCCCTTGCATACTGAGGGATGACTGTTTTCTGTTTAGAGAAATGTATCACTTTATACAATTTCATATACACCAGAATACTTAGATATAGATAGATTTTGGGAGAAGTTAAATTATTTGAAGTATGTTTTTGGATAGTAGAGGTTTAAAGAAAATCTGTAATAAAGACTTTGTGAATTGGAAAACATTTTGTAAACTTGGGTAAGTAGATTGTCCTCTGATTTATAAATTTCATAATTTTAGGATTTGATTTATAGGTTTTCTTAAAATAGGCTATACCTAAAATGACTACTACCAACAGATAGTTCGTTACCACTTTTCCGAGACATTTGGGTGTTGCTCAGCAAGGTCTCCATAAACCCCACCAAGGTCATATGCACACACATGCACAAAGAAATCTCCCCGTGTCCTCCTGCCTTAGATAATTACATGAAACCTGAATTCTTAACGCTAAACAAAAGAATATCAATGTGCAACCCATAATGTTTGAGTCTGCAGTTTTATTTTAAGCCAGTCTACTTTTTCTTTAGAAGTATACATAGTACGAAAGTGAATTAAATTATTCGTTTTCTTATGTAATATAAACTGTTTTGAGCAGTAGACTAGAGATACTTTTTTAAATACTTATTAGTTCTCAGTATCTGCACAGGCAGCCTGGTGTACAAGGAAGAACATGGCTTTGAGATCCAAAAGACCCAGTTTAAATCTCGGGGTCCTCACATTATACGCCTTTGAGCCTGAGCAGGTAATTGTTAAGCAAAAGCTTCTTTATCTGTAAAATTAGAATGAAACCTACTTTTTAGACTGGCGGGAGGTGGTGGACTGAGATCATGGGTATAAAAGAATCTAGCACTATTTCTTGGAACCTCTTTCTTATCTTTAAAGTGTCAGAATCCCAGAGGTCTTGTCTAATGCCATCACTTATTGACTCAATGATTGGTTCCCTAGGAAACTTCTGGAAGCTGGAAGCCACCATAACCATTGTAGGATACCAAAGGCATCCTTTCAGTACATGATTGAGGACTAAATAGTAGAATTAAAGAGTCGGTTTATTTTTGTAAACTCCAAGGGTTTAATTCCCAGGCATAGCTTGGATAATAAGAGAATCTGGAATAATTAAGTCATACTTCTGCCAAAGCAAGACTGAAATATTTTCTAAAAGAAGAAACAGATTCCCCATAGCTTCAAAGGGCTGTTACCCAGTGATGTGTGTTGGTTTGTTTTTTATTTATTTGTGGTGGTTTTGTTTTTTGGGTTATTTTTTTAATGACTGATAATGTCCTGTCAGCATCCCCAGGGAAAGTTGCATTCTTTTTGGAGTGTTTGACATTCTGCCATTGGTTTCCTGCTGTTCATAAGTAATTACAGCTCTCCTCTGCCTTGTGTCCCTCTGTCCTTATTTTTGGTAAATATAGGAAAAATACATGAAATCTTTCCTGACTCATTCTGCTCATCCTGCTAGTCTCCCATCATCCTGGTGCCTCGTTCTCTGTAGACAGTCATGACTCAGCAGTCAAGTATATGGTTGCTAACCCAAGAGAAATGTATCAAATGTATGAAATAAATTTCCTTTTTGCCTTTTGAAGAGAAGAGGGCTGGCTTTGAGCACGACAGAGACTCTGCCCCATTTCTGTGTGGTGTGTAGCAGAAGGGAAGGCTGGGGTGGGTTTTCCTGGTTCTGTATGAGGAAGAAGTCCTCCTGGTGGTGCCTTCTCTTCTGCAATAATCACCATTAACGTGTGTATTTCGACACGTGTGTAACTCACCCTGTGTCCCTCCCAGTGTAATCGGAGGCACAGGCCTGGTTTGTGTCTGTCTGCAGCCTTCTCCGTGTTCACATAGTCGTATATAAATGTGTCCATGAATGTAGAGATGTGTTCCACTGAGATGCACTTTTATGGAGATGGTTGGCATTCTTCACAAAAAATGCATTATTTTGACTTCCAGTAGCATTGTTATTTTCCTGTTTTTAACTTCATATAACTGGAATCATACAGTTTTTTGTTTAGAACTTTTATAGTCCTTAGATTTATTCCTAAGTACTGGATATTTTTGGCAGTAAGCCAGAATAAATGTCTTAATTTCATTGTGAAATCGCAAAATACGTTTGATGTTCATATACGACTTTTTGTTAAGCATCCTTGTTAAACCCGTCTTGTGTATGTGTGTAAGACACCTTTGGGTTTGATAGCAGCTCTGCCACTTGTGGTGGGACCTTGGGCAGGTCACTTAACCTCTGTGCACACTTCCATTTATGAACTGGGAATAGCAGTCTGACTTCACTCCCGTGGCTGAATGAGGTACAGGATATCTGAATTGTTTAGAACAACACTTGGCATGTTGTAAGCAGAGTTAGGAGGGCCTCCGGTGACCATGGTCCTTCCCCAGGGCACTGACCGGTCATGGGACACATGGGTTTGAGTCGGTCTGCACTTGCACCAGAGAAGGTGGTCACAGTTCCTGGGTGGTAGGGGAAGAGGAGAGGTTTAAGTAGTGTGAAAGTCACCCTGATTTAAATTATGGGTCTAATTGGTTTGGGGATACTTAATTTGTTTAACAAATGAAGAAAACCAAATATTTAACAGTAAGTATGGTTTATCACTCAGATATTTAGCAATACATACTCCTCTAGATTTTTGCCTACGTAGTTTGTTTTAGGGGGAGGAGAGAGATTATAGAGAGATTATCTTTGTTTCTTAATTTTCCGAGATTTATAAAAATGAGCATTTGTGAACTGACAATGAAAAGGAAAAAAAAAAACTGGATTGACTCTGCCCCCTCCACCGTATTTGCATATTAAAACTGAGGTCCAGATTTTCAAGATGAAGCAATTTTGTGATTCAGTATTTTACGTGCACCCCTCTCACTCCCTAACCGCTGGGCTGGAGCATCTGGTCGCATGGAAAGACCACTAGATGAACAGAAGGCCTGAGGTCCTGTCCTTGCTTTACCGTATTCCAGCCAGAAGATTGTGAGCAAGTCATTTAATTTCCTGAACCTCAGTGATTTTTTTTTTTCATTTGTTAAAGATAATGCTCACAAAGTCATTAGGAGAATTCATATTGCTTAGCAAGATCCAAAAGGGGTGCCTGTAGAAGTAATTCTGTAATGTAAATCAGCTCTCAGTCTTTGCCTTGTTACAGGAGACCAGTCATCTAGTAATGTGAATGTGAACGGTTAAATTATTTTAGACCGTCTGATGCTGTGTCCTTGTGGCTGGTCACTGCACATAGCGCTTTGCGGCTTGCTCTCCCACTTCAGAAAGTAAACATGAACTTACCTAGCTTGTTTTGCTTTCCTTAAATAAATCGTTTTTTCAGTACTCATGTATCAGCAAGTTATCTTAAAATAGTTTGTTCCACTGATAGAATCTGTCTTGCATTCCAGCCTCAGTAAGGAGAGCTGTTTCTGTTTTATCGTTCACATCAAGGGAAGTTGTTTAAGAGAAAAAGATAAGCCCTTGGCTGAACTGTTTGTGGCTGTGAGGCAGAGAGCCTGTCCTCCCAGCCAAGCCCAAGGGAACATTGACCTTGGAGCCGGGCACCTAGGACGCTGTATACAAACAGGCTCCATACACTGCTGCACACTTCTGAAGTGCCCTTTGAGCTAGTCTGGGGACACTGGAAACACCAGTCTTGTTCCTTTAGAGTCACATTTGAGTGGTGGTGTTTTATCATGGTGGCACCCAGTTCATCATGTTTGCCTATGTCTTCTTCTAGGAGGTTTGTAGTATCTTGTCTTACATTTAAGTCTTTAAGCCATTTTGAGTTTTATTTTTGTGTGTGGTGTGAGGGAGTGGTTTAACGTCACTGATTTCCATGCGGCTGCCCAGCTTTCCCAACACCACTTGCTGGAGAGACTGTCTTTTCTCCATTGTATATCTTGCCTCCTTTGTTGAAGACAGTTTATCATGTTTAACTAATGATTTTAGCTTTGTATAAATATCAAAATCCTGCTCAAAAGGGTGAACATTTGCTACCACTGAGGATATCATAATAAATGTGGATTCTATAAGTAATTCCTAGGAGATCTAAAGGATTTTAAACCAGGTCAGCATTAAAGAAATAAGGGTTGGCACTGAAGAGTGGTCCTCATATATGTGATGGAATTACTAAGAGATCATCAGTGCTCAGAGTTCTTCCACTTGTTTTTATGTAACTTGCGTATGCATCTGGAAACTCGACAAGGAGCATTTGATTATGGATTCCCCCGCCCCTCCCCCACCCAGTAGTAGAGTTTGTGTTCAGTTAGATGTATTGCAGCATTAGAGAATTATCACTGAATAATTGTGGACTTGGAATGTGAACATGATGGCTTTCAGATTATTTAGTTGAATTCCTACCCCCGTCTATCAGATGAATAAACAGAAACCATTTCACCATAAACATGGAAGGATTTGCCTAAGATCACTGGTATCAGACTAACTCTAGAGATAAATCTTTTAATTTCTAATTCAATACTTTTTTTTGCTACAGTAACAATGAAGTTTGTCAAAATTATAACAAATTGTGAACCTTGTTGACCTTTTACAATGTGGAAGCGTGTCTCCCACGGGAGGCTCTGTCTTGTTCCCTGCACACCTCTGCGCACTGTCCACACACTCTGTCCTCTGCTTCACAAGCATTGCATCTGACCTTGGCTTCCTGAGATTTCTACCTCCTTCCTTGAGCTTCCTAATGAGATCCCATACTTCCTATGTGTTCTAGGTGGATTGGATGCTCCCCCGACCAGGAGGGCAATCCTGTCAAACATTGTCTCAGTGCAGTAGGTGGTGTCAGAGAGTGACCCGGTCCACAACAGCCTTCGGGTGGGCTGAGCTGCTCATGGACCTGGAGGGGTCCACTTGAAATAAAGAAGATTCTCTCCTGCGCATTTCCCCTGTTTGTTTATGATAACTTACTGTCAGTGTTATTTAAATGGCAAACTTACGTAGTATGGCTATATTTATGATTTTTTACATTACTCACGTGTAAGAAAATGACCAGTCTTTAGTTTGTCTCTGTTGTCATCATTGGTTAAAATGCAGGATTTAGAATTCTAAGTATGTGTTGCTGTAATAGGTGCCTGGAATACTTACTAAGAAACGACGCAAATCCAGGGATCCGGGACAAGCAGGGGTACAATGCAGTCCACTACTCAGCCGCGTACGGCCACCGCCTGTGTCTTCAGCTGGTGAGGCTGTCGGGTTCCTACGGGGGGTGGCGGGGGGTGCCAGGAGGGGGTTCTGTGCTGACTGTAGGAAAGTGAGAACAAGTGAAGCAGGAAACAGATGCCATTGCTTTTCAACTTGTTTAGAATCCCCGTACCTCCTAAATTCGTATGTGCCTCATTAAGTTTTCTCTCATTCCCTTTTTCACAAGGAGAGGAGAGAGGAGAAGGTGAGCTCCCTGGGGAGCACTGCTGGGTCCTTCCCTTAGAGGCCCTGTGCCCACGCAACATCACCTCCCTGGCCGCTTTATGTTCTCCAGAAGGGTCTGAAGAGCTGTAACTTTGCCGTGTGGGAGACATAAACATCCCTGTGAGGGGAAGGGTCCCCCTGTGTATTTGGAGCCCTGAAAGGCCGCATCTTTTAGCAGTCTCTCCTGACAAGGGAGACCCATCTTCTGCCAAGGAACTTTTTATTTCAGTTGTGGTCTCATTCTTGAAAATACACCATTCACCCCACTTTGCCAAACCAAAGGAAAGTAAAAGACATGTTCAGTCAGTCTCAAGTGTGTAGCAGATACTTCAAGTTGGAGATTTCTTCATTTTGACTTAATTATATTAACATTGTGTCCCTTCAAGGGGAAATAAAACTCAAGGAGAGTGGGTATAAAAGCTAGAAAAAGGAGGTTGACATAGTCAATATCGCATTTAGAATCCTGCTACAGAAATAAGGTTAGATTATTGTGATATCTTGAGACTAAAATCTTAGGCCCACGTATATAGATTTGTGGTCTATTATATTGTATGATTGTTTATTTGAAAGACTTAATTTTTGGAGGCAAAGGAGGCAGAAGTTGAGAAGAGTTTAACAAGGCTCTGTAACTAGAGACATGCAGTTAACATTTCTCCCTTTACTGTGCACGAACACTTCCTCATCTAAATTTTTTTTTAATTTTATTTCAGATTGCAAGTGAAACTCCTCTAGACGTAGTAAGTATTAGTCAGTGTGCCCCCACAGTTCAGGGTATTGTCATTACTTACTTGCTCTCCCTGGAGCTGAAGCCTTCTTTACACATGCCTGGGGACAAGGTAGTGACGGGGAGGGAGGTTCTGACCTGGTGGTCGCGAAATCGCGTCCCCCGCAGACTCTGAGTTTATAGCCCTCCCTCAGAGCTCTCCATCTGTGATCTTAGCGCACTTTGGGATCATCTGTTCTACAAGCTTGCTGAGTTTAGTTTTCATAATACAATGGTCTGGGATTTGCAAATTCATATTCAGGTATCAATTTATACCCTAAAATGAACTTGAACTTGGGGGAGGGGGCCAGGGAATTGACTGCTCTGGTGTCTAAAAGTACCATTTCTGACATTTTCTCTCTCAGTTAATGGAAACCTCTGGCACAGACATGCTGAATGACTCAGACAATAGAGCAACAATAAGCCCTTTGCACTTGGCCGTGAGTACTGCCTTCACAGCCAGCGTGATGGCTGCTTCCTGAAAATGTCTCCTGCCTATTTGTGGTGACTCACCCTAATGCCCAGAACTTTGGGTCCTTATAATGATGATCATAGAATTAAAACTGTAAGACCTTTCTTAATTCAGAGAATTCTTCCATGTACTTTTGTTTTATTTTAAAAAAAAAAGGTCTTTGAGCTTCCCCTACAGCCTACTCTCAGGAGAGACCGTGCCTGTGCTGTGAATTTTAAAATGACCTGCCCGAGCAGAGTGGCTTCTGACGTCTTAAGCAGATGATAAAAGAACTATAATTTCTGTGGTATTTCTACAACTTTGCTTACTTTGTGACTTTGCGGTGCTGACGATGTGTGTGCGTGCTGGTTCTTCATTGCTTGTGGGATAGGATTTAGCTTCATAATCTCCAGTGACCCTTCGAGCTTAAGATGCCTCTGGACCCCTCCCCTTAATGCCCAACGTGAGAGGAGACGGTTTGAAGAGGGTGTGACAGCTCTCTGAGTCAAATGTGGGAAGGAGTTAACCTCAGGAAGTTTCACGCAGAGCCCGGTCCAATTCTTCCTGTGCTGAAAGAAGAATTTATTTTTGAAACAAAGCATGTTGTAAGGGGGCGGGGGGCACTCTGAGAATCAGGAGAATTTGTGAGCCCTCTGATTTGAAGTCTAGCAAGATGCCTGTAAGGGTCTGTACTGCAGTCACCATGGATCATTGCGAGTTCAGGACCCACTGCAGTTCTGCTCACGTGCCCTGCGATCTTCATCTTAATGTGCTCCTGGCATCCTTTCTAACACTGCCCCGTGGGCATGGAATTTTCTGCTTTGTCTTGCTGCCCCTTCCTCCCCAGCCACACTTCCTGCCGTGCCCTAAGTAACTGAGGAGGCGTGATGAAGGTTCCCGCTCCCTTGCCCTGTAGGTTGTTGGAAGTGCTGTCTCCTCTCCAGACTCACATGAGGGCGCGGAGTGGGAAGCCGCGGGTCACTGGGAGAGGCCGGGAGGGCTCTGAGCAGATGACGCGGCGCTTCCTCTGCTTCGTCTTCTCTGTCACCTCACAACCAGGAGCGCTGTGGCTTCTCCAGCGTTTACTCGGGCCAGACTGTGCACTTGGCCGCGTTTTGGTTACATTAACTCAAACCTTTAGCTTTGTGAACTAGTTGTTTGCTCCCTGGCTGCTATGAACAGTGCTGCTGTGGACACGGGCATGCTCAGTAGTGTTGTTAAGCTGAAGGAAACCGTTTCGTGATTCCATTGCTGGGCTCAGTGAACTATCGGCACGCCACCACGTGGGCACTTTGAATCGATCCCTAGGGGTTTTCGGAAATTACTTGAAGTGACTTTTTCCTCCCAAACTCTCCCAGCCCGACTGGCTGGAGGCCTGAGGACACTGGCCAAGGTTCCTGCCCTCTCACAGCCCTCCTCTCCGCCTGTCACAGCTGTCCCCCAGAGGGGAGGTCCCAGGGACAGATCATCCTGGCTCTAGTCATCTTGTTCCCCCTCTTTGTTGTTATGCTGTCTTCTGTGTGACTCTCACAGGTCATGTTCAGACGCACAGCGTTGTTGACCTGATCTGAGGAACTGGGTTAGAGGTGTCCCTGGTCGCCCAGCCTTGCAGGGAGGCAGAGCAGTCTGCGCTCAGTAGGCCCCGGAGCAGCTCCGCCCCTACCGGACTCCTGCTGGCTTCCCCCAGGGGGCGCTATACAGGCCCTGATACCATGTGGGGCCCTCTTTCTAGCTGAGTGTCTTTTTTTCAGATGAGAAGCCGGTGACATTTAGGTCAAATATGGTTGATTTTTATGTTTTTCGATTCCTGGTGACAAGTTCACCTGCGATAACTTACAGTTTGCCTGTAGGTGCTGAGTGGCAGGTCTGAGTGTATCAGAAAACCACTGTGAAAGTCCCTTGGCCAAGGGAGTGGCCAGAGTGAGCTAGGGAAGCCGTTCCTTTCCCACCATAGCTGGGTCTTGCTGTTCCTTATGTCCCACGCAGCACCCAGTCCAGTGAGAACAGGTGTTCAGTTGACGTGCTGGCTTCTGAGATGAATTATCTGGAAAGCCCCTTTATCAGGCTGTAAAAAAGTGTGTGTCAGTTGGGTTTCAGGCAAACCTTCAAATCTTCCTGCTCTTGTTGCACAACGCGGACAGTGCCTGGCACACGGCAGTTATTCACACAGGGCTCAATCTAAATATTTGTATGTGAAAAGAAATGTTTATTTTAAGATATGGCATGTTATGGGATGGGGTGGTCATTTTAATTTGAGAAATTAGAAGACTTGGTACTGGCTTAACTTCAGTTGCCAGCTGTCTCTGTGATTTGAGCAGAGTAAAATTTGTGTGTACACACACACACACACACACACACACACACACACACATGGAGCTGAGTGGGAAATGAACTGTGATTAAGAACATGGACTTTGGAATCTTAGAATGAAGGCTTTAATTGAATCCATGTCGCACATCCATTGACTATCTGCCATGAACCAGACACTGTGTACTCACAAAAAGACCTCCTGTCATCGGAACTGTTACTACTTGCAGAATACTCATTCCCTAATGCCGTAGCCTACTGTTGGATTATTAGAAAAACTTACAGTTAACTTTCTTAATTACCAGTATAGAAGTTGTAGATTATCTCAGATACAGTGACATGAAGACAAGCTTGCTTACTGCTCCCTTTATGTTTTCTAGGGTATCAGGGGAAGTCAGTCTGATCGTGTATGTTTTTCATTTATGTTTGTATTTGGCCCCAGGCCTATCACGGTCACCACCAAGCCCTGGAAGTGTTGGTGCAGTCTCTGTTAGATCTGGACGTGAGAAACAGCAGTGGAAGAACGCCCTTGGACCTCGCAGCTTTTAAGGGCCACGTGGAATGCGTGGATGTCCTCATCAACCAGGGAGCCTCGATCTTAGTGAAAGACTACATTCTGAAGCGAACACCTATCCATGCGGCCGGTATGTCAGATGCTGTGCGTGATTCTGTTTACCACTTTCCACCTCATTCTTTCCTCTTTCAGTTTCTGGTATATTATACTCCTGATGATTGTTTTAGCAACTTTGACTTTAAAAATTCTATTCACTCTATTCTTGGAAAAGTCACCAGACTATAATCACCTTAAAAAACTATTATCTACCTTAGAAATTGGACGTATATAATAGTCTAACTTCTGGAGTACTTTATAAACAACAAAAAAAATGCAGAACTTTTTACTTCTTTTTGGGGGAAATTATTTTGGGTTGATACGTGGTTTCATCTAACAGTTGTGCTCAGTGCACACTTGAGCAGACAGGCGTGTGGTGCGCCTGCCTCCTGTGAGAACCGCTCCATGACACGGCCATGTCAAAGTGCAGAGTCTAACCATGCTGTCGCGGTGACAGTACCCACCAGGTGTCCCCCGCTCTCCATGGGGGTTACTGCGTGGCAGTGCTCACTTTGAGTCATGACTCCAAGACTGGTATACCTGAGAAATGCTGCTCAGGCATCTGTGTCATCCCCAGTGGGCCATCTCCGAATGACTAGATTCGTTTCACTTAGTCTGTTTGTACAGAGCGATCCTTGAGGACTCATTTGACCTCACGTCTAGTCATCAGGAAAACGTGCCGTTTAGAGGGCTGGGAAACTAGCACCCGCTGTGGCCCCGGGGCAGCCTTGCAGAAGCTGTCTGGCGTTCAGGCAGGCTTCGGAGGCAAAAATTTTGATAACAGATTAAAAGTCCTAATAAATGTATGTATATAAACTGCTATAATGCTAAAAATAAGAAGTCAAAGTGCCATCATTTTCTGTTACCTTATTCTGAAAAAGCGTAAAGTTATACATCATTCCGCAGCTTGAAATACTACACTATAAGCACATTACTTGCAGAGCTGACTTAAAGCTTTCGTGGAGTGTTTGCCCTCTTCATGGATGAATATTGGAACCAAGACATTCATGAGCCCCTCAGAACTGGCTGACCAATGCCGTGTACTTGATAAGTCCTGTCCACTGAAAGAGTTTCAGGGTTCCGTTAGCACCACCTGTTCAGTGAGCGTGAGCCTGGTGTCTGTGGACGCCTTCCACGTTGGGAGGTCTGCCCAGGTGACACTTACCCCCAAGTCATGAAAAGGACACTGAGTTTTTTTGGAGGTGAACCTGTCTTTTCCCACAGGGTTATGCCTGATGTTCGGGTACTGAGCTTAGACGATACACTCACAAGTAGCTGCCGTGTGCCCAGGGTCAGTGAATCCATAAAAAAAGAATGGGCCAAACAGAACATCCTTGAAGCATCCCCAAGGATCACGTCTGAAATCGGGAAAGGAGGACTCATTGTCAGGGATAAAAATATTTCCCAGAAGCTCTCCAGACTTCTTAACGTCTCAGTGGGCAGAACTTGAAATCGGTCACTGCAAAGAGGACTGGACTTGATGTCATTGACTTGGTCTCCTCATGATTTCATCCCTGGCTGGAGGCAGGCCACCCCCCGACCACACTACTGCCACCGGAGAACTAAGCTGAATGAGTGTCTATAGGCAGGGCAGGTGTGAGTGCTGGCTGAGGTCCTGATCTGCCGTGAGGAACTCATGTCTGTTCAGTTTTATCATCAAAGGCAATAGAAATCTTTGTGTCTATAGATACTTTTCTTTGTTGCCTGTAAAATTCAGTGAATAGGCCAAAATTGTATCTAGAAAATGTGATTTAAGATGGATATTTTCTATTTTTTTCATTATATATAATTGCTGAAATTTTAAAATATCACTTTACAGCAACAAATGGTCATTCGGAATGCTTACGGCTACTGATAGGAAATGCAGAACCACAGAATGCAGTAGACATTCAAGATGGGAACGGACAGTAAGTGTTAATACTTGTTAGGTTATTTGGTGATGTGTGTTCATCTTCATACCTTGGCCCCTCTTTGAAGTAAGTCTGTCGCCCTGTGAGTGAGTAACATCAGACAACGCCCTTCAGGCACGCTTTAAAGTCGCACCACCAAGAGGACATGCTGGGTTCTCGTGGGCGGTCTGGGTGGTGACACTGAATGTGCCCCTGTTACTCAGGACCCCGCTGATGCTGTCTGTTCTCAACGGGCACACGGACTGCGTCTACTCACTGCTGAACAAAGGAGCCAGCGTGGATGCCAAAGACAAATGGGGAAGGACGGCCCTGCACAGAGGGGTGAGCGGACACATCCCCACTCCTTTCGGAGTTGTTGTACCTCCTTTCACCTAAAACTGAAGTAGGCTGTCTTTACAGTTTCCTTCATTAAATTTGTACCAAATAATCTTTACTGTTTATTTCAGTTTCTTTAAACAACCACAAAGCACAACTTAATCCAGAGAATAGTCACGTTGGAACAAAATCTTTAAAACTCTAAAACCTTGAGTAGAATTAATGTCGGTATTACTTTTTTCCATTATCACAACTATGTTCTTACACATTTCTGTCTTAACTCTTTGACCTTCGAAATAATATTTTCATTGAATTCAAAGTTCCTCTATTCCTGTTGTTCGTATGACTTTTGTTTTGACAGAGTCAAAATAAGCAAGTTCCAGGACAAATACTGGGTTACTCAGGAAATGATAAATGCCTTAGTTGGTGGGAGGATGGGGCATGCAGACTTTAGAATTCCTGATCAGCTATAATTGGCATGTGGTGCCCGACATAGTGCATTCAACTCCCTGCAAACAATCTTTCTCTCAGGCAGTCACCGGCCACGAGGAGTGCGTGGACGCGTTACTTCAGCATGGTGCTAAGTGCTTGTTCCGAGACAGCAGGGGCCGGACACCCATACACTTGTCAGCCGCCTGCGGGCACATCGGAGTGCTTGGGGCCCTGCTGCAGGCGGCGGCCAGCTCGGAGTCGAGCCCAGCCCTGGCTGACAGTCACGGCTACACGGCGCTGCACTGGGCCTGCTACAACGGTTAAGTATAAGCGTTCAAGCTCCAGTAGGTGCCTGGGACGTGCCAAGGAGAGACAGCGGGCTGGGTCACAGCAGTGTTCACGGGAAAGTCTCATTTATAAGGTAGACGTGCCGTTTAAGAGCGCAGGAAAGTCTGGGGACAATCCCCCCATTAAGGGCCACTCCCGTCCCTTGTGCTGAAGCAGGAGACTAGTCACAGGTGTGTGAGATAAGCGATCACTAAGGTTAAATGTTTTTTAGACCTTTGCTTCGATACATATTTTGCATTTTTAAGATACTTGCTTTAAAAAAACAAGTATAGTGGCTGTTCTGACGTTCAGCTGACTGCCTTCCCTGAGAGGAGAATTCTGTCTTCGCTGGGAACCGTTTTGACAGATAATTGTTGAGTTAGGGTAAAGGAGGCGAAATTGGAATCTTGCAAAATTACAGTTTAATTAAACGTTTTCATTAGCATTTCTAGCTACAGTGTTTTGATGTTCACGTTAACCCTTTTGTTGGGATAGAGAGTTCTTTTCTTTTGTTCTGAGCACATTTTGTTCTCTCCTTGAGGATTGTCCTGTGGTTACTTGTTCAACTGAGTACCAAGGGTTCCGTAGAAAACTTGAACAGTTAAATATATTGCTAATTCAAAAGCTTAGTTCTGTCAGTTTTATTTTTACTGTCTCAGGTCCTTAGCCAGAACAGTTTTGAAAACTGCAAAACCGTTGCATTTCCACTCTTTTTTTCATTTTCCAGCTCAGTTAAGTAGGTATTTAATGAACATAGCAAAATAGTCAAAGAGTAGTCCTAAGTCAAAGATACTACATTTTGCCACTGAAATCCGGTTTGTCTTTATAATGTAACTTGACATCTTACAAGTGTAAGGAAAACCAAAAACATCTTAATATAGTAGGAAAACATCCACAGATGTGAACTTTATTTAAGACGTCAGTGAGATAAAACTGTTTTGAAGCAGACTTTCCTTGGTTCTTTTCAGTGTTAAATGTAACAGTGAGAATTAACCATTGGAAAAATCAGACAGTAAGGTATTTTGTCAGGTGGAGCATTTAGTTGTGGAACTGCTGCCGGAGCCCTCCTTTGGAGAGCTGCTGCCTGTCACAGCGTCCCATCAGGGCTCTGTGGAGAGCTCTTCTCCCGCGATGAGTGCCTGCTCTGTCACTGCCGAACTTAGACTCTCTGAGCACGCTGTATACAAGAGACAGAATTTTGCACAAACTGCGTGCTTGGTTGCCATTTAAAGATCATAACAGGTGCGTGTAATTTCTAGGCTGTAACAAAGCTGTGACGGTCCTGAGCTGAGCTGGACTGAACTAGCTGTGTGCTGACTGGGCACAGTAAGGGACTTTACAGGCCATCTAAGATTAACGCCGAGTTTATAAGCCAAAAGCCCGTTATATAAGTTGGCATTCTAACGGTCAAATATATAAATGGTTTTACTTTGACTAGTGGTCACTCTGCAGCCGGAGTGAGAACAGGAAGTGCTCCGACAGAGCAGAGAACAGCCTTCCTCTCAACACGGAGCGATGGCTGTCTTAGAACGGAACTGGCTGTCCACACTAACGTGAGAGTTCAGAGTTTCAGTTTCTGGAGTCGTGCAAGCACAGAATTTAAGAATGCTTACATTATCTCATATGTTCCTGTTAAGATTCTCATCAGTTTTTATGAAGCTATAGTCATCTTCAGAATATCCCTCTAAAGCGTGAAGAGACCAGTAGTTTTGTCCTTTTAAAACTGAGACGCAAGGTGGAGAGTTTTTCAGTCTGATGTGCCGAGTGATGGCTGGAGGGGGGTCCTGGCCCCAGGACTGTGGGTTACAGTGATTATATTGACTGTATTGGAATTAGAACTGAGAAATGTAAGGGTATTTATTGATTTATTTTAAAATAATAAATACATTAAATGTCAATATAAATAGCATTTTTATGAAAAGTAACTACTTCCCCTCCCCAGAATTAGCGCTAGAGTAGCAAATTTCTTTGATGGCTTATTTAAGAGGAGGGCAGTGTGCAGTGTCACCTTGCAGTCCCCCAGACCACACCATGAGAACGGTTGCTCCAGGACTAAAGAGGGGACTCGAGTCAGTACTGGACGACTTTCCTCAGTGACTTCTTGGTAATGAGTTCACGTTTGGAGGAAGAATTAAAACAGATTTTTTGGACCTCAGCACTGTCAACATTTTCAAGTCAGAGAATTCCTTGCTGGGAGTGACTGTCGAGTGCATCGCAAGGTGCTCTGCAGCAGCCTGGCTTCCACCCGCTAGACTCTTTCCCCGGCCCCTCACCCCACGCCCCCCACCCCAGCTGTGACAGGCAGAAAGCTCTGGACGTGGCCCGATGGCTCGCAAAGGCTAACGTCGCCGCAGCTGAGGACTACTGGGTGGAGGAGCCGATAGATTGTGGAGCAGATCTTAGGTTTCCTAAAACTTACTTCCTTTTCCTGGTAAAACGATAACAGGATGGAGGTTAAGTTGACAGGTTGTTTGAGAACGTTAGCATAATTAAAACAGAAATAGAGCGTCACTTGGTCAGCCAGATACTGAGCCATGGAAATAGAGAGGCTCTGAAAGAATCTGATTCCTCACGCAGATCTCAAATGACTGATGAAATGAAACAAGCAACATTTCATTTGCTATAATTAATACTGCAGTTGAGGTACTTTAACTAAAACCCTGGCTTTGAAAATCAAGTTAAGAAAATGTGAGATCTGGGTTTTCCCCTGTTTTCAAAGTTGCTATTAAAAACTGTGGGTCTGATATCTACTCATAATCAATATACTTGTCCTTTAACCCAGAAATACCATTTCTAGGAAATTGCTCCTAGGAATACAAAAATAAACACTTATTTTAAGTATTGGAGTGTTTCATTTACAACACTGTTAATAATATGACAAAGAAAAACAAATCAGCAGTCACCTCAAAATCCGAGAGAATAGATATTATGTCCTTTAGGATACACTCTGATACTGTGAACGTCTTCCAAACCTACAATAAGATTTCTACATATGCTTTTATGGAAGGATATACACAGTTTACGAAGTAAAAAACAAGTTGCAGAAGAGCATTTGTGCAGATTTTAAAGGGAAGCGTGTGTTTGTGTGCATGCAGTTGTGCGTGCCTGAGAACTTTCTGGAACTCTGAGGTAATACTGGTTTACCGTCTGGAGAGTGGAACTGGGACATGGGGTGGGGACAGGGACAGGTACTTTTTTCCTCTAAACACTTCTACAGAATTCGAGATTTTACCATAGCTTGTTACTATAATCAGAAAATATTTAAATTTTGGAGTTAATTATGCTACATAAATATACTATTTTGGAAGTTATACTATGCTGTATAAATAGGGCATTTTAAAAACTAATGACCTTTCTGCCAATTTCTGATTTGTAGTTTCTTTCTTGAATAAAACACACATTTAAGAAAACAAAACAAAAATAAAACTAATGACTAA
Source organism: Camelus dromedarius (assembly GCF_036321535.1). NCBI lineage: Eukaryota > Metazoa > Chordata > Mammalia > Artiodactyla > Camelidae > Camelus > Camelus dromedarius. The sequence continues at coordinate 4,851,278 of NC_087437.1, read as the reverse complement.
ATTTCTCTAACCGGTCACCATGGAAAAAGAATAAGGAGACTATTTTTGCCCACAAAGTAAATATTTGCCATGTCAGTAATACACTGCTGTAATGCACTTCAGGTCTCGAGGTTGCAGTTCGGGTTCCAGAGTGCCTAAACCTGGTGTTTGATGGGTTCCATGAATGGATTCTTTTTAACCCACGTAAAGCTTTCCCTTACTTGCGTAGGGACATGTGGGTGTGTATAGGCACTCCGGGACTTTTTTTTTACTTTAATGTCTGACTCTCGCTCGCTCACTCAGGTCACGAGACGTGTGTAGAGCTCCTCTTAGAGCAGGAAGTTTTCCAGAAGATGGAAGGAAATGCTTTCAGCCCGCTGCACTGCGCTGTGTAAGCCAAGGCGGGCCGAGCAGGGGTGGGTGCGCGCTGCAGACATGCCAGTGCCCAAAGTGACAGCCTGTCCTGTCACCTTCGCCTTCGCAGGATCAACGACAGCGAAGGCGCTGCTGAGATGCTCATCGACTCGCTGGGCGCCGGCATCGTGAACGCCCCGGACGCCAAGGGGAGGTGGGTACTGCCGGGGGACACCCCGCCCTGCCCGCACCTCCTGGATTAGGAGGAGATTTAAAGAGGACCCATTACTGATTAAAAGTTGATTTTTATGTTTGCAAGTGTAAATTGTCACCAAATCTTAACTACGTTCTCCTTACGAAAGACTTTTCTATATGATTTTCAGCCAGTCTTTTCAAAACCTGTTAAGTACAAAGATTTCCCTTTTTTAAAAAAAGGGGTATGTTTGTTACCCTAAGCTTATTTTTAATACCAAGTTAACAGTTTGCTAAAGAGGAATAAGGCGGGGGAGCGGCCAGCAGTTGTAGATAGTAGTGTGGTTGGTCAGGATTTACTTCTTTCAAAATTCCCTTTAATGATGTGATTTAGGGGATTTTATTTATATTACTTTAATTAAGAGCCTTTTATACTATGAGAAATAAAAAGTTTTTGTGGCAGGAATCAGATTTGTAGGCAGGCAATGCTATTTAGCCTCGGACATAAGCCCTGGAGAATTGCTTGTCATAAATTAAGAGAATTGTCTAGAGTAATGAGTGAGAGATCTAGCCCGGCCTCCCCGCCTCTGTGCGCAGAACCCCGCTGCACGCGGCCGCCTTCACAGACCACGTGGAGTGCCTGCAGCTGCTGCTCAGCCACAATGCTCAGGTCAACGCCGTGGACTCCTCGGGGAAGACCCCGCTCATGATGGCTGCGGAGAACGGGCAGACGAACACAGTCGGTAAAGAAACGGGCCACGGCCCTCGTTCTGAGTGTGCGTGTTGCTGACGTGTGATTCAGATCCCAAGCCACCTGACTCTGGTTCTCTGACTGTTCCGTGAGTTTTCTCACCACTCCTGAGGTTTCACGCCCCCCACCTCCGCTGGTAGCCGCATGCGCATTTGCGCTTCCTGGTGGGAGGCCTCCTTAGTGGGGCCGAGGACAGTGCCTGAGACCCCAGCTCTGGAGTCGGACTGACTGTGAATCTTAGACCTGCCAACTCAGTGACTTTATGCCTCAGGGTTTTCATTTACAAAGTGAGCAGAATAACAGAAACCACTTTGTAGGGTGGTTGTGAGGGGTCAGTAAGTCACTGTAAATGCAGAACACTTCCAGCCGTGTGTGGAACTGGGCAGGCACCCGCAGAATGAATGCTAGCTGCTGTTTATGCCTGTTACTCACACAACAATACGACAGTGCAGTATGCACCTTTGTATTACTATGTATTTTCTTGCGCTTAAGTTTTTGCTAGAGGGATATTCTTTCTGTCTTCATTTCTCTACAGTGAGTTGTTAGTAATGAGATACATGTTCATAAATAAAAGAGTTGACAGAGTTTTTCCTCCCAGAGATGCTGGTGAGCAGTGCTAGTGCAGACCTGACTCTGCAAGACAGCAGTAAAAACACCGCGCTCCATCTGGCTTGCGGCAAGGTACGTGCGCACTTCAGGGGTGTTTTCACTGTTAATATCAACAGCGGCATTTAAAGGTTTTCCACTTGACTGAAATGAGCAGAGATAGGGATCAAACTTCTCTAATAACCATTGGCATCAGATTTGTTGGGGAAAAAACACTGACGTGTTAAGCACCGTGATACATGGACGTTTCCCATCAGCCAAGTAAGCTGTGGAGCACAAGCCTAAATGTAATTACTGCCTTTCTCTCACCTCTCCGATCTTAAATGTCCTCATCCTCGACCCCATCACACCAACACATGTTTGGACAGATATGTAAGGCATTTGCCAAAGAATTCATGGTGTATGTATGGTGCTGTATATATTATATGGACTAGGGTTGGGGTGTATTGAGGGTATAAATGTATCTTTAATGGTGCCTAAGTTTTTAAGAGTTATTTGCCATAATTTTAGGGTCATGAAACTAGTGCCTTGTTAATACTGGAAAAGATAACAGACAGAAACCTCATCAATGCAACCAATGCAGCTTTGCAAACGTGAGTACCTGCAGGGTGAACCTTGTGACCCAAAATTAAGATGTTTAATGGGGTTTGTTCCTAACATGGGACCACTGGAGTCAGTCTCTCACGGAAGCAGTTAAAAAATAAAGAACGATTTTTATAATTGACAAAACTCATTGCTAAAATCATCACAATGAAAAGACATTACTGGAAAAAAACAGGTCTTGAGCTGAAACTTTATTGTTGAAAAAGTGTTTTTTCAGTCCACTTTTACAGAAGAAAGTAATACTATTCTGTGTGTTTGAATGGCAGCCAGCTGGAATAATCCATTATTTGACACTAGCAAAAAATGAGAGAAAAAGGTGTATTATGTGTCTGTGAGCCAGCCTCACAGTAATGGCTTAAACCTTGTGTCAGCGTCTCTCACTGTCCTCTCCCAGCTTCCATTTGCTACTTTGAGACTTGGTAAAGAGAAAAATCCCACAATACTGGTCTCATTCAGATATCAGTATTTGGACCTTTTAAGGGTCCAAAAATCAGTCATGGAGCCTCTAAACTGTTTTCAAAGCCTATTGGAGTTTGCACTGTTGCAATGTCCAGTTTTTGTTGTATATTGTTACACGTGTTGCAACCACATTTCCTAAAACAATTAACACGATTTAGTTGGTGAAATCCTTTTAAACCTTGAGTCTTGAGGGGAACTAGCAACAGGGTTTGGTGAAGGTGGGAACTCAGTGCTGGGGCACAGTGCTCGGAGGAGCCGTGCTAACGAGGCCAGGCCCTGCACCCCGCATGGGCTCTGCCGTCTCGTCCCCCTACTCTGCGTCTGCGTTGCCCTTGGGACTCAGTGCCTCCAGTTCGTACCTCTGGGTCTTCACAGCCTAGCAGAAATGCTCTTCAATCCCAGGACGGGTTAGGGGGGCTATGCACGTGGGCAGCATGTATGTACATGCACACATGTCTCCCCCCAGGCCTCTGCATGTTGCTGCCCGGAACGGGCTAACAATGGTGGTTCAAGAACTTTTGGGGAAAGGAGCAAGTGTGCTTGCCGTAGATGAAAACGGTAAGTAGGTTCCATTTCTTTCTTAAACCTCTTACTTCTGTATGTGAAATAAAGTAAATCTGGATGTTTTTTATTGGTCAAAGAGGAGAGCTGAAGTTAATACTGAGAGTACTTACTTTGTGGCAAAGGGAATACGGGCAGGAGAGACAGGGAAGGGCCGTCTAACAGATGAACTTCCAAACCCCGTATGTCTGGTAAATCCGAGGTGGTGGTTATTAACTGCGCTTTAGTGATTCTGCCTTTGTTTTTAGGATTCAGAGACTTTATTCTGTCACCAGCTATTTATCGAGGCCGTTAAGTGCCAGGTCTTATCTAAAGCTAATCTTCCCACTTCTGCATGGCATCCTGTTCTCCTTTGCCTAGTTGAGACGCACTTCAGCATTTCTTCCCGTCTGTCCTGTAGGAATCGTTCTAGATTATCCCATCAATATAGAAACATTTCTCTATCTTAAAAAAATGTTTGATTAATCCCGCCACTCCTGCCGTGTTTCTCTGTGTCCTGGGCAGCAGGGACTGGAGTCAGTACTCCCCCCGTCCTTAATTCCCCTCCTTCATTCTCTTAAATCCTATCCAGTCAGACCTTTGCCCCCACCACGTACAGAGCTGTTCTCAGCAAGACCACCAGTGATCGCCACTTTGAGACAATTCTTAGTTCTCATTTTATTTGACTTAGACCTCATTTTACTAGAATTTGACCTGATTATTCCTTTTTTAAAAATAGGAATAAGCTTTTAATATGGAATTTAGTATATATGTGACAAAGGGATGTGAAGGTTGCATCTGCCCTAGCTGGGATCCGGCAGCCCCTAGACGGTCCCCGTGTTGTCCCCGGACCAGCAGGTGCACACCTCTTCAGGGCAGGAGAGGGAGAGCTGGGAGGCGTGTGATGTGATTTCAGTGTCCTTCCTCAGGAGGGTGTTCATTCACAAATGCTGGTACCTTGAATTGATAACTAGCTTGATGGGTAGATTAAGTCACCAGCTTTATTGGAGCTGAAATTTTTTATTTCTTAATTTTTTATTGAGGTGTCATTGGCATACAACATTATAGTGCTTTCAGGTATCTCCCTTTTTTTGAAAAAAATTTTACTTGGCTTTTAGGACTCCACACTTTCTTGGTTTTTCTCATTTCTAGTTCTTCCCAGTTCCTTACGCAGTTTCTCCCTCTCCTCCCCAGCGTCTTCACATTGGAGGGTTCTAGGACTCAGTGTTCGGTTCTTTTCACTTTCCCTGGGGGACCTCACCCAGGCCCTTGGTTCTCAGGGCTGCCCTTGTACTGAGAATCCTAAGTCCGTATCCCTGGATTTATAGATCCAGCTGCCTTGTTGACAGCAGACCTCTTGGCTAATAAACCTGCCTAGATCTGAACCGCTGCCCCTCCCCTCCTCCCTCGGAGCTGCTCAGAACGCCAACCGAGGCCTCCCTGACTCCTCTTCTCCCAGCGTGCAATCCACCAGCCTGCCCTGCTGGTCCTCCTGCACAAAGTATGTTCAGAATACACCCCCTTCCTCTCCTCCCCCCGCTTCTCCCCCCGCACCTCCTCCCCGCTCCCCAGCCCAAGGGCCCCTCCCCCTGCTCCCATGCCCGAGTCCCTTCACAATACGTGAGAAGATCCCACTCCTCCCGTCCCAGCTCCCTCATACCCCTTAGACAGTCTCCCAGGCCCTCCACAGTCAGGCTGCTGCCCTGTGACCCTTCCAGCCTCAGCTCCTGCTGCTCTCCTCGCATCCTGTCCTCCACCCCAGGGACATCCACGCATGTTGATCATTTAAGATTTGGTATGTTTTTCCTTACAAAGTGCGAATGACAGTAAAAGTCACCTGTGACCGCTGTCCCTGACACACTTTGCAATGTGAGATAATCATCGTGGTCCAGCATTAGCAGGTCATGTAGTAAGTACTGATCCTATTTTATAATCAATTCTAGCTTCAGAATAACGATCCAGTTACACGCTGCTCCTGAAACAGCAGTTGATGGTTCACGAGGCTCTGTGTGTTCTCACGGTCTCTCCCGACCCAGCCTGGGTGCCCAGTGTTCTTACCAGTTTGTTGTACTCATACCGTGTGGTGCCTTAGGACTAACGTCAGTCTTCTGCTAAAGAAAGGAACATAAACAAAGGAGACAGACATTCTGACTCAGGCGCTTTCGGGCTGCTTAGTTTACCTGCTCTCGCCTGTGGACTCTGATCCTGTAAGAGAGTTAGCCGACAGCTGAGCGCCGTGTTTCTCCTGAGCCCCTGCTCAGAGCCCCTCCATGAGCGCAAGCGCCTCTAGGTTTCCCAGCCTGTACGCGCTTATTGCTCCTGTGCAGGTCTGTTAGTAAGACTCTCCCACCATTCAGAGCGAGGGCTCACCCGTCTGGCTTTCCCCCTTACCCTAGCCCTGTCTTCTGTGAGTTCAGAAGGACCTGGGGGCATCATCCATCTCTGGGCCCCCGTCTCCTCTGCTACCGTGTAGTTTGTTAAGTCTTTCTTCCCCCATCCCCAGATTCCTGTGACTTTTCTCTTTTTCTACTTGTTGGAAAGTTCTGAATCGTTCTAATTAAACCAGTGTATTATAAGCCAGGAAATGTAAAGTGTATCTAAAGTTGAAGGTCTTTAGGCTTACTTCCTTCAATTAGTGAAGTGAGTCTCCCTCATTTCACTTTTAAATTTGATCTCTACCTCTAGGCTACACCCCAGCTCTGGCCTGTGCTCCCAACAAGGACGTGGCCGACTGCTTGGCCCTCATTTTGGCCACCATGATGCCTGTCTCATCCAGCAGCCCCTTGTCATCGCTGACATTCAACGCTATTAACCGTTACAGCAACACCTCAAAGACGGTCAGCTTCGAGGCCTTGCCCATCATGAGGAGCGACCCCAGCTCCTACTGCAGTTTCAACAACGTGGGCGGGGAGCAGGAGTACCTGTACACCGACGTGGACGAGCTCAACGACTCTGACTCCGAGACCTACTGAGAGGCTGAGCCAGGGGCCCGGGGTGCTGGCGCTGTGCTTTTTCTGGAAAAAGGCACCTTCTTATGCACGCACAGATTCAACCTGAGAGATCGCGGAGTAAGCGAATGTAAGAAACATGATGACGTTAAGAAGAAGAGTTTTAAAGGCAAGTTTTGCAAAAGGAACTTCTGGAATCTTGAAATCGACTTGACCAAGGACACCCCGCCGTCGAGATGCTCGGTGGGATTGTGCGATTCGGTCTTGCAGTGCCAGGAGTGATCTGGGACACTGCACCCTAGTCTGCTTACACAAGCAACACTATGGTAAAAGAGGAGATCAGGACACTAGATTTAACCTTTACCAGTAAAACGACAAACTTAAGGGCAATAAAAGTTTGGTACAGTAGGCATTACTGCACAGCAAGTTGCCAAAGGACCAAATAACTTGAAGGTTTTTAATAGAACGCCACTTGCGGAAGCAGAGCGGGTGAAATGAGACATTATCTAAACCAAACTTTAATATTTCTGAAAATGAAGCTGAGATTTGGTTTTAAATGTTGATTTTTTTTTGTAAGAAAACATCTGAAAGCCTTCTAATACTGTATTAAACCATGAGAGAAAGCAGATGTATTTTTACATTTTTTTCTTTTACATAAAAATTTTAAAATTCCAACTTTTATAATACTAGAATTGAAAACCAGCTGACTGGGTGCAGTCAGGGTGGAAATATTTGTGACGTAGACACAAGACAGGTTGGGGTCGGGCTCCTGCTGCCCAGTCGTGAGTGGTTTAGGTTTTAAATTGAACTATTTTTGTTTGAAAATGTAAAGGGTTTCCTAGAAGAAAACCTCATGAAATCAAAAAGTAGATTATTTTCACCCTGTTGCAGCTAAGTGGTCCCGGGGAGTGCAGTTTCAGCCTCACTGCTCTGGATGGTACGCCTGTGTCTCTGACATCACCCTGTGCCTCCACAGCGGCTTGGGGGGTTTCTGTTGTCGGTGGTTGGTGAAGAACCAAAAAGAAAACTCCCTTGTTATCCGTAAGGTAACATCATCGGGTGTCTTGGAAGGCACGTCCATATTGGGCACGGTTTACCTGAAGCGTTCAGGTCGTCTTGACACTGGAAGCAGCATGTGTGTGACGGGCTGCGGGTGGGGAGAGAAGCAGCTGTCTGCTGAGCTGGGAGGCCGCCTTTCAGAGAACAAAAAGGGGGAAGGGCTGACGTTCAGGCTTTTAAATACCAGTCTCCGTGGGTCTGCCTTTACTGTACCTGTCACTTTCCCGTGAAATTGATTTCACATATGTGGGAAGGAGTCTTATAGGTCTGGGTGAAGTTCCATGAATTTTCACAAAATGATACCCAATTTCATTTTATTCTTTTTGTATTGTGAAACTGGAAAACTTTATGACATTGTAAATTATCAGCTGGTTTTTCTGAATATAAAGTGTGAAAACACAGAACAGTATTTTGATCTATTTGATAATTTTGTGGGTTTTTGAAGAATTAATGAGCATGTAAATAGAAATAGTGACTGCTTGAATACTGTATTGACTTGCACTCTTTCAGTACATCAAGATCCCTGTATATTTTAGAGTATAATAAAACACAGATGTGAGCTGTATTTAATGAATAATGTATTTGTATCTGTGCATAGTACCTAAAAATCTATAAAATTTCTAGGGCATTGACTACTAGTTTTAAGCATTTTTTTCTAAGATATTTACAGAAATTATAAATGTAATCTTCCATCTTTCCTTTATAATATAAAGGAGTGATAACAGATCCTTCCTCCTCCTCAGTGGCAGGAAGGTGAATTTGCATTTTAAAGACCGCGGACTGCGTTTTCTATTGTACCTTTTGAAACAAAAAGAAAAAACTCAAGAGGATTCTAAAGTACGTATCTGTGTGCTTTCTCTTTCCTTTTAGGAATTCACTTCTGAATTCCCTGAGGGAATCTCCTAGAATCTCAGAATTGAAAGAGACCTGGGGTTCATCACTAACTTTTAACAGATGCAGGAGTCCCTTCTCCAAGGGTGACCTTGCCACCTTGGACACTTGCAGTGACTACCTCACCGCGCAGCCCGCCCACCGGCTGAGCCGCCCAGTCCGCAAGGCCCTCCGTGCCCGGCGCCGCATCCTCCCTCCCGGACCGGTACCTGCCGCCCGTCCGGGGCCGGCTCTGCCCTCCAGGAGAACGCCCAGGACTCACGCCCTCTGCCACACCTTCTCTTTTACAGGCCGTGCGACTCGTCTGCGGAAGTGATTTCCAGAAGGACGCATGAGACACACTGTTAGATGGACCACATCTAACCAGATCCAAGGTGTAGCTATAAAGTAACAAGTGTTTTTAATTTAGCCTCCCACGTCCCAGAATTTAGATCTTGCACCACTTTATGTAAAAGATGCCGTGACTGAAAATACCTGTGGTGCGGTGGTTCTTCCCATGGTTTGCGCACTGGGAAAGCCGTTCCATTTCTTTGTGATCGCGCTGTGTGAGCGTCTCCTCCCTCCCCGCCCCCCCCCGCCCCCGCTTGAACAACCGCTTCCTCCGGCCTGCCCCTGATGAGGGGGGCCCCACAGCGCCGCCCACGCAGGGAACGGGCTGCACCAGCATCGCGCCGCCCGCGGGCCGCCTGCGCAGGAGCGCAGCGTCGCGGTCAGCTCCTTTATAGTTACACCTTGTCTGTCAGAAGCGGTCAGGCCCTGCTCTGCAGTGGGTTTTCCACGCACAGAATAGAAAAGCCTGTTTGCTTTTTTAACTTCTGCATGAAAGGCGCCGTCTGGAGTATCTGGTGTGTGTGAGAACACCAGCTCCTCCTGCTCCAGAGCTGCCCTGCGGGCGGCGCGGGAGCAGCAGTGACCCCCTTTAACAGGACGCTCATCTCAAACAGTGCCATTCACTTCAGGAGAGCTCTAAGTGTAGCTGTCAAATTGGGGTTTAATTTGGCTAATATTGGACCTTTTCAACGAAATAAAGTTTTTTAATGCAGTAAGTCAAGTGTCTTTCTTTTTCCTGGGCAAACGTCTTTTCCTTTATCTTAAAATGTCTGATTAGTGTTCAGTTGTAACTAGTTTTGACTTTTCTTTTTAATGTGTCTCTTTTTTAAAAAAAAAATAATTTGGGGGGTGGGCGGGAATTAGGTTTGTTTATTTACTTTTAGAGGAGGCACTGGGGATTGAACCCAGGACCTTGTGCATGCTAAGCGTGTGCTCTACCGCTTGAGCTACATCCTCCCCCCAGTTTTGACTTTTCTTTTAAAAATTAATTTTCAGTAAAACTGTTCTAGAATTTAGATGAACCTTTCAAAATGGGCTTTTCAAATACAGTTATTCAACAAATACTTCCTGCTTGCCAGCTGCACACAGGGGGCTGGGAATGAGTGGACAGTGAGCCTAGGAATTGTGCCCCTGTCCCCCTGAGGCTTATCATCTCATCGTGGAGAGGTCCACACCTAGAAGGAGAAAGGAAAGTGTCACTGAGGTGGAGGCGAACTGCTAACGAAGGAAGGGCAGAGAACAGCAAGTCACTCTGCGAAGGAAGATCAGAGCAGGCTTCTTGGAGGAGCTGACATTTAGGCTGGACATGGAGGAACAAACATGACAGGAGCAGGTGGAGAAGGGGCAAATGATAGCCTAGGTGAGAAGGACAAAATCAGCAGTTCTTAAAATGGTTGGTGGAGGGGAGGTGGGTGGAAGAGATGCCAGCCCATAGCCTTCCTGAGCAGAAACAGGCCAGGAAAACCTACAAAAACCTACAAAAGAGCTCGTTACAAATATGCACAGAAGTCAGGGAAAAGTGAGAACAGCCAGGTACATACAGACAGGGGACTGGAGGAGCAGGCAGAGCTGACAAGTAACTTCACGCTGCTGCTACTCCCAGCAAGTGCCCACGTGTTTGTCAGTACCAGGCGAGGTCGTCAGTACTTGAAATACATCTCTCAGTCCGCACGGCTGTGCCATGAGGTAGGTCCTATTAACAGCAACATTTGACAGATGAGGGATGAGACAGGTCAAGTCGCTTCTGCCCACCATTGCTTGGCCAGTAATTGGTGAAGCCTGGATTCAAATCCACCACCATGGGAGCTCTTGGTCACCTGGTGACCTCTGACGTCCTCCAGCGTGCTTTCTGGGCCTGGTTGAAATCGGTGGTTTTGAAGTGGGACCACCTGCTTGGCTAAATTATGTAATAACTTCCTTTCGGTTTTATTCTCGTAGGTCATGAGCTTCAGAAGAAACACACGAAAACGCAAGACGTTCCGCAAACACCTGCTGCGCACTAGGCTCTGGGCGGCCCGCAGTCAAGGGAGAGGCGACAAAAAAATGTGTCCTCGGGACGGAGCGAAGAGAGGGACACCTGCTTAGGTTTCCGCTGCTGCCTCAAGTCCCTCAGCCTGAGCCCTCATCCTCTCTCCTGCCTCCGCAGGTTGGCTGACGGCCCGGCGGGGTGACGCCTCTGTCTGGAGTCTGGCCGGGCTGCTCCGTCCGTGCTCCTCCGTGACTGCCGCATGGGAGGGTGACCCGCCCACTGCGCACTGGCTGCTCCTCCGTGAGATGGGCGGCGGGCTCTGCGCGGAGGGGAGGGATGACCAGAGTCCACGTCACGGTCCACGTCACGTGGGACGGTGACCAGCCCATTCGTCACTGTCTCTGTGTATCCACGGGCTTGCTGAGCAGCCTCTGCCACCCCGCCTTCTCCTCCCCTTCCTGTGGTTCCCCTTCTGGTTGGTGTAGGGAGTCCGATGTCAAGGTGGGCGGCCAAGATGAACTTGGACTTGGGAAGTTCTCGCCCGGCCGTGTAGAACTCACTGGACTTCCTCTTTTCCAAGGGTGGAGACCCAACCTTCTGCCTGCCCCCGACTCCAGAACAATGTAGCACTGGCCCCTTGCGTGCCTTCTGGGACTGTCCCCTCCCCATCGGAGCCTGATCTAACCGAAGACCGAGAGTACAAAGCATCCAGGGGTAGACAGCTCTCCGCTCCATCTGGACCATTTCACTGGCCCCTACCTCACCGCTCCAGCGCTGCTGCGAGCTGCTTTTCTGCGCCTTCCTTTGTGTAGTTCCTGTTTCCTGCAGGCAGTTTCACTTCTTAGGATTCTTACCTGTCTTGTTTCTTCATTAGGAAAGAAATACAGGCTGAGGTGGTACTCCCTTAATTTGAAAAGCCCGAGATTTAATCTTAAAATATTTCTTCCTCTTCGCCCTCCTCTAAACTGCACAGTGAAAATGCAATTTTCCTTTAAGTCCTGGAGCAGACAGTTCTTGAGCACGCTCTGCACAGGCAGTGTCTTAAATCCTGGAGCTACCCCAGGGTTAAAGCTCCTGCCCTTGGGAAGCGTACGTCTCAGCTGGGGAGAGAGACAAGACGAGAATCAGATGGTTCTCACTCTGCAGAGGAAGGCTGGTGAGCCTAACTGGGTGGCTGTTTAAGATTTGGTATTTGGGGGAGGGGGGCATCCTTGATTGAGAAAATGCCTTGGCCATTTATGCTCTAGGGGATTCCATAAACAATTTCTGATGGGAGACACCGTAAGATCTTGCTGAAAAAGCGGAAGAAGTTTGAAGGAACAAACTGGCAAAAGCAGGAAGAGGACAGAGAGCGATGGTGAGCTGATCCCCCAGAGCAAACCTGAGGATTCTGCTGAGGTCACTCTCGCCCGAGGGCACATCGTGGCTCAGCCCGAGCAGCGGCAGGCACTTGAACAGAGAAGGCGTCTGGGTGAGTGGAAGCGTCTCGCAGACGCCTGTGAGCTCAGCCGTCCCCAGTCCACGGCGTGTGACCTGCCTGCACCTTCAGCTAGAAATGAGCACGGCACAATGCTCGGGGTTAGGTCAGCACTAAGCTCTAAAACTCGGGCTGTACGGTGATGCTGTCCACCACCCCCCGCCCCAAAGAAAGAAAAAGGCAACTTGGCTTGTTTCTGGTACCCAGGGTAACAGCAGGAACTGCAACAGCGCCTCCAACCTCGCGGGAACAATCAAAATGCAATTTTTATGTTGACAGTAAAATTTTCAGCTGACATCTTACTTCTGTGTAACCTGGTTTGAACCCTCACCCCTGCCACAGAGATGGTGGGACCCGGGATATGTGAGGAAGAACTGTTTGTGGTAGATATTCATGGTAAGAAATGCCAAAGGCACAGAGAACGTGGATGAAGAGAAGGACAAGGGGCTTCTGGAGAAGGGCTTTGTCTCCTCCCATCTGGGAGGCAGAGCGTAGGGCAGGGGAAGAAAGGCCTCCGGCTGCCTGCAGCCAGGTAACTACTAGGAACAGGACCTGAGACATTGCAAATGGTCAGACAGCTTTTGCCAAGTGAGGTTGGTGAAAATGGCCGAGCAAGGACCTCTGAGTCTTGATAAGAACGGGGGCCTCTGTGGCGTTACCACTCGCTCCAGTTGCATCCCTCATTCCCGCTCTGCAGGCGCCCTGACAGCTGACAGCCCCCATTCTCCATGCAGCCTCACGGCCGCCAGGACAAGGAAGACAAAGCTAGAGCCCTTTCAAAGCCTCATTCCCAAACCATGTCATCGTTTGGCCTGTCGATGGTACCCGGGGCCCCTGCTCACCATGCTGTCTGCAGTGGAGCTAACTCAAAGCTGACCCCGTGTGAAAGTTACTCTCCCAGGAGAGGTGTTTCTCAAAAACAAATACAGGCAAGAGCTCTAATGTGTCACTTGCCTTAGAAGATGGACAAGAGCTGGCAAGCAACAGACAACCCAGCGGCTTAACAGGAAAACCCAGGGGGATCGGCGCCCATCGGAGACTTGGAAAGCTCTGATGTGCTTACAGAAATCCAAATGCCACGCGTATTCAGAGCTGTGTGCATGATCATGGAAGGCCTGAGGCTGCCCTACATCCTCACCTGTGGCTCATTTTGAGGCTCTGCACAAGCAGGAGGTGGAAGCTAATTTTCAACTGCGTTTTGGTTTTTTTTAAGTATTATTTTTTCATTATTTTGGAGGGGGGGTAGTTTTACCTATTTCTATATTTTTAGAGGAGGTACTGGGGATTGAACCCAGGACCTCGTGCATGCCAAGCATGTACTCTACCCCTGAGCTGTACCCTCCCCCAGGCTGAGTTTTGAAGGTGTGCCTTTACATACACAGCCCCTTGGCAAAGACTAGGAGATTTGGGGGGCCCACAGTTTAAGGAAATCTCTGTCCCGTCAGTAGCTGTTTGCTAAGCTGAACAGAGACTTCAGTGACCACATAAGGCAAAAAACACAGACTTAACCGAACTTGTACTAAACAATTATAACAACGAGCAATGACAACAAACCCTGGGGAGAGGGATGAACTGATCTCCAGAACTGCCATAATATACTGTTTTAAAAGTCCAACTGTCAACAAAAGACTGAGCTATGCAGAGAAACAATGTGTGGCCCATACACAGGAAAAACAGTCCAGACAGAGTATCCTTGAAGAAGCTGAGACACTGGGTTTACTAGACAAAGAATTTCAGTCACTTCCTTTAAATATGTTCAAGGGGCTAAAGGAGACCATGTCTAAGGAATGAAAGTATTTTTAAATGCCTCACTAAATAGAGACTATCAATAAATATACAGAAATTATATTTTTAAAAGCAAATGGAAATTCTGTATTTGGAGGTTACAATAGCTGAAATAGCATGTTAGACTTGAGTGAGCAGAAGAAACAATGAGTGAGCTTGAAGATGGGACAACTATCTAGTCTTGATGAATAAGGGGGAAGAAAAATGCTCTCAGGCTCAGAGACCTGTGGGACCCCATCACACGTGCCAGGTCCAAGAAGGGGAAGAGAAAGAAAAGGAGGCAGAAAGAATATTTGAAGAAATAATGGCTGAAAAGTTACCAATTTGAAAAATGTTTATCCACAAATTCAAAAAAGCTCAAAAAACTCCCAGTAGAATATAGAATCAAAAAGATCCAACCTGTAACTATTTGTTATTAAGATAAACAAAAACAGAATTTGTCACTAGCAGACCTGCCCAAGAAATACTAAAGAGTCCTTTGGGCTGAAATGAAAGAACATTAGACAATGTCACAAATTCACATGAAGAAATAAAGAGCCACAGTAAAGATAACAGCAGGTGAATTTAAAAGACGGTACACATCTATTTTCTTATAACTCTCTGTTTCTCCTATCTGATTTAAAAGTCAGCTGCATAAAGCTATACTTATAAATCTGTGTTGATGGGCACACAATGTATAAAAATGTAACTTGTTGTCCATCAACAGATGACTGGATAAAGAAGCGTGGTGTACATATACAATGGAATACTACACAGCCATAAAAAATAATAAAGTAATGCCATTTGCAGCAACATGGATGGACAAGGAGATTGTCATTCTAAGTGAAGTGAGCCAGAGAGAGAAAAATACCATATGATATCACTCATATGTGGAATCTTAAAAAATGAGACAAATGAACTTACTTACAAAACAGACTCACAGACATAGAAAATACTTATGGTTACCAGTGGGGAAAAGAGGTGGGAAGGGATAAATTGGGGGGTTGAGATTTGCAGATACACACTACTATATATAAAATAAACAACAAGGTCCTACTGTATAGCACAGGGAACTATATTCAATATCTTGTAACTTACAATGAAAAAGTCTGAAAACAAATATATGTGTGTGTATGTATGACTGAAACATGCTGTACACCAGAAATTGACACAACACTGTAAACAGACTATATACTTCAATTAAAAAAAAAGATGAAAAGAAGTGTAATTTGTGACAGTAACAACGTACAGGAACAGGGAAATGAGGCTAATAGGAGGAGAGGGTTTGTGTACTACAGATGACTGTTTCATTGCATTTTGCTTTATTGCACTTTGCAGATACTGCATTTTTTACAGGTTGGAGGCCTGTGGCGTCCCTGCACAGAATACGTCTGTCTGCGCCATTTTTCCAGGAATGTATGTTCACTTCACACTTCTGTCACATTTTGGTAATGGTTGCAACATTTCAAACATTATTGTATTTGTTACAGTGATCTGTGATCAGTGATCTTTGACGTTACTACTGTAATTATTTTGGGGTGCCACGATCTATGTAAGGTAGCAAATTTAATAAATGTGTGGGTTCTGACTTCCCACCAACCGGCCATTTCCCCATCTCTCTCTCTCTCCCTGGCCTCCCTGTTCCCCGAGACACAGCAGTACTGAAATCAGGCTGGTTAATGTCCTACAATGACCTCTAAGTGTTCAGGTGAAAGGGAGGGGCACATGTCTCGCACTTGAAATCAAAGGCTAGAAATGATCGAGCTTGGGGAGGAAGGCGTGTCAACAGCCCAGAAAAGCCGAAAGCTAGGCCTCCCCTGCCAGCCGGCCAGGTTGTGAATGCAAAGGAAAAGATCTTGAAGGAAATTAGAAGTGCTGCCCCAGGGACACACCAGTGATAAGAAAGGGAAACAGCCTTTTTACTGATGTGGAGGAAGTCTGAGGAGTAGGTCTGGGTAGGTCAGACCAAACACCACATTCCCTTAAGCCAAAGCCTCGTCCTGAACAAGACCCTCACTCTCTTCACCTCTGTGAAGACTGAGAGGTGAGGAAGCTGCCGAAGAAAAGTCGGAGGCCGGCAGAGGTTGGTTCATGAGGTTTATGGAAAGAAGTCTTTTCCATAAAAGCGCAGAGTGAAGCAGCGGGTGCTGACGTAGAAGCTGCAGGTTCCCCAGCAGATCCAGATAAGCTCATTAACGAAGGCGGCTACACTGAGCAACAGATCTTCTATGTAGGTAGGCTGCCTTTTATTGGAAGGAGATGCCATCTAGGACTTTCACAGCTAAAGAGAAGTCAGTGCCTGACTTCCAAGCTTCACAGGACAGGCTGACTCTCTTGTTAGGGCCATTGCAGCTGGTGACTGTCATGTGAAGCCAGTGCTCCTTCACCATTCCGAAAATTCTGGGGCCCTTAAGATGATGCTAAATCTACTCTGCCTGTGCTCTGTAGACGGAACAACAGGCCTGGATGACAGCACGTCTTTTACAACGTGGTTTACTGACTATTTTAGGCCCGCTGTTGAGGTCCGTTGCTCAGAAGAAAGGACTCCTTCCAAGATGACTGCTCCCTGACGGTGCACCTGGTCACCCCAGAGCTCTGCTGGAGAAGGACAGCGAGGTTCATGTTTCCCTGCCTGCTCGCACGGCACCCAGTCTGCAGCCCGTGGATCAAGGGGTCGTTTCAAATTTCAAGCCTTATTACTTAAGAAATACCTTTTGTGAGGCCACAGCTACCATAGGTAGTGGTTCCTCTGATGGATCCGGGCACAGTCAGGTGTAAAAACCTCTGGAAAGGATTCCCCAGTCTAGATCCAGGAAGAACATTCATGATTCGTGGGAAGAAGTCAAAATATCAGCATGAACAGGCGTTTGGAGGAAGCTGATCCCAGCCCTCATGGATGACTTGGAGAGGTTCCAGACCTCAGTGATGGAGGTGACCGCTGATGTGGTGGGGACAGGAGGAGAACGGGAATTAGAAGTGGAGCCTGAAGGTGGGGCTCCGTTGCTGAATCTCAGGATAAAACCTGAATGAATGAGGAGCTGCTTTTTATGGATGAGCAAAGAAAGTGGTTTCTTGAGATGGGATCAACTGCTGGTGAAGATGCTGTAAACATTGTTGAAATGACAACAAAGGATTTAGCATATTCCATAAACGTGGTCTGTAAGGCAGCGGCAGGGTTAGAGAGGACTGACTCCAACTGTGGAAGAAATTCTACTGTGGGTCAAATGCTATCAAACAGGTGACGTGCTGCAGAGAAATTGTTCATGAAAGGAAGAGTCAGTCAATGCAGCAAGCCACACTGTTGTCTTATGCTAAGAAATTGCCAGCCCAGCCTTCAGCAACCCCCATATCAGCCAACAGCCAGCAACATCTAAGTAAGACCCTCACAAGCCAAAAGATTATGACTCACTGAAGGCTTAGATGATGGGGAGCATTTTTCAGCAATAAAGTATTTTTACATTAAGGCACATACTTTTTTTAGAGATAATGCTATTATTGCACACTTTAGTGGACTCTAGCATATTGTACACATAACTTTCATATTCCCTGGGAAACCAAAAAATTTCATGTAAGTCATTTATTGAGATATTTGCTTTACTGCAGTGGTCTGGAACTGAACCTGCAGTATCTTCAAGGTATATCCACACTGCTGTGTAGTTTTATTCATCTGAACTAGGTTGTTAAAAGTTAAGGTGTTAGTGGGGAGGGTGTAGCTCAGTGGTAAAGTGTGTGCCTAGCATGCGCGAGGTCCTGAATTCAAGCCCCAATACCTTTGTTAAAAATGACTAGGTAAACAAATAAACCTAATTAACCCACACACAAAAAAACAACAAAAAAATTAAGGTGTTAGTTGTAATCTCCAGGACAAAAACTAAGAAAATAACTATCAATTAGAAATTACATTATCAGTAATACATTGACTGTAAACAGGTTAAACTCTAATTACAAGGCAGAGGTTAAGAGAATGAATACCAGACACCCAGTTACAGACTGTCTACAAGACACGTGCTTTTGATTCAAAGACACAATTAAGTTGAGAGTCAGAGGATGAAGGAACAAATCCCAGGCCAACAGCAGCCAGAGGAGGGCTGGCAGTGGCTTTGCTCCTGAACAACCAACACGTCAAAACATAACTTAGAAAATGTTAGAAGCTGTGGTTCATTTATACAATGGAATACTACTCAGCCCTAAAAATAATAAAATGATGCCATTTGCAGAAACATAGATGGCCCTGGAGAGCGTCATTCTCCAGTGAAGTAAGCCAGAAAAAGAAAGAAAAATGCCATATGTTATCACTCTAATGTGGAATCTTAAAAAAAAAAACCACAGACAAATGAACTTATATATAAAACAGAAACAGACTCATAGACATAGAATACAGACTTGTGGTTGCCAGCAGGGAGCAGGGTGGAAAGGGATAAACTGGGAGTTCGAGATTTGCAGATACTGTTATATATAAAATAGATAAACAAGTTTTATACTGTATAGCACAGGGAAATATATTCAATATTTTGTAGCAGCTTATGGTGAGAAAGAACATGAAAATGAATATGTGTATATTCATGTAGGACTGACGAATTGTGCTGTACACCAGAAACTGACACAACATTGTAAAGTGACTAGACTTCAATAAAAATGTTAAAAAAAATTTCGATATTGAGGAAAGTAAAAATGTAACATTCCATGTCACTGCTGGGAATTCAGTACTTAGAGGGAAATTTAGCTTAAAAACAGTGAAAAGGAAGAAAGGTCTCAAATCCACAACCTACTCTTCTACTTTAAGGAACTAAACAAAAGAAATACAAACCCAAAGCAGGCAGAAGAAAATGCCAGACATTACGGCAGAAATAAAGGAAGCGGGGACTCAAAAAAACAGTAGAGAAGAATGAACAAAGCTGTTCCTTTACAAAGTCAACAAAATGGACAAACCTGCAGCTAGAATGACCAAGAAAAAAGGACTGAAAATCAGGAATGAAGGGGGAGGGCATTCTAATAACCTCACAGAAATAAAAATAATTTATGAGAGACGACTGTGAATAATTATGTACCAACAAACCTGTTAACCGAGATGGAACAGACAAATTCCCAGGAAGACAAACTATCAAAACTGTTTCAAGAAGAAACAGGGAACCTGAGTGGGCTTGTAAACATGTAAAGACGTTGAATTTGTAATAAAAAAAAAATCTCTCCAGAAAGAAAACCTCAGGACCAGGTGACTTCACTGGTGAATTCTGGAAACATTTAAAGAATTAACACTGATCTTTCACAAACTCTTTTAAAAAACAGCAGAGGAGAGAACACCCTCTAGCTCATTCTGTGAGGCGTTAACCTGATACCAAAACCAGACACGGCATCTCAGGAAGAGAACAGAAAGAACCAATAGCCCTTATGAATATAGGTGCAAAAATAATATCAACACAAAATAATATTGAACCAAATCCATCAGCATCTACAAAGTGTTATACGCCTTGAATATCCCTTAAGAATACAGATGCAAAAATCATTAAAAAAAAAAAAAAAACCCACTATCGAACCAAATCCATCAATGCTTAAAAAGACCATCACCTGGGGTCACATGTGCCCTTGGTCAGGACACCATGGCCGTGCTGGGCGGGCCCCCAACATGGGAAGGGGCAGAAGGAAAGGCAGGGGCTCCCCACACTGGTCCCAGAGAAGTCAGGCCCCTCCTGTGTTCACTTTGGGTCTGCGTGGTTTTAACTGTCTTTCCCGTTTTCTTGCCGAACGCCCTACCTTGGTTCAGGCAGGCTCTGAGCTTTCCTTTCTCACTGCGGCGATGGGGGTCTCACAGGACAGCGGGGCTGGGAGAGGAGGGATGGCCGCCCGGGAGGGGACCCCAGCAGCACCCCACCTGCTGCCGGTCGGCCTCACGCCAGACCCCCGTGCCAGCAGCCAGCTCACCAGGGAAACCCGCCTCCCAGTGCGCCATGTGTGCGCCAGTGAATTAGAATAATTACCAGGTAGCCCACCTGAGTCTCCACGCGCCCCAGGGGAGGTGAACGCGGCAGGAGTAAGGTCTGAGGCCCCTACAACAGTGCCGACCCCTGGCACACGCCCCCGGGAGGGCCATGAACCACATTCAGGGGCAGAGCGCTGTCACCCAGCTCAGACCCCAGACGTCTAAGCCCTGACACGTGGGCGCAAGCACAGAGCTCCCCAGGACTGAAGCCACGCTGGGTCTCCTCCCGGGTCCCCACAGCCACCTTGACACTCCCTGGACAAAGGCCAGGCTGGGTCTCTATGCAGGTGTCCACGTGCCCCCTGAAGCTCCCAGGGCTGAGGCCGGTCTGACACCCAGGTCTCCGTGTCCATCCTGAATCCCCCACTATTAAGGCCAGGCCAGGGGTCCACCCAGCTCTCCATGCCCTAGTGTGCACAGAACATGGTCAGGTCTAAACGTTATCAGTGTAGACAGCACAGGGCCAGGTCTAAATGTACTTGGTTAAAAAGGATGTTAAGATCTAAATTTCCAGTCTAGACAGAACACCGTCAAGCCTAAATGCGCCAGAGCAGACACAACACGGGTCTAAAGGTACTCGGTGTAGACAGTGCAGACTCAGATCTAAGTACTCCAGTGCAGACGGAACACAGCTACGTACAAATGTGCTCAGCGTAGACAGATCACTCTTGGGTGGAAACATGCTCAGTGTAGACAGAACATGGAGAGATCTAAATCTGCCTTGTAGACAGAACTTGGTCTGGTTTAACCTAGCATGGGCTGCTCTCCTGGGGACACAGGTCACTCCGTGCAGGAACTGGGATGTACATCACTTGGACAATAAACAGACATGGGGCTCCACACTTCCCCCACATCAGGAAACTAAAGGAAACCTTTCTGTCCTTAAACATTTCAGAATGAAAGAAAGATAAGTTACCAATTTCTCTGGCCACGTGCTGTTCAGGACCCAGGGGTCAGCCAGGAGCTGTGGTGCAGCCCAGTCTCCTGCAAGGACACAGGAAGTGGCCTGATTCCGGGGTCCGGGCTCCTTGCTCACCAGAGGCGGCCACACTGGAACCCGGGCAGTGAGAGATGGCAGTCCATCCTGCCGGTGCACGTATGGGGGCTGCCAGCTGCTCCGGCACCAGTCAGGGGACTTCATGCACCCCTATGTTTGAAGGGGGGAAACACAGGAGAGGTTGGGGCACAGAAGCTGTCCCAGCTGAGAACCCACGGGCCAAGGTCCTTGGGCACCTGCACATCTCTACCCACCTGCCCCCCACCTCAACCCCCGTGACCCCCGTGTGTGCAGTGCCTACTCTCCAAAGCGCAGGGCTCAAACAAGCCCTGGGGCTGACAGTGGGGCTGTCCATCCCCCACTCCGATGCTGAGTTTGGGGAGAATGAGCCCCCTTGCCTGGGTGTCGTGACCCTCCACGTGAAGAGGCACTGGTCCCACCCGAGTAGGGGCCATGCAGAGCGATCAGAACACAGGAACTAAGTTCAGTTCAGGGCCAGGAGGCCAGGCCACCAGGAGGGCCTCCCCACCCCCAGCCCTGGCTGGGTCTCCAACTGCAATGTTGTGGCTTAAAGGGGACCCGGGGCAGACAACTGAATGTAAGGGGGCCTAAGTTGGACCCCGAATGGGGCTTAGAGAATGTGTGAAGGTCATTACTGAGTCAGTTATGCAACCAGAAGACAGACTCCGTGTTAGGACTCCACCCATTTCAGTGTCCTAGATCTGTGACCTTCACATGGCCACGCAGGATCGCTTGAGCTGGTGTGTGCTGACGTGTCTGGAGCCCAACTCAGTCTGCAACCAACTTGCAGGCACTTCCGGTAAACAAACCCAGATGTACACACATGCATGCACAGGAACACACACTCCCATACACACATGCACAGCACAGATAAACACACACACACTCAGGTATGAACACACATGCACGCTCAGGCATGGCACACAAATACACCTGCACACACTCACGTGTGTGTGTGTACAGATGCACGCATGCACCTACGCACCGATGCACAGCCACGTATGCACACGCACAGCACACGCACATGATACAGTGAATACTGTAGGGTGTTCATTCCTGAACACACGTGGAGCTCATATGTATTCTTCCCTTTTTCTTAGGTTTGTTTTTCTCCTTAAATCTTTCATTTTGAAAAAAGTATTATATACTTTTGTGAGACAGGGGGTCCACATCGCATGACCAAGTGGGCTTTATCCCAGGAATGCAAGATATTTTCAACATATAAAAATGAACCAGTGCGATACACTGTATCAATACAATAAAGGGGGTAATAGCGCTTTGTTACCGCTTTTGATGGAGAAAAAGAATTTGACACCCTTTCATGACAAACGCACCAACAAGTAGGAAGAGAAGGACACTTCCTCATCTGTGAAAAGCCCACAGCTAACACGATGCTCGGCGAACTGGAAGCTGTTCCCCTAAGTCAGAAACAAGACGAGGACGTCCACTGTCACCACACCTACTCAACACTGTACTAGAGGTTCCCGCCAGAACAGTTAGGCAGCCGGGGGAAAAAAGGCATCCTTGCCAAAGGGAGAAGTTAATCTATATGAAGATGACATGATCTTGTACATAGAAAATCCACCAAAAAATTATTAGTGCTGATAAGTTCAGCAAGGTTGCTGGATACAAGGTCAATATAAAAATCAACTGTATTTTTATATACTTGCAATTAACAATCCAAAAATGAAAAAAATCCATTTATAATAGCACCCCAAAAATAGTTGGCAATAAAAAGTAAAAGAAAAATTCACATACTGAAAATTACATAACTAAATAAATGGATAGACATCCTGTGTTCATGAATCGGAAAACTTAGTATTTTTAAAAGGACAACATTCCTCCAAAGTAGTCTACAGATTTAGTGCAATATCTATCCCAAAATTCTACTGATTTTGTTGACAAGAATTGACAAGGTGATCCTGAAAATTTCATATGGAACTGCCAAGCACCCAAAGCACCCAAAGTAGCCAAAACAGCTCCGATAAAGTACAAAGAGGACTCGAGGACAAGTGTGGTGCTTGCTTAACGGTCAACATACAGGTCAATGGAACAGAACCAAGAGTCTAGAAATAAACCTGTGTCCCTGTTGTCAACAGATTTCCATAAGGGCACCAAGACGGTACAATGGCCCTGGGACAGCTAGATGTCCACATGCAAAAGACAGTTCGGACCCCTTTCTCACAACATCTACAAAAATTAACTTCGGTGGATCATCGATCAAAGTGTAGAAGCTAAAACTATAAAACTCTTAGAAGAAAACATAGCTGGAAGTCCACGACCTTGGGTTAGGAATGACACATACAGCACAAGCAACCAAAGGAAAAAGAAACCTACTTTAGACTTCATCAAAAATGGAACCCTCTGTGTTCCAAAAGGCAATGTCAAGAAAGTGAAAGACAAGCAACAAATGGAAAGAACATTTGCAAATCATTTATCTGATAAGGGTCTAATATCCAAGATATACAAAGGACTGCCACAACTAAATAACAAGACAGTCCAGTTTTTGAACTGGGCACAAGATTTCAATAATTTCTTCAAAGAAGGTATACAGGTGGCCAGTAGGTGCTTGCAAAGATGTTCAGCACCATCTGCCACGAGGGACATGAAAACCACAACCACGCTGAGAAGCCACAGCCACAGAGATGCCTTTAACAAACGGACAAGGACGAGCATTGGCGAGGATGTGGAGAAGCTGGAATCTGCACGTGCTGATGACAGGATGTGAAATGACACAGCCCCTTTGGGAAACAGTCTGTTGGTTCCTCAAATAAACATACACTTAACATATATGACCAGCAATTCCACTCCTATATATGAACCCAAGGAGTTGGCACATAAACTTGTACATGAATGTTCACAGCGACCTTACTCATACTAGTCAAAAAGAGGAGACGACCCAATGTCCACTGACTTCTGAATGGATAAACGAATGTGAGATGCCCATACAATGAAATATTATTCAGCCATAAAAAAGAAGGAAGAACTTATAAATGTAACACAGGGTCAAACCTTGAAAACACTAGGCTAAGTGAAAGGGGCCAGGAACAAAAGGCCACGTATCGTATAATTCCATTCATAGAAAATGTTCAGAATGGGCAAATCCACGGAGAGAAAGTGTACTAGGAGTTGCCGTAGGCTGGGGGGGAAGGGGAAGTGACTGCTCGGGGGTACAGGGTTTCTTTTGGGGTGATGAAATGTCCTAAAATATAGTGGTGGTGATTGGACAAATATTTAAGGCATTAGCCAAGAAAATTCACGGCATACGTATGTAATGTTTTCCCAGTCGAGCTGACACATAAAATTAACCATCACAGATACATAGACTATTACATTTTATGTGGATTCAAATTGTGGAAAAGCAGAGGGGGCGGCAATCAGAAGCAAGGACCCCTCTCCCTCTGGCCTGGAAGCAGGAGGGAGGACCTGCCCGTGACCAGCGGGAGGACAGCACCACCCTGGGGGATGCGAGACACAGGAGGGAGCCAGTGGCCCTGGGACGGGGCTGCCCGGGGTGGGAGTGCTGGCTCTGCCGCCTCCTCGCTGGGTGACCCCAGGCAGGCCGTGCAATTTCTCCCTTCCCCATCTTCTCAATCACAGTATCTCCCGTGTGGGGCTGTGGTGGGAACAGAGAAAATATGCGGAAGGCACTCGGCACCTAAAAACCCGCAGAGCATTCATGCTCCTTATTTCTGCTTGTATAGTCCGCCGGCTTATGGGCATCGGTCAGTGAACAGCCGATGAACTCTGCCACATCTGGCCATCTGACCTCTGGGCGAGTAATGTAACCTCTCGAAACCTCAGATCTACGAAACAGAATTCAGACACCCACAGACCACGCTGAAGGACCCAGCCCAGGGCCTGGGACGTGGGAAGTGCTCCAAGAAGTGGCGTAGAGTAGAAAGCTTTCATTCTGTCCCTAATCCTAGAGGGGCAAGAACTAGCCAAGCCATCTGTTGACTGTTAGTCCGGCCCCCCCGAGCCACCGAGGTCAAGGCCGGCTGACATACACAAGACCTGGGAGGACACAAAGCAAGTCTAACCCCAGGGAGGAGGGAGGCTTCTCGAGGTGGGTGGGGGCACCCTCGACTTCCACGTGTCTGACAAACACAGGGGGGTCCTCGAGCTGAAGTCGGCCGACCTCGGGGCGCCCCTTCCTCGGGGATGGCTCTGCCTTACTGTCCCCACCCCACGGAGGCCCTGGCCCCCCGCCAGCGCAGAGCGGGGCTTCAGAGTGCGCAGCTGTAGCCCCCGTCACGTGTGTGTGCTTCCTAGAGCAGGAGGTGGGCAAGCTAGGGGCCCTGGGCCCGCGCAGCCGTGGAGACGCCCTGCACCCCTGTAAACCTGGTTCAGGCATCGACAGAGAACGTCCGAGGGGCCACAGCACCTGACGAGACGGGCTCCATCCAGCCCCAGCGGAATTTGCCACCCGATGGGGACTTGGGGACAAACGCATGCAAGCCTGTGCTCAGGGGAAGGCAGCAGGGCCGTGTGGTCAAATTCACGGACTTCAGAAGCAGGTGGGCCAACCTGGGTGACTGTCAGCAAGTTACATAACCTCTCTGAGCTCTCGTTAACTGTCAGATATGGCGAGGAGACCCATGGTCTCAGCGAGGACTTGGATGCCACCAAGTGGTCAGAGGACAGGGAGTGGCACAGGCAGTGCGGGGTCGACTACCCCAGAGGAACGTGCACAGCACAGATTAGAGGACAGGCAGTTCTCCCTGAAGGGCCAGGGAAGCCAGAGGGACGAGGCAGCACTGATGGGGGGCGCTCGGTTGGCAGGCCAGCCTGCCTTCATGTATGGTGGGGGGAACACCAGGCAGACTGCTCTGAGTGTCCAGTAGAAAGGCGATGCTTGCCGGGGTGTGGGTGAGAGGAAAGAAAACTATGTGCTCAAAGGCAAGCCTGCCCCGGTGCCATCACTGTGGCCCCCAGGCCTCCCGCTGTCCCTCCCCGTGGGGCAGCCGGCGTCGCTCCATCAACAGGGTGCTGGACAGAGGCACTCCCCTCATTAACCAGGGAACCGCTGTCCAGGGGCTGAAACACGTTCTGCGCAGAGCAGGGCTTGTCCGCTTTCCGTCTGTGGTGTGTGCACAGGGGGTGGTGGGTGTGTGCGCCGAGGCAGTTTCTATGTGAATTGTTCCTGCAACTGCCTTCTCTGTTATCCTGGCTACATCCCGGGTTCCGGGTACTTATTTGTTTTTAATGCTGCTTGGAGACTTTTTTCATATTGTTTGCAAGATTCCTGCCTAGAGAAACCAAAGTTCTTTGGGAAGTTGCCTTTGAGCAGCCCCTCCCCACCCACCGGCACCACCCTCTGGACCACAGACCCAGAGCAAGAAGGCAGCTGGGAGCACCGCCCCAGAAGGGTGTTACCTGGAAATGGGGGAAGGCCACGCCCCCACACAGTGCTATGTGTTTTGTCACTGCTCTTAGTAATATGTGACTTTACCATGTGAGACAGCTGGCTACTTCATTCCCTTCCAGCGCACACTGCCTGGGCTCCAAACCGGGCTGATGCGCAGCCCAGTGGCCCTGGGCCCCTGGTTGAGCCTGCCTGTGTCTCAGCTCCCTCACCTGTGAAATGGGCGCAGTAAAGACAGCTAAGTGAGTCACTACCCCGGAAAGAGGAAGTGCTCCGTAAATAAAAACTGGTATGAAGGCAGCCGCCTCCCAGGCGGTGGGTGGGCCTACAACAGCTGCCGGCCCGTGTCTCCCCTACACGCACAGGCGCTCTGCCACACGCGGCCCCCGCCTTCCCACCGGCGCTCCCCTCCTGCCTCTCTGGGGCGCTTCCCTGCGGCACCCCGACTCTCCCCTGGGCCTCTGGCCCCAGCACGGCTGAGACCCCACCTCCTGGCCCCACAAGCCAAAATGCTCATTTCAAGTCAGCGAGCTGATCACAACACGGACCATGAAAATCTAAACGCACTGACTGAAGGAATGAGTGGGAAGGGCTCAGCCTCCAGCCTCGGGGGGAGAAGATACGAGTCACAGGCTGTGTTTTTGTTTGTTCACAGAGGGTTCTAGAGCAACCGCTTCCCGGCCACAGGGGCGCTATTTACTTCCTTATCCACTGTTAGTAAGAACTGAGGGGAAAGAAAGTCTCCAAGGACATTTGAGCGCAGACTGTACAGTTTAATCCTCTCTTTTACGGAGAAAGAACCTTAGGCCTGAAGAGGTGAAGTAACTTGCCCAAGGTCACACAGCCAGTTACGGGGAGGCCAGGTCGGGTCTCTGCACTTACAAGCCAATACTTTAAAAAAAAAAAAAAACGCTATTTAACTTCTTATTTTCTTTCTTGCACTGCTTTGCAGGAGCAGATCTGTTCTGTGACATATTTTACATATTCAACATATGTTGCCTGTCTTTAGGAAAGGTCTGCAACAGAATTTCAGAGGGGCCACATTCTGGTGTATTCATTGCAAAATAATGATTCCTTTATCCTTTTCAGATTCGCTTCTCATGCCAAGATAATGGGTCTTATTACATCCTTGCCTCTAATTCCTTCAATCTGATAATTAATTATCCTTACAGACGTCACACACCCAAGTCCAAGTGCCCCCCCAGGACTCAGCAATTTAAATGACATGCACATTACCCTTCAGAGGACACATCCTTCTTTGTTTTCTTGATGGCTGCTGAAAAATCTGGATGGCAACTATTCTATGAAAATGTGTGCTTTCACTGAAAACAGATGCCTTTCTGTTATCTGCGAATGCAGGGCTCTTTTCTCCCTTTTGCTGTGTCCAGTAGTCTTTTAAAAACTGATGCGGGCTGGGGGAGGGGAGGGCTCAGTGGTAGAGCATCTGTCTGGCAAGGGCGAGGTCCTGGGTTCAATCCCCAGTCCCTCCATTAAAAATAATGATAAATAAATAAAAGTTATTGCCTCCCCCCACCAAAAACAAAAGTATACAGTGCTGAATGTCAATTAAATCTCAATAGAACTGGAAGGAGAAAAAAAGAGGAAAAAAAAAAAAAGACTAGTGCAGGACTGTATTCGAAAATGTCACGTCACAGAGTTCTGCCAAGGTCAAGGCCAGGAGCGTAGACCCCGTCCTGATGGGGCCAGGCAGAGGTCTGGAGGGGCAGGTGGGACAGAGCCGTTCTCGGAAAACGGGACACGCCACAGCATCCTTTCCCTGTTCGTTCCGGTCTGTGTCTGTGTGCGCAAGCCCGGGGGCTGCCTGCGGCGTTGGGTAGTAAGGTCTCTCTAAGGCAGCAGCCTTTCCTTGCGCAACCCTACACACACCACCACTCCTTTCTCACACAGTATCCGCAGAGCTCGGCCTTGGTTTTCACATCTGATTTTGTGAGAGTTACAAGATACACAAAGTGGGATCAGAAATTTTTTTTAAAAACCAGAACCCCCAGGGAGACCTTATCTTAAAATCGCACGGTCTGTGTTTTTCTCTTTCTGTGACTTTTCAGCAAGCACTGCAGAACCCTACAGGTCTTCCCGTTCAAGGGTCCACATTCAACCAGCGAGTTCCGGACAGGAGAAAAAGGGAACTGCTCATCGTTTACGCTTCCTGTCGGCATGTTTAGAGCGTGGACACGAGAAAGACAGTGTCTGTGCTTCCAGGAGACTGGTGTTGAGTTAACACATCATCCCTGTGGCAACAGACTCACAACAGACTCAGGATTCGTAAATTCAACTACAAACCAAGTCTTGAAGTTAAAGGGCAGCGCGTCCAGGATTCCCTGCTGACAGAACAGGGGATAACATATCAGACAGTTGATAAAGCTAACCAAGTGTTGATAAAGCTAACCAGCTGGCTTGCATGGACGGTTCAATACAGGCATGTCCAGTGAGCACAGAAGTAAGCTGCCATCCTACCTATTTTATTCAAAATGTTGTTGTACCAGATTCAGCAAAGATCTCACAAGCTTCCCATCGCCAGTTTTCTCGCCTTGGAACTGAATAGGGGGGTTAGTCTCAAGATAATAGCAAAGAAATTGCTTCGACAAGATTTCTGCCTCTGCGTGTTCTGTTGTTTCCGTCTGTGTAAATGGAGTAACGGCGCTCCGAGTCTGCCCAGTCGTCTGCTAGAGCAGGCAGACAGCTGGATGCGAGCAGAGAGGGGGGCTCGGGCCAAAGGGCGGGAAACCACACATCTTGTGAACATCAGGGGCCCCGGGCAGACAGGGAAAAGCAGGAACCTCAGGACTGGTAAGAAACCACACATTTTGGGGGTAACAAGTGTCCTTGGAGGCTGACAAAGAAAGGTGGGAAAAGACATGAGTCTTCAGCATCCGAATGTAACCTTTTGCTCATTATGCCTTCATTTCAATAAAATTAGCCTTGCAGATGAGACGTGCCCATCATGTACTGGTGCCAAGACACTTCTGATCCCGACTAAATAAGGACAGAAATCCCTCCTCCCCTCGGGAAGGTGGAGCTGGGATGGAAGTCAGGGAATACGACCCCAACCCCTTCCCTCCCCAGTGAACATTCTGCCCACTCATTTTTACATCCAGTGTAACCAGCTTGTCGAAGAAACTCAGGGCAGCTGCTCACCTGAGCCCACCCGCTCTCCCTGAAAGCATCCTATACCTTACTAAACCCTCACTTTGCTTTCTTGACCTCTGTGTCTCCCCTCTGAATTCTTTCCCTGAGGAGACAAGAACCTACCCTCCGGCAACATCGTTAGCACGGCTGGACAGGCGGGGTCTGAGGAGCCTCAGCCTCCCTCCTCCCGCGTGTCTGAGAGGCACTGCCTGCCGTCCCACGACGACTCCCTCTCTGTCTCTTGCTTGTCTCGTCTCTGCGTCCCTATCTCGCGCTTACTTTCCCATGTTACTCCACTCAAAGCGAGGAAGGAGGTTTGCCAGGCTGGCCACTGGGTCTCGCACTTTTCCTTGTTGCATGTGAATGGGGCTTGTCAGGACAAGTTTGCAGCCGCTCTCACGGGCAGCTAGGGATCCAAACCACAGGAGTTTTGCCCTCTTGGTCTCCCTGATCCATCATTTAATTAACTGTCATCAGGTTCAATTGTGCAGAAATAGGAAACGCAGCCTTCCTTACACCATAAGAGAGCTTCCACCATGGCTGCCACGATCCCTTTGGCACTCTCTCGCCCCACAAGCGGTCTATGGGGGTACCCCCAGGTGTCGGGGCCCATGCTGGGGGGCATGGTGGGGGGACACGTCAGGGCCACCATCTTTCGGTGGCATCCAGCATCCAGCTGGCCCCGTCCATGGTCTGCAGTGTGTCTGGGGTCCATCCTTGTCCCGACCCTCACCTCCCTTGCCTGGCCGGATGGCTCATGCGGGGCCAGGTCACGCACTTGGCCTGCCCCAGGGATATGGCCCTTAAGGAGTGACGGCAAGCCAGGCTTTTGGCAGCTGTCATGACAAGACCTAGCCTACCTCCTGGTCACCCCAAAAGTGGTACCCAACCTGGTCCATGTGCCTCACGCACTGAGATACCAAACAAACCGAAACATTGGAGTTTGGAGCAGAGCAAAGTTTCTTGCTGAGTGGAGCACAGAGAAGGGGTGGTTTGTGCCCAGAAAACCCCCGAACTCCCCAAGGGGTTTCAGATGAGCCTTTTTAAAGCCCAGCTGAGGGAGGGGCATCCCAGGGTCTGTGATTAGCTGTGTACAATTCTGACTGGTCAACCATGCTCAGTCCTTAGGTGGCAGAAGGCCTGGGGGCCACGTGCTCATGATCATCACATAGTTAATTTCTTCCCTTTGGTGGTGGTTTTAGCATCTGAACAACTCAGGAAATACCCATGAGATGCTATTATCTGAGTCCTTCAGGGAGGAGCTGCAGCAGAGGATGTGGGGGAAGGGCCTGTCCTGGGAAGGCACCCAGGTATCCTGTCACATTTGGTCACAGGTCCCCCTTTTCCTGGAGCCCTCTCGGTCTTAAGGCGAACAGGTGAGGGGCAGGAAGGGGAGTGATGTTTTGGATAGGTTCGTCATCAGCTCGGCAGAGGCACTTGCTTTCAACCTCGAATCCTGTTCCATCCTCCCCTGATCTGTCAGGGGACCGGGTAACAACTGCTCTGGCTACTTCCTGCTGAAACGGGGTGCAGTCCTACCTTGATTGGGGAGTGGGTACCAAACTGGAAATATCCCCAAGTTCCAAGTCCGGGATCCGAGCCTTGTATGATTAAGCTCATTCCCTGAGGAATTCAGGAGAATAAGCCTGAAGACCAGTCTGGACCTGGCACTTGGAAGCCAGGTAACCAGTTGTCTACTTTTATTTGAGTAGCTTTTAACTTTTGATGTACTAACATAGGCATAACAAGAGCTGTTGGCCACTGTGCGTGTCTCCTTTTTTCTGCTAACATCTGATCTAAAGCAATTTTATTGTCTAAAAATTTAGTAGTTATAAGAGGAGACCTTGAGGTCGTAAGGCTGCAGCTGCCACCTGCCAGCAGACACTGCTTTGAGAATGGCTGGTGGCATCCTGAGTCTGACACAGCTCAGAGATTTCGAGTTCTCAACAATACAGGAACGTGTCTGAAATCACCCACAGTGGCCGCCTAGGTTTACCTCAGAGGTCTGAACCACAGCTACTCCATTTCTGACTTTCAAGTGCAGGCCCCTCCTCAAGGCCAAAGCAGGTGTGCAGTGCCTGTCCAAAAGGCCGTGAAAACAGGACACTTTGGTCAGCAAAGTTTAAGTCAAACCATGCATAAGCCAGAATGACTTCCTCATACCTCAGTATGTGCAGATTTTCCCATCATTCCCCCTTTTGACTGCAAATCTTTCAATAGAAAGCATTGATGTTTAACATCTGTCCCTTGATGGTGGGGTGGTAGCTCCTGTCCCAGGTCCAGATAATGTCCCTCAGTGCCAGGCCTCCTTTATATTTGCCTGGTTCCGCGTTGGGGGAAAACAAACCAGAAAAGGTGAACAGGCTCAGAGGTGTGTTAACAGGCAAACCCTTTACAGGCCATACATTTTATCACTTACACCCAGTTGTCACACAAGCATTGTACATGTGCTTTTAGCAGCAGACTTAAAGCACACAGTGGTACACATCATGAGTAGTTACCCTCTGTGACAGCTCCAGCAGACACTTCTCTTCCTGTCCTAAACATTGGGCACAATATTGAAAGGGAGACAAACACTTGGTAAATAGCTTAATTAGAAAACAGATTAAAAGCTGGTAATACTCCAACCAAATAATTATAACCATATTCATCAGGTCACTCAATCCTGCACACTCAATCCCTTTTACTAACAGATTTATGCAATCAGTTTTCATTAGACTTCTGAAATATCCTACCCAGCTCTGCATTATGATCCAAAAGAAACCCGTACTTGTCAGAAGGTCCCTCTTACGAATCTTCTTGAAGATGAAGCAGTCCCACAAACCATCAGTGTTACTGTCCCCGAATGACACAAGACCCAACGAGGCCAAGGTAAAAGATCTGACTACGTGCTTTTGACAGAGAAGCTTACCCACGTTGCCGTGACAAACAACCTTCCAAGAAAACAGCCAGAACCGTGACTGGCGGCATGGTGCCAGGACGTTCCCAAACCTGAGACCCCGCGTCACCTCTAGCATGTCCACATCGACAAGTCCACCCACACCGCACAGTCCGAGCAGGTGCATCGCTCCCTCGGCAAGGCTTCCCGTGCGATCCAGCACACCAGCCTCTCCTGGTTAAACAGTTCTCTCTGAGATGCCACAGGGGCCCTCTGAAGCCCCCCAAGTTAGCCGAAGTCAAAAAGAACTTTATTTAGAATTTGATAGGAAGTCTGTCAACAATATCAAAAAGTTTCACACAATCTGTTATCAGAAGTAAACTTCTCCTCCCAATAGGGAGGAACCAGGTCTAGTCCTGCACCAGCCTGCTTTTCATAACAAAGTCCACTTACCGAATTAAGTCAAATCTACCTTCAGCCTGACCATGCACAGAACTGCTTTTCTTAAGGGGTCCCTTTCTACACACTTTCCACAGCTTTCTGTATCCATATTAGTTTGTCCCTTATTTTTTTTCTGTCTAGAAACAACTGGCTCTAGGAACAAATCACTGCCTTTTCCCTTAACCAAATGCAATGACATTTCTCATTCCTTTTTTTTTTTAATTTAAAACATGTATCCTACTGTACACTGAAATGTTTCCTTTATTATTTCTAGTAGCCTTAATTACATATTTAAATTAGAATCCTTAACTCTTGAAAATCCTAACTTCTGGTGAATGTTTCCATATCCTAGCTTGTTTGGGAGTGACCTAACTATTCATCTATTCAATGAACTTCCATCATTTAACCCCGTCCAGCACAACTCCAAAATTTTAAGTCACCAAATATTCAGAGAGATCATCTTCAAGTAGATGTCGACTGAAATAAATGCACAACCTGAAAGTTGAGAGAGTTCTGTTTCATTCGGTGGACAATTCTGAGGACTTGAGCCTGGGATGACAGCATCTCAGATCGCTCTGAAGAGGTAGGGGAGGAGGCAAGATATATAGGAGTTTTACAACAAAGACCAGGAGTTAGAACATTAAAAGATTACTTGTTAACGAGACATCTCAAGTGAAAGAATTTAGCACTTTTCTCTGTATGGAGGGAGCAGACATTTGGGCTCATCGAATTCATTCCTTTGACATGCACCCAGCTATCTAGGGCCAGTGTCCTGTCCTTTCTTGTTCTGAGTCCCCTCAGAGGACAGCACTGTGAGTGGCTGTAGAGGCCGGGCTGCAGGCTTGTCCTCATTGGGGGGGGGGGTGGCGGGGGCGGGGGGGGGGTGGCAGCCGCTGATGACTTGATGGCTTCCGCATTCTCTGTTTACTGATACAGCCGGCAGTATTTTTTGTTCACATGGACATTCCTAAAGCACCACTGTTCCTGAAGAGTCCACCCAGACGTTCTCATCTCATTTGCACTGAATTCACTTATAAGACTTTCATCATCCCAAGTGAATTATTTTTCTTCTGCTGACAAACTCTGCAACAGAAACCACAGGAACCTGCTGACCAGGAAACCTAGGTACAAAGACACGTCTGATTATACCGATAAGCTGAAGCGAGACTTCATGTCAGGTATCAACTTAATACGGAGCATTTCCTAGGTCACAGGAGCCTGAAATCTGTTCTGCCTAGCTTCTTTTATACTTGCAAGTATTTAACTTGTAAGCATCTACTTTTAAATCAGTTAAAAAGAACTTATTCACAAGTTCCTTTTTTAATGTAAAAACAGAAATCTCAGTTTCTCTGCTTCAGTTTTAAAAAAGCTGTTTTTCCTTGTGAAGAAAAGGTAGATCATTCCATCTCAAAGGAACAGAAGAGAAATGCCAATTTCTGCTCTAATGGCTTATAGAAAACCATCTCGGCTATTTTCAGGGTTTTTTCTTTTTTCCAGTTCCCAAAAATATTCACTTCAGTTTAAAGAAATAACAGTAATAGACTGTATATATTTATATACGTACATATCTAATCACTCTCACACTCACACGCCTCATTTTCAGCAAAACCAGGGAGAGAGAACAGGATTTGGACTCAGGTACTGAGCCCCCACCCCCACACACACCCCCTGCCAAAATAAAAGCCAAACTGCACGCCGCCCACTTTGCTGTGACAGCAGAGCCATCAGGGCCGCTGTTCTCCAGATCTCAGGGAGCACTGAGCCCACACACTGTTATAAATATATATATTTTTTATTGTTTCTTTCATTTATGGGAGCATAACGGAACACGCCCTAGTGGGACTGGAAGGTGGAACAGAGGTCTGATCATCCTGCTAATTACTCACCAACGCTATCAACCCTCAAGCAAACAAGTTCAAAACGGTCTCTCAGGGTCACAGTTCCCTAGACCCCAAAGGGAGCACCCCAGCCAGTGCCCCGTCAGAGACAAGGCTGAATGAAAGACCAGGGCTGGAAAGGGAACGGCCCCGTGACACTCTGCCCCAGGCGAGGCCAGCGCGAGAGGGAGGACACCCTGGTGCCGTCACACAGGAGCCCCGGTACTCAGAGACGCCTCAGCCAGTCCAGGTGCGCGCGCGCACACACACACACACACGCACACACACACACACCAGACATGGTCCCACAAACTGAAGCTCAGACGAGCTGTGGTCCCAAAATTCCACGTCCTCTCCTAGACGGAGGCTCCCCAGTGGCCCTGATCCCGAAAGAGAACGGACCCAGCGTGGCTCCCAGTGAGCCCAGAATGACCCACTTTCCGGGAGGGAAGGAGCCTGGGTGGAGTGGGGACAATCTTCCATCCTACACAACCGGAGTGGCTCACCCCAAAGCCAGACACACACACACAAACAGCAGGTAAGGTTTGGTCACACAGGCCGCAGAGGAGGTGTCGCCTAAAAAGTCCACTTCCATCTCCAGACGAGGCCTCCAGACAGGTGGGCCCGGCCCTCGGAGGGGCAGGGACCTGGGGGGCTCACAATGAGCCCGGGGCGGCTCCCTTCCCGGAGGGACCGAGCCCAGATGGAGTGGGCAGGGTTCCCCGCCCGCGCGAGCCGGAGACACTCACCCCCGCAGTGTGGACGCAGCTCCAGAAGGTTCTCGGCTCCAAACAGCCTTGTCCCAGGGCGGCCTTGACCTCAGGGAGGGTCCCTTCTGCTTCCGGGAGCGACGTGAGCCCGGGCCGCTGCTGGGACCCGGGGAGGGGCTGCCCCCGGCCGGGGCCGACCCTGCCCGGGCACAGGATCCCCGCTGGCTCCCCCGAAACTGTTCCCGACATGAGTCCTTGTGCCCCACACACGGTGAGGCCAAGCAAACCGAAACGCCAGAGTTTGGAGCAGAGAAATCTTCACTGCTGGGCCAAGCAAGGAGAACAGGTGGCTCATGCCCAAAACCCGCCCCCTACTCGAGGGGTTTCAGCTGAGCCTTTTAAAGGTTCTGGTGAGGGAGGGCCATCCTGGGGGTCTGTGACCAGCTGTGCACAATTCTGATCGGTCAATGATGCTCAATCCTTAGGCGCCAGGTCTGGGGGCCATGTGCTCATGATCATCGAGTAAATTTCTCCCACTTGGTGGTGGGTTTAGCATCTGACTCTTATCTGGGTCCTTCAGAGAGGAGCTGAGGATGGGGGAGGGGCCTGTCCTGGGACGGCCCCGCAGGGCCCTGCTGGGTTCTCCCAGGAGACCCCCACCAGGAAAGGGAGCCTACTTCAGCTGTGGAGCCAGGAATGCCCAGGAAACCGATGCATGCTCAGCCTCCACCCAAGACGCCGTGGCCACGGCCACTCTGTAAAGAGATGGGCCACTGGATGAGCGAGAGCCCTCAGCTCTGAAGGGAGGAAACTCCCCCACGCCAGTCATGGCAGTGCTTGACTGACGGGACCCGGGACCTCCCGAGGCTCCTGAGAAGACAGGCATCATAGCACGGGAGGAACCACGGGTGACTACTGGCGCGGCAGGTAAACTCACCCAGTTTCTAGTGGACACGGGAGCCACTTACTCTGTCCTGACTTCTCACACTGTCCCTGAAACTGCGCTGTTACTGGGGCAGAAGGAAGGCCAGAGGTGGAACATCTCACCACGCCTCTCGCTGGCACCTGGGGAAAGACCCCTGTAACTCACAAGTTCCCTGTCGTGCCTGAGAGCCCAGGCCCATTACTGGGAAGAGGTTTTCTCTCAGTCTTGGGGTCACTCTTACTCTCCCTGAAAATCAAAACCAAGGCCTCCTTTTGGCTAGACCATGCATTATACAAAACATGGACAGTCCAGCCCAAAATATTCTCCCAGAAATTGAAAAACGTATAGATCCACAGGTCTGGGATCAGGGAATCCCAAGAAGGCAAAAAGTTTGTCTCTCCTGTAAATATCACCTTAAAGGAAGCTAATAACTTCCCTTCCGGGCGCCAGTTCCCTCCCTGTCCAGTACGCTCTCCGTGTCTCTGCTCTCCTGCTTCGTGAGGTCATGTCTCCCGTAACCACACCCATCCTTGCAGTCCTCTTTATCACTCACGTCGCCACAGCTCCAGCTTACACGTGTCCACTACCTGGCACCACGAATATCACTGCCAAAGTCATCTGACCACTGGCCTGCCCCACAGCCACGCCTCCCCAGGGGACCTACGTCTTCTAGGACTCCCCGCCTCCTTGGGGGGCTGATGGGGCTAACACAAAACACGCTGGGCCCCCATGTACCAGCCAGGGCGGTGAGGAAAGGGGAACTAGGGCAGGGCCCCTGGGAGGCCAGACCCTCGGAACCAGACACCCTATCCCAGATCAGAGGGAAGGGTATTTCAGCTTCGGGGCAAAGCCAGACTCTGTTTTACCAGCACTAGCATCTGGGACAAAAATTAGGATGGAAAATAGAACATTCTGCCATCACACTCTAATTTTTAGTGACCACAGTGAGTGACAGACACCAACCAGACTGTCAATACCCAAGACGTGGGGGATGCCACTATCCAGGAGAAAAACCTGTGACTGAAATAAATGACCCCAAAGCCCGCAATGAAAGCATAATGTTAGGTAACTACACGCAAGAGGAGTCCAGCATAGGGACCAGACAACACTCAGAACAATAATGTTTAATATAGCTAATAACTATACTCAGATGTATTTCAGTCTCTCCCAATTACAGCTGCTGTACCAGAATTTCTGAGGCACCAAGGAGAAAAACCCCACAGCTTCAGAAAACTCCCAACTCCAGATGATGCAACACCGGGGATGTCAGCCCATCCCACCTGAAGATGATGACTGTCAGACTCTACTGGACAAGGCTCGGCCTCCTCCCACCCGCCCTCCTCCATCCTCGCCACAGCAACAACCCTGAGACCCCACCTCCGACAGGCAGCAGCTCCCCTGCTCAGCTTGAAGCACGTGCAGAAGAAGGGCCATTGACTCTTTGCCCTCAAAAGATTTTAAGGGCCCAGAGTCCTTGAGGGGGGAATGTTAGAGCAGGCAGATAGCTGGATATGAGCAGGGAAAGGGGGCCACAGGCCACGGGGCAGGAAACCATGGGGGTCCTTGGGCAGACCAAGAAAAGCAGGAACCTCCAGACTTAGAAGAAATCACATTTCGGAGGTATCACCTCACACCAGTCAGAATGGCCATCATTCAAATGTCTACAAACAATAAATGCTGGAGAGGGTGCGGAGAAAAAGGAACCATCCTACACTGTTGATAGGATGCAAATTGGTGCAGCCACTCTGGAGAAGGTATGGAGGTTCCTTAAAAAAAACCTAAAAATACAGTTACCATATGATCCAGCAATCCCACTCCTAGGCTCATATCCAGAGGAAAATCTAACTTGAAGACACATGCACCCCAATGTTTATAGCAGTAATATTTACAATAGCCAAGCCACGGAAACAACCTAAATATCCATCAACAGATGACTAGATAAAGAAGATGTGGAATATTTTATACCATGGAATACTACTCGGTTATATAAAAAAAAAAAGCATGCCATTTGCAGCAACATGGATGGACCAGGAGATCATCATACTAGGTGAAGTAAGCCAGAAAGACAAAGAAAAATATCATATGATATTACTCATATGTGGAATCTAAAAAAAATGACACAAATGAACTTATTTATCAAACAGAAACAGACTCACAGACATAGAAAACAAACCTGTGGTTATGAGACGGGGAAGGGGAGTGCAGAGGGATAAATTGGGAGTTCAGGATTTGCAGATACTAATTACTATATATAAAACAGATAAACAGCAATTTCCTACTGTATAGCATAGGAAACTATATTCAATACCTTGGAATAGCCAATAATGAAAAAGAATATGAAAAGGATATACATGTGTAACTGAATCACTATGCTGTACACCAGAAATTAACACCTCATAAACTGACTATACTTCAATTAGAAAAACAATCACCCTTTTGGGGTGACAAATATCCAGTATCGAAATATAACCTTTTGCTCATTATGCCCTCATTTCAATAAAATGAGCTTTGCAGATGAGAAGTGCCCATCATGTACTAGTGCCAAGATACCTCCCATCCAGACTAAATAAGGACAAAAATCCCTCCTTCCCTCAGGAAGGTGGAGCTGGGAAGGGAATATGACCCGAAACCCCTCTGTCCCCAGTGAACATTCTGCCCATTCAGTTTTACACCCAGTGTAACCAGCTTGTCAAAGAAACTGAGCCTGCCCGCCCTCCCCTGGAGAGTGTGCTATCCATCCCTTAGTAAGTCCTCACTTTACTTTCTTGACCTCGTGTCTCATCTGTGAATTCTTTCTGCGATGAGACAAGAACCTACTCCCCAGTAATAATTTTTCACTCATTCACTCATCAATCAATATGCATCAGACAAAGATTTTCTAAGCCAAGGGTGCTGTGCTGGGAGCTACAGATACAAAGACGAACAGCGCACCGGCTCTGTGCTCAGATGGTGGGTCTCCGCGGAGTCAGAGAAGAAGGTGTGAATCCCAGCATCAGCGCTAGTTTGCACATTAGGACAACTGGCTGACACGTCTGTGCTGGTTTCTTCAACTGCGAGATGGCCGTACCCAACCTACTTTGGGGCTGGTGGAGAAGGCTGCAGGAGGCTTTCGGGTGCCACATCCAGCCCAGAGCTGTCACTCACGCCAGGTGTGGCTCACATTAGGACCTGAATAAACATCACGGCCCAGCGAGGTGGGGCTGTGGGAGGGAATAGCCAGTTGGGTGGGAGAGGATTCAGAGTGCTGGTGATGGAGAGGACATCAGAGGATGGACAAGCTTTCCTATCAGAAGAGGCCGTTTCAAGCAAAGACCACAGCTCCGAGGCCAGACTGTGCTTGGCCACGAGGGTCTGGCCACGGCTGGACTCGCTGTGAGAGCTGGTGCAGGCAGGGGCGGGGTGTGCCGGCAGTGAACTTCGGGAAGGTGAGCAACAGGGGAGACGGGAGTTGGATCAAGGGGGTGGCAGCCAGTCTCCAAGGTGGTCCCTGGGATTCTCAGCTCCCCGCGTCTCTGCCTGGCATCCCCTCCCAGTTTGGGAGGCGCTGACCTAGGAAACCCGGTATCTTGCGTGTGGAGGCTGAGTCATAGAAGACACTGTGGCTTGCACCCTGTTCTCTCTCGGATCCTTTGCTCCAAGGAAAGCTGGCTGCCACGTCATGAGGATGCCCGGATGGCCCTTTGAAAGGTCCACGTGGTGGAAGACAGAGCCCCCTGCCAGCAGCCGGCACCAGTTCACCAGCCCCGTGACCAAGCCATCATGGAAGGGAGCCTCTGTCTCCGTGTCCCAGGACGTCACAGCAAAGTACCGCCAACTGGGGGCTTAAAACACAGAAATTTACTGTCCCACAGCTCTGGAGGCTGGAAGTCCAGGGTCAAAGGGAGACCTGTAGGGGACACTCCTTCCCGGACTCTTCCAGCTCCTGGGAGTTTGCCAGCAAGCCCGCCTCGGTGTTCCCGGGCTCCTGGGCGCATCCCCTCCATCTCTGCCTCTGTTATCCCCTGGCCATCTTCTCCCTGTGGGTGTGTCTGTCTGAACGTCATCTTCTCCGAGGACACCAGTCATGGGGGACTGAGGGCCCACCCTCCTCTAATATGACCTCATCTTAACTTGCATCTTAATCACAACCCCCAAGACCCCACTTCCAAATAAGGTCGCGTTCCGAGGTGCTGGGGGAGAGGAGGGCGGCACATCTTTGGGGCTGTGATCACTGTAAAATCCTCCACCTCCGATGAAGCCCCCGCTGACTGCAGCTCCGCCGACACCCGGACGGCAGCCTCGCGAGAGACTCTGGGCCGGGACCGCCCAGCTCAGCCGCCCCCAGACTCCCGACCCTCAGTGACTCTGCAACTTAGGGGCACTCACGGCCGTTTGGAGCCACTAAGTTTGGGGTAATCTGTCCTGTGGGAACAGGCACTCCAAGACCGAAGCCCCCACAGCAGTCTGGCTCACAGATTCACGTCATGTCAGCCTTTTGTTTTAAATCCGGGCCTTCCTGCACGCTTCATGCTAGTTAAACTAAAGTGTCATGTACAAATCCACTTTGTGGAGAAAGCATTTGCTCACTGAGCGGGTAACGGCTTGAAGCCATTCTGAATGGCACGGCCCTCTCTGGGCAGGGCTTCCGGGCCCCGCCACCTCGTGGCTACAGCCAGCCCTCGGCCTGGCTGGGCCTGGGCCACGTGCCTGCTCTGGCCTCACGTGTGATGCCACGCTGGGGGCCACGGACCACGGAGCAGGCCCACCTGTGGGTCAGCGCCGGCCCAGGCGGGCTTCCCGGGGCGGTGGGCTGCCGGCTGGCCCTCCCCTCGGGGGGCGGTGGCTTCAGCTTCTCTAAGAGAACAGGGCTTTTGAGGCTCCAGGTGCCTCTCACATCCCCCACGAGGAAACGCAGACGGGCACGGCCGCACCTGCGTGAGAGACCACACGGACCCGCCACCTCCCCCAGCCTGAGGCCACAGAAACACATGTGACTTCCTGCCTCTCTGTTACGGTGAGGATCGCCGTTTGCTGCCTGAATTTCAGGATCACAGCTGACGAAAGCATGTCACAGCCATTAGTCACAGGTGGGGTTTTTTTTTTCCCTAAAAATCATTTATTCTACTCATTTCCTCCTGCCTTCCACTTTGTTCTGTCGTCTGGCAACTACTACTTTTTAAAGTTTACTTTTTTTTTTTGCAGGGGGGTTAATTAGGTTTATTATTACTTTTTTAATGGAGGTGCTGGGGACTGAACCCAGGACCTTGTGCGTGCTAAGCATGCGCTCTACCACTGAGCTACACCCTCCCCCTGGCAACTATTACTTTTTCTTGTAAAAATCATTATTTCTTGTCCCTCTTGTTTCTACCTATTGGGTAATTAGTTCTAAACTGTCAGAAGAAGATAGCTCAGGGAAAGTCTTGGTGCTCTGCTCAGAAGGGCAGGATATGCATCCAGCAGGTGCTTCATAAATGTTTATGGGGTGAGGTTACTCCACCAAGTCTGTATTTAGGCCTGGCCTCTCTCTCTGGCTGATGAAAATGAATCATCTTGGCAGGAAGCAGTGCTGTGCATTTCTGAGATAATTTCTGCTTCCCTGGGGCTGAGGGCAGGGCGGCTGCGTGGGCGGCGGGGACAGCCACATCCGGAGCCTCCCGGCAGGGCTGTGCTGGCATCTGGGGGAGAGGTCCCTTCCCGGCCCGGAGGGGAGGCTTCCCAGGGCTTCCTCGGGAATCCTGAGCTGTTCCTCAGAATTCCCGGAAGGCATGAGTGACTCAGGCCAGGCCTTTGTGAGCAGGGCAGTGAGTCAGTGTGTCTTTGCTTCTTTCCCACGTGGCTGATTGATTCAACATGCGTGAGAAAACTGGCACACAGCGAGGTTCAAATGCACAGGCTGAGGTCCACAGTGAAGGGGAAACTGGGAGGCCAGGAAAGTAAACCTGGTACGCCTGACTCTAGGATCTCTGCTCTTTATTATCCTGCCTAAAAGCCAGAAAAGGGTCTGGAAGGCTACCCTGGGGGTGGAGAGGATAGGAGATGGGGAAAGAATTTCATTTTTTACTTTGGGTAATTTAATCTATATGCACATACTGTTTTTAAAAAGGAGATAAAAATAAAGAGTCAACATTGGAGAGGAAAATCACAGAACGCTAACTATCCATTCTCTAAAAATGATCTGCTTTAAAAATGACCTGCATGATAGGTTACATTTCAATAAAAAGGAAAAAAAAAATTTTAAATGACCTGCCACAGTTACTGGGCATAGAGTCAAAGTGACTGAAACGTTGGAGAAAAATGATACAGAAACCAGTGGCCTAAAAAAAGGTCTTTGCACATGGAATGATTTTGCATCTGCAGCTGATATTGCGGGAGGTCCTCGCTCTGTCCCCGGAGGCCTCTCCAGAGGCACCTGTTGAGTGACCGAGTAAATGGAAGACAGGAGTGGGCCCACGTCCTCGGTGGCTCCCGCAACCTATGTGCAGAGAGGGCCCTGAGGCGGACTGGGGCGAGCCTGCAGCATTGTTCCTGCCTGCACAGCTGGGCAAGCGAAGGCTCTTGCCCCAGGCGAGTGTGATTTATGAGGGTGTCAGGGATCCCTGGATGAGACCCGCGGTGCACGAGGAACCCTGTTACTCATTTGTTCCTGTCGTGGCCGTCTCCACGGCACTTTCCCCAGCCTCTCTCTCCAGGGCCTGGCACCCTTTCTTTCCAGTCTTCCTGAGTCCCGCCTGGCACTTTCCGTTTACTGACAGAGGGGCAGATGTAAGAACAGTTCCCCTTCTATTTTTAAAAGTGACCTTGGGATGCCAGTGTTACCAGTCCCTCTGGATGGATTCTGGCCGACTGCGATGGAAAAGTCCCCAGGGCGGCCTTTTCTAAAGTGGCTTCTGCTTTGAGACTTTGTTTCTTACCCTAGAAAATGTTTGAGGCTTGTGAAATTCCTAGACATCCTGGGGGTCACTAGGTCGCCAAGAACAAGGAAAACACCCCCCGCCAACGCCGCCCCGGTTTTGTGGGCGTGTGAAATACAAACTGACATTTATTTTTCTTTTGTGTGTGTGTGATTCTTGTTTAGCTCTTTATTCAAAATACCCACGGTTGAAGGCAGGGTCAGAAGCTTCCCGTCCCGACCGTGTGTTGCTATCTCAGCTGCAGCCTTTCAAATGGTTACTAGATTGAATTATATATTATGTGATTTGAATCAAAATAAACATTATTTTTGAAACATATTAATCTAACTATAAACAACTGGTGCCAATTTTGGGTACCAGCTTGCCAACTCTAAATATAAAAAAACAGACAATGTAAATGAGTAGCCAAAGGTTACGGAGACAACAGGTCAACTCATTTCTGCTGGCGCCTTGAGCTCCCTTCTTAGAGCCACGAAACAGCGCCCCTGGCCTCCCACTGTGCGGGTGGGACACGTTTCTCACGTTGAGTCCTAATGAGCTCTGACTGCTGACTCAATGGGCAACATTTTGTTTAGGAAAACACAAGAAAACCCAAAGAACATATTTATATTTAGGCCAGCTTCCAGCAACATCTGGACACACGACAGCCAGGAGAAGACTGCTGTGTATTCTGCTTGATATTGAGAAACAGGTGCTCTTATATCAATGATGAGAATTTTTAATGGTACAAACATGTTGGAAAAATGAATTTAACCCTACAAATCCTGCACCAACAAGATATCCTGTGCCCAGGATTTTACTGAAGGGAAAAGAAGGTCCAGATACATGTGTCCATGCATGCCTAGAGCAGCTTTTACAGCTCACGTCTATGACTGGTGCAGCATAGCTAGAACACCGTCTTGAGAAACGAGGCCCGGGGAATATTCGAGCTAAGTGAGATTCCCCTCACTCACCACGCTGCATTCACCGCTAGAGGACACAACCCGAGCATTTGCTGAATATAGGAAGAGGTCATTTCGTGGTGTGATCTAAGAATTATAATATATATTTGAAGAGAGAAGTTGACCATGGGGGAGCTGACTGTTGGGCACAGAATGTGAAGTTGGAGGAACTCTGATTAAAGGAGGGGCTGGCCCTGCTGCCACTGGCTTCAGTGCTGCTCAGGTGCTGATCCTTTGAAATGGATGCCTGAGTGGAGGGGAATGTTGGTGTGTTCCCTGGGGCTTGTGTGACCTCTTCCAGGATCCTGAGCACTATTAGCATGTCTGCCATCTCTTCTTGTTTAGACTGCAGGAATCCTGGACCAGTTCTTGGACCAGAGAATTGAGTTCCTTTCTCAAACGCAGGCTGACCCTCATCATTTTCCTGTTAAATATCAGCGAGGCTAAGTATATTTAATGAATCTCGTTTGAGCCTGGCGTTCTCTGCAGATGTCCCCACGCCAGCATTCTCCTTTTCAGCAGTACCAATCTTGCTAATGAGTTGGCATTTCCCCCAAGTCAGTG
Source organism: Camelus dromedarius (assembly GCF_036321535.1). Classification (NCBI taxonomy): domain Eukaryota; kingdom Metazoa; phylum Chordata; class Mammalia; order Artiodactyla; family Camelidae; genus Camelus; species Camelus dromedarius. The sequence goes on along the minus strand of NC_087437.1, from coordinate 4,806,620 downwards.
CAGCCAGAGTTTTCGCCAACTTCTCTTTGTGTCTTCCATAAAGCTGACTTGTACAAGACTGACCAAGTCTGAAAGTACGTAAGACACCGACCAATAACCTGCTGACAGGCAGACATGCCGCTGTCAGCCCTTCTCGGTTTTGGAAAGCGAACTGTGAACTCAGGCCAGTGGGCGGCAGCAACACCACAACCTCAGTCAGCTTCTCAAAGAAGAGCCCTAAGCCAAGCTCCACAGGGCACGGCAGCCCCCGCACGGCACTGACCCCGCACAGGGCTCTGCCCGGTCGCCGTGGAGCCACCAGCCACACCAGCCCCGGGGAACACACCAACTTTCCACCTGGAACCCCACCAGCAGCTGACACCCTGGGTTGGTCAGATACCTCGTCAGTGTTGGGGGAGGGGCTGTGTAAACTGACATTTATTTTTGTTTGAGTTCTTATAACAATTGTGTAATGAAAGCCCTACCGGAGGAAGATGTGGCTTGGAAAGTGGAAATGCAAGTAGAAAAATGCCAGAGGTGTCTTGCTAATTTGTATTTAAGAGGAAGAGACACTGGTGAAGTCTGTTTCCCTGCTTCTTCCTATGGCGCCCAGGAGGGACTCCGGGGCGGGGAGAGGTGGCCCACGTGCCCCGGACTTCGGCCTGTGCCCATGCAGGGGGCGGCCCCCGCGTTGGCCAGAGCCCACCCCGCACCCTCCTAGTCCCTCTCGTACACCCGCCCGTACAGAGCAGCCGTCACCAGACCAGAGGACAGGCCCCGCTTCGTCAGGAAGTAGTGATCGCTCTCCCAGCCAAGCTGGTCAGGGGTTTCCAGGGTCATCCCTGAGGTCAGCAGCATCGGGAAGACATAGGGGGTGCTGAAGTTCCCCCACAGGTGAAACTCAAACATCCCCGCGGCCTCCGTGATCTCCTGACCACAGGTGTCAAAGCCGAGCCCCCCGCACTTGACCAGGGCGCAAGCCTGCACGTAGTAAGTACCGTGCACGGTGTGAAGACCGTCGAAGACCCCCAGGGCATATAGCTCTTTGGACAGAGTGGGCCTCTGGTAGAGTAACTGACAGCAAAGGCCATTGGCGCAGACTCGGAGGTGGCCCTCCTTTCCCCAGACAGGGACCAGGGTGAAATTGTCATACATCATCTCAGAGTAGAAGGTGGCAGGAGTGCTCGTGTCCCATCCGGTGGCTCTGTTGCAGTGGACATCCTGAGCGTCCTTCTCAGAGTACGGACCAGCTGCCAAGATCTTTAAAAACTTACCGTGGGCTGGGTCTGTTTTACCTGTGGCATTCGCTGCACCAACGAGACCCAGTGGGTTTTTGGCCACCGGGGCAACTATAAGGTGGCCTTCGGGGCTCTCCATGTCATGGTGCCAGAAAGACTTCCGAGGGGCGTGTATGCCGCTTCCGGTCATCCCTAGAGACGGGTGGTGGATGTTGGCGGCCAGGAGGTTGATGCCAAAGGCAGTGGCAAAGCCCCTCTGGATCTGCACAGCCGCCAAGAGCGGGAGCTGGTTCATCCAGGCGGTCGGGTACACCACGTGCTTCACCTCAGGGTCCCTGAGCAGCCTGGCGGCAGGTTCAAAGAACAGGATGTCAAAGCAAGTGAAGACGCCAAACTTGCCAGCAAAGGGGGTGTCGAAGATGATGTGGTCCACCTCGAGGGGGGTGTCAAATGCCGCCTCGAAGTAGAGGTTGTGTTTGCGGTAGCGGTCAACCAGGGTCCCGTTACTGCTGAACACAATGTTGGTGTTGAACTGGTACCTTCCATCATTTGGGCACCCTGGGTCCCTGCTGTGACAAGGTTGCTTGGTCCCAAGATTGGCCACCAGGAACATCTCTCCCTTGAGAGCCATACAACTCAGACGCTGGAGGACCTGGCAGGGAAAAAGTATAAATAGACAGAATTTTTAAACCCTGCCTTCTGCTTATAATTGTAAAATAGAAGAGTACCTGTGGTGTATCCATAATATGTAAACAGCTAACCCAAATCAATAAGAAAAAAATAACCAGTCCTGAAAGTGTGCAAAGGGTACAAACAGGTGATTCACAGAACAAAGACAAATGGCCCACAAACATTTGAGAGGATGCTCAAGTTCATGAGTGACAAGCAGATGCAAATTAAAATAAGGTGTCATTTTTCACCTTCATAAGACTGGCAAAAATTTAGAATTCCATCTTGCATCGACCAAAGGATGGGGAAAAAGGCACTTTTGCTCTGCTAGTGGGCATCTAAATTGAAATCAAAATCTTTTAAAGGGAAAAAATATCTTTTAAAAGGAAGTGCCTGTGGAGCACATGAGGCCTGGGTGTGATTTGTAGGACCCTAAGGTCGCCTCCCAGTCTCATTCAGCATGTCTTGGCTTTTGGCGAGTGGCATGGTTCACCTCTGCATGCCTTCAGAGCAGGTGGTGGAGGAAGGCTGGTCCCCTCATGTACCTCCGTGTCATTGAATCGGTGGGGCTCCAGGCATGGGTTCCATCCGATCAAGTGGGGAGATGGCATGAAGTCCAAAAATGGGTAAATGGAGGTTCTTGTGAAGTTGAATCCGTGAATCCCGTCTTCTGGGAACACTATGATCTGTGCGCCCTGTAAGTCAAACACCAGCGGACAGTCTGTGGTCAGACAATGGGAGTTACTCCCTCACTCACCCGACAGCCATCCAGCAGTAGCCCTGACCCAGGAAGCAGAGGTGAAAAGGTGGAGTTTGGACTCGGCAGGGATCTCAGCCCTGGGGGAGCTGACTCACTCAGCCCGACTCCGAGGGAACAGACCAAGTCCCCCAGGAACCAGCACTGACTGTATCTGGGCTCGTCAGGGAGGAAGGGATGAGTGAGCCTGGTGGGAGGGGCAGGAGTCGGGGGGGGGTTTGTTGGGATGCAGTGGGACAGGAGGTAAGGGGGTGGCAGCGACTCTAAAGGACTTTGAATCTGGGGCTCATTAGCAGACGTGCTGCCTGGAGTCCAGTGGTTTTCAATTTTCACTATGCATCTAAACCAGACAGGGGACTTCTGAAAAAAAAAACCACTCTGTTTAGGGGTGATGCTGGGACCCCCTCGCTAAAAAATCTGCTTCAACAGACTGTGGGTGGGGTCCCGGAAACAGAGTTTGTGTGAAGCTCCCCACGTGACCCTAACGTGCAGCCAAGGCTGGGACCCACCGGGCTGGTGGGTGAAAGTCAGTGCGTTGATTTCAGCACAGAAACCAGGACCTGATCCAAGTGGTGTTTCTCCAGCTGGGAGTGAGGAGGCTCCCATCGCAATCCTGACCAACCCTGGTCCTCCTCCCAGACCTGGAGACACCCCGGGCTCCCCGTGACGGCAGCAGCAAACTAAGAACCCTAGCCGCACGGGGCAGTGCCCGGCCGCGCCCTCCTGCCGCTCTGGGCTGACAAGGCTCAAAGCGTCAAGCCTGGAATATCACCCCTGGAACATTATCAATGGAGAGGTGGAGGAGGCAGGCAGGGCAGGATGAGTGATCTAAAATAACAGGCAATTTGAGTCACTTATTTCTGGAATGCTCTGCAAACTCTTATCATTTTTTCCCCTGGTTATAAAAGCTTCAAAAGTTTAATTGCAGAAAAATCTGGAAAACAGAAAATTTAAAGGAGGAGTTCATAATTGTGTATCATGAAGATGCGTATTGTTAATATATTGGTGATTTTTATTTTTCTCTCTCTCTCTATAGGTGTGTGTATAATTGAGACCATAACAAATGTGTGGTTTTCCACCTTGACTCTCTCACTCCAGAACATTAAGACTCCAAAGATAAGAAATAGCATTTGTGGGTTACAGTTAAGAGGACACCAGTTTATCCTCTACTGTCGGACATTTGAATTGTTCCCAATTTTTTTGGTAATAAAAAGAAAACTGTGCTGACTGCCTGTGTACAGGTGCTCAAAACACTTCCTGAACGAGTGATGTACACAAATCTTTGACTGGCGCTCCCTTATGTCTTTAGAATAAAGCCTCATCAGAGAAAGTCCTGGGTCAAGGGCATGAGAAATTTTAAGTTCTTAACATAACGTTGCCAAATAGCTTTCCAGAAGGCTTACAGCAACGTACACGCCCTCCAGCAGAATGTGAGGCCAGTCGTCTTACTGCATGTTATAATGAAAAATCAGCACAAACCTGGGAATACAGAAAGTTGAAAAATGTACGCTTTCCAAGAGATACTGGGGTTCTGATTAACAAGCTCACTCAAGGGTTGTTTATCCAGTGAATGTACCACTGTTTGACTTTGCTATTTAATAAAAGATCACCCTAAAGACAATTTTATGGCCTGTAGAACATTAGCCAGTTTTGTGTCTATTAGCAGATCCATTTCAACATTCACTTGACTGACGGATACACTCCTGTTCCTCAAATCCCCTTGTGAATGAGCTCTACCATCTTCCTGGTTCCTTCGTTAATTAATGGGCTAAATAAAAGCTCTGGCACAAGACCAACCTACACTTGAGAGTATAGGATACATGTTTTTAACTTTTTGAAAATTATGCTTTGACAAATATTTTCCTTGATTAAAAAAAACTTTGAGAGCGATGAATGGTTTCTTAGGGACAGTAACAGTTATGTATATGTATTGGGTTAACGTGAAAATGAAATTGCGTCTCCTGGACACGCATCTGCCAGGAGTGAGGAACCAAGCCCGAGCTGGGGCAGAGCTTCGGGTCTGACGCGATTACCTGTCCTTTCTAGGAAGGAACTCACGTTCCTGATGAAGGGTTGAGCAATTTGCTGATGGACATCAATGAGATAAAAAATTCCTGGGGATTAGGAGGTCAGCCCGGGTGACCGACCAGCCTAGTATCGTTAAGCTAGAGTCCTTCTCTTCCCATCAAGAGAGAACTAAAACGATTTAACTGGCTTGCTCAGGAGCCAACACCCTTGTAGGCAGTTTGATGTAAAACTCTGACACACGCTCGGAGCGCCTGTCTTCGAGGTTGCTTCAACACACGCAACCACAGAGCGGAGTGGGATATCTGCGAGCCCTAGAAATGCCCAGATCAGCAGCTCCACCCCTGCTCCTGGACCACAGACACGGAAGGGGTGATGCCCGCAGTCAGCGTGGGTTCAAGGAAAACCCGTGGTATGTTTCACTTGGGGGCGGGTGACTAAAACGCAGGGGGACAGTGCGGCCACAGTTCCTGGGTTTCAGTGAGGCATCCGCCACATGCCTTAGCACCGTCTTCGGGACAGGATGGAGAATAGAGGGGTGAGATGTCAGGGCCGTGCAAGCAAGCGCCTCCGTGCAGAGAACACCCTGGAGCAGATCTGCGTCAGGAGGAGGGCTGAGGGGACGCAGCCTGGAGTGTTTTTATGCTGATGTCAGAGCGGATACAAAAGAGGTGTTTCCAGAGGTGTGGACGATGGTGAAGGTGCCCACAGAGCCCGGTGGGCGGGACTGATGAAATTTAACAGCACGCACATGGCGCCTGCTCTCGGGTTAGAGAAGTTAACCTCACAAGGATGGGACAGCCGTGGCAATGTGTGTCTGTGTGGAAAGGGCTCAGGAGCCTGGGCCGACAGCAAGCGCTTTGTGAGTCCCAACCAGACGTGGCTGTCAAAAGCTATCTGGGGGCAGCACCTGGCACCACAGAGGCAGTCTCCTCCGCCCTCGGCGGACAGGCCGGGAGGGCTGCAGGAGCTCAGGGCCCACACGTGACCTGGAAGGTCTTTGGTGGCAGGGTGAGAACAGCATCTCTCAGTGGCCATGGGAAGGACAGGGGGATACAGCTGGCGACGGGTGCCACCACAGCGCCCTCAGATCTGGGGAAGACAGCATGCGTGCGGAGGGACTCGGTCTGCTGTTTGGCCCAGAGGATGGGACAGTGGGTGACAGTCAGAGGGAGGCTGTTGCTCACAGAAAAGAAGCCTTTTCCATAAGTTCCCACTGCCCTCAAGTGGAGCGTGTGGACCTGGGAGGCAGCGTGTCCAGGGCCACCGGAAGCTCTCAGGAACAGCTGGATGGCAGGCTGGGGACAAGAGTGTCGCCCATCAGAAGACGGTGGGCCAGGCCTTTGGGCGCCCTTCCAACATTAGTGTGTTATGTAAGTATGTCCCACAGGCTAGACCCTAAACTGGAGTGGTGGGCAGTGGCCGTCCAGGGAGTCCTGACCGCCCTGAACAGAGTCAGGGGCTGTTTGGGCGGGACTTGCTGGCAGGATGCGACTGTCCTCTGAACTCGCAGACACAGGGCGCAGAGAGTGCCTCCTGTCCAGACAGTGGGCTGGTCCCCACCGCCACAAGGGTTAAAGGCCAGACTTCCTCCCAGCAGGTCACCTTCCTACAGTAACTTTGGGCACTGACACCACCGGGTCTGCACCACCCTTCCTGGCAGGAGAGGCTGGCACTGGTGCCCTCGGTCTGTGTGGGCTGAGTTCTCAGACTGCTCTGGTCTGGCACAGAGACCAGAAAGGAGTCCTGTGTAATCGGGGGGCAGCAAACTGCAGCTCCGGGGATGCTTACTACCCCAGGTAAACTCCGAGGGCCTCCGAGGGCACGAGAGGCCGTCAAGCCTGGGGCTCTCAGACTTTTCTGCACATCAGAATCCACTGGGGAGCCTTGAAAAATCCCAAAGCTCAGCCTGCAGCCCAGACGATGGCAGGCGTGGGAGCCTGGCCCCCACATTTGTTTCTTAGCGGCCAGGCCACTCCTCCACACAGCCGGCGTGAGAACAGGGGTCTGCCACAGGCTTCTGGGACTGGAGGGGGAGCATCATCAGGGGGGCCTTGCTAAAGTGTGGAGTCTGAATCAGCAGCTCTAGGGCAGGGCCCCAATTCTCACTTCTTCCATCTCTGGGGCGGGGGCAACTGCTACGGCTGGTCCGCGGACCACCCTCTGAGTAGCAGGACTCAGCCAGCTGACTAATTCCACTTAGCTTATCAGCTGATTTTCCAAAGGGGCTGCGGGAACCACCGATGGGGGCTAACGAGCAATCTGCCCTGTTCTGCGGACCAGCCACCCTGACCCGGGAGCGTATCTTGCCTTTTGGGCTGCAGCCATCACTTGCTGTTCGTATACATCAAGGTTCTGGTTCATGAGCTCCAAGGCCTGCCTGCGGCTGATGAGGTCCAGAGGGTTCGGGCTCAGGATGGACCGGTGCTCGTACACGGCAGCCACGTACTGGTCGGCCTGGTGATGCTCGGCTGGGCAGTGCTCACCGGTGTGGACCCCCAGGGCGGCCACGTAGCAGCCGCAGAGGAGAAGCGCCAGCGGCCGGCTGGCTCCAGACATGATGCAGACCGAAAACCTAGAAGGGAATGGGGCGAGGAGAAAACAGCTGAATCCTACCTGAATCCAGGGGTGAACTTTCGCAGCTGGGCTTCAACAATCCAGTGAGGAAACTCACCCGCAGTGACTCTGCAGCTCAGAGAGCTTGTTTACCCTTCCTAATAGAAAGATCTGTGTTCTCTCCAAACACGCAGCCAGGTACATCTAAAATGGCTCACTGTGCTAACAGTCTGGTTTCAGCACATTTCTAAAACAGACCCAGCGTCTGCCACGATTCTCCTCCCAGCAGGACAGCAGTGTGTCACTGCCCACTCTTCCAGCAGCTTAAGATTCAGGCAGTACTAATGATGGTTTTACATGATCCTGTGACACAGCCCACCTCCCAGCACTGCCCTCTCTACACACAAACATGCTGCAGCTGGAATTATGTGACCCTAATAATACAGCTCGGCTGTCCTGGCCACAAAAACCCGGTGAATCAACCACAACTCCCCCGGCGTGTCTCTGGTTAGTGACGAATCTTGGGGGCAAGCCGCCCTTTACCCAGCGCAGCGCTCTTTAACTTAGTGCAGAGCAACTGCTGACTTCTACGTAAACGCCAGTTTGTGGACAGTTAGAAAGGAGTCTCCCCATCAACGCGGGACTCCCTGCTCCCTCCTTGAATTTGAGGATTGCCACTGCACACCACCACCTCCTCAACCTCTGTCTCTGTGACTCCAAAATGCACACTCGGAGCAGTCGTTTGGAAATAAAAATCCTTTTGCAGCAATGAAATGCAATTTTCTAGAAAGTAAACTCGAATTTTCCAGAAAGTAAACTCAATTGTAGCTCCTACTATAAGAGACTAGAAGTTAATCATGTCACTTACAATGACACATCCAGGTGCCTCTTTTTCCCAAGAATAGGAATTTTAATTTCTTTGGGGGAGGGGAGGTAATTAGGTTTGTTTGTTTGTTCCTTTATTTAATGGAGGTGCTGGGGATTGAACCCAGGACCTCGTGCATGCTAAGCACGTGCTCTACCACTGAGCTGTACCTGCCCCCCCGGAATTTTAATTTCTAATAGTTATGTGTTACTAGGTGTTTTAGAGTGAACAGTCCAGTTCCTTTAAAATCAGCCTGGCCTCCGAGCTGAAGCCCCTCCCCAGCACACAGATTTGGCAGGTGGTGTGCCATGCCCAGGCCCCTGCCCTGTGGAGAATTCCTGTGGCTGAGCAACCACCCAGGAGTCTAATTAAGTGGCAAGACACCAGAGACAAATGGAAGAACATATTCCTGCTCTTTACAGAGAAAATGCACCCTGCCCAAGTCTGACTCAGAACCCCTGTGTGTGCATTTCAACACAGACGCTCTGGGCTGCTGCAGTCTGCATGCAAAGCTTCCCAAAACAAAAGCAATCATAATTATTTTCAGCAACTGATCGCGGACCTGAGATGCTCTGTGAGGCCTTGCAAATTCAGATCCTTCTCAGAATAAGTGGTGCCCTCCCGTCCCCACTCTGCCCCGTCTCACTATATTCCTTTTCCCCAGGGAATAAAGGTACCATCTGAATACTGGGGCCCCAGGATGTGCCCCCATTCCTCGGGGACGCTGTAAACAGTGAGTGAAAATGAGAACAAGGGGCCTTTGAGTGACTGGTCACGAGTTTTGGAGCAGGAACAAAAATATAATTGATAAGCTTTTTTATCTGGATTTGGCCTCTGAAGACCAGCAAGGAATAACTCTTAAAAAAGTCTCAAAATACGTTTTCCTTTCCATCTCTGGTTTCAGAATGATGACAATGGGGGCGCAGGGAGGTTTGCGGGGAAAACGTTCATCTTCAAAGTCACAGTCACAAAATCTCTAAAGCGTAAGGCCGTGGCCTCATGCAGAGCTGAGGAAACAGGGCCGGGGTGGTGGTGGGGCAGCAGCTGGACCAGGGCCCGGGGCAGGCAGGTCGGGAGGTCCCCGAGCTGGGAGTGGAGGCCAGTGTCCTCCTTTCTCCGATAAGAACTGCACGCCGCTGGTTTATGTCTGTTTACATCTCAGGGCCGTGCCATCAAGCAACACAAGGAAATCGCAGAACCAGCAAGGTATCACCTTTCTTTCTATTTTGAGAAAATAAATTTAGATTATTTACAAAAGGAGCCTGGGAGGGGAGCTGTGAGTGACAGTCATTCCTGCGGGAACGGAGGCAGGGCCGTAATAGGAGGCCAGGCCGACTTGAGTAGGTATTCACGCTGGAAAGCAGCAAGCTTAATGAGGGAGGAGAGAGTGAGGCACTGTAATAAAAATAGGCACCACAGTTTGCCCTCGCCGCCAAAGAGCGGGGAAATAGCAGGCATTTTAGCTGAATTTGCAGACTCTGGTTTTCCCTCTGCATGGGCTCCACACAGGGTCTCTCTCGGGAAAGATCAGCCCAGGCAGAGGAGGGGGCTTTGGAGGGCTGGTCTCAGGCATCAGGATGGAAGGACAGGTGGCAGTGTGCTGGCTCCGGCTCAGGAGTGGGGAGGGGGCTGCCCGCGAGCGACAGGGCCCCGGAAGTCAGGGGATCTTGGAAATCCAGCAATGGACCCTCCCGTAGGGCTGGCCAGGGCCTGGACCATAGACAAAACAGTGACTTGAGGTGTGTGCCCTGGCTGAAAAGGGAACTATGGACCTCCTGCCCATGGAGGGCACCTGACTGTGAGACTGCACTCCAGGGAGGGCCCAACAGGAAGGTGGACATGTGTTTCCACATCCTGCTTCCTAGCGCCCCTGAGATGGGGGCCGGGAGACGACAGAGCCAGGAAGCCCTTGTGCATCCGACTCTGGGTGCAGGCGCCAGGGATGCAGCAGCGAAGGCGCCCAGCCCTTGCGAGTGGAATCCCCACCCCCATCCCCCGCCAGACGAACGGGGAAACTGACGCAATCAGCTATAGACGGTCCCCTCTTAGGGTGGTTCGACGTGACAATGGTGCAAAAGCAATCGGTATTCAGTGGAAACTGCTCAGAATTTAGCATCTGGACCTTCCCTTGGGCTGGACGTGCAGGACCACCCCCTCTCCCAGCCTGGGCAGCGGCAGCCTCCGGTCCCGGCAGCCACGTGGTCACGAGGGCGAACCACCAGGACATGTACGACCACCTGGACCCAAACACGTTCTCTGTTTCACTCTCAGCTCAGTATTCATAACCTACATGAGAAGTTCAACCCTCTGCTATAAAAGAGGACTTGTGTTAGAGGGTTTTACCCCGCTGTCAGCTAGTGTAAGTGTTCCGAGCACGCGTGAGGTGGGCGAGGCTGGGCTGCGATGCTCGGCAGGTGAGGGGGATGAAGTGCATTCTGACATAGGACAGTTTCAACTTAGGATAGTTTACTGGGACTTAGCCCCATGGTGAGGTGGGTAAGACCTGTACTAGGATGTCAGACGGAAATCAGGAGGAGAGAGAGAGATGGAGGGGCCTGGCGTGGGTGGGGACTGATTTTAAACAGTGTGGCCAGGAAGGGCTCGGGAGAGAGAAGGTGGGGTCTGAAGGAGGAGGGAGAGGAGGCCCGTGGACGCCTGGGGAAGAGGCTCCGGGCAGAGGACTGCTCGGGCGAAAGGCTCGAGTGGAAGCCTTTGGGGTGGTTCCAGATACAGCAAGGAGAGTGGTGGGCCGGAGCCCAGGGACCAGGGACGGCGGCAGAAGGTGAAGTCAGAGAGAGAGGGGGCCCCTTACGGGCCTCCTCGCACCCCCTGCATGGCCCCACCCTCTTCCAGCCTCATCTCCTTGGAGCAGCAGCCTGTGAGATCCAGGTAAAGCCTGAGCCAGTCAAGAATCTCGCTCAGAATCTTCCAGTGACTCCCCATGGCATGCAGAGTGAAAGCCAAGGGCTTCCAGGACCGACAGGGAGCCGGGTACGGCTGGGAGAGCGCTGCTGGCAGAGGGCTGCTGGGGGAGCGCCGCTGGGGGGGCGCCGCTGGGGGGGCGTCGCTGGGGGGGTGCCGCTGGGGGAGCGCTGCTGGGCACCACCTTCACATAAGCATCCTGGTCTTTTACTGGCCTTATGGAAGCCTCCGCTGCTCATTCCATAATGAAAAATGTCCCCCCCACCTCCCAACCTAATCCTGATCAGGAAGGTTCTTGTGATCTGTGAGGAAAAGAAATCAAAGTCTAAATTACGTGGAAATCTATTTTGTGGAAATTTGGTAACATGTCAATCACTAGATATTTTCGCACACAAGGAACTTCTTTTTTTCCATCTTGCTAAATGATTCAGCTTGCTAGTCAGCTGTGTTTCCTTCCTAGCTGGGCTATTACAGTAGTGTCTTCCGCAATAAAATGAAAGGATTGTTATTAAGGTATTCTTAATAAGATAATTTCAGAGGCAAGTAGATACATTTAACATTTTATATATAGACCTACTGATCTTTTTAATAAAAGATCTTGTCACTCCTTACTTGTCAGGGAGAATAACAGCCCCGTGACTGGGAAAGGAGGCAGGATAAGTTGGTCGGCAGAGGAAACGTCACAATCCGTGCAGCAGAGCTGAGGGAGCGGCTAAGTGATCAGCAGTAAGCATGGTATCCGTTTCTCCATGTATCTGACAGGATGCCCAGAAAAACGCTGTGAAGTTTCAAACAGTTTTTTTTTTTTTAATGGAGGCACTGGGTATTGAGCCCAGGACCTCGTGCATGCTAAGCACATGCCCTACCATGGAGCTACACCCCCACCTTCCAAGTTCCAAATAGTTTTAAACCTGACCTCAAGGATTTTGTGATTTTCTTGTCTAAACCCTTTTACATGAGGAGGAGAAATAGCTCCTAGCTCCGTCTAATTTACGTAACCTGAATTTACAGAGACTCCAAGGAGACCTTCATCTCCCAGAAAGCCTCCTGTTCTCCGCCTCTGCCCCTGTTGATGCTAAAGTGAGCTGGTCCACGACCCAGCCTGGTATGATGTAAAGCCCCACAGCGCTGTAGCTCCAACAGCTCCGAGCGAACGTCCACCATCCAGGCTTCGATGCCCCTGGGGTCGTGCCAGGGGGAAGCACCCGTGGGGTGGCAGCTCAGGGTGATGCTGAGGTTCAAGGCTGAGCTGAGTAAATGACCAGGAACTGCAGGCCGTGATTTTTCCTTTAGAAAAATTCCAGCTATTATCTTCACAGCAGTGTGACTGTAGACCAGGGCTCTGACGGGGGCCCCTTTCTGTAGACCCCAGTAATTTCTCTTAAGACACTGAATGGGCGCTCCAAGGACCATGACACTTGAGCTTAAATATGCCAGTTTCCTCTTCTTTGAATGGGAAATTGTCTTCACAACTGAAGACGAAACTTGCCCCCGAAGTGCCCGGGTATTTAAGGGACGCAGGCTCTGTTCGCCTCCGGCTCACTGCTGCCGCCCTGTGGGCAAACTGAGAACCACCAACCTGGGAGGGCTCGGCCCCAAGCACCATGACTGCAGGTGGTTCTTGAGCAGTTAAGTGCGTGGTTTCCCCCTCCTTTCCTTCTCCCGGCCATTTCTAACACTTTGCCTATCTCTTCTACAGTGAAAAACCCAGGAAACATTTGATCTTAAAGACCTGGGTCTCATGGAAGCTATTTTTTATTCGCTGTGCTCCCGGACCTAGCGCACTTCCACATCTCCAGTCCTGCATGTGCGGTGACTGCTGCCACTATGCGCCCACGGACGGGGCTGGGCGTGCAGAGTGACGCCGCCAGCCATGCTGACTACAGCACTATTCGCGGGGGCTTCTGGGGGAGGTAAAGGATCCACACGGACACATTTTTACCTGGCTGCCACGTTGCACTTTGTTACGTGTGAATGTTTTCGAGCCACTTTTACATCCACTATTTCCCTTCCTCTTCCTGTCATATAAAGCAGAGGAAGCAGATGGCGAAGTTCCATTTTCATGGTGAGGAAGCACTCCGGGGCTAGTCAGCGGTGAGAACAGACTGGAGACTGGGTCTCCCACCTCCGGCTCCGGCCCTCCCAGCACACATTGAAGACAAGGGTAACCGATCAGTCAGACCCTCAAAGACCACTGTGGTGTCTTCTGTGCAGCTGCAGCAGAACTAAACAAAAACTCAAAGCAGCCCAAGGGGGAGTCTGGGTGGTCAGACCGGAGCAGGGGCTCTCCAACATGGGCGGGACACTGAGTCACCTGGAGGGCTTGAATACAGACCCCTGGGCCCCACGCCCAGAAGGTTCAACTCAGCAGGTCTGGGTCGGGCCATAGAACACGCACTGCCTAACAAGCTCCCAGGGGACGGTGGTGCCGGTGTCCCCGGTCTGGGGTCACCTGGAGAGCCCTGGGCAGGGGACAAAGGCAGGTGCGTTCTGAGTCTTTCTCTCCCTCCTGTCAAAGGAAGCCTCCTTTACTTCCCACGTGCCTTTCCCTCCCTCTCCCTCAGGGCTGACAGAATGTGGGCAGATCTCAAAGCATTTCCAACATATTGAGTGCAAATGAGCTGCAAACGATCCAAACACTCCAACTTGGGGGGAAAAAGCCTCCCGCAGACAATCTGGTCCAGGTTGGTTAAAGGGTTCAGTGCTCGTCTTTGCCTCCACCGGAACATCGCTGTAGAACAAGGCTGTTACTGGTTTTCATTTGTTTACATAGAGTTCCTGACCTTATTATTTTCATTTCTTTAAGGAAGTAACTGGTGACTTTATTTTGTTTTGTTTTATCTGGGTGGGGGGAGGTAATCAGGCTTATTTATTTATTGTATTTAACGGAGGTGCTGGAGACTGAACCCAGGACCTTGTACATGCTAAGCACGCACTCTACCACTGAGCTCTACCCTCTCCCTCCAAGTTCCTGATTTTAAAAGAATAAAATAGAAGTAATAGATAATCCATTATGTAATAACATAATATGAACAAATAAACATGTAGAAAATAAATTAATTACATCTATATATAAATAAGTAATCTGAAAAATCTTCCGATTATGTTCTACAAATTTGTATCAGATTTCTTCTCAAAAGCATATCTGAAATCTCTGGGGGCCAAACATGCATTGCTGAGGAAGTCAAGTCTTTTAAACTGTGGCTCAAAGACCCCAACGGAGGGAAGGAGCGCAGACAAGGCGTCCTCACCGTCTGTCAGTCTTGAGAGAGAAGGACAGTGGAGCACCTGTAACTTCTCTCCTCTTCTGGAACGTTCACGGCTTCTGGCTAGGCTGTACCTTCTCCATCCTCCATAACGAAAACCAACTTCTCTAAAACAAGCTTCAGTGGGTGTCAGCAAAGAACTGTTTTTCAAAGCCCTGGGGAAACTTCCCCTCCATTTCCGTGTCAGACTACCTTCAATCAGAGTCATCAGAAGAGCCACCTTCTAGAGAATGAAGACCTGAAGGCTGCACATGGAGAAACGAACCACAGGTCAAGTTTTCCAGGGAAGATGTACTCAGAGGTGGGGGCGATGTAGAGGTTCTTGGTGAATATTAAGTGCATGGCGGACACAACGTCTCTCAGGGTTTGGTGGGGGAGCATAACTACATGGGGTCCCATCACCCCCGGGCTCTTATCTGCCAGTGCTCAGGAGGGAAAACCCAGACCTAGGGGCCCACAAGGCGGTGAGGACGCCCCGGAGGAAGACACTAGAGAACGAGAGAACAGGTGACAGACCAAGGAGCCGTGGCACCCAAGTCAAAAGAACAACCCTATTAGGACGGGCTGGAGACAATGAGAATGAATGACAGCACAAAGAGCAAAAGAAACAATAAAAAGAAAGAAGCTGAAGTGAAACACAGCACTAGAGAAAACATTCCAACGGCCACCTTCTCCCACGGAGGGCCCAGGAAGTACGTTCTGGGAGAGGCACAGCCAAGCTCACCAAGGGGAAACAGCAAAGCGCCGGCCAAGGGGTCCAGGTGCCTGCGGTTCTGAGTACCTGCGGAGGATGCTCTCCACCCAGCACGGCCGCAAGATGTAGGTGACCCACAGCACAGTCAAGTGGCCCATGTGTTCAGTGAGAGGGCAGTGCACGATCAAGAACGACGGTGACCTTCCCAGACCAACCCCCACATGCGCGGCAAACGTGGAGGGAAACGGTTGGTGTCTCCACTTCCGTTGCTCCTCCTGGAGGCACTGAGGATTGTTGTCCCCCTCTGCTTTGGGCAGATGGCTCACTAGTTGTGCGCCCTTTTTCCGCTGGCGATGGTCCCAGCTCAGCCGTAGCTGCGTCCTGGTTACGAACACAAGCGCCACTGCCCTGTTCTATCCGCACCCTCGGCGGGGCAGACATCTGGCTGAGTCTCCTGTGTCCTGCAGCTTTACTGGGCGGGAGGGCCCACGTCCCCCGGCCTGGGGTTCCTGGGGTGGTGACGGGAGTGTGGGGCTGGGTGGGGGGGAGCTTCGGGCTGTTTCATGGTAGCTCTCGGTACCACACTCCTCAGCACTTGGGGAAAGCAGAGGAGACGGTCCAGCTCTTTTTTGGAAAGAGGTTACCCCTAGACTTGAAGGAGACCAACATCTTGAACCAAGATTTAGCCCAAATTAACTGTGTGCTAAAGCCTATATATTCTGTTTATGTTACTACACTCAGAACAACAAGAGGAAAAGTCTGATTAAGTGATATTGGGATGATTGAATAAGAATTTGGAAATAAGTCTAAACACCTTACACCACATATAAAAAGCAAACTTAAAATCAGGAATTAAATATTGAATGTTAGAAAAACTAGAATAAATTATAATTGGGTATCAGATATTTGATGAAACAACTTTCCAAAATTTGAAGCTGTTAAAATAATAGAAGAAATAGATTGATAAATTAAAATTTACATGCAAAATATAAACATCAAGACAACAGTTATAAACAGGCCACAAACAAGAACCCGTTTAAACAGGAAGAAAACACATCATAAACAAACACTATGAAAGACTTTGAACTTATGTCGAAAATAAACACTAACGGGTACTATTTAAAAATATTAAATTTGGAAAAAAATAAACTAGGAAAGTGGTAATGAAAGTAATTTCTTACTGGGAAAAACAAGTCTGACAATCTGTATTATGAATCACAAACACTATGCTTCTGGGACTTTATCTTAGGAAGTCATTTACAAGAAGGAAAAAGTCAGCTGAAGTGACACATACCGTGGAAATCAAGAATGTGGGCTTCTGAGTTTTAAAATACCTGATATGAAATCCTGGCTCTGACACTTATTATATAACCTTGGATAAGTTATTTATCACAACTAAGCTTCAACTTCTTCATCTACTAGTTGGAAATGAAAGTATCTGATGTAAAGTACTCAGTGTTTAGTAGTGGAGCTAGCTGAAACGGGAGAAGAAATCCCAACAGATGGAAGTTGGAAACAAACAATATCCAATATGAAGAAAGCTATGAACATGTATACAGACCAGGTGGAACATCAAGCAAAATTTTAAAAGATAGTTATGCTGGGGGGAGGGGAGAGCTCGGTGGTGCAGTGTGTGCTGAGCACGCACAAGGTCCTGAGCTCCGTCCCCAGTGCCTCCATCAGAAAAAAATAAACTAAAATAAAAAAGATAGCTATGCTAAACAAACATATAATGAAAACGTGTCTGTGTTTACAATGATAATAGCTCAATAAAACATGCATGCGTGTGAACAAAGACCAGAAAAGAATGTGAATAAGTGAAAACGTGGCAGGTCGTCTTACGGAGATTTCAAATGTTTTCTTACGCTGTTTTTCTAATAAATAAGAAAGTTAAGTCAAAAAATAAACAGCTGAGGTTTCTGGTTTCCAACCTGGCATTTAGGGAGCCTGGAGGTCGCCACTCTATGTTAACAATTAACCCTAGCCCTGAACAAGCTGGAATCCAACAATTCTTAGATATATCTGAGAGTTGAGATTACAGGGCAAACCACTGCCTCCAAAACTTATAGAGACAGATAGGTGTCTACAGAGAATCACCACTTAGCGGAGGAGAAACGTTCGTGGGACCAGTGCTGGCACAGGAAAACTAAACAGTAACTGAGCAGCTGCTGGAGGCTCCGCGCGGACATGTCTGAGAGTGACAGACTTCAGAAGGGCCCAGTCTTGGAAGGGCGTGCCCAGTTCTGTGAGTTTTACCTCTAGGAGCTCTACCAGGTTCTCACAGTGAGACTGGAGAACAATCTCCTTCTGCTTCTTTTTTTTTTTCTTATAATTTTTTTTTTATTATTGAAGTCTAGTCAGTTTACAATGTTGTCAATTTCTGCTGCACAGCATAATAGTTCAGTCATACATATACACACATATATTCCTTTCCATATTCTTTTTCACTATAGGTTATTACAAGATATTGAATATAGTTCCCTGTGCTGTACAGTAGGACCTTATTGTTTATCTATTTTATATACAGTTCCTCCTGCTTCCTGCAGGGAGTGGGGAAAAGCAGTCAGAGCATTGTGTTCTCCAGAAGGCCTGCCTCGAAAGAAACTGTTTTACCAGAGCTAACCTGCTGGGGTTTTATCAGAGCCTAACAGACCCAGGGGGAGGGAAACACCCAACTCCAGCCCCCTCGAGCCATCCTGTCCCACTAGAGACGTGGGGTAGACCGAGCAGCACTTGTGAAGGTCGCAGTCCAAGGGCATAGGCTCAGGAAAAGACTGAGACCCAACCACAGGACTATAGAACATTTCTCACTTTCCACACCTTACCACCACTATCAAATGCCTATTTATTACAGTTCCTCTACCTAGTAACTCATGTCCAGCTTTCAACAAAAAATTACTAGGCATACTAGAAGGCAACAACAAACAAACAAAAACAATTTGCAGAGACACATCAAGCATCAGAACCAGAGTCAGACATAGCATGTAGTAATGATCAGACCAGCAATCGAAAATAACTACGATTAATATGCTAAGGTCTCTACTGGAAAAAGTAGACAATGTGCAAGACAGATAGGCAATGAAAGCAGAGAGAGAAAGATTCTGAAGAAGAAAGAAAAAGAAATACTTGAGATAAAAAGCATTGCCACAGAACTGAAGAATGTCTTTGACGGGGCTCCTCAGCAGACCAGACCTGGCTGAGGAAATAATCTCTGTGCTTGAGGATATGTCAACAGACATTCGCAGAACAGAAAGGCAAAGAGAAAAAGACTGAAAAACATGGAATAAGGTATCCAAGAAGTGTCAGACAACTACAAAAGTTGTAACATACATGTAATGGGAATTTCAGAGGGAGAAGAAAGAGAGAAAGGAACAGAACCAATATTTGAAGCAATAATGACTGAAAATTTCCCCCAATTAATGTCAGACACCAAACCACACAAGCAGGAAGCTCAGAAAACACCAAGCAGGAGGATGTCAAACAAACAAACAAACAAACAAAAAAGCACACTTAGGCATATCACAGCCAAATTGCAGAATATCAACAATAATGGAAAAAATTTTGAAAGAAACCAGAGGAAAACAAACATCTTACCTATAAAGAATCAAAGAATCACATCTGACTTCCCCTCAGAAACCAAGCACAAAGAGAGTGGAGTGAAATATTCAAAGTGTTGTGAGAAAACCCCACCAACCTAAAATCCTATATCCTACAAAAGGGACCTTCAAAAGTGAAGGAAAACTAAAGACCATCTCAGACAAAATCACCTGAAATGCTCGATTTAAATCATAAAGGCAGAAAAAGAGTGGAAGACAAAAATAGGAACAAAGAACAAGAGCAACAAGCAGAAAACAGTGATAAATATGATACACATACACCCAACTGTATCAATAATTCCTTTAAATGTTAATGGCCTAAATGCACCAATTAAAAGGCAGAATGCTAGAGTGGACTGAAAAGTAAGACCCAAGCATATGCTGTCTACAAGAAACTCACGTTCAATATAAAGAAACACACAGATTAAAAGAAGAGGGATGGAGAAAAATTTGCCACACTAACGCTAATCAAAAGAAAGCTGGAGTAACTATGTTGATTTCAGACAGCATATTTCAAAGCAAGGGAAATTACCAGGGATAACAAGGGGCATTACATATGATAAAAGGGTCAATTCCAAGAAGATACAACAATCATTAAATGCATGTGCCTAACAATAAAGCGTCAAAACACATAAGGCAAAAACTGACAGAGCTGCAAGGGGAAATAGATGAATCCACTATTACAGTTGGAGACGTCAACACCTCTCTAGTAATGGAAACAACCAGAAGGCAGAAAAATCAGTAAGGACAACTGAACACAATAGCACCATCAATTAGCTGGATATAATTGATGTCTATAGACTATTTTATCCAAGAACACCATTCTTCTCAAGCTTGCATGAAATGTTCACCAAGATTGAATTATGGGCCATAAAACATACTTGAACAAATTCTAAAGAACAGAAATCATGCAATGTCTGCATTGAGATCACAATACTATTAAATTAGAAATCAACAGCAGAAAGAGAATTGGAAAATGCCCAAATAATTGAACATTAAACAGCACATTTCTAAATAACACATGGGTCAGAGAAGAAACCCCAAAAGAAAATTTTAAATATTTTGAACTAAATGAAATACAACTTATCAAAATTTGTGAAATGCAGTAAAAGCAGCGTATAGAGGGATATTTACAGTATTGAGCACATACATTAGAAAAGAAGCAGAGATCTAAAATTAACAACTTAAGCTTTGATGTGGCCCAGATGCTGGAGTAGGACAATTCTGCGCTCACCTCCACCCACAGGTACACCTAAATTACAGCTGTTTACAAAGCAACTGTCTGTAAGGATGACCTGAAGACCAGCAGAAAAGATTTTCTACAACTAAAGACATAAAGAAGTAACCTCACAAAGACAGGGAGGAGGGGCAAAGATGCAGTTTAGTCAAGACCCACAAACTGGAGGATAATTACAAAGGTGGAGGGTCTCCCTAAGAAGTGAGGGGACCAAGCTCCACTTTGGGTTCCCCAGCCCCGGTAGCCTGCGCAGGGAAGATGAGCCCCCAGAACGCCTGGCTCTGCAGGCCAGCGAGGACTGCACACGAGAGAGCCGAGGGCTCTAGGAAACAGAGACTCCACTCTTAAAGGGCACACACAAAACCTCACACACTCCTAGACCCAGGGCAAAGGCAGGAAACTGAAAGGAGCCTGGGTCAGACCCACTCGCTGATCTTAGAGGGCCTGCTGGAGAGGTAAGAGGCAAATGTGATTCCCCCAGGGCACATGTCAGACACACAGACACTGGTGACAGCCATTCTGAGATGCTTGTCTCTGAGGACACTGGTGCTGGTGAGCACCATTTTGGAGTCCTCCCCCAGCCTATTAGTGATAAGGGGTTACCCACCCACCAGTGGGCAGGAACTGGCTCCAGCCCCACTGGGCCCTGCAACCAGTTGCCCCAAGACTTGCCCCCCACACACCAGCAGACCAGCAACAGACTCTAACCCCCTAGGGCTGCACAGTCAGCCACTCCAGGACCCAGCCTTGCTCAACATCAGGCTTTCCAAAATATGTAAACTCACCAAGCTCAGACAGGTTCACTGGTATGTTCTACCGAACACTTGAGAAAGAAATTATGTTAATCCTTTATAACCTCTTCCAGAAGACAGAAGCAGAGAGCATACAGTCGTCCCCTGGTATCCATGGTTCCAGGACCTGCTGCAGATACTAAATCCACAGATGCTCCAGGCCCACAGTCCGCCTTCTGTACACATGGTTCCACATCTTCAGATTCAACCAACTGCAGATCACATAGCACAGTATTTATTGAAAAAAAATTCACATGTAAGTGGACACATGCAGTTCAAACCCAAGTTGTTCAAGGGTCAACTGTACTCCCTAACTTGTTCTGTGAGGCCAGCATTACCCCAATACCAACATCAGACAAGGCATTACCAGGAAACAAAACTACAGACCAATCAATATCTAACATGAACATAGATGGAAAAATCCTCAACAAAATACTAGCAAATAAAATTCAATTATAGAATAAGTCCAAGTTATTCTTTATAAAAAACCTCAAGTATATAGATAAATCATCAGTTAACCTAATTAAGAAAAAAAAAGAAACAACATACACAGATTGGTAACAATAAGGAGGAAATAGTTACAAATGCAGGAGAAAGTAAAAGAATGAATAATCTCCTCATTCAATTCTTTGTTGATAAATTTGAAAATTTAGATAAAATGGAAAATTTCCTAGGAAAATGTATTTTACCAAAACTTAACTCCAGATAAAAGAGAAAACTAAACAACAATCACAGAAGAAATGACAGTTACCCAACAACTCTACCCTTCCCATCCTCCACCCTCACAACTGGCCCACATGGCTTCCAGAGGAAGTCTGTCCAACTATAACGGAACACATAGTCCCAATGCTCCTGAGTGTCCCAGAACAAGAAAGGGTTTCTAATGAAATGATAAAATTCTGATAACGAAACCAACAAAGGCAGGGGTTCCATGATGTTCTCCAGAACCCAGGATCCTCCTCTCTCTGTGTCCCTCTGTCCTCAGCACAGTGACCATCTTCAGGGTCCCCTTGAGACTGCAGGAGGACTGCTTCAAGGCCAATACCATGCTGCATGGAAGAGGAGGGTATGTGCCGGTTCAGGCAGCTTTCCTCAAGCCCTGTCCACTGCCTTCAGGTCAATTGCTTTGGCCAAGAAGGGGACTCGTGACCATTCCTACTGCAAGGAAGGCTGGGGAGTGAGCTGCATTATCATCTTGAATAAAATCAAGATTCTGCCACATAAAACATAGGAGGACCAGTTAAGTTTGAATTTTGGGTAAACAAGTACGTTGGAACGTACACTAAAAAATTACTCATTATTTACCAGAAATTCAAATTTAACTGAGAGTTCTGAGTGCCCTGTTTTGTTTTGTTTTTCTAAATCTAGTAACTCTATCCATAAGTGGCCAAGTAACCATTACTCTGACTTTTACAGTTATCATTTCCATTAAAAACGAAATAGGTAAAGCTTTATCACCGTATACCTCTACGCATTATAGTTTAGTCTTCTCAGTTAAAGAAATCTGCTATGTCCTTAAGTCTCTTTCAATGTATAGGTTCTTTTCCCATCCCTTCTATTTCCTTAGACTCAACCTGTGGGAGAAGTCTGCTCATTTGACCTGTAGATTTTCCAACAGAAAGTATTTTGCTTATACAGCATGGAGAGATTCATGCTTTTCCTCTTCTGAGTATTTCTTGCAAATTGAAGCTGGATCCAGAGACTGGATCAGGCTCAGGTCCCATCCCTTTGGCAAGACTGTGGGCGTATGTTCTTTCAACCTGACACTTACGTCTGCCTCTCTTTTCATCATCAGCACAAAACACTGACCCTGAAAGCCGTTTTCTAGTCCCTGGGGATTGTGAAATGCTGGTATTCTAATTCTACCAGTTCAGTTTTATTTATTAATTGGAATTTTTTTTTGATAAAGACATTTTATTTTATCTACTGCTTGGTTATCTAATGGTACAGTTCATAGAGGAAAGGCAGCCTAAATGCTAGATTCTCTCTCCCATTCTTCTAAAAATCAGTTTTCAAGATAAGGAACTAGTTTATTATTTTCTGAAGGTGACCAATTTTTAAAAAAATATTGTGAACTCATGGATTTAAACATGCTTCATGGGTTTCTTTTCTACTGCGATTATTATCATCATTGAAACTCAAACTATCCCCCCCTTGGCCAGTGGCAGCCTCTTGAAGCCTGCTCTTGATTCCTCTTGAAGCCACCTTAACAGCTCCTGACGGCTTCTTTGTAATCTAGCATTGAGAGCTGTCCAAAGCTTATTGTGCACATTTCCTGGCTTAGATCTGGAACTGGCCATTTTCTAAGAAGCCCTGGGTCCAAAACGGAGTCTTTGAAAAGACTAATGAAATAAATAAGACTCAATCAAGACTGATCAAGGAGAAAAGCAACACACACACACAAACATAAAGAAAAAATTAAAAGGGAACACAATAATGATTACAACAGTGATCGCAGAACTGATTCTTGGATGCCTTGAAACAAACGTATGTCAAGTGGATATGTGCATGAAATGCATAATTTTCTAGGAAAATAACACTTAGGAAAACTAAGTCCAAAAAAGATAGAAAAATGAAGCAGACCAATTATCCAAGAAAAGTTATATTATCAAAGACTCTCTAATTGCACCCATTTTGGTATATTTTTCAGGGGAATTCTCCCAAACATTCAAGGAAAAGATACATAATGTATCTTTAATACAAATATATTTATATATACATATTTCATATAAACTGTTTCAAAAATTTTTAAAAGACAGTATAACCTTGATACCCAAGCTAGATAAGGATAGTCCAAGAAAGGAAAAATGGTTGACTCTTACTCTTAAACACAAATGCAGAAAGCCTGAATAAAAATAGCAAACTTAGTTAAGCAATGTATAAGAAGAAAATCATCACAACCAAACTGTGTTTATCACAAGAATGATGAATTATTTAATATGAAAGTATATCAACTTAATTCACCACATTAACAAATTAAATGAAATTAAAATGTCACTTATCAGTGCTTCTTTTCTATAGTGTACTGAAGGTCTTGGCCATTGCAATAAGATAAGAAAAAGAATGTGATAAACTGATAATGTGGATGAAAGAGAAAGAAGCCAAGAATAGATTTAGCAGGCAGAATAATGGCCCCTCAGAGATGGTCATGTCCTAATCCCCAGACCTGCGAGTGTGTCAGGTGACATGGCAATGGGGAATTAAGGTCGTTAATAAACAGACTGTGACACACGCAGACCACCCTGGATTATCCGGGTGAACTCAACGTAATTACCAGTGTCTGGAGGAGTGGAAGAGAGAAGCAGGAGAGCCGGGGGGATGGCAGCATAAGAAGGACGTGGCCCAATGTTGCTCACTGTGAAGATGGAGCCAAGAACTTGGGAGGCCTCTAGGAGTTTGGAGGAGAGAGGCATGGATTCTCTCCTGGAGCCTCCAGAAAAGAATGAGGTCCTGCCAACACCCTGACATTATCCCAGTGAAACCCATTTTAGACTCCTGAACTATAGGAGTGTTAAGATGATACATTCATGTTGTTTTAAGCCATTAAGTTTGTGGTAATTTGTTACAACAGTGATAGGAAACTAATTATAATAGACAAAACGGTTTCAAAAGAACGAAGTAGGAGGACTTGTCCTACCAACATAAAGACTTATTTCAAAAACACAGAAATCAAGAGAGTGTAGGATTGGTGCTGGGTAGGAAAAGAACAGAGTCCAGAGACAGACCAAATGTATATGGAGCAACTATACACAGAGTTAAAAGACAAAGAATAAGCATCCAGAATGTATAAAGAACATTTACAAATAAATAAGAAAAATGTAAACAATCCAATAAAGAAAAGGGCAAAATATATAAACAGGTAATTCACAGAAGAAATCCAGATGGTAAACCCTCATCTATACCCATATCTGTAACCTATATCCAGGTGTGTTCACTAATAGTCAGGGAAATGGGAATGAAAAGCCATATCACATCCACCAAATTGGCAAAAAAATTTAAATTCCACAACTGAGGATGTAGAGAAAGGGGAGTCCTTATATGCAGATGGTAGGAATATAAATTGGTACAATAATCTGGGAGACCAATTTGGCAATATCTAGTAAAATCAATGGCGACGCACCCCTAGATATATATACATAAAAACTCACACATGTGCACAAAGAGACATGCAAGGATGTTCAGAGAAAACTGTTTACAAGACTGAAAAGCCTAAAACAACCTAAACACCCATCACCTAAAGAATGGATAGGTGGAAGTCAGAATGGCAGTCATTAAATAATAATATCCGATAAATGCCGGAGAGGGTGTGGAGAAAAAGGAACCCTCCTACACTGCTGGTGGGAATGCAGTCTGGTGCAGCCATTAGAGAGGGCAGTATGGAGATTCCTTAAAAGACTAAAAATAGACTTACCATATGATCCAGCAATCCCACTCCTAGGCATATATCCAGAGGGAACCTTAATTCAAAAAGATACATGCACCCCAGTGTTCACAGCAGCACTATTTACAATAGCCAAGACATGGAAACAACCTAAATGTCCATCAACAGATGACTGGATAAAGAAGTTGTGGCATATTTATATGACGGAAAACTACTCAGCCATAAAAAAGAATAAAATAATGTCATTTGCAGCAACATGGATGGACCTGGAAATCATCATTCTAAGTGAAGTAAGTCAGAAAGAGAAAGAAAAATATCATATGATACTACTCATATGTAGAATCTTAAAAAAAAAGACACAAATGAACTTATTTACAAAACT
Source organism: Camelus dromedarius (assembly GCF_036321535.1). Taxonomy (NCBI): domain Eukaryota; kingdom Metazoa; phylum Chordata; class Mammalia; order Artiodactyla; family Camelidae; genus Camelus; species Camelus dromedarius. The sequence goes on along the minus strand of NC_087437.1, from coordinate 4,781,262 downwards.
GAAACAGACTCACAGACATAGAAAACAAACTCATGGTTACCAGGGGGGAAGGGGGTGCAAAGGGATAAATTGGGAGTTCGAGATTTGCAGATACTAACTACTATATATAAAACAGGTAATCAACAAGTTCATTCTGTATGGCACAGGGAACTCTATTCAGTATCTTGTAGTAACCTATAATGAAAAATATGAAAAGGAATATATGTATGTATATGTATGACCGAAACATGCTGTACACCAGAAATTGACACATGTAAACTGACTATACTTCAATTAAAAAAAAAAGAATGGATAGGTGGGAATTATAAACACCAAATTCAAGATAGGGATTACCTCTATGGCACAGGGGAGGAGAGGTGATGGTGGGGAGACACAGGGGGCTCCGCTGTATGTGTAATGCATTTCTTAAGCTAGGGCTGGATACGTGGGTGTCTGTTAATCTCATTCCTTATTCATGTGTCTGAAAGGTGTCATAAATATTACATATATAAAAAAAGAAAGTGAATAAAACAAGGCATCACAGCTAAGCTCCAAAGAGGAACTTAGAGGTTATAATGCAGAAAAAAGTTTAAGGAAGGGCTTGGTTTCTTCATCATGAAGATGGCCTTCACCTGGGGTTACACCGCAGTTTAACTCCAAACCCCAGGAATCATTTGGATTCTGCCCTGGAGCTGACTCTTTGTTTCCCTGACACAGAGAAGCAATTAGAAGCAAAACAAAACAGTAAGATATAAAAAGCTAAAGGAAGGGGCTATAATGAAGGCTGATGGCCAAATAGAAGAAACAAATGAGAACAGAAAGCATTTAAACAGTGACTAATCCCATGTTTCACAGGTGATGGCAGCCCCAGCGCTACCCCCGGGGCCACCCCCAAGCGTGGAGTCTCAGCATATGGAGAAATACGGTATCACAATTTCTAAGCCATTTGAAATAAATCACTTAAGTTCTCATAGCAGGAGCTATATTTGTCACCATTTCCTGGTGCACTTCACACAAAGTAAACATCCTTATCAGAGATCTAATCATTGCTGATGTCAAACTATCCCGGATTTGCTTTGAAAAACCAAACCAAACCAAACAAAACAAAAAAACAAAAACAAAAAACACATGGAAACAATGCTCCTTTTGTTTCTGGCCCACAGTGCTCCCACTCCAGGTCCGGGTGTCCCTGGCATTAAAATGCAGAGCAAAGGCAAAGGGCTTGCAGGCGCAGGCCAAGGGCAGGAATCCAAGCATTTTCTAGGTCAGAGGGTAACTGGGAAAAACTCCCAGTGCCTGTCCCCTGGTTATGTCACTAGTTTTGCTTCAAGCCTCTCTCTGAGCTTCGGTACTCTGCAGTTCATAAATGTAATGGGAAGCAAACAAAATCAGTCTACCCTGTTGTATTCAAAGAGCCATTTTACTCCACATTGACCAACTGCCAACAGCACATGTCTTGCTGTTCAATTTTCAATGTTGGTTTTAAAAACAGTACTCTACACAGATTTCCTTTTGGGTTGCTGTGGCTTGCTTTAGTTTGTATTTAAGATATTTAGCTTCGGTTTCCTATTTCAGCCAATTTTATTTTATTTTCAGCTATTCTATAATGCATCACAAATTACCCTAAATCATTTCTTTATTTGCTAATCAAACACTTCACATTTTGATAAAATATGCCTATGGGAACATTTCTCACAGGTTCAGTTAGTGCTTTGCTTTGAAGTAATCAAAAGGATTTACAGTGTCCTTGTTAGTTTACTGAAATTAAAACATACTGTCATAATTTGGAGGCCTAAGGAGTGACTACCTATAGAAGCTGCCTGTTTTAAATCTTTCATGGGTATATTTTCTCCAGGTATCATTTTGCAACTCGTACGAAATTATCTGGTTGCCTGGATATTCTCTACAGCTGGATTTAAGAAAGCTGCCAGATATCTCCCTTATACCCTCAGGTCTGGAGCCCACAAATAGAGAAGTCGGTATGAACATTCTTTGGTGACTGGCTCTGTTCTTTGGAGAGCTGTTATCATTACTTTATCCTTTTCTTTAAGAAAATCTTGACTTAATCCTCTTCTGACTTCCTTCCACCAATAAACACACAAACAAAGCCACACAAATAAAATTCCATGCCTACCATCAATGAAAGTAATAAAGAACGTGATTAATGCTTACAATGTCTGCACAAAGGGCCTCGGGTAAGCTACAAAAGAATCCTGGAATCCGGTCATTGCCATGGGATTGAAAGGAGTTGTTGCTCCAAGTGCCTGTTGATCCTGGGGGAGGACTCTAAGCGCTTCTGCTGAGTCATCAGACCCAAGTGAACTGTGGAACGCTGCCCTCTGAACTCAGGGGCATCTGTAAGGGTAAAGCAAGTTTCAACAGTCTCATCGACTTTTCCTTCTGCTACAGGGCAAGGTCCAGTCAGTTGAGAATTTATGCTTTTGCACAAGCAGTTAGTCTGAATTCAGGGGGTTTGTTCCAATCCAGAGTTCTGTTTTTAGCACACTTTCTACCGAGTGGGTGTGCCGGTGATTTTTCGGCACAGCAGTGGACACCAGGCACCATGATCTGACTACCATCAATACAGTCCGTGCTGCCAATGTCAAACCAGCTAGATGGAACCTGTAAATCCAAATTAATCAACAGTATTTGGTATGACTGAAGTATTGTGCTGTACACCAGAAATTGACACATCATTGTAAATTGACTATACTTCAGTAAGAATATATTTAAAAAAAATAGTATTTGATAACGGGCAATCACACATTAAATTATTATTATTATTTTTAAACATTTTTTATTGATTTATAATCATTTTACAATGTTGTGTCAAATTCCAGTATAGAGCACAATTTTTCAGTTATACATGAACATATATATATATTCATTGTCACATTTTTTTCTCTGTGAGCTACCATAAGACCTTGTGTATATTTCCCTGTACTATACAGTATAATCTTGTTTATCTATTCTACAATTTTGAAATCCTGTCTATCCCTTCCCACCCTCCGCCCCCTTGACAACCACAAGTTTGTATTCTATGTCTATGAGTCTGTTTCTGTTTTGTATTTATGTTTTTTTTTTTAAGATTCCACATATGAGCAATCTCATATGGTATTTTTCTTTCTCTTTCTGGCTTACTTCACTTAGAATGACATTCTCCAGGAGCATCCATGTTGCTGCAAATGGTGTTATGTTGTCGGTTTTTATGGCTGAGTAGTATTCCATTGTATAAATATACCACTTCTTCTTTATCCAGTCATCCATTGATGGACACTTAGGCTGTTTCCATGTCTTGGCTATTGTAAATAGTGCTGCTATGAACATTGGGGTGCAGGTGTCATCCTGAAGTAGGGTTCCTTCTGGATATATGCCCAGGAGTGGGATTCCTGGGTCCTACAGTAAGTCTATTCCTAGTCTTTTGAGGAATCTCCATACTGTTTTCCACAGTGGCTGCACCAAACTGCATTCCCACCAGCAGGAAGGAGGGTACCCTTTTCTCCACAGCCTCTCCAGCATTTGTCATTTGTGGATTTTTGAATGATGGCCATTCTGATTGGTGTGAGGCGATACCTCATTGTAGTTATGATTTGCATTTCTCTCATAATTAGTGATACTGAGCATTTTTTCATGTGTCTATTGATCATTTGTATGTCTTCCTTGGAGAATTGCTTGTTTAGTCTTTTGCCCATTTTTGGATTGGGTTGTTTGGTTGTTTCTTATTAAGTTGTATGAGCTGCTTATATATTCTGGAGATCAAGCCTTTGTCGGTTTCATTTGCAAAAATTTTCTCCCATTCCGTAGGTTGTCATTTTGTTTTACTTATGGTTTCCTTTGCTGTGCAGAAACACATTAAATTATTAACTCATGCCTCGAGCACGAGTACAGAGCTAGTGGTTCTCAAGTCCAGCTGCATATCAAAATTAGATAGTAGCTTAAAAAATATACACAGGCGCCTAATTTGTCCTAAGACGCTGATTCAGAAGATGTGGGGTAAGGCCCAAGCAGTTGTATGTTTAAAAAGCTTTCTAAGTGATTCTGATGCAATGGGAGGGGTAGGGGTAAAGACTCACACACAGGTACTGATGTAAACAATCCCACAGGATAGAGAGGTGTGGGGTCCATGCTTCTCAAACAGGGACAGGAGACACTGTACCAAGGACTATTCAAAACCACACAAAGAACATTTTGCAACTTTCTGGAAAGTCAATTTTACTTGACAGGTGAGTAGTTTAAAATGGAAAGAATAGAAAACTAACAGATTGGCTACTGAGTTGTTGAGGCCTGTACTTCTAGCTCAAGTGATCTTATGATTAACTCCCTGTGCATTCTTTTCTTAGAATAACTTATCCTTTTACCCTAAAAGTCTTGAAAGACGGTGGACTGAATCTCTAGAAAATGGGCAAACCCTCCTCAATTTCTCCAGAACAGCAGCAAGTTCTTATCAAGGTGAAAGAAATGCAGCTCCTGCTCACACCCTAATTGTTATCACCTTCCTGTCTCCATTTTTCTATAAAACCTCAAGACCCCAGCCCCAGGGCTCAGGCTTTAAGGCATTAGCCTCTTACATGGGCTACCTTAGGCACCATCCCCATACCCAGGGAGGCCAACTGTTTCACTCTCCTCTGTTTGGGATGGGAGTTAGGGCTTGAAATGTAAGGGAAAGACCTTTTGGAAGGGCCCACTGGGTTTTGAAATCCTTTTATTTCCAATACTTTTCATTCATTTCACTACCTATGACCTACACCTCTCTCTTCTTGTTTCTTTACTTTCCACATATTCCTGGTCTTTTTGCTTCAAAACACTTCAAATCCTCAAGAATTTTGAAGTTCCACTCTTCGCTGCTATGGTAGATTTTCTGTGTGCCACTGAGCAGATGGTCAAAAGAACCTGAGGCTGCAGTCGCAAAAAAAAAAAAAATCACACAAAGCAAGGTTTTCACTCAAAAATATTTTAAAAGGTTCTCAGCTGCAGGAATTGATTGTGGTCTGGGACCGACTCTAAGAATTACAAAAACTCCCATTTCCTGACTTTGGAAAGGCAAGACTGGAGAGTAATGCGGATTTGTAGCAAGGGCTGCAGAAAACAAAGGTCAAAGGTAACTAGGTTCAGGTTACTCTCTTATCTCTTGTAGTCGGAGGGCTGGACAGCGACTAGAGCACAAGACTGGAAGTCCGAGGCCCGGCCGGGGTCCAAGGGGTCTGGGGAAGTTTCTTATCTCCCCCTTGGAGATTCTGCTTCGTTACCTAAGCTGTGGGGTAAAGTGCACAACGGCTCACGGATTCCATTAACGCGTCTTACTATGCTTCACGGACCGCAAAGCCACAAAGTTATGAAAGTAGAAACCAAAAGGCGCGTAAGCAAAAGCCCAGAACACCGAAGACGCGAATGAATGACGACACAACCCCAAGACGACTTCGCTCAACAGCGGCGCCATTCAGCCACCCGTGTCCCAGCAGCCTTTGCGAAACTGCACGCAGCCCCCAGAGGGGCGCGGGGCGGAGGCGGAGCCAGGCGGCGCCCGCGCCACGCCTCTTCTGCCCCTCGCCACGCCCCTTTCGCTCCCCCAACCCGCCTTTGGCCCCAACTCTGCACGTGCGCTATCCGCCTTTTCCTCGGAAATAGGTCCGGAAGGCGGAAAATGGCCAGAAGCCACCGCAGTTTGGCCTCTCACCTGCTCGGCCTAGGCCGCTGCCTCCAGCTGGTCCCGCCTCCTTAAGACGCTCTGACCCTGGCGAATGGAGGACCCAGGAAAAGGGGCCCGTGGTGATTGGAGGAAGAGTGTTTACCTCTCACCTCAGCTCGAGCGCCGGTCGGGGCCCCGCCTCCCCCTCCTCCGCCGCCGCCTCCGTCTCCGTTTAAAGCGTTCGGTCGCCCAGTCCCGTCTCAGAGGAGCCGCCCCACAGCTGGTGTCTTCGGGGTCGGGCTTGCTGGGTGACTCCGTGTCCGCCTGCTGTCGACTGCGAGAGCGCCTCGGACGGAAGATGGAGAGTAACGTGGCAGAGCACAGCGCCGGGAGCGAGGGGCAGGTGTCCGGTGCGAAAGTCATCGCCCAGGCCCTGAAAACGCAGGTGCAGCGGGCTCCTACGGAAGCCGGCGGGGCCTAGCGTTGTCTTGGAAACGGGGAACGCGGTGGGGCGGCCGGAGCGAGGTGTGTTGGAGGGTTCTTTGTCGACCTCCAGGAGGGAACGGTGGGGCGCGGCCCCGGCACTTAATTCCCTGTTCCTGGCCCCCAGGGCGTGCGCTACATGTTTGGCATCGTCGGCATCCCGGTGACTGAAATCGCCCTCGCCGCCCAGGAGCTGGGCATCAGATACGTCGGCATGAGGAATGAGCAGGCGGTAAGTACGGACGCGGAGAGCCGAGTGCATTGCGGGGTGATTAACACTAACGGCCCGTATTCACTGCGGACAGTCAGTGCTCACCGCTATTCTAATACTTTACACGTATCAATCACAACAAGCTTAGGAGGCAGGAACTTGTTAACCCTAAATGCAGGTAAGAAAATGAGGCACAGAGAAGTTAAGACACTCGCCCAAGGGGACGGCTGTGAGACTGGATAGGTAGTCCGAGGGGAGGTTGGAGAGAGTCTATAGCTGTAAAAGGAATGTGGTCTTTTTTTCAGTGGGCATTGGGTGAGACTGGAAAGGTTTTTCTGCATAGATGGGAAACGTAACTGTATTTTTACTTTGGAACGATGATTTTCATGGTAATAGAGAGTATGGATCTGAAGGGCAGCTTAAAGTTTTACTTGAGTCCCTCTGGCTTAGTTGAGGGCCTCCATAGGTCCCGGGTGCTATCTTGGGCACTGAGTATGGAGATGAATGATACACCCTTCTTGTCTTCGAGGGGCTTATAACCTGGCTGTGGAGACAGACACAAACAGACACTTGTATTTTAATCTGGTAAGTGCTCTGATAGAGATGTAGCCAGGGTTCTGCGGAAGCCCAGGAAGGGGTACCCAGCTCAGCCCAAGACTTCAGAGAGGGCTTTCCGGAGGAGATGATGCCTGCGCTGTCTCAGAGGATGAGGAGGCATTATTCACGGGGAAGGAGAGAACAGCTTCTTCCACAGAGGATTCCTAGGTTTGGGCTTCCCTGACTGACGAGAAGGATCGTACTGCCCCCGACTCATATACTGCCCCCGACTCATATCGGGAATAGGGAGGGAAGAGCCCATGCGGAGGGGAAAGGGAAGGAGTGCAGATCTGGACGTAGTGAGTTTGAGATGCAGCATCCCCAGTGCATGACCCTCTAGTCGGCTGAGTCTTTGCAGCAGTCAGAGGATGACTTAACTAGGGCCTGGCCGGTGGGGAATGGCAGGGTGGTTAAGAGAGAATGTGAGAAGAGGTTCAGGAGCCGTTCAGAAGGCAGACAAGGACTTAAATCCAGTTGCATGCTTGTCCTAAAGAGGAAAGTGTAATTGGTTATATCTTGATTGTCTTTCATCAGGTCCTTAGAGTAATCAAGACATAGGGACCAGTTTCCCAGGAAGTGGGCAGACCCTTAGGAATTTAACGGTTCTCGAGAGTTCACTGTGTGCAGGCACTGTTCAGAGTGTCTTACATTATTAACTGATTTCATCCTAATTATGTTCATTATATGAATGCGGAATCCAAGGTACAGAGTAACTTGCCAGGGTGACACAGTGGGAAGTAGAGTTGCAGGGATTTGAATCAAAACAGTTTGGTTCTAAAGTCTGCTCTCTCAAGTATACAAACACTAAGCCACCTGTGAGTGGAAGTCACTGGGTAGAGGAATAGATTTTCTAAGATCATAAAACCAGTCCCTGTTCAACTTTGGACATCTGTTACCAGAGGAATGTAATTTTTGTTTTATATTGTTTCGTGTATTGCATTTTGGAGCAACATTGTTTACCCTGCTTTAATAAGTGGATAGTGCTCCTCAGTGTTCAAATAACTGTTCTTATGGCAGCAGATGTTTTATTCTATGCATGTGCATTTCTTAGGAGTTGTCCTATTGTCCTGTGTGAATTTGTCCTCATGCAAAACGGGAAAGAGATCAGGGCCAAAAGAGAATAGCAACACGGAGAAAGTACAACTTCTTAGTTAGGCTTGTGGTAGTGGTGCCAGGTGAGATATGATTCATAAATACTTACTTTAAATTTTTTGCACGTATCTCCTTAACATGGATTTAAGTTTTTTTCTTAACTTAACACTTTTATTGTCATATGGTTCTTGTACAGTAAACTACACATATTTCAGATACGAAATTTAATGAATTGTGATAGACGTGTACACCTATGAAACCACTACCACAATCAAGACAGCTAACATTTCCATCACTCCCCAGGAGGTGCAAATTTTGAACTCCCAATTTATCCCTTCCCACCCCCTTTACTCCCTGGTAGCCATAAGTTTGTTCTCTGTGTAAGTCTGTTTCTATTAACATGGATTTAAGTTAAGCATGTCACATATAAAGTTGAGTTAGAGGTTAGAAAATACCCAATTTTTTATATTTCTTAAACAAATGAGAAGAAATAATACTGGAAAAAATGATGTCCCAGACTAAGACAAAGAATTTGTTTGAAAGGGCATTAAGCATTTTTCCAGGTTATCTTGTATTTAATTGAGCATTTTCCCTCCCTTCCTGTAATGAGCTCAAGTGCAGTTTAAAAATAAAAACTAACCATATGAAGGCCATAAAGAAAATGTCAACAAATCTCCAAAGATGGAAAACATAAAGTGTATCTAACCTGACCACATAGAAATAAACTGGAATTCAGTAACAGAAAGATAACTAGTAAATCCCCAAACATTCGTAAGTTCCGTAACACATTTGATCCTTTGTAAATGTTTGAAAAGATTAATAAAAGCAGTAAACTTCACAGGAGACTAAGAATAAAAGAGAAATACAAATTACCAATGTCAGGAGTGAAAACAGACCACGGACCCTAACTAACTCATGGGATGAAAAAGAAATCACAATGGGAAATGGAACGTATTTTGAATTGAATGATAAAAAGATGAGCTCTCAGACAAGTAAGTTACAGCTAAAGGAGTTCTTAGAGGAAATAGTTTCAAATGAATCTGTTAGTGAAGATGATCAAAAATCAATGCTCTAAGCTTACATTTTAAGAAGCTAGAAAAAGAAAACCAAAGTAAACCCAAACTGAAAGGAGTGAAATAGTAAATACAAGGGCAGAAGTTAGTGGCACAGAAAACAAAGAAACAGTAAAGAAAAACCAGCAAAGCCAAAAATTGGTTCTTGGAAAAGATTAATAAATGTAAATTCCCTAGCAAGACTGGTAAAGAATAAAAGAGAAAAAACACAAATTATCAATGGTAGGAATTAAAAAAGGGGACGTTTCTGTTGATCCTGCAAATATTTAAGCAATTATAAGATGATATTGTGAATAAACTAGATGATACGGACAAATTCCTTGAAAAACTAAAACTTAGATTTAGATACTTACACCATTATTTGAAATTTACGGGTAGAATATGACTGTTAAAATGAAAAGCACTCCAATTCCTCCTTAACAATGAAGTTCTACTTTCTTGCTTAGTAGTAAATTATTATATACATACTTCATAAATGGATAATACTTAATACTTATTACCGAATACTGTTTAATAATATATGGACGCTGAAGTCCCCATGTTTTTTCTTTGTAGGCTTGTTATGCTGCCTCCGTGATTGGATATCTGACAGGCAGGTAAACTGAAGTCTGTTTCAGTTTCTTTTTTTAACTGAGTTGTAGTTAAAATACAGTATTATATTAGTTTCAGATGTACAACATAGTGATTCGGTATTTTTATACGTTATGGTCACCACAGTAAGACCAGTTACCATCCGTCACCATACAGAGTTGTTACAGTGTTACTGACTGTGTTCCCCATGCTGTTCATTGCCTCCCGGTGACTTACTTATTTTATAGCTGAAAGTTTGTACCTCTGAATCCCCTTCACCTATTTCATCCATCCTTCCACTCTTCTTCCCTCTGGCAACCACCAGTTTGTTCTCCGTATCTATGAGTCTTTTTTTTTTTTTTTTTTGCTTCATTTGTTCATTTGTTATGTTTTTTAGATTCCACATATAAGTGAAATCATACAGCGTTTGTTTTTCTCTGTCTGACTTATTTCACTGAGCATAATACCCTCCAGGTCTGTCCATGTTGCCACAAATAGCAAGATTTCATTCTTCCTTTGTGGCTGAGTAATATTTAATTGTATATATATACCACATCTTTCTTATCCATTCATCTGTGGGTGAAAACTGAGGTTGCTTCCATATCTTGGCTACTGTAAATAGGGCTACATGAACATAGGCATGCGTGCATGTTTTTGTATTAGTCTTTTTGTTTTCTTTGAATAAATACTCGCAATAGCATTGCTGGATTGTATGGTAGTTCTATTTTTAGTTTTTTGAGGAACCTCCATACGGTTTTTCACAGTGGCTGTACCAATTTAAAGGCTGTCTTAAGTAGAGGTTCTTAAAAATTATTTTATACATTGAAAATGGCAAACTGATTATATGGAGATTTTTCTTCAATGCTTTAGGCTGAGAAAGTCATCTAGGTAATAAGGCAGAGCCCTACGCTTCAGAATTACTTCCTGTCAGAGACCAATTGATGTTTTATATTTATTTATTAAGAAATTTTTCGAAAACACTTTCACCATACAGAAATGTACTCAGCAGCCAAAAATTTGCTTCTGTATGCAGTTGACTTGATTTAGCCCAAACATACTAGGAGCAAAATATGAATAGGTTAGTGAAGTACAGTGTGAGGATGATAAGTACCTTATTTCCGGCAGGAAGACTGATACAACCCTGTTTATCTAATTCAAAAATACAATTGTTTTACCAGTTGTAGTAAGACCTATATGTCCTTTCTTTGAAGTCCAGAAGGTTACGTTTCACAGAGTGATAATGAATCAAGTATTGCATTTGACCTACTTTTAATAAAGTGAATTCTGTTTTGCTTTCAGGCCGGGAGTTTGCCTTGTTGTTTCTGGCCCAGGTCTCATCCATGCCTTGGGTGGAATGGCAAATGCAAACATGAACTGCTGGTAATTAGATTGTTATTATTGAAAACAGTTTCTTAAAATCCCAGTGCGTGATTTTACCTAGTGAAGTATCCACTGATCTGTGATGGGAATACCGGGAATCAAGTGCTTGAGGAAATGACTCAGTGACAAATTAAGAAGAGCATTAGGAATAAAGTGAAAAACCATCAGTAATTCCTTCACTTAGGGATAAACACTGTTAATATTTTGGAATGAATATGTATTTGCATATATATATATATGTATATTCCACATCTACATATGTATGTGAATGTGTGTTTGCCTCTTTACTTTAAGTAAAGAATTATTTATTAAAGATCCCAGCTCAGTATGCAAGAATATATATAATTTTTCACCTTGTCTTTCATAACTAGGAAAACAATTGAAATCTTACATTTGCGTTTGCTTTATAAGTTCATTAGTTGATCTTGGCCTTTAATCCCATCTCTGGTTCTTTACCAATAAGATCATGTTAAAAGGGGCTATGTCTTGATCAATTCATACAATATTTAATTTTCCAGAGGGAAGGACATTGTTTTCTTTCTTGCTATGTGTTTGTTACAGTTTCTTCTTTCCTTTCTTCCTTCCTCATCTTTCTCTTTCTCATCTGCTTTAGAGTCCAATAATTTTTAAGTAACTTTAGCTTTGCTGTATCTTTTTTTTTTCTTCCTGAAGGATAAGAATTTTACTACTGAGAAATTTTCCTCATTCTGCCATTTCCAAATAGACTTACTTAGGAAAGTGTAAAAAAAGTTTTTCCTTCTCCTGATCCCAAAAATAATAGGAATGGCCTAACAGTTCATTTTACATCACCACATCAGCACCTAGAAGAGGCAGGGGAGAGCCGGGCATGGAGGAAAAATATTTACTATAAATTTCAGAGTTTTCTGAAATTGCAGAAGGGTTCTCTTACATTAGGTTGTTTCCTAACTGTTTGTAAATTGACAGGTCTTAAGGGAAAATATAATTTTCTTTCTCTCTTCTTTAACATTCATTGAATGTTTTTTATTCATTGAGCACCCTGCTGAGTATTTTACATGTTGATCTTATTTGTAATTCTCCTTTTTAAAAAATAACTGTTTCAGGCCCTTGATTGTGATTGGTGGTTCCTCTGAAAGAAGTCAGGAAACAATGGGAGCCTTTCAGGAGTTTCCTCAGGTACCGGACTCTAAGATCTTTCCTCTGGCACCCGACTCTAAGATCTTTCCTCTGGCATTTAGTAGCATAATTATGCTCCATTAAGATTTACTCCATTAAACCTCCTGCCTGCAAAATAAACAGTTAAAATAAAATATAGAGGTACCTGAGATAATTTAAAGGTAATTTTTCTTAACTACAAGAAGACTTCAGTGCGGATATTAAGAAAGCTTATGTTCTGCTTAGGAGCAGTCTTCCAATACTTTTTGACTGAATTTTGGAGTCTATAAAAAAGTTCTTCAATGGTTCAAGAAAATGCAGGAATAAAAATGGTTTGGGGCTATGCCTCTCAGACTTAGAGGAAGCGAAAAATTGAGAGGAAAAATCCTACTGAAAATGACTATCAGTATACTCTGGACAGGGTCATTTTTACTTTAGAGGAATAAAGGTAAGTATTTAAAATTTTTTGAAAACTCCAAAGAATTTGTCAACAAAGTGCTACAGTTTTAAGCATAGCTGTAAAAAGCAAATAGGTGAGAGTGAATGCTTAAGATGTGAATATATTTGAGCATTTATGGTAAAAAGTTATGCGTAAAGTTAAAACCATTTGGCAAAGTCTACTGGTAAATCAGGAATCGTGAGAACTTCAGAATATAAAAACAGAATTTTGTATATGATTTAAACTAATATAAAATATTACATTTTGGTATTGGTTAATGAAAAGTTAGATTTTTATACTCTCAAAAGAGAATTGAAGTTTTATGTAGTTTATGGTAGAGAACTGCAACAGTTATTGAGAAGATGCTGATATATTTAAAAAATAAGTAGAGCAGGTAAGTTATTTAAAAGGAAATTTAAAATTACTACAGAAACATTACAGATGAAAAAAGAAAGCAGAGAAGAATGCCCATTACAAAAATTTTTTCCTGAAAAGGAAGATAATACATATTTATTAGATGAAATTAAAAATTTGAAGAGAAAGATCACTGATTTGATTTAAAGTCCAGGTATGTTTCTTGTAGAAATACTTAAAACTAAGTGACATGACCAGAACAGACTGAAAGCTGGGGGGTAGTCTTAATTCTGTCACGCTTGTGGGATAGAAACTACCAACTGTTCCATAGATTTCATACCAAAAAGTATCAGGAGAAACAGGTTCTCTACAGTGCTTCAAATAAACAGTAAAAAATTAACACTACTGAATTTACATAATCCAGACAGCAAAGCAACAAAATATGTAACAGGAAAACTGGCAGAAGTATGAAAGCAGATTATTATTGTAATGCAGTGTGACAGATGAAGTTGCGTATTCCTAGCTGTGGTGTTTCTGGGTCTGAGGATATACTTCTTTAAATTTTCAGGAGGCATTGCCAACTTCCATTCTCATTTATACCCTCACCGCAGTTTATGAGATTGCCTGTTTTCCTGTATTATGGTAGAAGCTGGGTGTTATCTAACTTTTTTATTTTTGCCAATCTGAGAAATGAAAATGGTGCCTCATTTTCCTGAATCATACCAAGGCAGAAATTTGATTGTGCTTTTGGGCCTTTAAGAAACAGTCCAGGTAATGCTTTTTTCTCCATCTTGCCTCTAAACGTAATAGAAAGTAATGGCTTAATATTTTGTTTTCCTTTAGAGGAGTAATATGATACGTGAGCTGAATTTCAAGTTGTCTTCTTTTCACATATAGGTTGAAGCTTGTAGATTATATAGCAAGTTCTCTGCCCGGCCAAGTATCATAGAAGTTATTCCGTCTATTATCGAAAAGGTACAGTATTTCATTGCAAGTCCTCTGAGTCAGCTGGTTTATCTCAGTTGCTTATACCTGTGTTATTTTTATTCTCAATAGAATGAGTAATAATTTGGAATATACTCAGGCAGTTAAAAATGATATTGTTCAATAGCTATTTACATTTTAATGTTCACTGTCGTTAATTTTAGAAACAGATAAAATGATTTATTTTTGGAAAAATTTCCTCCTTTTCTTTAGTTTAAAACACTTTTATTTTAAGTTACGGAAAAGTAGAAGGAAGGATATGAAACCCTGGGTGCCTTTCTCTTATGCTTTTGCAAGATTATTTTTGAAAATTAGCACTGATGCGTATAAGACTAGCTCTTAGTTGATTAAGTAGTGTATTATAAATTAATTTTATAAGTGAAGTTACAGTTGCACTGTTTCAAAAGCCACGTGTTGCAGAAACTATTTGACACCTGTTACAACATCACAGTTTCTGAAACCTTTGCCCGATCATTAGGATTAGGAAGTGGGTGAAAGTGCATGGTAATAAAGACTTGGCAGGCAGAGCCTAGTAGATAATTTTTAAGACTGAAGTGTAATAGAACATGAATTTTAAAGCCCTAAGTGAGTAATTTCTTTCTTACCTCTCCTCTTTTAAATAAAAATCTTTTAAAATGTATACAATCAATAGAGGACATTTCAGTTTTAATAAGAATTGCTTATTTTTCCAACTAAGGATATCCAGAAAAATTAAAATAGTGTTCATTTCATGATTTTAGTTTACCTTTGAGTGGAATATAATAAGGCTTGAGATTTTAAAAATATTTTCTTCCATTTGTAATAAACTCAGGCAGTGAGAAGCAGTATTTATGGTCGACCAGGTGCTTGCTATGTTGACATACCTGCAGATTTTGTCAGCCTCCAGGTGAATGTGAATTCTATAAAGTGAGTAATAGTTAACTGGAGTTCTTTCTTAATTGTATTACCATAATGCTTACCTTTTAAAAAGAATTTACCTAGCAGTTTATAAGTTAATCTTCATTTGTCTTAACTTTTGATGATTTAGTAATTAAATTGAATCTTAGCCAAACGGCTTAATTCTCTTAATTAAAATGGTATTATTTAGTAATTATTTTGGAGTTTAATTACTCATCGAATACTTGGAGCTTCTCAAAATCCTCGCTTGAAATTATTCTTCCAGTAACCATAAGAAATTAATCCTCCCTAATGTTGTATGATTGTTTAGAGTCTTCATAGTATAACCAAGAGATGAAGTGACTATTGAAAAATTATTAGAACTCAGCATGAAAAATTTCAGTCTATCTCTGTGATTTAAAAATATTCTGACACCAGATGTTACTATGCTGTGCCAAGTTCCTTTAAGTTCCATAAGTAAACACTGAGTGAACACTAAGTACGACGAACTGGTGTCTCAGTCACCCCTGGTAAGGATGGGCACGCGGGTTAACGCATCACTATGAGTACCATTTAGCAGATTCCTGCTGTCGTGGACCAAGTGGCCCTTTAGGGACTACAGAGAGACAGTGGGCATTTCTGCACACTCAGGGTACTGAGTGGCTTCTATGTGGGAGAGTCAGACAAAAAGTGTATCTATTCTTCATAATGCTGAAACATGACAATCAAAATAATATTGCTGTGGGGAGAGGTGCCTCAGGTAAGTTAACCCTGTAAGCCGTCTTTAAAGTCTTTGCAAATATTTGTATGTCCTTTTTTTAATATTATATGCCAAAGTTTTGTACAATATGATGTTTATTAATTACGATAAATGAAATAAAACACTGAGGACTTGGTGTCTAGAAATACTTAACTATGACAGTTTTAATACTTTTTTTTACTAATGCATATTGTGGTACTGAAATACTGACTTCCTCAGGGACTGGAAATATAGTGAGGTAGTTAAAAGCATGGACTTTGGACACAGAACAGCGTGCTTCCATCCAGTCTTTGCCACATGCCATTTGGGAACCCTGGGCAAGTCACTTACTTTCTGAAATTTTCTCCCCCGCAGTGGTGAAATGGAGATAGTGGTAATACCTAACCTCATTATTTTGAAAATTAAATGAGAGTAAATGGCACATAGTGTAGATATTAAATATTAGCTTTTAGTATATTTTGATTTCTACTACAACAACAGCTACTACTATAATGTGAAGCCATTAATTCAGATTTCCTGCCAGTGAGTTACTCATTGACTGGCTGTTAGATGGTCTTAGGGAACAACTGCTGGTTTACCAGATGTGACAAGGATATTATGGTTATATAGGAGAAAGTCTCCATCTTTTGGAGCTGCGTGGAAGTTTTTAAGTCTTGCTAGCTGTAACCTGCTTTAAACTGGTTCAAGAAAAAATGCGTATGCATGTTTACGTGTGTATGTGTGAAGCAAATGTGAAATTGTAGTAGCTGAGTCCACACGGTGGGAACATGGAGCTTGCCATCCTGTTTTTTCCTGCCTCTTTGTGTGTCTGGTATTTTCTCAGTTGGCCACTTTTCAGTAACAGAGCTCTGCACCCCCAGGTACGTGGAGTGCTGCGCGCCTCCTCCTGTCTGCATGGCGGAGGCCTCTGCTGTGCGTCTGGCCGCGTCCATCCTTCGGGGCGCCAGGCAGCCCCTTGTGATCGTCGGGAAAGGTAGCCCCGAGCCCAGCCCTGACTCCTGCCGGGCTTTCCAGAGGGTGCTGGCTCTCTTCAGCAATGCTCTACGTGATTTACTAGTGTCTGCTTTAATGTTCGATGTTAGAATGCGAGTTCTCTTCATCCACTTAGCATTATTTATTAGTTTTGAAATCAAAATTATTCCAGAATGCCTGGAATATCGCCTATTGGATTTCTTTGGTCTTATGAGTAAAATGTGGTTTTTTCCATTATAAAAATAACATATGATTATTATTAAAAATTTGGAAAATCTAGGTTAGAAAGAAGAAATTCCTTCATACAAAGAATACCATTTTAACATGTAGTAGTTTTCTTTTCCTTTTTTGCATGTATATTTTATATTGTCATCATATTATATAGACAGTTTTATATTATACTTAATTCATTTAACTTTATAATAACATTTTCTCATGGTCTTAAATTTTTTTTACATGTAATTTTTAATATCTGTTCATGTATATACTAATACTTGACTGGCAAATTATTTAAATCTTTGCCAGTTTTTGTTTATTTACAATAGCTGTGACAAACTTGATTGTGTTTAAAGCTTTTTCCGTATTTAGAATATAAGATTGATTCCCAGAAAGAAAATTAACTAAGTGAAAACATATTCATATGTTAAGACTTCTGGTGCATATAGTCAGATTGCCTTCTCCCGAGGTGTAGTACCAGCTTATGCTCCTCATAGTGTCTGTTACGTGTTCCAGAACTGAAGGGCTATGAATCACCTGTGCCCATGCCAGTCAGTGATTATACTTAGGAACTAACCACATAGAGACTAAAAATAGTTTTAATAAAAATGATGGATAACAGGAAAAAAGTGAAGTCAGAGCTGAGTTGAATACAGCTGTCTGATGTATTAGTTCTGTGATCTCAGCAGACACTGCCAAGTCTCAGTTACCTTTCTTGCAAAAGAGATATTAGCTACCTCAACAGTGTTATAATTAGACAACAAAATAGATGGAAAGAGCTCAGGGGATGCTAGTTTTCATTCTTCCTTTAACCAGCATTCGCTGAGCGCTTACAGTACAGCAGGGACCACAGAAACCATTTGTGAGGAACGTAAAGGAACCAAGGTCCCTACCAGTAGGTGGGTGGACCTGGTAGCGAGTGAGCGTGGTGTCCTCTGCAGTGACGTGCAGAGGGCGGAGGTGGCTTCTCAGGCAGTGGCGGTGTTGCTGTGCAGGTGGTGTGGAAAGACTACCAGAGGAGATGGCACTGTGGCCACTCCTGGAACAGTGGGTGGCAGGTCACTGAGTAGACGCAGAACACAGGCAGTCCAGGAAGGAGAACCGAGTGGACAAAGGTAAACCGAGGCAAGAGGAAGGATTCAGGGAAACTTTCTGTATTAAAAAAAAAGGAACTGTTTTTTTATCCTCTGTGAATGAGAAAAGATCCTGAGGTGGTTTTAACAGTGGAGAACATTATATTGAATCTGAAGGCATTACGCTGTTCACTGGGATTCAGTAGAGAATTTTAATTTGTGGATAGGGAGTAGTGTTCTACTAACCCTGAGAGAGAGCACAGAGTTAAATAGCTACAACGCTGGCCTTGGTGGCATCAGAAATGAAGTCATTTCTCTGTTCAAACAGTGAGTTGTTTTCAGTGGCGCTGAGGGCGTAAGGCCTAGGGTTGCTCTGCAGACACACAACTGCAGAAACACACAATGGGACCCAGTCGGGTGAGCGCTGTTGCAGTCACAGCATCGTAGAGCCTGTGTGGCGATCCCTGGAGCTTTAGAAACTCGTGCGCCTTTTTAGAGTTTCCATGCCTAGACCCGGAGACTGCAGTCCGGGGTGGCCGTGGTGGGAGCCACCCATGAGGTTAGAGAGAGCCTCTCCCTGTCGGGACAAAGTCCTTTCGTGCCCACCTGCACCTACCAGTAGGTGGTGCGGCCAGGGAACTGTGAGTGGTGCTTCAGTAGGAACATAGCACAGAAATGGCCGTTAAGAGCAGCAAGAGGGGTGAGGTGTGGCTTTGTTTGGGGGTAGACATCCTTGAGAATAACTGATAATATCAGTTGGGGGGAAACTAGAACTGTTGCCTTCTTAAACATTTAAAAATACCAAAGATAAAAACCGCTGTCACAGTTTGTTCCAGCGTTAAGCCGTGGATAAGCAGGACAGTATTTGAGAAGCTCTGAAAGCCACGCCACGTGAACTGTCCTGAGGGTCCCGTGTCTGGAGCCGAACTGACTTGTCCGGTGCACGTGCCCCTCTTGCAGGCGCTGCTTACGCCCGCGCCGAGGAGGGCATCAGGAGACTGGTGGAGCAGTGTCGGTTGCCATTTTTGCCCACCCCCATGGGAAAGGGCGTCATCCCAGACAACCATCCAAACTCTGTGGCCGCTGCCAGATCCAGGTACGTGGCTCCAGGTTCTAAACACAGCGCCTGGCAGATTTTAGGCTGATGTAAAGTCTTCTGTGACTTTAATGAGTCTAGGAGACGTTCTGAAAGAGTCATGTCATTGCAAGTACGTCTGTTTCTTCTTAGGCTTTTCAGCACATTAAAGGTGCTGTCCTCTGCCTCCCGACCCTCATGGTTTCAGACGAGAACTCTGTAGTCTGTTCCCCTCTATGTAATGTGTTGTTTTTCTGTGGCTCCTTTCAAGATTTTTTTTTTTTATCTTTGGTTAGCAATTTGATTATGATGTGTCTGGACATGACTTTGTTTTAGTTTATCCTGTTTGGGGTTCTCTCATCTTTTTGAATCTGCATATTGATATCTTTCACCAAATTTGGGAAGTTTTTGGCTGTTATTTCTTCAAATATCTTTTCTACACCAATCTCTCTCTCCTTTTTGGAGTAACACAAATATTAGGCATCTTGATATTATCTCATAGGTCCCTGAAAAACTGTTTAAGTCTTTTCGGTCTTTTTGTCTTTTATATTTTCTGTTTCTCTGCTGAGAGCTGTAATCCTCCCATTTATTGCAAGAGTATTTTTATTTACCTTATGGGACCTAATTATGATAGCTGCTTTAAAGTGTTTGTCTACTAGTTCTGTCATCTGGGTCATCAATAAAATTGGTATCTATTCATTATATTTTCTTCTGAATTGGTTACATTTTTCTGGCTCTGTGTATTGAGTAGTTTTGTATTAGTTACATCCTAGAATTTCGAATACTATTTCGTGAAATTCTAGGTCATATTGAAACCCTCTGCAGAATGATTTGTCTGTTTTAGCAAGCAGTTAGCCAGGTTGGGTTCAGACTGCATGCAGATACCGTCTTACTTGCTGGAGGCCTGGTTCCAGGGTGGATTCACTTTTCACAGCCTTTGCTGTGCTCCTTTGGGTCTGTCTGCACGTGCCCAGCCCAGGGGTGAGCCCAGACTTGTGCTGGTTCATATCCAGAACTAGGGATTTCTTTTCTCTCTTAGGCCAACCCCACCGTCCACCCCCACTGCACAGAGTCCCTTTTCCTGGCCTTTGTTGCCACCTTACATCACCACACAACTGGGGCTGCCTTTGAGGCAAAGTGGCAGAAAAAAGAAGAAAGATGACAAGTAAGGGGGGTGCCCCATACTCGTCAGACCACAGGGGCCCCTTTTCCTGGTTCCTCTTGCCTGAAAAATGAAGTTTCTCTTGGAATTTTAGCTGCTTGGGGCCTCCCACGGTGCCTCTGTGCTGCCCTCAGAGCACAGCTGGGAGAGAGAAAAACAGAGAAAAAGGAAGAATTCAGTGCTTTGGGTGTTGCAGGGTCCCTTTTCCTGACCTTGTGGCCAAAAAGACAGGGTTCCTCTCCAAGTTTTTGCTGCCCTTTATTTCTGCAACAGGACTGCTGTGAGTCCCCGCTGGGAGATAAAGGAGGAGAACACCTTGGAGAGTTGCCACCCATAAGGGTCACTTCTTTGACCCTTCCGGGGCCACCTGCTGTTGTTTACTTTGCAGAAGCCTCAGGTAGTTGCTTTTTCTAGTTGTTCAGGGTTTTCCGTTGTCATCAGTGGGAGAGCTCGGCTGGAGTGGGTGTCCCCAATCTTGGCTGACACTGGAAGTCTTCTCTTTCCAGATTTTTAAAACACACTTTTAGATTAACCATACATTTTTCTTTTAATTTTTTTATTATGAAATATTATAAATATACAGATAAGACTAGAGAATAATTTAAGGAACACTGATATAACTACCACTGTAAACTTTAGCAGATACAACACAATATTAAGTAGTATGTTGTTGCTTTAAGGTTTTTTTTTGGTAAAGAAACAAAAACAATTTCGGATTCATTTGTAGTCCCTGTGTATCTTTCCTGATTCCATTTCCTCCCTCCGTGAAGAAACAGGAGTTCACTACTGTTACGCATTTGGTAGTTTTCATATTGTCCTGCATGCCCGAAATTACTTTTGAGGTTTTTTTTAATGTGATGTTTGCTGCTCAGTCTTTAAGTGTTGCCCATTTAATGTGAAGTTAATAGCTTATACTTTCACTTTTTTCATATTAGCATTCATTGTACAGTACACAAATTAACTACTACTCTTTTTGACATACTTTTACTTGGGTTGAATTGGTTTATTTTTATTCCAGCTGAATTTTGAGAAAATAATATTAATGACATTAATGGTGTAAAAAAGATTGCAAGGGGCTATAAATAATTGAATCAATGATTTCAAGGGTTTTAGAGTGTCTGTAAGCGAGTCTATCCTTTCACTTCTAGCTGTTAAATTTGGTCCCACAGGCTCAATACAGTATATGAAGATAGCTTTTTTGACTATATACTTGAAATGATAACTGAATTTCTGTGACAAATATCATAAACTACCACAGAAGACAGAAGCAAAACTGAGATCCTCTCTGGGAAAAAGATAAGAAAAAAGGGAAAACAGCAGAGAAGTAGAAAAGACAAGACCCACAGCAGTTATGACAAATTTTCCTGAAAAAAGGCAGAAACTTTAGATTGAATTGATAGTAATGCCAGTTATATATAGCATTAGAGCCACATTGGAGACAAAATGATACAGCTTAAGAACAAGTGAAGACATATGAGATAAACAAAAAGAAAGCAAGGGTTGATTGCTATGTTAATATCAGAGTGGATGTCAGAGTAAAATTTAAAAACTGAAGTTACATGGACAGACATACTAAGATATATAAAACTTAGAAATACACTTGGTGTAGTATTTTTTGAAAGCAGTTCAAGAAAATGAATTACATTTTTAAAATACCTGCTTCTAACAATAAAAAGATGGTGGTTTCTAGGGGTTTGGGGAGAGGGAGGGAGGGAGGAATGAATAGATGGAGCACAAGGGATTTTTAGGGCCATGAAATGATTCTGTATAATACTATTGTGGTGGCTACATGTCATTATGTATTTGTCAAAGACCATAAAATGTACAACATCAAAAGTGAACCCTAATGTAAACTATGGACTTTGGTTGATAATAATGTGTCCATGTTGGTTCATTGATTATACCAAATATGCCACCCTGATGAGGGATGTTGAGGGTAGGGAAGTATATATGTGTGGATGGGGAGGGCTGTGTGGGAACTCTGTATTTTCTGCTCAATTCTGCTGTAAACCTGAAACTACTCTAAAAAAAAAAAAATAGTCTATTAAAAGAAAAACAAAATACCTGCTTCTAGGAATCAGCTTGAAGTGTGTATTGAGATTCAAGAATAAAGATGTGCAACTCAGTACTATTAAAAACAAAATATCCAGCAGTTGAGGAAAGGCAAAATAAATTTGAAATATATGTTCAGCAAAAGATGTAGCCTTTGAAATTTGTATTTAAGAAAAACATATTGACAAAGGAAAATGTTTATGATAAAAGTACATGAGACAGTATTTAGTATATAAATTCAACTATAAAGAAGTGTGTGTGCAGGAAAAAAAACTAGATGAAGATATGCCAGAATATTAACAATGGTTTATAAGTTGACAATATTGGGTGATTTTGGTTTTTCCTTTATACTTTTCTGCTTTTTCCAGATTATCTACAGTAGACCTGTATTAATTTTTCTAATGATCAGAAATTATAAATGAAATAGAGTATATGAACAGCCTTACGGTAGTGTTTCTGTGCGTATTCATCTTTTAGATTACTACTTAAATGGAATGGCTTCATAAATTATTTCAGTTTGAAAGATCAAACTTACCACATATGCTGATTCTGAAGATCAGTGTAAGCTGCAAATCATTTACACTTTTCCAAGTGCTTTAGAAATTAATTTTAGAATAATTCAAGTAAGAATGTAGATATGCTTTTTATGTTACATCAGATTTTTCTTTTCAATAGGGCTTTGCAGTCTGCCGATGTAATTGTGTTATTTGGGGCCAGATTAAATTGGATTTTGCATTTTGGACTGCCTCCAAGATACCAGCCAGATGTGAAGTTTATCCAGGTACTCAGAGAGGAGAGGTTTCAGTCAGAGCTGTCTGGAGTTTATTGTTCTTTTCTCAGCCATTATCAGCTCCACTCTCTTCTTGGCTTTTGTGAACAATCATTTTTCTTTTTATAAAAGTAGGATTTTATAAATTGTCTAGCATAATTATAGGTACCAAAGTAAGCTGCCTTTTCAAGACTGTGAAACATAACATACCACTTTACTTCTACGCAGAATACCTTTCAAAATCAAGTCTTAAACAGTTTGAAAAGCATAATGTGCCTCTTCTTCATAGTTCAGGTGTATCTAAGGTAGACAAAAGAGGTTCAAGTAGGATGGTAGGTTAGAACAAAACACTCAGCATTGTTGGGAATCCCCAAACCTTCGAACACTCTTTGATTGGAAATCTCTAGAAACAAGCTGGTTTTATCTGTGTCATTAAACAGACCGTTTGAAACAGGCTCCTGCGTCTTTGTGGCCTTCTGTATAAGCCGGTTTCCTTAGTAGTGTGGGGAGTACTGCCTGCACCATGCCGTGCAAACCTGTCGGCCCTGCAGATTTTGTAGAGGGGTTTGATGGCCCCGCCCCAGTTACCGTCTTCTCCGTTTACCTTTTACTTCTTCAGGGGTCAACTTCTAATAGTCCCTTTCCCCTTGGGGCTACTGGAAACTAAAACCACAAACAGGTGAGACCTGGGTTGCTGTGGAAGATGCTGCCACCTCTCGATTGCCCTCTTGGTTACAGAATAAAGGGCACCCCCTTTGGGGGCCTGAATTACTCCTTCTGGCAAAAGCTGTTTTCGCTTGCCCATGGCCATGCAGAAATGCAGCGTCTGAGTAAACGGGCAGCAGGCACGCGGCGCCCTGGGAGTGGTCCCCACCACGTGGTTCCTGGGCCGGCGGCGTCAGCAGCACCCGGGCCACCTGCTGAAGTCAAACTCCGAGGTGGACTCTTGCAGTCTGTGGCTTAACAAGCCCACCGGGTGATTCTATTAAATGCTCAAATTTGAGAACTCCTTCTCTGACTAGGAATTCCTGTGCAATTAAGAACCTTACTATTGATTAGACTCAGAACCAGAGTTGATCATGTCAGATGCATTCCTGTGGGTATGACAGAGCAATACCAAAGTTCTACGGAGTATTTTTAAATGAGGGAAGATAATGAGGCTTCTGTACTAGCCATGATGCTCATGTAGTTCCATGGATTTTTACTTTTATTAAGGAACTTCTTAAATATCAGATCTTTATCATATGTTACACATACACAGTCCCTTTATTCAGTCTTAAGTCTTAAAGATTTTTTAAGAATAGACATGGCTCATTCTGTAGCCTCGTCTCTTTTTCAGGTTGACATCTGTGCAGAGGAGCTGGGAAATAATGTAAGGCCTGCCGTGACCTTGCTAGGAGACATAAATGCTGTCACTGAACAGGTAGGCGCTTTCGCCTGGGTTTTAGTTTATGCGATTGGTCTTCAGGGAAGTCAGTTCTTGAAAATGTTTCCTTCTTGATTCACTTGATGACAGGTCTATTAATAACTATTTGAAACAAAATTTATGATGGAAAGCTATTCTTAAACATAACTAGGGAACTTGGTAAATCCAACTGCTTGTATATACATTTGTGTGTAAGTAAGTTAAGCGTTTTTGGAAGGTAACTGAAAACTTAAAGGCATTCAGTCAGTAAACTGATTCAGCCGCCTGAAGGACTGTGCCGTAGCCCCCAGAGGAGCTGAGCTCACAGCCAAGAAACGGCTTTATGTACCGGAAAAAGTTTAACTTAGTATTTCTTTAGGCAAAAAGGAGATTTTTGCTCTTCAAACTATAATCAGCGACTTATCCAGATTGTTATTATTTGTACATAATTTATGCATTTCACTGTGACAGGAGATAAAATATAGGCACACTTGTCAACCTGGTTTTGGAGACAAGTTGGTATTATTATCATGATAATACATGTCACGTATTAAAACACTCTGGAGCGTTTGGTCTGTATCATGGGAATCCCTAGGTATTTGGGGCCTTGAGCCTTCCGGCAAGTGTTCTGTTCTATGGTGGAGTATTTTCCTTCTAGTGTCAAAAACAGAGGAGGGCTTAAGAGCCCCCTGCCTGTGGGGTGTGGAGGGGGTAACGTTTCCGCTTTGTCTTACGGGAATCCCAGCATCTGGCAGAAGTCTACACTGAACCAGGCAAAAACTTTACACGTTATCTGTTTGTCTTCTCTTGGTTGTTTGCTGCCTAGAGGAAAGCAGGGAGTATGAGTGATGTGAAGGGCAGGATGAGAGAGGTGTCCTGTTTTCTGTAAGAAGAGATTTTTATGCTAATGTGATACAAGTTTATTCTCAAAAAAGAAAAAAAAATTCTGTGATTTTTTTTTTTTAGCTTTTAGAACAATTTGATAAAACACCATGGCAATACCCTCCAGAGAGCAAGTGGTGGAAAACTCTGAGAGAAAAGATGAAGAGCAATGAAGCTGTATCCAAGGCAAGACGGACCCACTGAAGCCCAAGGACACTTCAAGTTCATAGTTCAGTTAGTTCTGTCACAGCGTGGCATATGCATTCCTGAAGTCAATTACATACCTACACGCAACCCATTCATACATGTATCACAGCAGACATGGCACCTGACGCTTCTCGTGGCAGTGGGCATTGGAAGGCTGCAGCCCTGAGTCCCTGGGAAGTGTGGAGGGAGGGGATCTGACACTGACAGCTGTCAGAGCCCATGTGGACGGTTGTGGCTCCCTGTCCTCAGTTTGACCTTGGCACCAAATCACAATTAACCTTAAATCCTGGGGCACGTTTTTCTACCTTTAAGTTGTAAGTCCTTCAGGGCATGCATTTATAATAGACAGGTGTTTAATCAAAATTGAAAATCTGATCTAATACATAGTTGCCTTTTTAAAAAATTTCTGCCTTATTGAGGTAAAACTGACATGTAAAACTGTAAGATACTTAAAGGTGCATCATGGTGCCCTGACGTTCATGTCCACTGGGAAGGAATTCCCCATCTAGTTAATTCACACACTCATCACCTCGCATCTCTCTCTCTTTTCTTTTTTCTGGGTGAGAACGTTTATAGCCTCCTTTTTCAAATAACTTTTGTATCGCTGCTGGAATCTTGTAATTTCCTCAACTGCACTCGTGGCTTTGCCCGATAGCTGAAGGCTTTGGAAATTGTAGTAATGGGTGAAACCACCAAACCGTCCACTCTTAGCCCTGAAATGAGCCGCTTCTGCAGGATTTGGCAATTTCTGTTTAAAGTCTTTGTATATAGATAGTGTTTTTGCTTTGATTGTGAGGAAAGATGTTTCTGATTTTTTCCTCCGTTTTGTGTATTCCCGTGCATCTTGATTCAGCTGAGTGTGGTTTTCTCATCGACGGAGTCGTGCATAAGCAAATAGGAAATTCCGGTTATGCTCATATTGTTCCCTAATACATCACTTGTCTTGGAATAAATTCACATTTTCAAAACAAGTAGCGTTGGTTTATACATGATTCTTTCATTGAAATTTTAATCAATGACTGTTTCTCCTATCAAGAGCCAGTCTCAGTTCTATTTCCTGAGTGGTATCGTGATTAATTCCTTCTTTTTTCCGTAGGAATCACCTTAGTGTAGGATGGAAGGCTCTTGCCTCTCTTCTCTGGTGCAGGAGTATAGGAGGGCCCCTCATCCATCGTGGGTATAACCTCCAGTGGACCGGACTAGCACAGGTGGAGAGGCCGTGCTGGGACCAGATGGGGCTTTGCTGCGAGAGCCCATGTGGCCTTCTCTCAGCGCGGAAAGGTGTCAGCCAGACACGGGCATTTACCTTGCTGTTTTCCATCCATTCAGGGTGGAGGGTGAAGCATATCCCCTTTATTCTCCAGTGCGTGTGCGGAAGACCCAGATTTTCAGATTTTCTAAAACCCAACTTCATTTTTTTAAGCATAGGGCCATATTTTAGATGAAAATATTCTAGAATAGAAATTTCACTTTTTCTGAGGCAGCGTTTTCCTGAGAGTGCTCAGATAAGAAGGACTGTTTAGTCTTGTTTAACCCAGTACTTCCAGACGTCTTGGTCTTTAAGATGCTAGTGTGTGCTGTGGATCTCCAGGAAGAGGGACATTTCCTGGCTTACTTGATTGTGTCCCACACTGGGACTGTGGGCCCTGTTCTTCTTAGCGTGCCCCCCGGGACTGTGCACGGATCAGCGGCTTCTCAGGGGCCCTCTGGAGGCCACTTGGGAATCTCTTAACTTGTTTGTTGCCTGTGTCCTAGTAAGTTTGAAAGTATTTAGTGACACTGTTTATTTTTATTGTTATGTCAATCTGATTTGATTGTATTTCCCTCTAATGCTTTAGGAATTAGCTTCCCAAAACTCCCTGCCTATGAATTATTACACAGTATTCTACCATGTTCAAGATCAGCTACCCAGAGACTGTTTTGTGGTGAGTGAAGGAGCAAACACTATGGATATTGGACGCACTGTGCTTCAGAACTACCTTCCTCGGCACAGGTACAGCTTCCAAAAAAGGAATTCTGATGATGAGAATGTGTTAAATTTGAAACTACAAAAAGCAGATTAATAAAACATTTGAGAATTATCTATGTCCAGCGTATAAGGACGTATTTCTTAAAGTATTCTTAGGTGGGGTTTTGTAGAGTTTTTATCCTTGGTATGGCCTCGAGATCATGCGATAACTTGTACACCAGGTGTTCTGAGGACGCGTTCACAGTCTTCCAAGCAGTCAGTGATTTTTCCTGCTCGTTCTGCTTATCTTTGACAAATTAGTTCCTTACAGTCTAAAACTTTACACTAAAGACGGTGTTTTTATTCTTTATTTTTCCACAAGCCATGTGACTGAATAGATTTGTGCCAACCCCACCATCTGTGACATGCCCCAGAGGGTTTCATTTTCGCTTTGTTTCCCAACAGGCTTGATGCTGGTACTTTTGGAACAATGGGAGTCGGTTTGGGGTTTGCCATTGCAGCTGCCATAGTGGCAAAAGATAGAAGCCCAGGGCAGCGGGTCATCTGTGTGGAAGGGGACAGTGCATTTGGGTTTTCCGGCATGGAAGTGGAAACCATCTGCAGGTAAAACAGCATCCTGAATCAGAGCATCTCTTTCTCCAGAATATGAAAAATCACACACAAGTCCCACTAGCCTAGCAAACACCAAGCATTCACCCTGTGCCAGGTGCCCTGTTCTCTGCACTGTGCTGTGTCCTGAGGACGCTAGTATAAATAACCCGAGGGTCTCTTTTATCCAGGACAGTGTGTTCATACCTCTTTACCGCATGCCAGAAACTCACCACACTGGCGGGGGTAGTTTTGAGGTCACTGAAGAAAACATTCTGGTCTGAAAAAAGCTTGTTTTCTGCAGGGAGATAGCAGAGCTTGATGGCTAAGAGCATGGCCTCTGGGGCAGGTGGCCTGGATTTAAACACTGGCTTGACCAGTCTCCTCTAAAGTGGGGATACGTACCTTACTAGTTCCTACCTTAGAGGACAGTTGTGAGGAACAAATGAGATAATCTAGGTGCTTGAGAGGGTATTAAGTATGGAAAGTGTCATTCTTACTGACAACGGGATCTATGAAAACCAAGGTTCAGGAAAGCTTGGTGATTTGCCCGAGGTCCATAACTGCACAGTGGCAGAACCAGGTCTGCCAGCCCCAAATCTGGCATTCTTTCTACGACCCCATGATATTTCTGTTAATGATTTCATAGTCTTTATTAGGATAACAAATGCTTAATTTTCAGTCTTCCCCTAATATTACAAAAATGCTGATAGAAAACTATCCATTTTCCAAGTTAAAATTTCAGTCCCATGAAAAGAAATTGCCTTAGAATGATGAATGATTTCCTTTGTATTTTGCTCTCAATTTTAGGTACAACTTGCCAATCATACTTTTGGTGGTGAATAATAACGGAATTTACCAAGGTTTGGATACAGATACTTGGAAGGAAATGTTAAAATCTAGAGATGCTACTACAGCGTAAGTAACCCAGAACAATGTATATTTACTTTTTTTCATCTATTTTAATCTCTCTTTAAAAAGTTCGCTGTATTGGAATGTGCTTACCGGGTGTAAGTGTTGCTTGCCTGCACGGTCAGCCCCTCTGAAGGGCAGGAACCCGCTCTGCATGGTTGGTTTTTGCACATCCAGTGTTGATTGGGCACTTCAATAAAGAGTTTATGATCAGGAAGCCACTGAAGACTTGGGTGAATGAGTTTGATCTCTAAGCCTTGTTAATGAAAGGGCTTATAGCAAAATGCTTCCAGTCCTGCTGTTCCTACTGCACCACGTAGGAATATGGATGCTTAAATATTACTTACGATACAGAAATGTTTCCTTTTACCACTTGGCTCAGTCTTGATTATCTGTTGACAGAGGCAAACTGAGACAGCAGTGTGGCCGGCTGTGGGCTACGAGGGCTGTGAATCTGAGTCCGCTGCAAGGGAGCGGGCGTGCTTACCTAGGCCTCGCTGACTTCATTTGTTGTTTTGCTTACTGTTTTGTAGTCAACATCCCTTTTTTTCCTCTCTTTTGAGGGGTTTCATAATAGTTGACGGTGTAGCCTGCACTGTGCAGTTTAGTAATCACTAGGCACATGTGTCTATTTAAGTTAGATTAAAAATTCACTTCCTCTTTTTAACTAGTCACATTTCAGGTGCTCACCACAACAGGTCACCAGTGGCCACTGTACTGGGCAGCACAGGTAAAAAATTTCCATCATCACAGAAAGTTCTATTGGATGTTGCCATATAGACAAGACAAAATGTATGGGACGTTTAATGTACCGGCATCTCGGTTTGCAGAAAAGTATCTTTCTGTTCAGTCAAAATTTTTCCATGAATTATTTCAGAGAATGACTTTTTTCTTAACTTGTGACCTCCTTTTACAGAGCCCCTCCGATGTGTCTTCTGCCACACTCACATTATGAGCAGGTCATGACTGCATTTGGAGGCAAAGGGTATTTTGTACAAACACCAGAAGAACTGCAGAAATCCCTGAGGCAGAGCCTGGAAGACACAACTAAACCCTCTCTCATCAACATCATGATTGAGCCACAGGCCATGCGGAAGGCCCAGGTAAAGGCAATTGCTAAGCAGAAATGCATCTCCCCTCCCACCCCCAAAAGTATCTACCTCATAGAACACCCTGTAATTTACAGAGTTCTTTCTAAACCATTTCTGAACTTAGCACTTTGATTTGTTTGTTCAATGAATATTTATTGAGATGTGTGTTAGGTGTGCTGTGTCAGGTGCTAAGAATAGCATGGTGAGCAAAGCCAGACTCAGCCCTCACCTCATGGAGTTTACTGTCCAACAGGAGAGAAGTACAGACGAGTCACCTCTCAACTGAATGTGTCACAACAGAATGAGGCAGTTTCTCTGAAGGAAAGAAACCCAGCTCTGAATGAACGAAAAACAAAACAATCAGATTTATACTGAGGTCACAGGGAAGGCTTCTCAGAGGAAATGATGCTTAAATGAAGGATAGGTAGGGGCAAACTCAGCAAAGAGGCAAGAGATGTGCAAAGACCCTGTGGCAGGAGGGAGCACACAAGTCCGAGGAGTTGCAAGAAGGCCAGCGTGGCTGGAGGGCAGAGGGTAGAGGAGGCACAGTGGAGGTGAGACTCTAATAGGGTGATTTGTGCGGTTACATTCACAGTTAGTTACTTCGGCCTCTAAAGCAAAACCACAATGTGGATGATAGCAGTGAGATAAATGACAGTGTGTAGTATGTTCCTCTCCAAGCCCAGATTAAGATGCTGTTCATACTTAACTTTGTGCTCGGGTCCTGGTCCCGGTACTTGCTTTCTCTTATATTCCTGTCCTCCACGCTTACACCTTGCATTTCAGGTGCTGTTTTCAGCACAATAATTTTTTCGAAGTAGTTTCTGTCTTGGTTCTTTATACACATATCTGCTGTTAAGATTTTTTCTTTTTTTGAACAAGACAGTGGACAGATGGGCAAATGGACACCTGGACAATGAATGAAATGTAAATTAGCAAATTTGGAAACTATAAAATATATAGAATTCTACTGAAATTCTGTTTCTGTAAAAACAGATACTAAGGATTTTGGTGAAAGGAACCAAGGGGAACTATAGGACAGCTGGAAAACAATAAAATGGCAATAAGGACATATGTATCAATAATTACTTTAAATACTAATGGATTAAATTCTCAAACCAAAATAAATAAAGTGGCTCAGTGGATACCAAAACCAGACACATCTGTGTGCTGCCTCTGAGAGACTGACTTCAGCTGTAAGGACACACAGACTGGAAGTGAAGGGATAGAAAGGGATGACACATGCATATGGAAACCAAAAGAAAGCTGGAGTAGCAATACTTGTATCAGATTAAACAGACTTTAAAACATAAAGACTGTAGTAAGAAGCAAAGAAGGGCATTACATAATGACAAAGGGGCCAACCCAACAATAGGACGTAACATTTGTAAATATTTATGTAGACAACA
Organism: Camelus dromedarius; assembly: GCF_036321535.1. Lineage (NCBI taxonomy): Eukaryota > Metazoa > Chordata > Mammalia > Artiodactyla > Camelidae > Camelus > Camelus dromedarius. Next base: position 4,749,922 of record NC_087437.1, on the reverse strand, counting down.
TAGGTGCACTTATATATATAAAGCAAATATTACCAGACCTAAAGGGAGAAACAGACAGCAATAATATTAATAACAGGAGGGGACTTTAACACCCCATTTATATTAATGGATAGACCATCCAGACAGAAAATCAGGTAGGAAACATCAGCCTTAAATGGCAAAATACTAGCACACTGAACCCAGCAGCACATGAAAAGCATCACATGCCGTGGCCAAGTGGGAGTTATAGGGATGCAGGGTGTCTCAGCATCTACAGATCAGTCAGTGTGTACACTGCATGAACGAAGTGAGGGGTAAAAGTCATGTGATCATCTCCATAGATGCAGGAAAAAAGCATGGTGACAAAATGCAGCATCTATTTATGGTAAAAACTCTAAACAAAGTGGGTATAGAGGGAGCATACCGCAACATGGTCAAAGTCATATATGACAAGCCCACAGCTAAGACCATATTCAACAGTGAAAAGCTGAAAGCTTCCTCTGAGATCAGGACCAAGAGAAGGATGCTCACTCTCACTGCTTTTATTCACCATGGCATTGGTGGTCCTAGCCAGAGCACTTAGCCAAGAAAAAGAAATGAAAGGCATCCAGATTGGAAGCAAAGAAGTAAAAGGGTCACTATTTGCAGATGATGTGATGTTATATAGAGAAAACCCTAAAAACTCCACCAAAAACTGTTAGAATAAATAAATCCAACAGAGTTGTAGGATACAAAATTAATACACAGAACTCTGTTGCATTTGTAAACAGTAGCCACAGACTATCAGAAATCAAGAAAGCAATGTCATTTACAGTTGCATCAAAAATAATAAAGTATTTAGGAATAAATTTAACCAAGGACTTGGAAGATCTATACTCTGAAAACTATATGACATAAATGAAAAAAAGTGAAGAAGACACGAAAAAATGGGAAGATATTTCATACTCATGGATTGGAATTTTAGCAGTTCATATTGTTAAAATGTCCATACTATCCAAAGCATTCTACAGATTCAGTGCAGTCTCTATCAGAATTTTAATGGCATTTTGGAAATAGAACAAACAATCCTAAAATTTGTGTGGAAACACAAAAGACCTCAATTAGCCAAAGCATTCTTGAGAAAGAACAAAGCTAGAGGCATTAAATTACCTGATTTCAAAATATATTACAAAGCTTTGGTAATCAAAACAGTATGGTATTGGCATTAAAACGGACACATAAATCAATGGAACAGAATAGAGAGCCCAGAAATAAACCCAAGCGTATATGGTCAATTAATTTATGACAAAGGGGAAATGAATATACAATGGAGAAAGGACAATCTGTTCAGTAGATGGTGTTGGAAAAACTAGGCAGTCACATGGAAAGAATGAAATAAGAACATGTTCTTATGCCATTTTTATACCATGTTCTTACACAAAAATTAAAGTGGATTAAAGACTTGAATATAAAACCTGAAACCGTAAAATTCCTAGAGGAAAACTGGCAGTAAGCTCCTTGACATTGGTCTTGGAGGTAGTTTTTTTTTAATCTGACACCAAAAGCTGAGGCAACAAAAGCAAAAATAAACAAGTGGGACCACATCAGACTAAAGCTTCGACACAGCAAAGGGGACCATCAACAAAACAAGAAGGCAACCCATTGAATGGGAGAAAATATTTGTAAATTATATTGTGTGATGCAGGCTTAGTACCTGAAAAATATAACGAACTCATTTAACTCAATAGCAAAAAGTAAACAGTCCAGTGTAAAAGCAGAGAGAAAATATAAATAGACATTTTCCAAAGAAGACATACAGATGGCCAACAGGCACATGAAAAGATGCTCAGCATTACTAGTCATCAGGGAAATGCACATCAAAACCACAATGAGATGTCCCCTCACACCTGTTAGAATGGCTGTTACCAAAGAGACAAGAAATAAGTGTTGGTGAAGATGTGCAGAAAAGGGAATCCTTGTGCCCTGTTGGTGGGAGTGTATATTGGTATAGCCATTATGGAAAACAGTATGCAGGGTCCTCATAAAATTAAGTGCAAAACTACCATGTGATCCGGCAATGCCACTTCTGGGTATTTATGTGAAGAAAATGAAAACACTATCTCTAAACGATACATGCACTTCCATTTTCCTTGCAGCATTATTTACAATAACCAAGATATGAAACAACCTACAAGTTGGATTATTATTCAGCTATAAAAAAAGACTGAAATCTTACCATTGCAACAACATGGTTGGGCCTTGAGGGCGTTATGCCAAGTGACTTAAGTCAGACAGAGAAAGACAAGTGCTGTATAATCTCATGGAATTTAAAGCAAACAAAAACATGAGGCTCCTAGATACAGAGACAGATTGGTGGTTGCCAGGGGTGGGTGGTGGGGATGGGTGAAGGGGGTCAAAAGGTATAGAAAACAAATATGTCATTGGAGATGTAATGCACAGCATAGTGACTATAGTTAATAATGTATCGCATATTTGAAAGTTGCTAAGAGAATAGATAGTAAAAGTTCCCGTCACAAGAAGAATTTTTGTGACTATGTATGGTAATGAGTGTTAACTAGACTTACTATAGTGATGACTTCTCGATGTGTACAAATACCGAATCATTATGTTGTGCACCTGAAACTAACGTAATGTTATGTGTCAGTTATACTTCAGTTTCACAGAGACAGAGGCAGGCTTTGGCATAGCCTCCCCTGGGCTCTTCACAGAGCAGAGAGAAGAGATACTTGGGGAGAAGCATGCTGAGGGGGGTGATGAGCAGAGAGAGGTGTTGGGGAGATGGCATTAGCAGGGATCTATGTGGAGCAAGCAGGCAGACTCTTGTTAGGTCGGATTCACAACTACTCTGTACCTTTGTGGGTTTAATGATTGCCTTTTAAAAAAAATCTAATGAGGGAGGAGGGTGGGAAGGGATAAACTTGGAGTTCAAGATTTGCAGATACTGACTAGTAGCTATAAACAGATGAACAAATTTATACCGTAGAGCACAGGGAAATATATTCAGTATCTTGTAGTAGCTCATGGTGAGAAAGAATATGAAAATGAATATATTATATTCACGGATGACTGAAGAATTGTGCTGTACACCAGAAATTAACACAACATTGTAAACTGACTATAACTCAATAAAAAAAAAAAAGAAATCAAAAAAAATTTTTTTAATTCAAAATATCTAGTTGTTGAAGTTTTTAATACTTTGATTTTGTTTTGACACCTCATTTTCTTACTGTGAAAAAATTAGTTCCCAACAATACTAATTACTTACTTGATTTTATCCTGATGCACACACACATAGACATTAATTGTTACATATATAAGCTATTGTAATAGCTTCAAAATAACAATTTTAGTACGAATATAAACCTACTAAATTCAATTTAAGACATCTTTGCAGGTGTTTTTTTCCTTTAGTTATACAGTGAAAATACAGAGCTTTAAAGTCATAACTTTTCTCAAAGTGGTTATGCCACTAACTTTATACAGTTAGTTTCATTTGTCTAATTTTTGGCTTTAAATGGGTTTAAAAATATTTTTAAAAGAAAATCTAGTTGTTGAAATGATTTCTGCTAGCTAGACTCACAGTAAATAGGTCTTAAAATCTCATGGCATTTTGTCTGCAGCTGAGTATGTGGCTGGGATGTTAGTTTTGCAACCCAGGACGCCCTCCTCCAGGCATCAGGGTATCAGAGTCCTAGGGAAACTAAAGCCACAGAGGCTTGGTAAACACGTTCAGGACACACACACAAAATAGTCTTGACACCTGTGCTGGTCACGTAGGGGCCCAGGTTGTCCCTGCACTGCCTTTCTAAATGATCTTTGAAAGGTCTATTCTCTAAGTTCTCTATGAATTTGGGGTGGGTATGGCTGGAAAAATGCAAGTTCTTATTTCTTCTTTTATGATTTGATGAAGATTATCCTTATATTTTTTGCATGTACCACTTAACATTTTTTAATCTTCATTCCAGTAGAATTCCACACACATTATGGTTTCTAAGCGTTGATTTTTTACTGATGGAGTGTGTCCATCACCATTTGTCATTCTTTTAAAATTGAAGTATAGTTGATTTGCAATATTATGTTAGTTTTAGGTATATAGAATTTCTATAGATTATACTCTATTTAAAGTTATAAAATGTTGGCTATATTTCCTGTGCTGTACAATATATCCTTGTAACACGTATTTTTATATGCAGAAGTTTGTGTGTCTCAATCTCATACCCCTATCTTGTCCCTCCCCCATCCCTCTCCCCACTGGTCACCTCTAGTTTTCTATGAATCTAAACAAATATGTGCACCCCAGTGTTCAGAGCAGCACTATTTACTATAGTCAAGACATGGACGCAACCTAAATGTCCACTGACAGACGACTGAATAAAGGAGATGTGTGTATATATACATATGTTTGTGTGTGTGTGTATATATATATATATATATATATATATATATATGTATATATGTATATATGCATATATACACACAACAGAGTATTCCTCAGCCAAAAAAATGAATGAAATTCTGCCATCTGCAACAACATGGATGACAGATGGACCAGAGAATGTTATGCTTAGTGAAATAAGTCAGAGAAAGAATACTGTATATTACCACTTATATGTGGAATCTGAAAAATAAAACAAATGAATATAATAAAACAAACAGACTCGCAGATACAGGGAATGGACCGGTGGTTACCATTTGTCATGGAAGCAGTCTGGCTGGCCGCTTCCTGCTATAATACAGGGAGGCCCTAATCTCCACAGCTGCCTGTGGCCGGGTCACTCGTGTGCGATTTTAGTCTTGGGCAAGGCTTCCGTGCACTGGCCTTTCTACCCTCGTTCTTAGACATGGGAGCTCGGCCCTCTGTGAGCTGCCTCCATCTTCTCGCTTCTTTTGCATGGATTTCTGGTGCTTTCAGACTCGTTTTTTTGTGCCCTGATTACTATTAATAGGGGAGGACCTAGAAAGTGATTTTAGGTTGTTTTGTAGGATGAGACGGCAAGGTTCACTAATGGATTTTTATTAGCTCCTTTTTGGGAAGAGCTCCAGACCAAAGACAAACTTCATTTACCACCATCGTGGCTAGCGTGGTGCTAGCGGGACTTTTAGAGTTTAGATCAAGCGAAACAGGATCTAGTTTGAGACAGTTACTTCTTTTGACTGAATGCTTGTCTTTCTTTTTCTAGGACTTTCACTGGCTGACCAGCTCCAAAATGTGAAGACTCCGGTGAGTGGCTTGAGGAGCTTTCTCTTTCCTGTGAGGTGGACTTTTATTTTCCACAGCAACATTACTATAATGTTAAAATTGTTGTGCAAAGAAAAGTAAAATACATTTCTAAATGATATTTTATAATAAAGGAATTGATTAAAAAACATTAAAAGTTACCACCAGTATCTTATCACAGAAATAACCACTTACAGATGAAAAGAGTTTATTAAATAGCATTGTTACACATCAGTTTTCTTTTAAGTAAACCTATTCCTGAAGTCACATATCTTTTAAAAACATCTTCCAAGGAAGAAAGTTCCAAGAACTGTCCAGTGCCAGGCATGTTCTGTAAGTTGGGTACCTGGACTCTCCCTGCTTGTCTGTAGACCACTTCCTACCTTAGCTGTGAATGAAAAGCCGGGCTGGGCTAACAAGATAGCTCACAAATCTAAGTGTTGGAATACTGATCTGAGTTCTGCTGCACTAACTTGTAGATCTAAGTTAATTAGTGTTGGTTTGCTGTTCATGTTTTTTTGCTTGCCAGCTGGGTTTTCAAAGATACATACCTGGCTTTGGAATGTTGGTTTGCTGCCTCCCCGCCTCCACTTTTGTGATGATAATGCTGCTAAAGCTGTTCCATGCCTATTGGCCGAATACCCCAAGCTTGTACTTTACCCTATAAAACCTCATGCGCACGTCTTGGAGGTGCTCAGAGCTTCGGAGCAGAAGCCCCTCTGAGCCCACCGGCGTAATACATCTGAGTACTCCAACCCTCCGAGTGGCGCTTGTTTCTTGACTGGCCTGTCGTTTCCGTAACAAGCCTCTGTATTTCATGGGGCTTGTCCTACACTTATGAGTTGGGTTTTTGTTCTGTTTTGTTTTTCTGGAAATGACTTATTGAGCCAAAGGAGAAGTCACACCACACCCAAAGTAATAATTTCAGGGTATATTTGGATTAACAGCCTTTTTATGTGTGCCACCTTGAGACCAACAGAATCAACAGCCTTAATATATAAAGAACTCTTATAAATAAGAAAGATATTAATGCACTAGTAGAAAAATGGGCAAAGGACATGAATGTGTGATTAACAGAAGTACACAAGTAATCCATAAAAGTATGAGTATGAATAAATATGAATTGTAAGTTAAACAAAAACCTTTTTTTACCCTAGCCGCTTGGTAGTGCACTTTTTAAATGATAATTCTCAGCGCTGGGTGAGGTGAAGTGGGGACTGCCGTGCTGGGTGGAAGATGAACGTGGTGCAGGAACCCACAGAGTAACTCTAGCAGTGCTGGTGTTTGCAATCATAAATGTGCATACTCCATAACTTGACCCAATGGGCTGATTTCAAGAATGTATTTTAAAGAAGTAATAAAATATTCGGTCAAATATTGACATATATAAGGCCGTTCAGCATAGCTTTACTTAGGAACACCACCAGTGTTTAATAAGACATTTGTTATATAAATTATGATCTGTCAACATCACAAAGTAAATGGAGAAATAACCACAATATAATACTAACATGAGAAAAGCAAGCTACAAAAGTGGATGGGTCCGGGTCAGGATATACGCCTTTCACTCACACACAGATACATACATAGAGGGAAAAAGATGGGCACGAAATGAACCAACATTAATGTAACTTGGTGATGGGATCGTAAGCAATTTTTAATTTCCTCCTTTCCTGCTTTTACAAAATTTTAAAATAAAAATAATTATCTAATTGTATTGTTAGAACAGGCAGATAGCTAGATATGAGCAGAGAAAGGGGGATACAGACCAAATGGCAGGACATGGGTAGAAAGGAGGGGCACAAGACAAATGCAGGAAATCACACATCATGTAAGCACCAGGGGTCCCTGGGCAGAGAAAGAAAAGCAGGAACCTTTGGGCTGATAAGGGGCCACACCTTTTGGGGTGATGAGTGGCCTGGAGACCGCCAAAGAAAGGTGAGAAAAGGCAGGAATTTACAGTGTCCGAATGTAACCTTTTGCTCATTATGCCCCCATTTCAATAAAATCAGCCTTGCAGATCAGAAGTACCCATCGTGCACCAACGCCATGTCAGTGCTGATCCAGACTCAATGACAAAAATCCCTCCCTCCCTCTAGGAAGGTGGAGTTGGGATGATAATCAGGAAATATAACCCCAAGCCCTTCTCTCCTCAATGAATATTCTGCCCATTCATTTTTACACCCTATGTAACTAACTTGCCAAAGACACACAGGGCAGCCGCTCCCCTGAGCCTGCCCGCTCTCCCCTGAGAGTGTGCTGTCCATCCCTTAATAAATCTTCACTTTACTTTTCTTAACCACTACGTCTTGTCTCTGAATTCTTTCTGGGACGGGACAAGAACCTGGAACACCGGTTGCATCCACCGGCAACAGTATTACCGGTAACAGACATTATTTTAAGAGAATGCTGGAAGTGGAAAAGTATCCCTTATTTTCAGGGCCATCCTTGTTGATTTCTGTGGTTCTATATGAATTGCAGCATAGGACTTTATATCCGAGTTCAGCTTGTTTGACTGTACTGTACACATCAGACTCATCTCCACTGGCTGGTTAGGGGCCTAAGTGACCTCCACAGAGTGGTGGACTCCAGCTTTGAGGTGTGAACCCAGGGGATACCTGCAGGGAGCCGTGGTTTTTACCTGACAGGCCCATGAAATCAGGCCCCCCAGCAGGTTCTCGAACAGAGTTACACACTAGAGAGCCTGGGCTGTGTAAGAGCAGAGGGTGGAGGAGGTATCCAGGCTCATGTTACCTCTGCCCCTGGACCCTGGCTGCTGGCGGCCAAGGGAAATACAAGATTCTGCTGGAAGGCAGTGTGGAGAGCTTGATGGGTACTTGTGAGTTGAACTGTATAAGTCTGGATACTAGATACAATTTGGGGAAACAGCTCTTTCTCTAGCCATATTATCTCAAGAGAGAAGAAATGTTGGCAGAGCAGTAGACTGCCCAGCAGAGGTCAGTCTGAACGTACAAAGATCAGACTAGTCCAGGAGCACGGTCCACCAACTGCCTGTTTTATAAATGGGACCTTGAACTTGGTCTCCTCATTGGAATCTTTCCTTAAAGGATAGATACTGAATAAGCCCCTCTGAAATGAATCTGTTGGTTGATAGTCAAAGCTTGCTTGATGAAACATTTTGCATCCCCTAGTTTAATAACGAACACTCTTTTTGTGATCCTAGTACATTGAATGCTCAAGTGCGTCATAAGAACTGAACTTTGACAGATTATGGTTGTTTTCTTGATTTAGGAAAACTAAGAATCCGGGCTGGGAAATGGATGAGTTCCTCTGTTCCTGTTCTTTTCAAAACCTTTCGTACTTCAAGGGGTTGTCTGGGGATTCAAAAAGCTATCCAAGGGCGAGGCTATAGTTCAGTGGTAAGAGTGTATGCTTGACATGCTCGAGGTCCGGGGTTTAATCCCAGTACCTCCATTTAAATAAATAAATAAACCTAATTACCTCCCCCCTCCAAAAATAATAAAAGTAGGGGGCTGGGAGGAAGGGAATGAAAAAAAAAAAAAAAACACTTCCCCAATTGAAAAAAAAAAAAAAGCTCTCCAGAAGCCCCAGCCAGATGCCTGGCCTCTGGAAGGCACTCAGTCAACGCCACTGTGTCTTAGGAATACGCAGCTTCAGGGTAGAGGAGAACGCTGGCTGGAATTGTGTCCTGTTTAGCAGCATGGTCTCACTTTTCAAGTAAGTGGGTCCTGTTTCCCAAGAAGATGAGTCATTTCCTGGAAAGCGGGCTGTGTGTTTTCACTTCCTTCTGCAGCCACCCGCCCACTGACTAACAGTTGAATGAGCATCCATGATGGTTGGAAATCGCTCAGTGGGTATTTTCTGTGTTGTTTCACATATGCATCTTTGATGCAGCTCAGCTCATTATGTGACAGGAGTATATTTTCCTTAGGGAAAAAAGTCTCAAATCTGTAACAAAGAAATAATAGGGTTTTGACACCAAAGAAAAATGAAAATAGTCTTGCATCTGAAAATATCTTTGTTCTCTTACTATTTTTAATTGAATTGTAAGTAACATACAGTATTATGTTTCAGGTGTACAACTTAGTGATTAGATATTTTTATACATTATGAAATGGTCACCAGGGTAAGACCAGTTACCATCTGTCACCAAACAAAGTTGTTACAGTGTTACTGACTCTTCCCCATGCTGGTCATTGCTTCCCTGTGACTTGTTTTACAGCTGGAAGTTTGACCTCTGAATCCCCTTCACCTATTTCATCCATCCTTCCACCCCTCTTCCCTCTGGCAACCACAGTGTTCTTTGTATCTATGGGTCTGTTTTATTTTGTCTGTTCATTTGTAATACTTTTTAGAATCCACATATAAGTGAAATCACACTGCATTTGTTTTTCTTTGTTTGATTTACTTCACTTAGCATACCACCCTTCAGGTCTATCCTTGCCACGAATGGCAAGATTTCATTCGTTGTATGACTGAGTAGTAGTATGTGTGCTGTATGTTGAGTAGTATGTGTGTTGATACCACATCTTCGTTATCCAGTCATCTATGGATGGACATTGAGGTTGCTTCCATAACTTGGCTACTGCAAATAATGCTGCACTGAACATAGAGGTGCATATATCTCTTCAAATTAATGTTTTTATTTTTATTTTGGATAAATACCCAGGAGTGGGATAGCTGGGTCATATAGTAGTTCTATTTTTAGTTTTTTGAGGCACCTCCATACTGTTTTCCACAGCGGCCGCACCAATTTCCTTTACTGTTTCCAAGACACTTCTCTAGGCAGTGGAGAAGCCATGCTGTGCAGTGAAGAAGTGACTAAGTGGCTAAAGCGTGTGCAGACTTACAGTGACATGAATGTACCGAGACCTGGGAACCAGTTCAGTTCCAGATGGGGATTATGACTGAGGCATGCTGTGGGGAGCGACATGTGTACTGAGGAATCACCGGTGTTTTCTGCTGGCATTTGCTGCTAATCTGAATAGCACAGTCAGTGGATGGAGGAAATCGAAGGCCCTGCAAACCCCTCCCATAGGTGAGGCGCAGGTTAAGGTGCACCTCGGGTGGGGTCTGAGGCAGGACTGCCCGTGCCTCCGCTTTTCCCTGGATTATCTCGGCTCTCCCTCCCCTGCGAGGCCTTTTCCTGCAGGAGAGAGGCTAGCCGGTCAGCGAGCCCTACAGCCCCGCCACTGAGGGAGCCGAGAACAAAGGCACCCAGAAACCACTAGGTCTCCAGCCTCAAGGTCTGAAGGGAACACTTTACAAGGTTCGATGCAGGCCTGGAAATACCAGAGATGGCATCACCCGTCCTCCCCTTCCCACGGTCACCGGAGCCGGCTCTGTGGAGTACACGGGCCACAGCTGGACGGTTTGTCCCGAGGCCCATTCCCTGTCCCTGCGTTTCCCAGGAGCTGCCTCCTCACCCTGCTGGTCCCGGTGGGCTCAGGAAATCAGACCCAGCGTCCGCTGCAGCGCTCTGTGCGCGCACACCTGTTTTTTGCCACTTGGAAGCAGCTGTATTGCTAAAGGTCCGGCTCAAACCACCTCTGCCAAGAAGCTGTCCTCTCCTGGCGCCCCTGCAGCACCCTGCGTGTGCCTCCTTCACCACTTGCGATGTTCGTGGTGAACTGAGTTCCCACCTTCGTCCCAGCCCGACTGAGTGCCTGTGTGCCCGGACGTCGCCCATCTCTCCTCTTCCATGGCCTGCTTCCTCTTGCTCTGTTTGGCAAGCTGCTCTGTGGGGTGGCCCTTGAAGAACCTGCTCCCACATAGTGACACAAACATCACATCGGGGACACTTCCTTGTGGGGGTGGTGAAACAAGAGGAGGGGTGCACGTCACAAAAGCTGCAGCAGACAACTGTAAACAAGGGTGAGGGTGGATAGATAAGGCCCGCTGTCCTCCGAGGTACACACTGGGTGCTGTGGTGGGGGCCCTGGGGAGAGGACAGCTTCAGGGGGGTTATTTCCCACCTCAGCAGAACAGGTCAAAAGTGAAGTTGAGTTGAGTTACTGGGAATAAATATTTTTTTCACACCTGAGTGCTATGCGCCAAAATTTACACCCACTGCACTGAGCACTCCCAGCTAATGGGGACACTCCAGCCCCCACCCTCCCTCCGCCGCTCCTCTGGTCCCCTCTCCCCACCGCCCTGCCTACGTTATTCTTCAGAATTTTCCTGGTTATCTTCATTTGATTACTTTCTGTATTAACTTTAGTACCACACACAACAAATCTAGTAATGCCCATTTAAAGATACAGTGATTAGTAGAAAGACTTCAGATTCAGCAGGGCCACCAGATCAGGAGATGATTGCCGAAGAAAAGACAGTTTCCTACTCACAGTTCCCCAGAGGAGAGGGCGCAGGGCCGCAGGAGGAAGCAGGTCGTCCCGGCACTGAGAGACAGGGAGCTGGTGGGCTGCAGCCTTTACCGTGGCTTCCTCGGGAGGAAGGATGTGAGGCAGATTAAACAGATTTGGGATCGGCTCCTTTGAACAATGCCCTTGGGCTCCAGGGTGCAGAGGCTGCCCCCACCTGGTGCACGACCCCGGGGCGACTAGGGCGGGGAGCTGGAGGCCAAGTGGGATAAACGGGGAGGGGGCGGGTTACGGGCAAAGGATTGATAAGCCTTTACAAAGAGAGCTGTTTGCGCTCAAGGAGTGAGCTCACCTGGGAGGGGCAGTGCCTGGGGCCAGCAGGCGTCAGAATTACAGAAAATAAGATGCGGTTAATACAGAGTGGCATTAAATGGATACTTATTAAATCTTCATTTAAACATTAAATGAATATTTGGAGATTCAGATCTTAAAATATTGCTGACTTCTATTCAAGAATAAGGTGTCTCTGAATTTATTCAGGTGTGATTTCCGACCCTCAGTGGAGTTTTAAAGTCTTCATCATTTTCACGCTGCACTTTTGTTAAACCTGTTCCTAGACCTTAGTCCGTTTTGTCTCTATTGTAAATAAGTTCTTATCTTCCACTGTATTTATATTTAGCTCTTGTTTGTGTGTTTGTATATTAGTTCCGTGCCACAGAGAATTCTCTCAAACCTCTTCTCTCTGATGGGTGGCATTGGCAAGTACTTCCAGATGGATGCTAAGTGGTCCTGGTGACCGCAGGCATGGACCACTTTCCTTCTAGGTGTTTTAGAATCAGGATTCATATACTCTCTTCCTTCAGGAGGAGCAAAAGATGGCAAGAAGATCTCCCTACAAGGAGTTACGTGGGCTGCAGGGCTTGAATATCTTCCCCAAGGGACATAACAAGATGGGGAAAGACTTCCTACCATTTCCAAATTGGCGTTTGTGCTTGTGGTCCCCTGCCGTAAGACAGGCTTTCTTGATGACTGAATTAGGGCTAGTGGGAGTGCTAGTCAATTACCTGTCGCCTAGACTTCCTTCCTTCATGACTCTGAGACCAATGAGAAGGTAAACATACTGAGAAATCGGTTCCTCTGTCGTCTTCGCCTGCAGAATCTCAGACCGAGGTCCTCGGTAACCAGCAGAAGGTGACCTCCTTTGCGCCCTCTCTCCTCCCAGGTGACATGTGCATGGTTGGGGACCAGGGTGAGGGTGCTGTTTTAGTCCAAGTCTGCAGAGAAGCAGATGCCAACATGGGGTTAAACACGTGAGAATTTTGTTACGGGAAATTGCAATGAGAGCAAGCTGTGGGGCTGGAAGCTTGGGAGAGCCACCAGATGATGCAGACCAGACCCCAGGACAGGAGGGGGAAGGAGGCTTGGGTGGGAGTACCGTCGTTGCCACGCAGTCCAAAGAAGATTTGGCAAAGCTTCTCTCAGAGTTCCGTGTCTCCCGGGAACAGCGCCCTCTATAGACTGCTGGACACAGACAGGAGGGGGCCACAGGGTGCCCGGGAGACGGGCTCAGCACAGATGCCAGCTACGGGTTTCCGAGAGCCTCAGCTGGGGCCTCTGTCCTCTGTCACTTCCGCTCCACAGGCACTTGTGGAGGCCTTTAGACTGTTAGAGCTGAAAAACAAGGGGCAACATTCGTTCCACAGGACTTACAATCTTAGCACCAGACCCAAGTCTGTCTGCAGCAAGCTTTTCAGCTTTGGACCTGGACTGTCCTCTTGGACACAGTCCGATAAGCCCGAGTTTCCCTCCTCGCTCTGCTTTGGCAGTTTCACCTCTCTGAGCCTCAGTTTCCTCATCTCTATAATGGGGAGAGGGAATAGATGCCTAGCTCGGAGCCGCCTGGAGCATGTGCTATTGACAGAAACGCTTAGCAGGAAACCTGGGATCCCTGTGACCACCTTTAGTCCCTCTCCCTTCACTCCCACTTCTGTCTCCATCCCCAAGCCCATGCGGAGTCACAGAGCCAGCTTAGTCCCACCTTGGGAAGAAAAGTCCCCATGCCTGCACAGTGACCGTGTGCCTTGGACAGCCGGTCCGCTGCCCACTGGGGAACTGCCGCAGCCAGTGTTCAGTTTGGCCACCTCCCTCCCACACCTCAGCACAGGCCTGGGCTGTCAGTGTAAAACCAGGAAGAGGCACATTCATTTGAACCCAAACTCAATTAGCCAGGCCAGTCAGTAGCCGGGAAGTCACGTGCTGCTTTCCCAAACCAAACAAATTATTTTTAGATTATTCACTCTTCGGCATCATCCATGCCACAGCCCCTCCTGTTAGGGCGCATCAGGGAGAGCTGGCTGTGGCCAATTAATGGATGTTTCGCAGCCATTTTTCCGCACTGGGCCTCCGTGTACTCGGTGGTGGAAGCAGTACAAACCGACCCCTGGCTCTCAGCGCTGACAGTGCCCTGCCACCACCCGGGGGCTTTAAAACTCCTGGTCCTCGGGTTACACCTCAGCTACGCCTCGGCCCCATCGCATCGGAATCTCTCGGGTGGGACCCAGGCATCATCGTCTTTTAAAGCTCCCCTGGTGATTCCAGTGTGCAGCCCCGTTTGAAAACCAGTAAAAGACAATTTCAAAGTTTCCTTCCATCTCTGATTCCAGGGACAATGGCCTCAAAGAGGGTACAGCCTACTTCTAATTTAATCCATAGAATAGAAATTGTGTGAGTGACTATTCCAGCAGTTGTGTGATTTCATACTCGTCTTAAACTCCCCACTCTCGATCGTATTCCTCTTTGGCACCTTATCACTCAGTGTTTAGACTCCTAATTAACACCTGTGCCATGCATCTGCCATAAACCATTGTTTTCACTTACATAGCGTTTGTGGCAGGCATACATCCACAGAATGGGTTCACTTTTCTTTGTCACTCTAACAGACGTTACTCCTGAGCGCCATTTCTGCTTGTCTCATGTGTACAGCCCAGTGAACTCTTTCACAGGGGTGCGTGCACCTGGCCACCGCCCAGGTCGAGATAGAGGACCCTTCCGGCAGTCCAGGGCTCACCTCTGGCCCCTCCCACTCGCCCCGGCACCCCGCTGGGGAGCCCTCTGGCTTCTAACACCAGAGGTGAGCCCCGGTCTCCTTCGACTAAGGGCCTCCTCTAACTGAGGTTCGTGCCCCTCCAGTTCCCTTCTTCCCTGAGGATGCACTGAGTCCTGGGGGTCTTGCCGTCCTGCCATGGGCAGGGGGATCTGCCTCAGGCGTGTGGCTGTTCAGTAACCTACTGAGGTGTCACAGACCATCCCCAAACGTAGTGGTGAACATAAGACGTGCTCTCTCACAGGCTGGTGGCGTGATGGGGCTCAGCTGAGGTCTCTCGCAGCTGCAGTCAGATGGCAGCTGGAGCCAGTCCTCCAGAAGCCTCTCTGGGCTGGAAGGTCCAAGTTGCCTTCTTTTTCTGAGAAAGTGAAAAGTAGCTCAGGCTAACGATGTAAACATCTGCCGGGCCGGTCATCAGGCTGGAATCCGAGCCTCAGACAGAGCCGAAAACAGAGCTGGCAGGAGGAAACATCCCGTCCAAGGCCTCACTGCAAGGGGCGAGTGCCGAACAGCCCTCTTTTTCATTCCCAAGTAACTTTGTTTTCTAAAATCAAAGATGATCAGAAACTTTTTTCAGGAAGAATGACATGCCCTGATTTTGCCCAGAGGCGCTAAGTCCCTTGGACACAAAACAGCCTCAGTTTCTTTCCGGACAAACCTCAGGTGCGCCTCCTCAGGTGCAGGGTTTCTGGGCCCAGCACTTCCCGTCTGTCCCACCTGTGTAGTACCCGAGGGGACAGGACCTGGGGGCCCACTTCGCAGTCCCAAGCAGTTGTGGAATGCTTTACACAGGGCCTGCTCTGCTCTGAGCCTAGCAAACCTTTGATTCTGTGCTAAAATCACTTAACTGTATACTCTAAAATGGTGACTTTTACAGTATGTGAATTTATGGCCTGTGAGATATGGCATCTCAATTAAAAAAAAATAAATAAACATAGCCATGGAAAGAATTAGAACTTGTATACGGCTTTGAATCAGCTGGCACTCCCTGTGACGCCTTGTTCCCCTTGCCTGGCTCCCGCTGGGTCTCCTGGGCTCCGTCTGTACCTGGGCCAGGACACAGGAACTCTCTCCTGCCCCCATCGCCATCCTCCGTCTGAGCCCTAATTCCCACCCATCCCTTCCCATGCAACACACCTATGTTCTCTAAGCGCTTTGCATGGAAACTTGTTGGCTCTTAATGTCAGTTTACACTCAGTTTCTTTGATGACCTCAATTTTATAAAATGGTTTTTTAGTTAAAAACAAACAAAAAACTCAGCTTCATTTACATTCCACCAAACTCCACCTTTCCCCCAAATCCTGTATAACTCTACGTTTGTCTGGTGCGACGCCCCACAGTGAGGTGTGTGGTCTGTACCTGTCCGGCTGCAGGGTGTGGCTGGCTGTCCCAGGCTGTCCCCGGGGCCTTGGCCCTCCTCCACAAGGTCTCTCTTCCTGCCAGGGGTCTTCCCCTCCAGGGCCCCCTCCCCGGGCTGCCCTCTCCCACCAGGGACCCGGGCTCTCACACGGCAACTGACTTCCGCAAGGCTATAGCAAAAGCTGCCAGGTTTTCTGAAGACTTGGCCTGGAGCTGCCAGTGTCCCTTCTGCTGCACTCTGCTGGTTAAAGTGAATGACAGGCGTGGGAGGGAACTGCCCAGGGAAGGGAGTCCCGGGAGGTGTTGTTCATCAGGGCCACCTTTGCAGGCCGGCTACCACCACTGGCCTCTCTCCTCATGACATCCCTCCTGAGGCTTCATCCGCCTTCATCAGCCTCAGGCCCTCTTGCCAGTCTGCAAATAATATTCACTCTTTGCAAACAGCCAGAGCTTCTCCGGTTTGCCATGGCTCAGTCCCTCTCCAGGCCCTCCAGGGAGAGAGGGAGTTTCTGGCTGCACCCCCCATGCTGTGCTGGGCTGGCCAGGTCTCTGCAGGCCTCTCTCAGGCCCACCTGCCTGGGCTTCCTCCTCAGACATTGCATTGCTGACACCAGGTGCCACACTGGATGTGGCTTCTCCCGGGGCCAGCACTCAGGGGAGTCAGGCCCTCGTGCTGAGGATCCCCGACCAGGCTGACCTAGCCATTCCTGGAATGTGAACACCACTGACTGCATGAATGGAGGGCTCTGGGAAAACAAGGGGAAAAAAATGTGATGTGGAAGAGAAAGCGGCTAGAATCTAAAGGTTATATAGTATACCTTTTCTAGGAAAGCTCCAGCAGCGGCCTCTCCTGTTTTAGGTAGCTGTGAACGTTGATTACTGGTATTGTTTTGATCTGAATTTGAGGTAATGATAATGACAATAAAGTTTACATAATTCTTAGGAACCTTCATATACATAATTTTATTTCATCTTCACAGTAACCTTCTGAAAGGAGTGAATATTTTTATCCCCACGTTACAGACAGGGAAACAGGCACAGGGAAATCAGGGGGCTTTCCCAGGGTGGCACATTGTATGGTTTTAATCTTGAAGGGACAATTTCAAAAGAGGAAAGATTTGAAAGAGAACAAATGGGCCTGTGATTTTAAATGAGAACTTTTCGATTTTTCCATTTTGATTGTTTTTTTTCAAAATACTGGGCTCAAAATTTAGAGGCGAAAAAACCTCAGGGTTACCTAAAGAAGCACAGAGGTGCAGTATGGCGACCAGTTGTGACAAAGCGATAAAAATTCGATAATACAATTTCCGTTTAATTCAGCATGTATCGAGTCCCTGCTGTGTGCCATTCACTTAGCTACTCCCGTGTGTGACAGGATGGGAGCCTCTGAATTGCTCACCTGAGAAAGGACAGAGAAGCAGTTCCCGGCCTGGATCAGCTACTGGGGCTGCCAGACCAACTCTGGGCTGAGGTCTGACTCAGTGAGACTGACCACGAAGACGGTGCAGGTGACATAACGTTTCTCTAATTGCAGGAGCCTGGGGAGGGGTGGTGCTGTAGAGACGTAGGATTCAGGGCCCTGACGATGTCCTACTCCTCCGCAATAGTCACATGCAACAACGTGCCTGGGTGTGTGCTGCAGAGTCCTCTTCTCAAATTCCTGCCCAGAGGAACTCTCCAGAATGGGATGGACGCAGCGTTCACGAGCACCGAGACGTGGGAGAGGAGGGGCCCTCCAAATTCTCTGACTTTGGGGGCTCAACTTAGAAAACTGCTGCCCAGTAGATCTTATAATACATCCGGATCCTGCCTTTAAATAGCTGTGTAATGAACACTTGGCATTCATTTTTTCTTAAAAACCAGACTCCAGTTTAAGTAAAAACAGAACATCAGCTGACTGGAGAGAGAGAGGCCACCAACCAAAAACTGGTGCGCATTGGTGTTGCCTTCTTCTTCCTGTTTCTCTAAACATGTTTATATTTGCACATCAGGACAAGTTCGAGCTACTAGAACATAAGCCGCTTCAGCTTTCTTTGATGCTGTGACTCAGCTTGGGCAAGAGGGTTGAGAATGAGCCACAGAAAAATAAAATAAATTGGCTATTTATGGAGCCAACTACTAATAAAAATGGAAATGCGTTTAGCACATGTTCTTTCCAGGAATCTCCCAGACTGATTGAAACAGGGAGGGAATAAAAATGGAACATTGCTTTAGGAGGGCATTTGCACATTGGCTGCTGCCACTGATCAGTTGCCTTGAGCTTGTGACGTTCCTAATTCAAGAACTGGCCATTTCTATAAAGAAGGGAGAATTGTAAAAGAAATTTGGGGCAGGTAAGAAAGACAAAAAAAGTAATGAGATACGTATTTTTTAAATTAAAAATTTTTTTTCTAAGTAATTGTTTTTTTTAAATGGAGGTGCTGGGGATTGAACCCAGGACCTTGCGCATGCTAAGCACACACTCTACCGCTGACTATACCCTCCCTCCTATAAGATATGTTTTAAATTGACCTCAGTTCAAAAACTGTGTTTGAATTTGCAAACCACAGGCCTCTTCCAGTGTGCCTCAGTTCTGAGAATCTGTGCACCAAGTAGAATATAGTTACAAACAGAAATCTTAAAATATGGTTATATATGGTTTTATATGCATGTGATATTTAAAGGGAGGGGAGGAACATAGGGGGAAGATAAGAGACCAGAAAAAACACTGCCACAAGGTAGAATTTTCCAGGAGGTTGTCAGTTTGTCCAAATTTCCCAATGGAAAATGGTCATCAGAATAAGTATGCCCCAATAATTCAATCGCCAAAGATACGCTCCTTTCGCTAACTTAAACTCTTAGACCAGTGGTTCTCAAAGTGTGGTCCGTGGACCGCGAGCAGCAGCAGCAGCAGCAGCACCACCTGGAGACATTGGAAATGCAAATCCCCACCCAACTTCCAAGACTTCCCAAGTCAGAAACCAGGAAATCTGTGTTTTAACAAGCCCACTGTGTGATCCGATGGGCGCTAGTCAGACCAGTTGACCCAGATTCGTAAGTTTTCAGTTCTAGGCATCTAAGAGGGAAGACTTGGCCCGTTTTCCTCCTGTCCAGGTGTGCCTCATTTCCAAAGCCCGGGGGGTCAGGATCGGGAGGTGGATGTCAGGTGTGGATTGTTTCTGGGTCATGATGTCACACAGCTGAGGAGAGATGCAGGGCTCAAGAGAAGGACCAGGTTGGGCGCCCCTGCAGATGCAAAGTGGGGAGTGGGTTAAGGTGCAGAGGGAACTGAGACGCCTTCTGAGGAGGAAAGGGAAGGTCGGGAAGCACAGGCCCGGCTCCAGAGAACGTGTCCTCAGATTGGGTACTCCTCCCTTCCAGAGGGGGACTGTAACTTCCCTTCCTCTGGGTGCGGCCTGGACCCCGTGACTTGGTCCTAGCGACCCTGCCGCACTTCCAGGACAAGGTCACAAAAGGCACTGTGGCCTCTTCCTTTCTCTCGCTCTTGGATCACTTGCTCTTGGGGAAGCCTGTTGATGTGTCTTGAAGCTGCTCACGAAGCCCCACAAAGAAGTCTGTGCGGCAAGGAACTGAGGTCTCTGAAGAGCCTCCAGCCTTCAG
This sequence comes from Camelus dromedarius, assembly GCF_036321535.1. NCBI lineage: Eukaryota > Metazoa > Chordata > Mammalia > Artiodactyla > Camelidae > Camelus > Camelus dromedarius. The sequence goes on along the minus strand of NC_087437.1, from coordinate 4,730,361 downwards.
ATGGGCCCTTGCCACCTCCTGAAGGAACGTGACTCCTCCCATGGCCCTGGCTCCCCAGCTCCCTCCATCACCCACACTTGCCTCCAGCCCTCGGAAGAGGAGGGTCTTCCATCACAGGGCTGTCTATGCATTTCCCGCTGCTTAGCCTGCAGCCCACCCTCAGGGGCAGCAGGAGAGATGGACAGGAAAATGTGATAGAGGCCTCCCCTTCTCCCTGGTTGACAAACGAAAGTTGGACATGTTTAAAGTCTGCGATATGGTGTCTTGATCCATGCGGACACGGTGAGATGATGGCCACAGTCAAACCAGCTGATGTCCATCTCTTCACATAGTTACCGTTCTGAGGAGAGGGGGGAACACTTGAGATGTACTCTCTTAGCAAATTTCAAACAGTGTGCAATACACTCGTGTTAATATTAGTCACCTTAGGGCCTCAGAACTTCTTCGTCCTGCACAACTGGAACTTTGTTGCCTCTGACCAACACCTCCCCCTTTCCCCACCCCCAGACCCAGGAACCCACCCTTCTACTTCCTGCCTCTATGATTCTGGCTTTTTCTAGATCCCACAAATAAGTGAGGTCATGTAGTATTTGACTTCCAGCGCCTGGCTTATTTTAGTTCACTCAGCGTGATGTCCTCCGGTTCACTGTGTGTCCCCTCCACCCACCAGTTCACATGGTGAAATTCTAACCCCCAAGGCGATGCTATTGGGAGGTACCCTTGGGAGATGATAAGGTCAGAACCCTCATGAATGGGGTTGGTGTCCTTATAACAGAGACTCCAAGGAGACCCCAGGGACCCCTTCCACCATGTGAGGACACAGCGAGAAATCGGCAGTCTGTGAACCAGAAGGAAGAAGGTTTCCACCCAAACCTGACGGTGCTGGCCCCGCTGATCTTGGAATTCCAGTCCCTGGAACTGTGAGAAATAAGTGTATGTTGTTTATAAGCCACCCAGTCTGTGCTACGTTGTCAGAGCAGGCGGAGCTAAGACATCCATGTTGTCACAAGCGGCAGAATTTCCTTCTTTTCTGAGGCTGAATCATGGTTCATTGTACACACATAGCATTTTCTTTATGTTTCCATCCGCTGACAGACACTTAGGTTGCTTCCCCGTCTTGGCTATTGTGAATAGTGCTGCTGAGAGCATGACAGTGCAGAGAGCTCTTTGAGGTGCTAATTTCATTTCCTTTGAATAATTACCCAGAAGTGGGATCGCTGGATTATGTGGTAGCTCTATTTTTAATTTTCCCCCCAATTTTTAAACAAATCTAATGCTTTTTCTGAAACAATTTCATTTTTCCGTATTATTTACTCACAGTCGAAGTAGCTTCACCTGCCACATATAAAGAAGAGCTTTTCTAGGAAGAATGTTTCTGAAGAGTTTTCCTTTCCTGTCACATCAGGTTTCCACCAGAAGCCCTCCTCATCAGGCGTTTCACGAGAGAAGACTCAATCACAGGGAGGGGTGCGGACCAGGAGAACACAAGACTCCATTAAGAGGAACGGTTACCGTAACCACATTTCCATTTCCTCTTTGGACTTCAGCTCAACCACATAAACAAGGTGGGAGCAGAATTATGTAATATGAGGCTGTTGAGACAAAGTAGCCTGCTATGAGGGTGGGACTGGGCTGTGCCCTCCAAATTACATGATGGAATTAGAAATCCATCCAGGTCAGGTGCAGTGGATAGGATTACTTCCAGAAAGACTCTTTTGAGAATGCAGACTGTGCCAGAATTTTTATGTGATAACTTAATGGAATTGACACATAAAATGGACCAGCAATGGATGCGTTCTGTTTCTACCAACATGTCCTTGAGTTAAAATTCCATCTGGGGAAGGGACAAAACCTCCACGTGTCTGGAGTCTAATTCTGGTGTCTGGCGTGAGCTTCAGAGAGCACCGTCTCAATCCTTCACTCCACCTTCAAGGCTGGCTTGTGATCCCTAGCTGCTTCCTGCCTCACCAGGTCTGCAGAGCTTCGAGGGACCCCGACCAGGGCCCATGCACGGACTTGACTGCCCGTCTGGTTTCTGCCTGTGTCTGTGCCCCACCGGACCGGGCAGTAAGCTGAGGAGGGCCTGAAGGAGCACACAGAACCCAGGCTCTCACTCCCTGATATGTTTGGGTGCTTCATGAGTTTTACTGTTTCAAAAATTTTTAAGACTGTACTGAGGCTGCTGGTGCCAATTTTATGAATCAGGTAAGTTCTTACTTGTTGGCTGCAGTTGTATACATTTCCCTGAAGACACCATAGTGTCCAGCTTTATTAGTAAATATGACACATTGGAGCATCAGGTGCTTTGTGAGACTGGCGGAGGGTTTTAACCCAGCAGTGAGCGTTGCTTGTGAGCAGACTATTTTTAATTTTTTGAGGGATTAATTTTAGTCTCCGTTTTCCATAATGGCAGTACCAGTTTACCTTCCCGCCAACAGTGCACAAGGGTTCCCTTTTCTCCACATCCTCACCAACACTTATGTTTTATATCATTTTGAGGATGGCCATTCTGGCACGTGTGGTGTGATATCACATTGTGGTTTTCTCTCATCAGTGCATTTCCCTGTTGATTAGTGATGTTGAACATTTTTCCATGTATCTGTTGACCACTTAGATATCTTTGGAAAAATATCTATTCAAGTCCTTGCCCGTTTTTAAATCAGGTTATTTGTATTCTTGCTTGAGTTGTTTGAGCTCCTTATGTATATTGGTTACTAATCCCTGATCAGATGTATGGTTTGCAGATACTTTCCCCATCCTGTAGGTTGTTTCTTCACTCTGTTTCTCGTTTCCTTGGCTGTACAGAAACTTTTTAATTGAATGCAATCTCATTTGACTATCTTTGTTTTCACTGCCTGTGCTTTTTGGGGTCATATCTAAAAAAGCATTGCACACCAATGTCAAGAAACTTTCCCCCTATATTTTCTTCCAGGATTTTTATAGTTTCAGATCATGGTTTAGAATTTAATCCATTGGAGTTGATTTTTCTATACGGTATGAGATAATGGTCCAATTTTATTCTTTCTGCATGTGGTTGTCCAGTTTTCCCAATAGCATTTATTGAAGAGACTGTCTTTTCCCCATTGTGTGTTTTTGGCCCCTTTGTGAAAGATCAGTTGACTATAAACATGTGAATTTATTTCTGGGTTCTCTATTCTCTTTTGGTGGTCTACATGTCTGTTTTTATGCCAGTATCATACTATTTTGATTAATATAGCTTTGTAATATATTTTGAAGTCAGATAATGTAATGCGTCCAGCTTTCTTCTTCTGCAGTCAAAATGCTCTACCACTGAGCTATACCCTCCAGCTTTGTTCTTCTAACTCAAGGTCGCTTTGGCTTTCAGGGTCTTTTGTGGCTCATATAAATTTTAGGATTTTTTTTTTTTCCTGCTTCTCCTTAAAACCGTCTTTTGGAATCTTGGTAGGGATTGCACTGAATCTTTAGGTGACCTGGGGTAGCATGGACATTTTAACAATATGAATTCTTCCAATCAATGAAACAAGGTATCTTTCCATTTGTATGTGTCTCCTTCAATTTCTTTCACCAGTGTTTTATAGTTTTCAGTGTACAGATCTCATCTCCTTGGTTATGTTTATTACTCAGCATTTTATTTGATGCTATTGAAAATGAAATTGGTTTCTTAATTTCTTTTTCAGATAGTTCATTGTTAACGCATAAAAAGACAAGAGACTTTCCTGTGTTGATTTGTATCCTGCAACTTTACTGAATTTATTTGTAGTAAATTTGTGAATTAGTTCTAATAGCTTGTTTGTGAAGTCTTTAGGGTGTTCTATATATAATATGTTATCTGCAATTACTTCTTTTTTTTTTTTTTTCCAATTTAGATGCCTTTTATTTCTTTTTCCTGCCTAAGTACTCTGGCTAGAACTTCTAGTACTGTACTGAATACAAATGATGGGGGTGGGCACCCTGGTCTTGTGCCTGATCTTAGAGGAAAGACTTCCAGCTTTTCACCATTTAGTATGATGGCAGCTGTGGGCTTGTCATATATGGTCCCGCATGGCCTTTATTTTAACATCTGTTTTAGAAAGTGCTTGGTAAGAGGTTTGAGGTTTTCTGTGGAATGTTGGTAAAATCGGGTGAGATATAAAATTTTATTCCAAGGGGAAAACTCAGTTAAGAGAACGCTTTGGATTGACACTTGTATTGTGGGAAAAGATGAAAGATCTGAATTTGTGGTGTTTGAGGGGTTATTAAAAGATGTAAGAAACCAAAGGGATGAGAAATACTAATAGCCGGTTTATTGAGAGTTTTAGGTTTTTAAACAAGGTTCTGTCACATCCCCCTTTCACAGATCTCAGGCAATAGTTCAAACAGGAATCATAGCTTTGGGGTCAGTTTCAGGTAAAAACCAACTATCCTTTTCAGGCTTTAGAAAGCCCACCCTAGTCTGCACCAAAACTTCAACCTCTCATCCATTTCAAATGCCAAGGGGCATTAGGTGAGTGTGGACCACTCTTTTCTGGGGTTCACCCGGGGGGAACCCTGGGGCAGACCCAGCACCCCACCTGTGAGAGGGAGGCCGAGATCTGCTGTGCCCCTTGGTAGCTTAACAGTTATTTTAAGCTCTTTTATTTCCATGATTCTTGAAACACATAACATTTGAAAATGCTCTGCGAGGGTTTCAGGATGTCCTTCCTGGCTGCGGGCTTCAGTTCAAGAACCATCGATCGTGGTTATCATGAACCATTCGGGGGCCTCCTCTGACATCACCAGCCTCCCTGGCTTCCTGTCTTAAAGACGTGACTTTCCGGTTTCCCCACCAAGAATGTGGTTCCACCTCTTCATAGCTGAGCGCTTCTTGGACTCACAGAATTTCCGAGTCTGGTTTTAGGTAGAGACGAGGTTGGCTGATATTCCCCTGGGGAGCCCCCTGGCCTCTGGCTGGGGTTCAGGGTCCACTCTTGCCAGTAACTGCTCCACCTGCCAGACAGTGACCTGAATTTCTGTTGTCCCTGGAGCCTCCCCTAAGCTGCAGTTTTCTCATCTGTAAGATGGGCATTATCAGTCTAGTCCTGCTGCCTTCCCTTGTGGACATCAAATGAAAAGGAAAATGTTAAGAAGGAGTTTTTAAAAAGTAAAGCCCTAAATAATAATTATTTATTTAGCAGACCAATGACATGTTTGTTATATAAAACATAGATAAGAAAAAGGAGAGGATTAAATAATCGGAATGACATTAAAATGGGTTTGGAGTCAACTACTGTTTAGGGGAAAAAGCAAAAGTAAATGGGTCTCTGTGCTGCAGGACTTCCCAGGGGCTTTGGTGTGCTGACACGTACTGTAAATGTCCCAGAGGGTCACACAGCAGGCCGCCTCTCTCAATTTATATGAACTCCTCCGCTTTTTAAAAACAGTAACTTTTAGAACGGGTGCCCCTCCTGCCCAGTATGGGAAAGGCTGTATTGGGTAAGGTTATTGTCACTCTTGTGATTTACTCTAGGTGGCCCGAGGCCAGCCCAGTGGAAGTCTCTTCCATGAAAGTGAGGACAGCCGTCTCCTGCCTGGAGAAGGACCAGATGCTCACAGCCGGGGCGAGTCCGATGAGGCTCCTTAGTCCTTCTGGTTCTTAGCTGAGCTTTCCTTGGCCTGAGAGGCTCCATCAGTTCTGGCTCTGACTTTAGCCTGAGTTGCAGGGGCAGGACGGTGAGGGGGGATTTCCCGAGCTTCCAGCTGCCCCGTCTTGTCTGCCTCCTGAGGTGGCCGGGGCCTCAGTGTGACTGAGTCGTCCTTAATTCTGGGCCAGAAACACCAGTCTCAGAGCTCTGTCTTCTGCCAGGACCAGTTGGTAATGGTCTGCTCCACTCAGCACTGCGACAAGGACTTGTCGGACCTCAGATGTGCAGGAAAACGCATTTTCCCTTTCTTCCTTCCATACTCCTAAGGTGGCTGAGAATTTCATTTTGTTTAAAAAAAATCCTTTCATTTGTAAACTAAAGATTAGGTAATGCTTACTGTAAAAATTGCCACTAATACGAATATTATTTGTGTCAGCTTGAAAAGGTAGGAAAATGTATAAAAGATGTAAGGAGGTTATGAAAGTATTGCTTGTATGAGGTTTAAAAGGAAAGTTCCCCTTTTTCTCCCCTCTGCCCACACACCTCCACCTACCAAGTGTGTTGTGTGCGTTGTTCTAGATCTTTCTCTGTGCGTGCCAACAGTTGATAAGTAGACTTACTTGGCTGTTCAGATGTTTGGTCAGACGCAGTGCAACTTTCCAATTCCACTCAACAGAATTCCACAGACTAGCGTTTATGTCTGTGCAGAAATAGGAACTCTCTTTTTCTCATTTGCTTAAAGTCAAGTGTATTGAGGGAAATTTACATGAAGTAAAACACACCCTTTCTCAGAGTGCAGTTTGGTGAGTTTTGATACAGCAGACAAACAGCCATTCCATCAAGACAGAGACACTGCCGTTGCCTGCAAAGGCCCCCTTGCGGTCAGCTTTCTTCTCACAGCCCTCCTGCCTAGCAGCCACTGGTCTGGTCTCCATCCCTGGAGTTTTCTCTTCCCTAGAACGCCATGCACACGCAAGCGTGCAGGATTAGTGTTCTATGTCGGCTCCTTCCACTTTGCATGATGCGTTGGAGATTCAGCTGTGTCCCTTGTTCTGCAGCTCATGACACATGACCCCTAATGGCTGCTGCCTTGCACACAGCTTGTTTAGCTCCACCCATTAATGGCCATTTGCATTGTTTCTAGTTTGGGGTTATTACAAATAAAGTGGTTATGAGCATTCATGGACAAGTCTTCTGGGGGAAATATGTTTCACTACTCTCAGAGAAATACCAGAGTGGGTGGTATAGTAAGCATAAGTTTAACTTTATAAGAATCTGCCAAACTGTTTCCCAAAGTGAATGTACCACTTTGCATTCCCACTGGCAACATCTCAGAGTTCCTGCTGCTCCACATCCTCGCCGACACTTGGGATCGTCAGTCCTGTTAATTTTAGCCATATGTCGTGGATTTCACTATAGTCTTCATTTACACTGTCTTAATGACTAATGACATTGAGTATGTTTTCATGTGCTTGTTGGCCATTCATGTATCTTCTTTGGTAAAGCATCCATTCACACCTTTTGCCCGTTTATTTTAATTGGGTTGTTTCATTATGATTGAGTTGTAGCAGTTCTTTATATATTTTGAATACAACTCCTTATATATGTGTTTTGCAAGTATTTTCTTCTAGTCTTTGCCTTGTCTTTTCAATTTAGCATTGTCTTTCGAAGAGCAGACTTTTTAAAATTTTGATGAGTCCAGTTAAACATTTTATTCTTTTCCTGTTTGCTTTTTGTGCCCTATTTAAGAAATCTTTTTTTCATAGAAGCAGAGAATAAAATGATGGTTACCAGGCGTAAGGTGATGGGGAGATGTTGATCAAAGTGTACAAAGTTTTGGATACCGAAGATGAATAAGTTCTAGAGAGCTAATGTACAGCATGGTGACTGTAGTTGATAATACTGTGTTGTATACTTGAAATTTCCTGAGAGAATACTTCTTAAGTGTTCGCATTGGAAAAAAATAACCATATGAGGCAATGAAAATGTTAATTAGCTTCACTGCAGTAATCATTTCACAATGTATATGTACATCAAAAAATCATGTTGCAGACCTTAAATATATATAATTTTTATTAAATTTTTTTCATATAAGAAGAGACATTTTTATTTTTTATTAAAGTAGAGTCGATTTACAATGTTGTGTTAATTTCTGGTGTACAGCAAAGTGATTCATATATATATATTCATATATATATTCTTTTTCAGATTTTCCCATTATAGTTTATTACAGGGTATTGAATATAGTTCCCTGGGCTATATAGTAGGACCTTATTATTTTATCCGTTTTATGTATAGCAGTTAGTGTCTGCTAATCCCAGACTCTTAATTTATCTCTTCCCACCTTTCCCCTTTGGTAACCATAAGTTTGTTTTCTATGTGAGTCTGTTTCTCTTCTGTAAATAAGTCCATTTGTCTCTTAGATTCCACATATAAGTGATATCTTGTGATTTTTGTCTTTCTCTTTTTGATTTACTTCACTTAGTATGATAATCTCCAGGTCTATCCATGTTGCTGTAAATGGCATTATTTTATTCTTTTTTATTGCAGAGTAGTATTCCATTGTATAAATATACCACATCTTCTTTATCCAGACATCCGTTGATGTACATTTAGGTTGCTTCCATGTCTTGGCTATTGTAAATAGTGCTGCTGTGAACACTGGGGTACATGTGTCTTCAAAAGAGACATTTTTGCCTAACCCAAGGTCATTAAGATTTTCTCCTGTTTTCTTCTAGAAGTTTAATAGTTTTAGCTCTTACATTTAGGTCTATGATCTACTTTGAGCTAATTTCTATGTAGGGGGCAGTGTAAGGGTTAAGGTTCATTTTTGCTTGTTTTGCACATGGAAGACTAACCTTCCAGCATCATTCATTGCAGTGACTATATATCTTATTCTTTGTAATGACTGTATAATGTTTCATCTAATGGAGTGAAAGTTAGGCTGTTTCAGATCTGAGGCTATGATGAAATATATATTGCATGTAAATATATATCCTTGCATGTAAACCTCTGGGCAGTCGAGTGAGTATTTCTGTGGACTCTGCGTAAAATAGCACAGTGCTGCTGGGTACCCCAGATTGTTTTTCAGGATACACCCCCCACTTACAAGGCCTGGGAGGGATGGCTCTAACTTTATCTTTATCGGTGTAAGCCTTTCACAGATCTCAAATAATTTCCTTCTGGAAAAATCTAATAGCCTGTGTTATTAGATTCTGAAAGATTTAGAGCTGTTCCAGGAGGGTTTGAAGAGAGATGATAATTTCTGCCTCGGTCATTTAGGGTCACCTCATAAGAAATAGGCTCATAAAATACATGGTCCATGGGGAATGGAAATTTACAAGAAACTGTTTAATAAATATTGAGGGCTTATGAATACCTGTGTGCTGGGGCCTCCCTAGAGGGGAGAGGTTCCTGTGTTAACTCTACATCAGCGATGACTCAATCCCCAGAGGCCTGAATGTGTACATTCAGCCTCCATCATACAGGCCATTGTCCACGTGGACCACCCTCACCCAGCCCTCCCTGGTGCCAGGCCCTGGCCAGCTGGCTGCATGTGCAAAGGCTGCTAGGAAGTGCCTGTTGCTCAGTATGGCTGGGGCATAAAGTTATGTCACTTTTGCCACTTTCTTTTCTTTCAATCCTACAAAGGTGTGATTGGATCAAATTAACTGACATTGTTGAGGATGTGTTAGTTGACAAGGGTGGTCCTGGGGGCAGTGGGGATGCACAGAGCTCTGGGATATGCCTCCATCTTCAGGGACATTAACACAGATTAAATAGCAACAGAAGGTGGTTTAGAAGCAGCTCAAAAACAACAGCAGCAGGTGTCACAGGCAGGACTTAGTGACATCGTCTGTGCCAACTGCACAGTCAGTGATGGAGTCCGTCTGCTGAAGGAAGGAAGAGATACCTCTGGTTTCTCAGGGACAGTGAAAGTTTAGAATCTGACACCAAGTTCCTCGAGGGTCATCTTCCCCTACATAGACTGCACCTTCTCTAGGCTTCCCAGAGCCCAGTGCCAGTGCTGGAGGTTTCCAGAGTGAACAAGAAGAAGCCTGAGAATTTCCTGGTTAGGCTTGGCCAACAATCACGGATCCTTCTGCTAAACATTTTGGGAACAGTGATGTGGGGTATCCCCTCTCTAAGCTGTCCTGTTGATTTGTATGTAGCTCACATGTATTCTTCATGCTTTTCTTATAAATCCTGTATCAGTTAGCTGTTGCTGCATAACAAATCATCTTAAAACCTAGTGGCCTCAGGACACTGCAGGCAAAAACAGCAGCCATCTAATTTGTTCACGAATCTGCAATTTGGGCTGGTTCATCTGGGTGGTTCTTCAGCTGGTGTCACCTGGGCTCACTTCTGTGGCTGTCATCTGGAGACCTGAATGAGGCTGGGTGATCCAAAGTGGCCTCATTCTCATGTGCAGGGCCTCCTCTGAGATGGCCAGACAGCCAGGGCTGGCTGCTTTCCCCACCTGTGGCCTGTTCAATCATCCAGACTTTGTAACGTGGAGACTTGTTTCCAAGAGAAGGCAAAAGCAGAAGCTGCCAGCTGGTTAAGGTCTAGGTCTAGAAGTGGTACAGTGTCACCTCACTGCATCCTGTTGGTCAAAGCTTGTCACAAGGCCAGCCCAGACTTGATGGGAGGGAAAACAGACCCCTTCTTGCTTGGAAGGGTGGCGCGCACACAGGCTGGGGAGATGTTGGGGGCCATGGCTCCCGGGTCTCATTTCTGCATCTCTGTACACAGATTTCAATTCATGTGTGATTCATCACATGTTGCCTCATTGCAGCTTTCCGACAAACCTTTAAAGGGAAATGCCTCCATTGTATGAGAAAACTGAGGCTTGGAGAAGTCGAACAGTTTGTCACGGTCACCACAGAGCTTGAATGCAGCCCCTCTGGTGTTGGACCTGTGGGTGTCCCTTCATCCTCTTTTGTCACCCAGCCCCACCTTCCCCGAGAATGAGGACCAGCTGCTGGACCTGAGTCCAGGCCTACCACCTCGTTCCTGAATTATCTCCCATGAGTGCTGGGTGTATGTTACACAAATTAAAGCAAAATGGACAACTCTGTGGATTATTATGTTAATTATTTTAGTAATCTAAGGATCTCCATAACAGGCTTTAAAAGCTTACAAGAGGTAGTCATTCATTTAAGAATATCTTTTTTTGTTTTGAAGTTTTGTTTTCCTTGTCTTTGTTTGTTTGTTTCTTTAAATGGAGATGCTGGGGATTGAACCCAGGACCTCGTGCGTGCTAAACACGTGCTCTATCACTGAGCTGTACCCTCCCGAAGAATATCTTTTTGTTTGAAGAATTTCGTCTAGCCAAAGGTCAAGTCAATGATGTTATTTCCCAGATGTAGTTTGATCAATAATCACTTTCCAATCCATTAAATCTTTCCATTTATTTTGCTTTGCATGTGGGATAAAAGGTTACGGCTTCTGGAGAGAGATTAACCACTTTTTTTTGGAGAAAGATGTTTTGAAAAACAGAAACTCTTCCCCACCGTCATCCTTGCTTTTTACTGGATGATTAAAGGAAAAAAAAAAAAAATCCGGGGGCAACTTTACATTTGTCACCTGGTGGGTAAAAGTGTCACAGACTGACAGCAGAAGGATTTGTCTCCACGGAAATGCACTTTGAATCCAGGGAATTTGAACACCTCAGTTGGAAGTGGGTAGGCACGGGTGGAGAACCCACTAGGACTGCTTCTGGTGGACATTTGAGATTTGGCTGCCTTTTTTTTTAATCACCTCTTCAATGGTCACTTCAGTCTCAAAAAAAAAAAATTGGACATCTTAATTTTAATGTGGGCATTTGGTCCAGTGCTTAAGATAAATATAACCCTGTGTAGTACGGGGCAGGTTTAGTGGGAAATGGTTGGCATTCTTTCTTGGTAAAGGCATGGGGGAGGGAGGCGGGGAGGGAGGGAGGGAAGAGGGGGGAGAGAGGGAGGCACACAGCGCGAGGAAGACGGGGCAGAGATAAGGGAGGCTCCTCGCAGCCCTGCTGGGAGAACTTGACACTTTGCAGCCCGCAGCAGCCAGCATGGTTGTCCTGAGCCCGGTGGCTCGGGGGATTTATCTTCAGCTTTTCTTCCGCCTCATCGTGTCCCAGCCCACCTTCATCAACAGCGTGCTCCCCATTCCAGCAGGTAAAGGACGACCACGACCCCCCTTGTTCTGCCGGTCAGGGCGGGAGGGGAGGAGGGCGGACTGTTCCCAGCACGTCCTGATGTTTTTCCCTTCCCAGTCTTGTTGGAGGGAGGCCGGGGGGTGGGGGGGGGGAGCCGGCCACCGGGCAGCCTCCTGCTCATCAAAGCCAGAGACCCTTTACTGACTTGTGTCTTCTCCCCACTTGCTGCCTGGTTGCATTTTGGTTGGGAACTGGGGGCAGTGGAGACAGAGGGGAATGCATGTCAGAGGGCAGTGAGTCCAGACGTTTCTGTAAATACAGCCCTGACCCCTTGGGGGCTCGGCTCACAGGGATGCTCTGCAGGGAGCAGTCACCTACGTGCCCCTGAGGCACGGCACCAACCCCCCTCCCCCTGCTGCAGCCTCAGGACCAGGTCCCCTCTGCTCCCTGCTGTGCTTTCTCCCTGGGGTGGGCTTCGCTTCAGCCTCAGATGGGAAAGGAGAAGGGGGCTTGCTGGGGAGAGGGGAGGGGGCTGCTGAGCAGAGTCAGGCCTGGAGCTGGGGGCAGCGCAGGGGGCTCTTTCCGCCCCGCCTGGCAGTCTTTTCCAGGGCGACTGCCCTTGTCCCGACCCACCCCGGGCAGGGGAAGTATTGGGTTACTAGCCTGGCTTGTCTAAACCTTTCTGAGGAGACTCAGATGCTTCCTGAGGGCTTGAGGGAGAAAGGCAGACCCCAGGCTTTGCCTCCTGTCTCCTCACTGCCGCCCTCAATTTGCCTCAGCCCCCCCTTGGCTCTCCCCAGAAAAACGAATCTCAGAAATACTGTAAATGAGACAGAAATTTCACTCTTGCCACCTTTTCTGAAAGCTCAGGCTGTCCGGGAGGGAGGGCAGAGCCGTGAACCCAGGCCCCAACCCTCTCCATTCATAGAACAGCCCCCTGACATGTTGCCCTGCCCACACTTGTGGTCTGAGGGAGAAGGGCAGGGAAAGGGGGGGCTGGAAGAGGGGAGGGGATTTGTGGGGAACGTGGGGGCGGGGAAGGTAGGGGCTGGTGCCACTCAAATCCAGTTGAGAGCTTCAAGCTTCTTCTGGGAGTGAGTGGGTCATGATTCCTCTATTCGAGGGGGGAAGCCGGATACTTAATTTGGTCTAACTTGGTGGCTCTTAACTTTGTTTGGGTCATGGATTCCTTTGAGAATCTGCTGAAGGCTCAGGATGGAGAGAAACAGGGTCTCGGTCTAGCCCTGCCCCGGTGGGCAGCCTGACTTTACGGAGGTACTCGGCATTAGACTGTAAGCACCCTGTGGGCAGGGACCGCGTCTGTCTTGGACATTGTCACTGCTTTCCCAGGGGAAGAACAGTGCCTGGCACAAGGTCGGTGCCCCCCAAATATTTGGTGAATGGATGAGTGAATGCAGGGTTGAAAACTTCTCTGTAGATTGGAGTTTGCCATCATTTTGTATCACTTAATTAATTTATTTATTTTTATTGCAGTGCAGTTGATTTACAATCTAGGGTACAGCATAGTGATTAGGTTATACATACGTACATATACATTCTTTTTTCCATCATAGGTTATTACAAGCTGTTGAATATAGTTCCCTGTATCACTTAATTTAGATACAGCCAACATGGCTAATGGGTTTTGAAAGCTGGAGAGAAAAGGGCCTCTGATTTTCTTCGAACTCCTTGCCCTCGAGAGCGCCCTGGCGTAGCTTAGACCTCTCTTGGGTGAGACTTGGTGCAGACTGTAGCAATCAGTGTAACAGCAGGAAAAAGAAGCAACTCAGAGGGTTCAAAAAAAGACTTGAATGAAGGCATCATTTCTGAGGTGCGGGTGGGGTTAAGGGAAACAAGAAGAGAGGTTGAGAAATTAGCCACCTTGGACCCGTTACCACCTCTATGCTTGAGGAGACAAGAGGGAAAAGTGGGGAAGTGGATCCCGGGAGATTTGGGACCTTGGAGGAGGGGCCGCTGAGCGGGTGCTCTGATCTCAGAGGGACCCAAAGCAAAGAGTGTGCAGAAGAAATAACCCAACCACTCTCTCCTCCAGCCCAACCACCATGGGCAGTGCTTCCCATAGGCCAAACCCAACCCGAAGCCAGGAGTCATGGGGGTCAGCCTGGGCGGGGTGGGGGCAGAATGAAGGGGGAAGGGGCGGGAACTTAGAAGAGCCAGCCCACCCATCCACAGGCACTTCCTCTGGAATTGCTAAACCCAGATCTGGTTGGGCATGCGGTCTTTAGACATTTGCTAAAACAGTGGGGTAGATCTGGCGGGAGTCACCAAGGTGTCAGCTCAACAGAGCACAGAACATCTGCTTTGTCGTGTGGAGTCCCTCTGCCCTGTCCCCTTCCTCTAGTCGCCAGCCTCCCTGATAGCACAGCTCAGAAATAAACACACGCCCTGGAGCCGGAACTGTCCCTTAACACTGGAGAACTGTATCCTTTGAAAATATTTTCCAACAATTTGATGTGAAGTCGTCTGTGTCCAGAAGCTTGTAGGTTCTTACTCTTCTGAAGAAGACAAGGCCTGTGCACACAGACAAAAGTGCCGCCAGGAAATCTTTTCGTTCCGCCCACGTGCCCCTGGTGAGTGCCCGCCGCGCGCTGTCCAAACAGACTGCCCCCGAGGCCGCCCTGACGGAGGAAGAGCTCTCCGGGCCCACAGGCTGGTCCCTTCCTTCACTCTCTTCGGGAAAGACTGGATCCCAGCAAGGCTGGACACAGCGCGGTGTCCCGGAGCAGATGGTCGTTACCTGGCAGCCCCCACTGCCGGGCCCCTGAGAGGACCAGGAGGGAGCAGAAAGCATTAAAGGGGCCAGAACTGGTGCTAGAAAGCCCAGCACTAAAGCACCTGCATCCGACATGCGGAAAACCAGTGCAGGCTGTTCCTCCAAGCCTGTGAACGTACGCTTGGGACATTGTCCTGACGGGCTGAGAAAGCGGGGTTCTAGGGGGTGGTGACTGAGCTGGAGCACATCATACTGCGGACGGGGCCGCTGGCTAAGATAAGACAGCTGGTCAAACAGATTACCAGGAAAACGGTACAGAACCAGGGGCTAGTTCTGCGATCTAAGAGGGTAGTGGATTGGAATTCTTTCCAGAGCCTCCGTTCTGTACGTCCCCCCGAGGGCATCTCCGACTTATGTATAGCATATTGACTGGTTTGCACTACAGCGAGCACGAAGGACCGAGTCAGACTGAATTATGTTCACTTTATTTCACCTAAGAAGGCAGACAGGTGTCAGATTTATTCATTTCTGTTGAATGTGGCCTTAAATTTGTTAATGTCAGGAGCCCTAACTTTGGTGTATGGTTTTAACCATTGCCAGGTGATAAACCACCCTGATACTCAGGGGCTTAACGACAGTTACTTGTTATTGAACTCCACGTGTTTGTGGGTCACTCAGGGTCCGCTGGTCTGGCCGGGGTTTGGCGGGCCCTGGCTGGGCTCACTGCACTCCGCGGGTTGACTCAGCTCCACATCCATCCACAGACATGGCTCAGGAGCTACACAATGTCTGGAATGCTTTGGCCCAGACCCAAGGACAGTAATTCATATGGAAGGACAGTCCTTCCACACGCTCCAGGCTGTGTAATTCTCACAGCACCCCAGTGTGGGTGTAGCCTCACTCCTACTTTTCAGATGAAGAAATGAAGGCTCAGAGAGGTTAAGTGGCTCACCCAAGATTACACAGCTGATGTGTGGGAGAGCTGGAGACTGGAATCCTGCCCTCTAAGTCCATGGCTTTTACCAATGTAGACCAAATCAGTTTATGGCCATGGATAAAGAGTGATCTTAGCTTTTAAAGTCCCACACCCTGGCCTCCGAATACCCATTGCAGGCTCTTTCTTCCCCATTCTCTCCTGTCTTCTCCTCAGGATATCAGTGCTCGAAGCTCTTAGCAAATGACTATGATTACTTTATACTAAAGTGTGCATGACTTGCCAGGGTACTCGCTTATCTTTCTTTGGAGATATTTGTGTTGTACCAGGAGTCAAAGATCTAAGCTACAGGATGCTCTAGTAGGTGAGCTTCAACCAGGGCATTTTGGGGTATGAGGCTTCCTGGAGTCAGGGGAACACTGTTTCACAGACATTCTCTTTAGGGATGTGAGCCAGGCGACTCTATACCCACAGACACGTGTGGCTTCCCTTTTCCAGCACAGGATTTCTCAGGCAGGCAGGGACTCTCCAGAGGACGTGTGGGTCCAGGGCTCAGGACCAGGTGGAAAGAAGACCCAACCCTGTCCTGGAGAGCGAGATCGTGTGGGAGCTCGTGAGTTTGTCTGGGTGCCAGAGTCTTCTCCGTGGGTGCTGGGATGCGGCCTGCAGGACCTGATGTCCAGCCCTGCAACCCCCGGTGGGAAGCCAGCCAGGCCACCACTTGGGAACCAATCCTGTTCTCAGCAGTAGATGATGAGCTATTTATTTGCGTCTGATGCTGGTCAGCTCTTGTTTAATGTTCCGTAATGCACTTCCCGGCCGTCTCCTCCGATTTAGCTCCAGATATGTCCTCTGGATAATAGAATCAGAGAAGGTTCTTAAATTAGAGGGCCCTCCAGGGGTCCTGGCTGGCCGATTTCACCCCTCCCGAGCCTCTGGATGAAACAGTAGACTCCTCTCCAGCTCAGAGAGGGGTGGGTGTGAGCCGGGGGGGCTCTCTCTTCAGAGACCCAGGCCGGGCCCCGACACAGTCATTCACTACACCCCAGCCTGCTTTCCTCAGGTCCATAATCATCACTGCCAGAGCCACGCAAAAACCACACAGCTCCAGAGGGTCCAGAAGCCCCTCTGACTCCCAGGAGTCATCAGGCAGGTCGACGACCCATCTTCTTGAAATACAGTTCAAGCCTTAACTGCTACTCGTATCACTGGTACCAAGTGTCCCTAAACCTCTCATTTTGTTTGCTGAGCTTTCTCACAGCCACAGGGTACTTCCTCTTCACAGTTGTCCCTACTGTGAGGGGTCTTGGGTTTGAATCCTGACTCTGTGTGATTGTGGAAAGCTTATACCATAATTGCGGTAAAAAGTCCCAATTTCCTCATCTGTAAAATGGGTATAATAGTCTCACTGGATTGCTGTGAGCATGTATTCATTCAGCAAACACTCAAAGTCCCAACACTGTACCTGGAACCAGGATGCAGCAGTGAGCAGATGAAAGCATCTCGCCCACGTGGATTTCCTGTCATCACCCTGAGAAGAGCCGGGTGGGCCAGAGGGGTGAAAAGACCCCTGCAGCGGAGCCAAAGCTCAAGAACCAGCTGCCTGGGAGCCCAGGTCAGCCTTCATGTTGCTGAAAAAAGAAGAAACAGAGAGAAAAAGTTTTTAATTGCCTTAGTTGCTAACATTTAAGAATCAAGTGATTTGACATTAAAAAAAAGTATTTCTGATATCTCTTAAAAACCCAAAAGCTCTTAAAAAGCAGGACAACCTGGCAGTCCTGGCCCACATCCTGATACCACAACGACTGTTTGGAACAGAGCGGCTCCAAGTCTGCACCCTCTCATCTTATGCCTGGGCTGCCTTCCTTGTGACCGCTGCCTGTCTAGCCCGATCTACACAGGTGGCTTTTGGCATCTGGGGCCGGAAGCCGTGCTGGTTTGGACTCAGCCTCCTTCTTTAGCAGTCTCGGGCATTTCCCCAGAATTCCCGAGCTCTGCAAAGCTTAGTTGGACAGTTAATGTTCTAGATTGGTGGATCTCAAACTACAGCACTGGTTCTCTGCCCTGGAGACACACGAGAATCCTCTGGGATGCTTTACAGGAGCCCAGTGTCTAAGCTGAACAGACCAAGGACATCAGAATCTCTGGGGCAAGGGGTCAGGCACTGGGAGTGTGTAAGGTTCTCCAGGATTCTAATGTCTAGCCTTGGTTAACCATTGCAGCCAGCACCAGAATCACCTGGAAGGTTTGTAAAAACACACACTGCTGGCCCACCCCCGGAATTTCTGATCCAGTGGGTCTGGGGTGGGGCCCAGGGTTTGCTTTTTTTTTTCTTTTCCATTATAGGTTATTACAAGAAATTGAATATAGTTCCCTATGCTATACAGTAGGACCTTGTTGTTTATCTATCTTATATATAGTAATCTGTATCTGCTAATCCCAGATTCCTAATTTATCCCTCTCCCTTTTCCTCTTTGGTAACAGTAAGTTTGTTTTCTATGTCTCTGAGTCTGTTTCTGTTTTGTAAATAAGTTCAGTTGTCTCATTTTTTAAGATTCTACATGTAAATGATATCATATAATATTTGTCTTTCTCTGCCTGACTTACTTCACTTGGTATGATAATCTCCAGGTCCATCCATGTTGCTGCAAATGGCATTATTTCATTCTTTTTCATGGCTGAGTAATATTCCATTGTGTGTGTGTGTGTGTGTGTGTGTGTGTGTGTGTGTATGACATCTTCTTTATCCAGTCATCTGTCGGTGGACACTTAGGTTGCTTCCATGTCTCGGCTATTGTAAACAGGGCTGCTGTGAACACTGGGTGCATGTGGTCTTTTTGAATTAGAGTTTCCTCCAGATATATGCCCAGGAGTGGGATTGCTGGGTCATATGGTAACTGTTTTTAGTTTTTTAAGGAACCTCCATGTTGGTCTCCATAGTGGCTACATCAATTTACATTCCCACCAGCAGTGTAGGAGGGTTCCCTTTTCTCCACAGCTGCTCCAGCATTTGTGATTTGTAGACTTTTTAATGATGGCCGTTCTGACTGGTGTGAGGTGATACCTCATTGGGTTTGGATTTGAATTTCTCTGATAACTGAGTTTGCATTTCTGTAAGATCCCAGGTACTGCTGAAGCAGCAGGTCCATGGGCCACACTTTGAGGACCGCTGCTCAAGTCTGTATCCTGAGTTTCTGTGTTAGTTTCCTGTGGCCACTCAGTGGTCACATGACCTCCTTCTTTGTCAGTCTCTTTCTTCCTCTCTCTTATAAGGACATTTGTGATTACACGTAGGACCCACCTGGATAATCTCCCCTAAACTTCTTGATTTCATCACACTTGCAAAGCTCCTTTTGTCAAATAAGGTAACCTTTATGGATTCCAGGAAATAGGGTGTGAACCTCCTTGGGGGCCATTATTCAGTGTCCCACAGTTGCCTTTCCCACTGGGTAAAGTGTCCCACGAGTGCTCCCTTTAAGTGACGTCAGGATCAAAGGCACAGGCAAGTATACTGTCATCATATGGATCCCTTCCCAGAGCAGACCTTGAGACAAGGATTGGGGTGCAAGTGGTGTGTTTGGGAGGCGATTCCAGTAGGGCACTGGGAAGGATGTGAGGCCGATCTGGCTCTGACATCTGTCACCCCATTGATCACCAGGGTTGATTCGGCTGATCTGGCTGGCTGGGCGGGTGTCCCCTTCCTCCCTCACTGCTCCATGAAGCTGTGCGCTCTGTGGAAGGGGATGACCATCCCCAACAGAGGAGGACTGCTGTTCTCGGTCAAGGGCATACAAATAGCTGCGCTCCCCTGCTAGAACCTCCAAACAAGCTCTCAAGGTCCAGTAGGGCACTAGGAAACCGAGACAGGGAAGGGAGATCGCCAGTCCTGGGGTCAGGGGGCAGGGAGCTCGTGAGCAGATTTCTGCTGTGGACAGCGGGGCCCCAGATCCACTGGGGACCCCAGGGAGACAGGGGCTGGGATACTGACCCCCAGCTCCAGGGGTGTCCCTGCCTCCAGCCACTTCCTCGGACGTGGTGTCTGTGGCTGGAGCTGGAAGCCCACAGGGCCTGCGGGATGCTGAGGGTACAGGTTGGGGTGGGGGAGAAGCAGCGCATCCACTGTAGATGCGCTGAGGGAGCGGCCGTGGTTCCACTGGCTCTGCTGCAGCTGCGTGCCCACCGCGCCTTCCAGGCAGCGGCAGCTACAGCTCAGCACACCTGGAGCTGGGGTCCAGTTGCTCAGGGAGCCCCACGAACACCAATAAAGCGCCTTGCATGGAGCACTGCTTATTTGCTAGACTCTTTATGTACCTGACTTCTAATCTTCACAACAGTTTCACAAGACATCAGTCCCCGCATTTTACCAAAGAGGGAACTGACAAAGAGAGGTGCAGTCACTTACCTGAGGTCACATAATGCCAGGGCCAAATTTCTAAATCAGGACTTTCTGAGCCCCAAATTGTTGTAGAGGCAGAAAAGCCTAGTGGTTCAGAGTAGGACATTTGGTGCCACGCTGCCTGGGTCCAAATCTTGTGTTTCCCTTAGCTGTGTGATGTTAGGCAAGCAAATTGCCCTCTCAGTGCCTCAGTTTCCCTGCCGGTGAAATGGGGCTAAAAGAAGGATTTCACTCATAGTGCAGTTGTGAAGATTAAGTGGGCTCATTATGAACATAAAGGACTTTGAAAAGTGCCTTGTGTGCAATGTGTAAACTTTTTCTCTCATTATTTCCAGAACCTGACAGTGTCTCTACACACGCCAAGAAGTCATGATTTCCCCTAAGGTGCCTTTGTGGCAAAAGGCAAAAGTCCCCAATACAATCCAAAGAGTGGCTTTTTGCTTAAAATTTCCAGTGGGTTAAGGCCAGAAGAGAGGCCCCGCTTTGACCTGTTTTGCATTTGTGAACCAGTCCCCAAACCAGGGACCTGTGGACCAGGGAAGGAGGCTCTTACCGTGGTGACCGGCTTCCCCAGATGGCTCTAAAATTATACCTGGCCCTGTTCCATCTCCCGCCCGCCGGGAGCGGTCAGCTCCATTCAAGCCTGCACTTAGGTCTCCACGGCGACCAACATAAGCACAAGCGGGGACCGTACTGGGAGCCGCGACAGCTGCGGGGGGCCTGGTGGCTGCTGAGGGCTGTGCACCGCGAACCAGCTGAGGTCTGAGAAAAGCAGGAAAGGAGAACGGGGGTTGGACAGGCCTCCCCCCACCCCCCAGGCCTCCCCGCCACGTTCCCCACGTGTCCTGCGGCCCCTCACTGGGCCTTCTTGATCACTTTCTGAGAAGTCTGGAGAAAGAAAGCCAGGAGCTTTCCTGATGCAGCTGGGAGTCCTCTCTTGGGACACACACTGCGGGAGGGACCTTCTGGGGTCTCAGACCTGGCACGGGGGTCTCGGGGGCCCAGGAGGGTGAGGGGTGGGGTGACGGTGCCCATTCTGCCTGTGGAGGCCTACCTGCCCGACTGGGGCTTTCTTACTTTCCTGTGACTCTGGGTTTGTTCAAGTGTTTGGACTTGTCCCCTGTATGAGGGGCCTGCGGGTAGGGGTGGGGGTCGTTATCATTGAGTTGAAACTAGGCCGCCCTTTGTGCCCAAACAGAACTGGTTCAGTGTCTGAGATCATCTGTTCTAAGGTGGACCCCACAGGGGGACCCCCCAAAGGCCTCCAAACTCTCAGTGGTCAGGATTTAGGGGGCACCAGGCCAGGACAGCCCTTTCCCTCTTGTCTGTCTCCCTAAGAGCTGTATCAGGCAGGTGGCTGTGGGTAAAGTTCACGGTTGGGAAGGCGAGCGTCCTGAGGGTCAGGGGCCACGGGATAGGGGTGGCACCTGCCTGTGAAGGGGCACTGGGAGGCTGATAGGCTGTCTGGATGATTCAGGCCCTGAAAGGGCTTCCCCCAAAGTGTCTGAGCAAATGGTTTCTTTTCTTTTTTTCCTTCAATAATCTGAGTTGACGGGACAGCCCTGAAAGTCAGAGGACACCTGCCTGACCGCCGTGGGGCTGCTGCTCAGTGTCTCCTGCCCAGGTCCCACCAGAAGGTGGCGGGCGACAGTGAGCCAGCCGGCTTGTCCGCTTGCCTGTTTCGGGTTCTCCAAGAGGCTCAGGCCCTGAGGTGGACGTCGGGGAACCCGGTCACCTCTCTGGCCTGCTGTTGACTTGGGGACATGTGTAGCGTTGGGCCAGCCATGCGCTCTCTGGGAGGCTCAGTTTCCCCATCTGCAAAGCGCAGGGCTGGGCCAGATTCCAAAGAGCCTCTGAGCCGTAGACTTGCTCTGACTTTGTGGCTGACGAGTTGCTTGCTAATTTACAGAATCGGCTCCTCCGCAAAGAAGGGGTCTTGTCTCGTGCTCCTCTCCCGAGCACTGGCACCCGAGAGCCCACGGAGCAGGAGGAAGAGGCAGGCGCCGCACGTTCAGACAGCTCTGGGCTTGAGTGGCAGCCTCGTGACCCATTAGCCGAGTGAGCCTGGCCAAGTGGTCTTGGTTTAATTTCTTAGCACCTCAGTTTCTACCTCTGTAAAGTGGGGATGAGAGAGCCTGCCTCGTCAGATGGCAGTGTAACAGCACGGAACTCTGTGCGGCACCTGGAACACAGGCATGTTCTCAGTTACAGGTTCTTCCGAATGCGGTGAGACAGCTGGAGTCCAGGCCGCCTGCCTCCCGCTGGGGTGCTTCCTTCTACTATAGTAGAAATTTTGGTAGAAACTACTCAGGAGTGGTTGTGCCTTGAGATGGCGACACTGGACTTAGAGGACCTGGAAAGCACAGCTCACACCTGAGGATGGAGCCTCAGCTCCAGAGCGCTCAGCTGCACCCGCAGGCGCCCCTCCCAGGCAGGGGAGCTCACAAGGAGCTCCCCTCTCCCTGCTCCCGGGCACTCCATCCCGAGGGCGTCCCCTCCCCCAGGTTGGAAATTGCACAACCCTGCAGGGACACGACTGGTGAGACAAGCCACTTCCCGTATCTAATTCATCTGTGTCAGGAGAACGGGCTCTCTGTCCACACCGCATCTGCCTCATATGAAATGACAGTCTTGCCCCCTTCAAAGTGGACAGCGATGCCAAGTCACCAGGCCTGCCAGCGTGGGTCCTCCCGGGAGATCAGAGGCAGATTATTAAACATGGAGATTTCGGATGGAATGCCAGCCGGTGGCGGCTGACTTGACAAAGATGCTCAGTTTTGTGGCCTTATACCCATCTGCTGCCACTTTGCATTTTGTTCCATTTTTTTTCCCTAAATGAGGCAATAAAATCCATTTGAATGGATTCAGATTATTATTATTATTATGTTTAAAGCTGTCTCTGTCTCTAAACAGAGATTACTTATGAGTCTTACTTGAAATATATAGCTTTTGATACACTTCCCAACAATCGAACGACCAATTTTTATTGCGCCTCCTACTGTGTATTTAGGTATTATATTGAACAAGAAGATTCGTAAGACAAACTAACACAAGGAGCCCATCATCTGTTTGTGACACTAAAATAACAAATGAAACAGTCAGTGAGAAGTGAGGTGAGTCACCCTCGTGGTGTCCGGGGTGCAGTTCGTATGAACGGAGCAGTGAGGATAAGAACACAGCTGATCTGGGTTCAGTCCCAACCCCGCCGCTTACCTGGGCACTTCTTCAAGCCTCAGTGTACTTATCTGTCAAGTAGAGAAAATATTACAGCCCTGACAGCTGTTGGAGCCAGTGCTCAGCACGTGTGAAATATCTCCTGGAAAACAAGCAGACAAACTTACATCTTACACCAGAATAAATCACAAATGAATTAAGATTTAAACATAAAGTATGAAATTATAAACTTACTAGAAGAAATCTTGGGGGATTTGGGGAGTAACTTTAGTGTAGGGGGAAGACCCAGAAGCTATAAAAAAAAAAAGTCTTCTACAATCAGTTCTATTACATAAAAAGATAAAATTTGTATGTGGGAAAAACAATTAAAAAGAAAAAAACAATGTCAAAAGGCCAAAACAAACTGGGGAAAATATTTGCAAGTCATATCATAAAGTATTGCTTTATGTGTAAGTGTGTGTATATATATACATATATTTTTTTTGATAAGGGAAGATCAACAACCTAATGGAAAAGTGGAAAAAATACACATGGCTTTAAAACTTGTGGCAATACCCCCCGCTTCATTCACCATAAGAGAAATGCAAAATTAAGAGGAGCACACTGACATACCATTTTTCATATGTCAGATGGGTGAAATTCAAAAGATCTGACGTCATGAGTGCTGACAAGGGTGTGTGAGAACAGATACGCTCATCCGTCCTCTGCTTGTGGGACAGAATGTGGGTTGCTGGAGACTGTGGAGGTAAATTAGGCAGCCTGTGTAAAAACTGCAAACGCACCCACTCTTTGACCCAGCAGTTCTATTCAAGAACTCGTCCAGTGGGCCCGCTTACCAACATGCACGAAGATGCACGTAGAAGGTTACTTCACGGTATCGTTGCTGGTATCAGCAAGTGTTTGCAAATCACCCAAATGCACATCAGTGCAGGGCAGGGTGAACAAATTATGGTTCTTCTAAGTGAAGGAATATTATGCAGCCAAAGCAAGGAATGTGGTTGCATTTTCTGTAGTAATACAGAAGAAACTCTTAGAAATACTGTGAAGGAACCAAGAGAGAGAATCACAGGTCTACTATTTCGTTACAAGTAATAGTAAGAGCAAGAGGAGAAAATATACCTACCTGTTTGCTTCTGTGTACATAGAATCTTTATGGAAGATTACACAGGAGATTAATTGATAATAAATCATTGGAACTGGGACAGGGGTAGGAGAGTTTTCATGCTCTCCCATTTATGCTTTTTGAATTTTGAATCACATGAAGGTATTCCCTATTTTAAACAATTAAACAAAATCCCGTATATGCACACAAAGCAGAGTCTCTCATCTGGAGCACAGGGTGGGATTTTTCTGTCTTTAAAAGTCTGTTTTAAAAGACTCAAGTTAGCAGTGGGAATGGGGATCTCAGAATTTCCCAAATGGTGGAATCACACAATTTTTAGCACTGCTTAGAATGCCTAAGGGTCGTCTTGCCCGCTTGTTCACTCGAGAAGCTCAGTGGCTCAGTTGAGTCCAAAGGGGTCAGCCCGAGATCCCCCACTTTCTGGAATACAGGGATTTGAGTGACTCATGAGACCACTGGATGGAAATGTGCCAATGGGCAGCCAGAGCTCCCAGGGACCACCTGCCATGGACCTGGGATAACAGTTACCAGAGGCGGTGGGCAGGGATGGGGGCTCTAGGGAAAGGGTTAAGGGAGCCACGTGGTTTTGAATCACAAGTAATCAGAGCGCTGAAATGTCATCATGAAAAAATGAGGACGTGGAAACATAGCTGGTGGAAACTCAGGGTCTTTCCACCTGGCCCCAGTTGTCAGCGCATGTTGGCAACAGCCAGCCTCTGGGCCCCGTGCAGTTGGAGGAGTCTGTCTCTGTCCTGGCTAGATCTCCCGAATAACTCTAGAAACCTGGCCTCCCTCCTCAAGCCAAAGCAGAAGATGTAACAGGACTTGCTGATTTATCCCGGCCGCTGTAATCAAATTCAGAGCCAAGGCGCAGCCAGCCTGGGGGAGCTTTCCTGATGTTCCCTTGGCTCCTAATAACATTGCCTCACCCTTCCTCTCTATTACCACATGCCATTTGGTCAAATTAGAACTTGAACTCAGAAAAGCAGATGCCTTCCTTCAGATAAGGTCCAAAAAATTTCCCTGGTGGGAGGAAAGGGAGATGAGTTTGTCTCCTTGAATCTGTACACAAAGGAGTAAATTTTTTTTAATTGAAATTTTGTTGATTTACAGTGTTGTGTTAATTTCTGATGTATAACATGGTGATTCAGTTTTACATTTATATACATATATTTTTCATTACAGGCTATTACAAGATATTGAATATAGTTCCCTGTGCTATACAGAAGAACCTTGCTGTTTATCTGTTTTATATATGCTGATCCCAAAGTCCCAATTTATCCCTCCACCTCCTCCCATTTCCCGCCTGATAAGTTTGTTCTCTATGTCTGTGAGTCTGTCTCTGTTTGATAAGTAAGTTCATTTGTGTCATTTTTTTAGGTTTCACATATAAGTGATATCATATGGTATTTTTCTTTCTCTTTCTGGCTTACTTCACTTAGAATAATGATCTCTAGGTCCATCCATGTTGCTGCAAGTGGTATTATTTCATTCTTTTTTATGGCTGAGTAGTATTCCATTGTATAAATGTACCACAGCTTTTTTATCCAGTCACCTGTTGATGGACATTTAGGTTGCTTCCTTGTCTTGGCTATTGTAAATAGTATTGCTGTGAACATTGGGGAGCAGTCGTCTTTTCGAAGTAGCATTTTCTCTGGATGTATGCCCAGAAGTGGGCTGGCTGGATCATAGGCTAACTCTATTTTCAGTTTTTAAAGGAATCTTCATACAGTTTTCCATAGCGGTTGCACCAAATACATTCCCACCAGCAGTCTAGGAGGGTCAAGGGAGTCACTTTTGATATGTGACTTACTATAAAATAATGACCAGTGTGAGGTGGTTTTCCTTCATCCTTGTAGCTTGGGGAGCCTGGGGAGTGTGGCGTCTGTATTGTCGGGGAAGGGTGCAGAAAAGAACGTCTGTCTCCTGTCCTTCCTGGGGGTTCAATTCCTCGCTCAAGGTCTCCTGATGAGTGCAGACATACTCCTCCAGATGGCGCTGGTGTCCTGGCTCTGTGCAGCCCCTAGATGTTCACCAGCAAGGGCGCTGGACCCACCCACCCCGATCCTAACCCTGTGGAGATATCTTCTGGTTCTCTGTTGCCTACCTACATTTTTACATTTTATTTTATTATGAAAAATCCCAAGCATTCAAACAAGTGGGAAGAATTGCCCAGGGAGCACCAGATACCCCCGGTTACGGGCTGACTTGCGTCTTGCCCTCACCCCCAATGTGCATGCTGAAATCCCAACCTCCATGACCTCAGCATGTGACTGTATTTGGACACAGGCCTTTAAAGAGGTGATTAAGGTTACAGAGGCCATATGGGTGGCTCTGGTCCAATAGGATGGGTGTCCTTACAAGTAGAGGAGATTTGGGCACACAAAGAGACAGCAGGGACGCTGAGAAAGAGGAAAGGTCCCGTGAGGACACAGGGAGAGGGCAGGCATCCGCAAGCCAAGGAGGGACGTCCCGGAAGAAACCAAGCCTCCTGACACCTTCACCTTGGACTTCGAGGTTCCCAAACTGTGCAAAACAAATTCCTGTTGTTTAACCACCCGGGTGCTTGGCTGTGGCAGACTCGCAGACAAATGCACCCACCACGCAGATGTTGCAGATTCTGCAAATGTTATAATTTTTGTGGTGTTTACTCCATCCCCTGTGTGTTTACCCATCTTATTTTTTTTGATGGATTTCAAAATGAGTTGCAACCCTTTGCCCTCTTTGAAGAGTAGACTATTCAACAGAGAAGGTAAATGACCAAACCCTCCCTGTGGCCGGGAGAGTCCGGGAAGCCACTCGGACTGACAACTCATTTATGAACCAGTGAAGTAGGATCGAAAGATCAGTCATCGTGAGGTTTGATTAGCAAGACGTGGAACCAGGTGTTGGAAACGCCTCCAAGCCCATTTGGCTGGGACGACACCTGCTGTTTTTTCTGAGTCCCTGCTCATTCTCTCTAGATGGAGTTGGGGGCGTGGGGCGAGTCACCATGTTGTGCTGGTCACCAAGTCATCCAGGGTCAGATGTCAGGATTCAATCGATATCTTCAATGCAAGACACCTGGCCAACCACCTGCTGGCTGTGTGTGACCTCAGGCGCCTCCCTGGATCTCTGAGCCTCATCTGAAGACAAAGGTGATGGTCCAGGCACACACCTTGTGTGGTGATTTGGGGAACAGAGAAGGACCCTGGGTGCTCACGGACGTTCCATGGTTGGCACCTCACTCGCGGGCTAGGGTGATGCTATCTGCTGTGACAAACAAGCGCCAGCATTTCCAAGACTTAGTCTAATCGAAACGTACCCCCTGCTCACCCGAGAGTCCAGTGTCCCTGGTTGGGGGTGGCCGGCCTCCCCGCTGGCGTCCAGGCACGCGGGCCCTGCCTGTCCTGGCAGCAGGGTGAGAAGAGGCGCAGTCCCACGACCCCAGTCCCCACACCGAGGGGGCCTGGCAGTGCGGCCACTTCTCAGGGGTAGGTCTGGCCGGTGGGGCCAAATATGTTGGGGGGAATACAGCCCCAACTCTGAAGAGGCCCTGAGATGTGAAGTCAGTGGCTGGGGGTTAGGAGTGGGCGCCAGGGAAGGGCCGGGTCCACAAGAAGAGCGGGGGTGGGGGAGACAGTCTGATGGGGGTCCCCCCCAGGGGCTGGGGAAACGGCCACCAGGGGGGCGTCTTCTCCCAGGGCTGGGCCAGAGTCCTGTGGAACTCTGACCCCGACTGTTCTAGCTGTGTGGCCTGGACAAGGTGACTCGGCTTCTCCAAGAGCTCTTTTCTCCTCTGGGAATGGAGGATGACTGCTGGGAGGGTTCAACAATGTTAATAATTCAGTAATGCCAAGTCCAGCGTTGTCTTTGTTGCATGACGAGGACTTGGCGAGACCAGGGCCAGCAAAGACGCAGCGCAGCTGCCACGCCCGCCTCTCCTCTCAGGGAGGCAATTACCAGTAAGGCATGACCCTTTCCTCAGGGTCCTTCTTTACACAGCATCCCAGGAAATCTGTATCAGTCGGCTGGAGTTAGCAGATGAGAAGAGATCACTGCCCTCCAGAGGCTAGACTGTGGGTGCATCCACCCCACATCCTGCAGCACAGCAAGGGCTCCGCACGAGCAACTGCTCAGTAAAGGGTTAGGAGCTCAAGTTGAATCTGTGTCAGGGCTCCCCTGTGTGCAAAACATGGGTTCTGTGTCAAAGAGAAGATGGTTCTGATGCTTGTTGAAAGGACTGGGAAGACTTTGAAGCAGACTCTGTCCCCGGGAGGCAGGACGGTCTCAGTAGGGGAGGCTGAGCTCAGTTCCGAATGAAACAGAACAAGTGGGGATTTGTAGTCAAGGAGTGGGTTGTGGGGGTCGGTGGATGGAAAATCACCAAGAGGAGACATCAAGGGTAGGGGATCTTGCTAAAGCCTCTTAGCAGGACTCCAGCTGAAGGCAGGCCAGGGTGATCAGATACCAGGGGTGGGGATTCTCGCTAAACCGACTTAGTGGGTTCTTGCTAAAACTCGACTCAGCAAGGCTGTCACGGAAGCCCGAGGTCGAGGCCTGGTTGAGAGCCTGACCAAAGTCAGGCCAAGGACAGGGTGTCTGGCAGTGAGAAGGCTGAACCCAGATCCTCCAGCCTACTTCTCTGCCCACCCAGGTTTGGGGGTGGGACAGCAGACCCAGGCGCCCGGGGCTGGCGGGACCCGGGGCTCTGCCCCCAGATGTGCACTGGGACCCTGGCTCCTTTGGAAGGATGCCGAGTTATCCAGGCCGCACAAGCTCTCTGGGCCGCAAGGGCAGGAGACACAGCAGGAAGATGTAAAGCAGACTCTGCTTTGTTGGGGCAGCAGGAACCAGGCCTACGCATGGCCGCAGCGGGGACAGGCGCTCTGGCCCCGTGCCCGGGAGGCAGTATTCCAGAAGTGGTCTTCTGGCCTGGGTGATAAATCCCAGAGCCGCAATTAAGACAAAATACTGTGAATATGACACCTGCTGACGGCTGCAGGAAGGGCTCAGAAACCTTTCTTATCAATTAGATTCTGCAGGCAGCCCTGCTCTGGTGAGCCAGTGCTGGGCCCAGGATGGGCAGCCCAGCGGGCCGGCTGCCTGGAGGGCAGGGATCACTCTCAGGGGAGTGGGGGTGGTCCTCCATCCCGGTCCAGCACCCTCATGAAGGACCATTGCGTCTTGGGTGTCACCACCCCTGGAAGAAGCCGCGGCTGGAAAGGAAGGGCTCAGAGCTCATGTGGTCCAATGCTCCCATTTTACATTTGGGAACACCAAGGCCCAGCGTGGAAGTGAATTGTTCAAGGTCACACAGCAGGTTACTGACCACACCGGGGCTGGAGACCAGGATTCCTCAACCCAGGCGAGCACGCTTGGCTGAAGGGGTGGTTAAGGAGTGAGCTCACATCCAGGCTTTTGACTTCAGGAAATCCAACTGTTAGTTGGGGAGGCAGACACAGAGAGTGAGACAAAGTTAGAGATAGGGAGGCAGAGAGATGGAGGATGGGCCTGGGGCAGGAAAGAGAATGGCAGAAGGAGAAACAGAAAAGAGAGACAGCCTGAGACACTGGGTTCGGAGCAAAGATTCAGATGCCTGCAGGGTTGGACAGGACCTCTGCCATCATCTGGTCAGTCCCCTTCATTTTGACAATAATGAAACGAAGTATAGCAGAGTGGTGTCTTGTGTAAGCCTTTTGAGAAGAAGTTTGATGCCAGTGGTAAAAAATGGATGCTTTGGGTGCTAAAAGTGGCAAAACGTCCACCTCCAAGGATCTTTGAAATGAGCCCTGAAAAATAGAGCCGTAGGAACAGGACCTGGCACTGGGGTATTTCAGAAAATGTGACGCAGAAGACTTTTCTGCAATGGTCTGGGTTTCAGGACCGAGCTCTCCACGCCTTCCGCACTGTCTCCTCTGATGTCTTAGACTCTGTTTCTGAGAATCGAGGGAAACATCCCAGAGAAGGAGCAGAGCCTTTCCCTGCCCTCCCGTCCCCCTCCCATTGTTGTACCAGCAGACCTTCTCTGCTTGCAAAGTGCAGCTCAAATGCCACCTCTTCCAGGAAGCTTTCCCTGATTTTTCTCACTTGTATCCCCCGCCCAACTTATACCCATCACTTTCTCCTGTAACCCACCACCAGACACCCCAGTCCCATGGTAGCCACCTTTCTTTCTCCACCTTGTGCAAGTTACCTATGGAAATGTTGATAAAAGAGCTGCTGTTCTATGCCCAGGAACTCCAAAAGCCACGACGAGCTCGCAAGATGCGTTTCTCCATACCCTCTCTACAGACGAGAAAGCTGAGGCTCAGACAAAGTAAATAACTTCCTCAAGGTCAGACAGCAAGTGAGTGGCAAAACCAGGACTCCAGCCTGAGTTTGCCTGACTCCATTCCTCGACACCAAATGACTCATTTCAAGGGCAGGAACCGT
This sequence comes from Camelus dromedarius, assembly GCF_036321535.1. Taxonomy (NCBI): domain Eukaryota; kingdom Metazoa; phylum Chordata; class Mammalia; order Artiodactyla; family Camelidae; genus Camelus; species Camelus dromedarius. The sequence continues at coordinate 4,699,859 of NC_087437.1, read as the reverse complement.
GTCGGGTCATCGTGTCTTGCAGGCATTTGGTCCCCGCTCACTGTGTATTTCTGAATGAATGAGACAGTAGATGAATGAATGAATGAACGAATGAATGAATGAATACAGGAAGCATCCTTTCTTTTGGAGGCTGTCACTCAGTGGTTGGCTCACTACAGCCTGTGGGCCAGATCCAGCCTGCCTCCTGTTTTTGTAAGTGAGGTGCCATTGCAGCAGGCCACTCGCATTTCTGCCCGAGGTGTCTCAGGAAGCTCTCATGTGCAACAGCAGAGTTGCTCCAAAGGCCACGTGGCTCCTAGAGTCTAAAACACTCACTATCCGGCCCTTTCCCGAAAAAATTTGCTGACTCCTGCTGTAACTCTTGATCTTTACTAAGGTGGTTACAACAGCAGTGCTTCCTGCGAAGTACTAATGATCTTGTCTTCTATAATCTTGATAATTGCGTGTGCGTGTGTGTGTGCACGCACGCACGCCTGCTTGTGCACTGGGTGCCTACAAAGTATCAGATTGCCACATGCATCTGGTATATGTCACTTAATCATTCATTTTACAAGGAGGCTCCAGCTAAGGTTTGCCCCGTGAGCCCTTTGTAAACATATAAATATATTTAAAAAATTAAATTTAGCTTTGTTGGCAGCACTTTGGCACTGACATGGTGAAGCAACAAAGACCTTCCGTGGAGCAGAGGGAGGCTGAGTCCCCCCACACCATCCCCCTCCCGGATTCCACTCGGTTTCCTCTCAGCTGCAGGGCCATCACTATCCTGGGCTCCCAAGCTCGCCTCCCCACCCCGGGCCCTCCCCAAGGACCCATCCCTCTCCCAAGCTGCCCCCAGCACAACCTCCTGCGAGGCCAGAGCGCTGCCTTTCCCGTCCTGCTCCCGGGAGCTCAGGACTGGCTTCCGGACCCCTGGCATCTGGGGCAGAAGCAACACCAGAGCAGGATTGGCCAGCTCCCACCCCAGATGCCCGGCAGGCTGGGCGCCGGGGCTCTGGGGGCGTGACGCGTCTCAGCCTGCCTCCAGCCGGTGCCCCGGCCAGTCTGCCTGGGCCTGGCCCCCCGGTGACGATGACGGGCCCGGCCCTCAGCCTCACTCACCTGCTCACGGTTTCAGGACTGCTCTGCTACTCAGCCTGCTGCCGGGGTGAGTTGAGTGAGTGAGTGTGTGCGTGCCGTGTGGAAAAACGGACCCTTGGAAAGCAGACTTGCTCTGGGAGCTTTCAGCAGCCTTTAAATCTGAAACTTCTCTGCTGGTGTTGGATTGCAGTGCAAAGGGGTCTGACAGAGTCTGTGAGAACCGTGGCACACACGCTCGTGTGATGTGTGTGTGTGTGTGTGTGTGTGCACACTTGTGTGTGCCCCTCTTGTGACCTTGGTTCGGACTGGCCGGCTGGCAGCTGCTGCCCTCTTGGCTTTGAAGTGGCATGGTGTTGTGCGGTCCAGGGCCACCCCTGGCTTTGGGTTGCCGAGACGCCCTCCATCTCGTTCCGGGCTGCCTGGCTTGGGTCACGTGGCCGACTGTCCCTGGGGCGAGTGTCTTCGTTGTAGGTTGTGTCCTCACCTGCCCCCCACAGGCCTGCCTGCTCCATCACATCCCAAGACAGCAAACCCCTAACGTGGAATTTCAGAGAAGTGTAAACACCTTCAAGCGTTAGGATCCGAATTTGTTCTTCAAGGTGTGTGTGCTGGGAGTGGGGTGAAAGGAAAGTTGTAGGGAGCCGCCTTCCCTGGAACTCGTGAACCCGGGAGAACCAGAGAAAACCGGGCAAACCGCAGCCAGATCAGGTGAGAAGGTGGCTGTAGCTGAGACACCTGACTTGCTGTCGGAACATGATGCCGTGAGTGTGTGCCCGTCGCCTGTCCTCCCCTCGGGCTCCTGCTCGTTCCACCAGGTGGCAGGGGTGGGGTGGGGGCACCTAGAAAGAAGGAGGATGTGAGGACCTGAGTGCAAGCAGCTGTGGGGTCGGAGAGAGTGGCCGCACCTGTGATTTCCCCAGCCTGCAAGGGCAGGATGTTAGGGTCGCTTTTTTCCTTCAGTGCCGCCTAATGACAATTTGACTGGCTGAAGGGGTGCCACCTGATGCAGAAGGAGGCAGATGGAAAAGGCTGTCCCTAGGGCCCTGCTGATGGGCCAGTCTGTGAGTGAGAGGTCCTCATGGATGTGGTGGTGGTCCTGGGACCAGAGGAATAAAAAAGGCCTTTGGAGATGGTTTGGGCCAAATTCCTCGTGGTGCAGACGGGGACACTGAGTCTCAGCTTCAAGAAGGGAGTCACGTGGGTCACACGGTCACTTGTACCCGGACTCACACTCTTTGATCCAAGTCCCTACGTTCTGAGAGTAAGTTGTAGTGAATCACTTTCCAAGGATATGCCCAAGAGTCAAGTGGGTGCTGCATCCAAAGGGCAAAGCCAGCAGCAAGAAAAGCAAAGCAAACGTTTGCCAAAAGCCTGCATGGGGCTCGGGGTTGTTTCTCCCCACGACATGGTGCTGCAGTGGCCACACACAATCTGACTTTGGTGTCTATAAATTTGGGGCAAGCAGTCCTCAAATTACAAGGCAGCTACCTGGGGCTGAGCCACGTGGGGCCCCAAGGTTTCTGCAGGCCCTGCGCGAGCGCGCACACACACACACACGCTCGCACAATCGTTTCCATTACAAGTGAGCCCCTGGGGCTTTTCCAGGCTGGACCCAATCTTGGACATGATTCCCTGGAGGCAGCACAGTCCGGAGAGAAACCCGCAGGCCACTGGGATGACACCAAAATAGACATGTGAAGTCCTGGCTTAATGGCTGGGAGGGAGGGGCAGGGGGAAGCTGTTCACAAACACGTCCACCTGATGGAAATATTCTGAGCTGGTGGGAGCTGTAAATAAACTGGACTGGGCTAAACACAAACATCTCCAGGGAGTTGAGGGATGGGCAGAAATAGATGGTCTTCACCTGCTGAAATGAAGTGGGTCGAGGGGGGCGGGAGATTGGGGGGTGAACAAGGCAGAAGCCCCAGCGGGAGGAGCAGCTGCCGGTGTGTGTCCACTGAGGGTGCTCCCACTTCCCGGAGGAAGTGAGGGAAGGGGCTTTAAAGGAGACAGGGTCTTTCATCGGGGCGGGCTGCGCAGGATGTATGCTGCAGGGAGGCGCGGGGGCCATAGGTGGTCTGGAAACAGTCACCACATGCACCTGCCGGTCCCCAGGTACCCCAGCTGACCTTCCAGAATGAGCGTGAATGCCCCCTCTCCTGGGACGCCTCCGCGCCCCTCCCAGCTGGTCATTGCCTCTTCCTCGCTTCTCTGAACTCCCTGGGGTCCCTGTTAACCTAGCAGCCTGGGCAGATGCCGTCTTGGGTCTGGGAAACCAGGTTCTGTGGACTGTTTGTCACCGAGCCAGCTCCAAGCTTGGGATAAGCCAACCGTCCCTAATGGGGCTGCTTTGAACATTTTCATTTTCGGCTGTCACAATGGCTGGGTGAGACGTTTCCTGCAAAGAGCAGGTCAGAACCATACATAAATGGGGGGTCCGTGTGCCACACGACCTTGAAGTGTCACAGGGAAGATTCACGCCTTTTCTGAAGACCTCATCCTAGAACCTAATTCTCTTTCACACCCCTCTCTGCAGAACCGCTCTTGTATTAAACTGAGTTTTCTGAGGCTCTTGAGCAATGCCTGTGCTTGTTTTGGTTGGGACTTTAAGGCGGTGTTGTCTGTCATTTGAGAAAGTCCCACCCCTCACAGCGGAGCCAGCCCTTGAAGCTTCCGTGTTGCCGTGTTGGCCTTGGCTGTGATCTCACACACAGGCGCAAGCCTCCACCTGCATTGTCTCGTTTTCCCATCTGCTTCTGCCTGACCGCTTATAATCAAATATGCATATTTTTATACCTTAAATTACTTTTATGGTAAAAAGAAGTAAAAAAAGAGCTCTCTTTTATGTTACATTCCGAGCATTATGTTGATTTTGTAAATTGCATGGATGTGTTGTCTTTTACTTGTAAATTTCATTCTGGGGATAATAAAGGGGTCTTTAAATAATATTTCTTACCAACGGGGCTCTTCCAGGGGCTGAGGACCACTGGCCTAGCCAGAGGGATGCAGGTCCACGAGACATCAGGGTGTGTGTGTGCTCAGGGCAGTGACTCCCAGGGCGCTGGAGCTGACACACACAGCCCCACACCAGAGCCCTCTGGGGAGCACCTATCGGTTGCCTGATGTCTGAGGAAGGTCCTGGAACACAGGGTGGAAAGGGAAGGCCAGCGCTGGCCCCTGGGGGACAAGACTGACAAGTGGGTGCAGGGCTGAGAGGCATGAGAGGGCGGGGGGCAACCTTTCTGCGAGGTCAGAGGCTTGAAGGCGTGGAGGCCAGGGCACATCATGAGACCAAAACTGGGAGATGAAAAATCACAGCTTTTGGCGATGATGGATCTTACTGCTGAGAATGTTCTCGTTCAGGTGTTTGGGTGAATGTGCACCCACTTTCCCATCAGTAAGCACTTAGGAGTGGATTTCTCAGCTAAACGATGTGCCTACATTCAGCTTTAGTAGACAGTGTTGAGCAGTTTTCCAAAAAGGTTGAACCAATTTTCACTCCCACCAGCCCACGCATGAGAGTTCTGGCTGTGCCACACCCTGGCAACCTTGGATGTTTTTGGTCCTTTTTGTTTTAGCCATTGTGGTGGGGGTGTGGCGGTGTCATCCGATGTTCAGCGGCCATGGGATGGACACATAGTCACACAGGGGAGCTCTAGTTGGCAGCACGAACAGCTGCAAACAGCGACCAGGCACAAAAAGAACCCAAAGGGTTGACATGTATGTCAAGTGCAAACACAGGCCCCAGGAGTCCCCAGGGCTGGAGGTGGGGGCGGTGGGGAGGGAGCAGTGCAGGGACCTGCGGGAGCTGACGGCGCTGCTGGTGGCTGCGCGGTCCTGTGTCTGGGCCCTTGCACCCACTTCCAGGGCACGCTCCCTGTGCAGCAGTCTACTGGGCTGGACACTTAGGATCTGTGTCCTTTCTGCGAGGTGAACTTCAACACCGAACACATGCCGACATTGAACGTGCGTGAGTCTCCACGTCACAGCAAAGCTGTAAGGATCCAGGGCCATTGGCCTACCTCTTTACATCTATGTCTTTTTTTCTTTTAATAATTGTTGGCTTTTATATTTTTTATATTCTTTTTCATATTCTTTTTCATTATAGGTTATTACAAGGTATTGAGTATAGCTCCGTGTGCTGTACAGTAGGACCTTGTTGTTTACCTATTTTATATATAATAGCTAGTATCTGAAAATCCCCAGCTCCCAGTTTATCCCTTCCTCCACTCTCCCCCCCCCCCGGTAACCATGTTTGTTTTCTATGTCTGTGAGTCTGTCTCTGTTTTGTAGATAAGTTCATTTGTGTCCTTTTTTAGATTCCACATATAAGTGATAGCAGATGATATTTGTCTTTCTCTGTCTGACTTCACTTAGAATGACAGTCTATAGGTGCATCCATGTTGCTGCAAATGGCGTTATTTAATTACTTTTTATGGCTGAGTAGTATTCCGTTGTATAAATACACCACAGCTTCTTTATCCAGTCACCTGTTGATGGGCGTTTAGGTTGTTTCCATGTCTTGACTATTGTAAATAGTGCTGCTGTGAACATTGGGGTACAGGTGTCTTTATCCAGAGTTTCCTCCAGATATATGCCCAGGAGTGAGACTGCTGGATCATATGATAACTCTATTTTTAGTTTACACTCACATCTTAAGACATTAAACTGTCGCTCTCTGGTGAGCATGGGTGACCCCGAATGTGTGTGTAGAGTCTGGAGTCAAATGCGTGTTTGAAGTTGTGGCTCTGGGTCTAATTGGCACTGCCTCCAGCCCTGGCTGCCTCCTGCTCTGAACAGTTCCTTCCAGGCACAATGTCAAGGTTATTAACAGACACTGCCTTCTCCCTGTTAGTTGGGGGGCACATTTTGAGTCTGTTTGAACTTTGCATTCTTTGTCCCATCTACAAAGTGAACAGTCAGCATCTGGAGAAGGAGACCTGGACCTTCTAAGGTTGCAGTGTCTGCACTAGCTGCTCGCTTACTCAGAAGGTGGTGGAGGGCTACGTCAAGGAGAAGCAGGAGGTGTGCTCACATCTAACAGGCTGGAGAGCAGACGCGGACATCTGGGGAGGCATGCAGGTCTCCCCCTGGGCTCGGGGGGCACACGAAGGCCCTACTGCTGACCCGCACTAATGAGCAGTGCTTTTCTCTGAACAGCCCTTCCCGGCCTGGACCAGAAGAAGCGTGGCAGCCACAAAGCATGCTGCCTGCTGACCCCCCCTCCGCCCCCTCTCTTCCCACCACCGTTCTTCCGAGGGGGCCGAAGCCCGGTGAGTACCTCAGGGCCGGGGCGAGAGCAGAAGCCCGGGCCTCAGGCCCACCACACAGCCCACCCACACCCCTGCCATTTGGACACTTTGCAGTTTGAGGTGCGCGTCTGTTCTCCCACTGTCTTAGACTCCCTGGGAGAAGACTCCCAGGGAACTGGACTAGGCGACGTGCCCCATCTTCTCAAAAACAATGAGGGATTTATGACTTTCTGGGGTCCCATTAGCGGCCCAGACCAAGAATTTCCCCTTTTGTTTTTCTTCTCCCCAAGTGAAATTTCCTTCCACAGCCTGTATCTAACTTAGACCATCTCCATGAAGTGACACATGAAATAGTCCTGTGAGGGGAAATGGAACTGGGGAAGAAGGGAAAAGGTAAGGAAAGTGCGAGATTTGGGATGCTGATCTGGAAGACAATAGGCCAGGGCCTTCCAGGGACTTGAGATGCTCAGATCTTTCCAGAAGCCCTTGGACCTCTACCATCCAGGACAGTAGCCACTGGCCCTACATGGCTACTGAGCACCTTTAACATGGTCAGTCCCAGTTGAGATGTGCTCTGAGCATGAAATACACACTGGATGTATTTTATAAGAATGTAAGATTCTCGGTAACTTTCTATGTTGAATATACATTGAAATAATAATATTTGGGATATATTGGGTAAAATAAAATACTTCTTAAAATTAATTTCACTTGTGTCCTTTTATCTTCTTAATGTGGCTACCAGAAAAATGTGAAAGACACAGGTGTCTCACATTTTATTTCTGTTGGCCAGTGCTGCCCCGGACGTTGGATAGAGGCCCCTGAATCAGCTTCCTAACACATCGCAAGTGGCCATTATGTCTCCATAGAGTGACGGTTGTACCTCTTCCCTTCCAATTTGGATCCCTTTTATTTCTTTTTCTTGTCTGATTGCTATGGCTAGGACTTCCAATACTGTGTTGAAGAGACATTATATCTCTATAATCTATTCAAGCCAAGTTTGTCTCCAGAGCAGGTGAGAGAACAGGAACTGGGGGCCCGGAAGTCGCCTTCTTGGGATCCCCACTGAGGTGTCAGGGAACTGCCAGCCTGGGGGCTGGACTGTGGAACAGGTCTGTGTCCAGGGGTGTGACCCTTCTGTCCCCCAAGTCTGACCTGTAACCTGTGTCACTTTGCTTTGAAGCTTCTCTCCCCAGATATGAAGAATCTCATCCTGGAGCTGGAGACCACACAGGAGCCCCTGTGCATGCAAGGGTCACTCAGCTCCCCTGGGCCTCCGGGCCCCCAGGTCAGTGCATCCCCCAGGCCCTCTGCCCTGCCTCTGTTCAGAGCAGGGATACCCACTGGGCAGAGCTGCCCTCTTTAATGTGACATGGGGTGTTTTCCTTCCCTGGGTTGCCTCTAGTTCCAGAGACACGTGGATAGAAAACTGGTTCTTCTTGGGGTGAATTCTGCCTCCCAGCTTTCCTGTTGATTTCCTTATGTGTGCAGTGGGGCTGATAGCTTCCCCTGCAATACTGGATTCTGGGGTGACCAAATGAGGCGCTGCCCAGTTGGGCTTGGTTATCATATAGTTATCGTCAGACAAGCATTGATGACAGTGTGACCATGGACCCCACCAGTGGACGCAGGGGTGCCTGCATTCAGGGCAGAAAAATGGAGACAACAAGGAACACGTTACCCTAAGCTTATTTGGGCCCCCAGATACCAGGCAGCCCATCTCACCCCACCAGAGCTAAAGTAAGGGTGAGAGACAAGCAAAATGCCAGAGAAAGGATTTTCTAGGCCAGCAAAGAGTACCCTCCATCCAGAGACCCTGCTTCACAGACTCCCGCCCCTCTGGCCAGCCTGGGAGAGGGGATCCATCAAGGAGGGACGTCCCCCGGCCTGGGCCTGCTTCCCGTCACAGGAGGACTGAGACAGACCCCTCATCCTGGAGCAAAGCCTCTGCACAAGGGACTCTGCCCACACCTCTTGCATCAGCTCGCATGACTGCCACTGCCCGCGCTGTGTCTCTCCGGTCCTCAGCGCCCCAAGCTTTTTCCGGTCTTAGGGCCTTGGTGCTTGTGGCTCTGGCTGTCTGGGACCTTCTTCCCCCTGATTTTTAGTGTGACCAGCTCTCTGGTCACTCAGTGTGCATGCCCCTATGCAGAAATGCCTCCCCCACCCACCCCATCTGCAGGCACCTTCCCTGTCTCTCTCCAGCCAGTGATCTGTCTTCATTCTCTGCATAGTTTTCTCCTGTTGTTAGAGTTTTCTTACCTTTGGTGCCTGATCTTTCTGGTCTCCCCTCCATAAAATGTAAGCTCTGTAAGATCAGCAAACAATGATCCAGGGGTCCAACCCGGCTTGTTTTTGCAATTAAATTTGATCATCTCTGGCTACTTTTGTGCTGAAGGGCAGAGTTCAGTTGAGTTGTCATGACAGCATTGCTGTATCAGAGGCACAGCCTGAGATATTGACTCTTTGGCTCTTTATAGAAAAAGTGAACTGGCCCCTGATCTTATGAGCAGGGTGGTTGTCTCCCTTGCTCACGTGCACCCAGCCCACACCCGTGCGTGGGGAGTAGAGGTTCCCCTTGCAGATTTGTTGAATGCAATGAGGAAAACAGGACCTCAGACCCTGAGTTGGCCAGAGCTGCCACAGACGGGCTGGGAAGTCTGCGCAAGGGCAGGGTAGGCACCAGAGGATCCCCTCTCGGGGGGTTTCCATCGTCCCACCTCTTGTGGTCCATGCGAACAGTGTGTGACTGCGTGAGACCCCACAGAGCACGAGAAGGGAAGGGGGTCCCTGCTGCCCTCAGACTGCCATCTCCAGCACATGTGCAGTCCCGCTGTGTAGAGCATGCTGGCCTGATAACGATAAATATTTCTAGCCCATTTGAAGAAATGGAAAAAATGGAGGCTTGGAAAAGGAAAAAGAGTGGAGTTGAAACTCTCCCTCCTTCCCTCCCTGAAACAGGAGTTTCTGTTGGGAACCAAAGACAGTGGTTCCCAAACTTTTCTGCACATCAGAATCCACCGGGAGCTTCAAGAATCCCTGATGCCTGTGCCCCTTGGAAATTTTCAAAGATCCCTGGGGGGTTCTATTGTGCAATCGGCTCAGGAACCACTGGCCCAGGGGGCCGGGCCGTCTGTAATTTGGACAAGCATTATAGAAATCCTATTCCAAACAGGCTTTGTGCGAGGCATGTCCACCTGCAGGTCTTGGGGATGAAGTGGTGGCCTCGGGGTTTGATGGATTTCCTCTCTGCTGTCCTGGGGAGCTTGGAAAACAGTTGGCAAGCTAAGTGTTTCACAGACACGTGAACAGAGAGCAGCTGCGCTCTGCTGTGGGTGTGCCGGGCTTTAGTGCAGCGGGTGCCGGAGTCCCTGAGCGGGAGTCGGCCCCGCTCCCAGGCAGTGGGACCCAGATGCACTGTTCCCTTGCCCATGTCCTTAATATCTTCAAACAGAAGGCTTCTGCTGTACCACTGAGGTCTTCTTCAAATTCACTGTGGGAGTTTCTGAGTCCGCTGCTCTTGTGTGCAAAGCACCCCTTCCTCTTGTCGGGGACACTTGGTAGGAGCAGCTGAAAAGGTAGGAGAGGTGGTGAGGCATCTTGCTTTCAGCCAGTAGCCTTTCTGCAAGACTTTCTAGTTGCTCTCACCAAGCCCTCATAATGTTTCAGGCAACCCAAGAATTCCAGGGAGCAAATGACAGTCACGGAGCGTGGGTGTGTGAGCATAGCAGTAACACAGCTCAGGGAAAGCTGGGGGAGCCGGAGCCTGGGCTGGAGGGCTGGAGGGTCCTCCCCGCGGTGCCTGGAGCCCTGAGTCTGCAGAGCGAACAGGGCCACCGATGCAGGCACCCAGGGTACCAGGACCCCCACCACCCCGTCCCGCCTCCCTCCCCGCCCGTCCTGCCTTGGTCTGATGTTCACTTTCTTCACTTCTCTTGATTGTGCAGGGCCCACCGGGGCTTCCTGGCAAGACAGGACCAAAGGGAGAAAAGGTATGAGCCACCGCTTTCTTCATCCCACGTCTCCTGGGTAATTGCAGCCTGTTTTCTCGGGCTGCCACGGAGTAGTTTCCGGGTGAGATTCCAAAGCACGTGCTAATCCCGCCTTTGTGGGTGAGGACTGGCTCCATGAAGACTGGGCTGCTGTGAGTGTAGGACCCCACCGGTGGGTCTCAGCATGGCCAGGGTGCTGTGAGCCGCCCGGGGACCCAGCTGCAGGGGCATGCCCAGTCATCAGCCCTGCAGAGCCCTCTGCTTCCAGAACTTTTCCTCCAAACAGCCTCTCCTTACCTCTCTTCTCCATCCACAGGGGGAGCTAGGCCGACCAGGAAGGAAGGTATGGAACATGCCCCGCGTGTGTGTGAGTGTGTGCACCCCAGGAGTGGGTGGGGACCAGCCTTGCACCTCTGCGGCCCTGATACCCAGGTGGTCGATGATGGCTCTTCCATCCCCATGACAGTAGCCCACTGTGCAATCTGGAGATGCAGCCTGCTCCTGCCAGCATTCCGACGTCTGCTGGAGGCTGCCAAGCTTGGCCAAATATCCCCCAGCCTCTGCGACCAGCAGATAAACCCTCCAGGGCCCCAGTCAGTGGCACAAAATGACTCTCCCTGTCAATTCAATTAAACTGGAGTAAAGTGTCAGACAGAAACAATGGTTTTGCTCCCAGGCCCAGCCGAAATAAATGAGAGTCGCTTCAGGTCACGGGGACTCTGAGTGACCCACACATGTTGGTAAGACTCCCATTAGTGTCAGGAAGGAGTAAGCCAGCTGCGACTTGCTGTGGTCAGTGGACGCTGGCGCTGAAACTGTAGGGCTTGGTGGTGGAAGGAGGTGCAGTGCTTTGGTCAAGGAATAAGGTTCTAAAGATAAATTACGATTTTCCCAGGTAAATGTCTTATTCAGATGCTTTCACTGTCAATAAAGGCCCCAAGCAGAACTTTGTGAGGCAACGTTCCAGCTCTTTAGGGCACAGCTGGCAACTCCAGCCAAGGCCTGGTGGTCGTCTGAAGTGCTGGGCTGGAAGGATGCTGGCCTGGCCCCCAAGCTCAGAACTGACAAGTGCCATGAAGGACTGGGCACATCTGCCAGGGCTGAGAGAGGCAGGAGCAGAACCTGGTACACAGGCCAGCATCTGTGATCTCTGATTTAGGGGCCAAGCCTCCCACATCTCCAGTGAGGCTTACTGAAAGTAGCCAGTGGGGGCGGAGGTCAGGACAGACCCCCAGTGGCCGCTCCCTGGGGCTCTCACGGGGCACACTCCCACAGCTCAGCAGCTTACGTCAGGGGTTCCGAGACACAGAGACAGAGATGGGACAGGCTGTGTGCAAGTGGATGAACCATCGAGGGGCTCTGTCAGGAGAAGCCTGAGGGGAGGGGGCCTCAGAGGGGCAGGGGCAGAAGGCTGGTGTAGGGTGGGATCAGGTGACATCCAGCCTCAGGCTGATCCCTAGGGGAGCCCTGGAGTCTGCATCGTACCACAGAACTACAGAACTCGTCCTGCCTTGACAGAAGGGAGCTGGGCTGTGGGCTGCAGGAAGGGAGAGGTACATAAACTGCTAGGCAGCTCCGAGCACCCCTCAGACTCCACCGTCACAGGCTGCAGGAGTGAGTTGCTACAGCAAGGAGGGAACGCCCTGGGAGGTGGGCACCCGAGTCGGGGAGAAGATGCGGAGGGAGTGCCAGCAGCATCGCTGCAGCTCCAGGCATGGTCCCTCCCCATACGCTGCCTCCCGGGGGCATGCAGGGAAAACCGGGGGTGGATGGTGGAGGAGGTAACGATGGAAGAGCTGAGACGCTGAGAACCCCTTCCCCACCACCTTCCGTGTCGTGAGTGGAAGTCTTGTGTGTGGACACGACGTGGCCAGGGGCTTCGACTTACAGCCAAGTGACCCAACTTTCTCGGCCATCAGTCTTCTAAGGGCGGGGATGGGGGCCCTGGGGCCACGCTTGGAGGCCCACACTTCCCTCTGGGCCCCAGAGACAAATCGGAGTCTTTGGAAGGAGGGGAACAAAGCTAGCTGTCCTGACTTGTGTTCTTTGTCTTTGAAGGGTAGACCTGGCCCCCCCGGGGTGCCTGGCATGCCTGGGCCTGTCGGCTGGCCCGGCCCTGAAGGCCCCAGGGTAAGTGTGACGTGGTGTCAGAACCAGAGGGGAGAAGGTGGCAGCTCCCCTGGCCCCTGGCCCATAGTAGGTGAAGCTCCCTTCCTGCGGGGCTCGGGGGAGGAGGCAGGAGGGACCATGAGGACTGCCCAGAGGTCCCCAGACACTCCTGCTTCCCTTGGACCCAAGGTCTTGGTCAGTCCCACAGCTCTGCTCCTGCGGGGTTGGCGGGGAATGAGGGTCCTGGGGCTCCTTGTCCTGAGAGTTAACGTGCAGTTAGTTATTCAGCTTTCCTGGGGTGACCCTAGAGAGCTGGTGTCCAGAAAGCTGTTGGCCTGTCCTGCTCATCGGCAGGGCTGGGGGTCAGGGCACAGGAGTTCGCTGAATTCATACATTCAGAGAGAGATCACCAAATGCTGGTACAACCCCCTTCCTCAGGCAGGTTATGAAAAGCCAACATGTCCACACCCACGTCTTCGGGTACATTTTTCTCACTTTGATCCTGGACCGTTGGGTGTGGAAGCCATGACTTAGAAATGTGACCTGCCAAAGTCAGGGGTGGGCAGGTGAATGTCACATTCTGCCGTGACTCACTTACTGGCTGTATTTATTACGAGGATAGAAAATTGTTCCCAGTCCTCTTAGGAAGAGTCCTGAGGATATTTCTTTAAAAATCCACTACACAGAGCTGAGCTGCCCAACATGGCAGCCACCAGCCATGTGCAGCTTTTGAGCCCTTGAAATGTGCCCCGTGCAACTGAGGAACTGAATTTTAAGTTTGAATTGAAAAACCTTTCCTCTGTGCAGTTATTGGAAAACATTTAAGTATCATGGAGTGACTTGAGTATGTGAATTTGCTTTTTTCTTTAACTATAAATTTAATGAAACCTAAATACAGATCAAGTGTTTTGGATGAAAATCTCGCACCTGGATTGAGATGTGATTTAAATGTTAAATACACAACAGGTTTCAAATATTTATTATCAAAAATAGAATGTAAAACCCTCATTAGTGATTTTTAATTGACATGTTGAAAAGATAATTAGATTAAATTAATTAGAGGAAATAAAATATGTTTTAAACTTAATTTCATCTGTTTAGTTTTACTTTTATTGTGACTTCTGAAAAAATTAAAAATTAAGTATGGGGCTCACCATATATTTTATAGTTTAGTGCTGTTTTAGAGGATTTTTTTAGCACAAAAAGTACTGAAAGTTCCAACTGTAAACCATTCTAAGATCCCAGCCATGAGTCCTAGCCCCCAGCCTCCATGGTAAATACCCAGAGTCTCTTGTTCATTCTGCTTGGCTGCAGACCTAGGGTAAGAGTACATGGGAATATCTGAAAGATTCTCCCTATGTAAGAGCAGAGAAGGGGAAGTTTTGGGGGAGCTGACACCCTGTCCTTTGAAGCCCCGTTGCCTGCACATGCTCTCCCCTACCTTTCACAGCTCTTTCTGGAAGACCAAACATCAGTCCACTTACAGTATCTTAGTGAGTGTTTAGTTTGGAGACAGTCTCCGCCTTAGACAATTTCACTCTCTGTTTAATCTCAAACACCAGAATGAAGCGTGGAGCATGCAGTCATGGGCGAGTGAGCTAGGCAGCATTGGGGTCCTCGGAGTCACAGGCCAGCCCCAGTGTCCCCATTCCCACCCTGGTCTTGCCCGTGCCTTTCCTGGTTCACTTTCTCTAGGCAGTGTCATTGTAGCTCTTTTTCCCTCTTTTTCTGATTCCCACAGGGTGAAAAAGGCGACCTAGGTGTGATGGGCTTGCCAGGGTCGAGAGGACCAGTGGGCTCCAAGGTCAGTGCGTTGGTCCAGACAAATGTTCCCAGGCTCTGGAGTAGCTGTAAAGATGGGGACTGAGTGGCTGCGTACTGGGCTGGGGACTGTCACAGATGTTGGAGAGCCCAGTGTCAGAGTGCGCCTGTCTCTGCCGGCCCGTTGGGGGATGTCATGCCCTGGGATGTGGGGGTGCAGGGAGGCATTCATGCTGGTCTCCTGAGCTGCGAGGCTAGGCCTCTGTACAGCAGAGCAGATGGAAACTTTTGTTCAGGCCTTTGGGGGAGTCAGAAGAGCAGTGTTCTTCTTAGGCCTGGTGTAAACCCAGCCCTCAGGGACATCTTTCAACTTACGGCTGCAGCCCCTGCCCCTCAAACTTGCAGTGCGACGTGCAGACGTCACACCTCCACAGTCAGGGCTTCCTTCGCTCTGGCACCAAACCCACCGGTCCTCCGGGGCTGACTGTCAACGCACCTTCGCTTTCTTTCAGGGCCACCCTGGATCCAGAGGGGAGAAGGTTGGTGCCCGTCTTGATGGCTTGGTCTGGGCTGCCAGGTCTGGGGTCAGTGATGAGCAGAGGGGTCCCCGGGGGTCTCTCTAGGCGGCAACTGCAGCCAGCAGGCCGAGATGTGCCCCGTCCCTGTCAGTGGCTGGGAGAGGGAAGCGAGGGCCTCTGGGGCAGGCCTGGGGCAGGTCGGGAGGAGCTCCTGGTGGAGGTAGAGGCCCTCACGTGGATCGGGTGAGCAGCTGAGGGTCATGCAGGTGGAGGTGAACGGGGTGCTGAGGGAAGGTGACAGGTGTGGGTCCAAGACCAAGCTTCTACCACACAACCATGTCATCTGTCAAAAATGGGGCAACACAAAACCCCAGCCAGACATTAGGGACACATGTCCTAGAGGATAAGAGAAAGTCTGGGACCCAGAACCTTCTATGGGTTGTCCTCTATTAATGTAAGAGGTCTTTGGGGTCTAAGTAGGAGGTATGTCACAAAGCATTCCTTCCCGGGACCAGTCTCCACCCCTCTGAGTCTGTTTCAGTTTGAAACACTCTGGTTTTCCCCCCATGGTGTTAACTCATAGATTCTCTCCTGTGGTTCCTCCTAGGGGTCCAGAGGTGAAAGGGGGGACTTGGGCCCCAAAGGAGAAAAGGTAATGGGAGCATAAATGGCAAACTACAGTCACCGTGGCAGCCCCTGCCCACCCCATCTTGTGGCTGGCTGGCTGGCTGACTGACTATCTGACTGACTGACTGGCTGACTGGTTGATTAACTGGCTGATTGACTGGCTGCTGACTATCTGACTGACTGACTGACTGTCTGTCTGTCTGACTGACTGTCTGTCTGTCTGACTGGCTGGCTGGCTGATTGACTGGCTGTCTGGCTGTCTGACTGACTGGCTGACTGGCTGATTGACTGGCTGACTGACTATCTGAATGAATGACTGGCTGGCTGGCTGTCTGACTGACTGACTGGCTGTCTGACTGGCTGATTGGCTGTCTGGCTGTCTGGCTGTCTGACTGATTGGCTGTCTGGCTGGCTGTCTGTCTGACTGACTGGCTGACTGGCTGACTGACTGGCTGACTGACTGAATGAATGACTGGCTGGCTCAATGACTGACAGGGCTCTATCTTGAAAATGGCTGACCAAGCTCTTCACAGCCCTTCCAAGCATTATTTCAGAGGAGTCACTGTGTTTGTTGTTCTCTTCACAGGGTTTCCCAGGATTTCCTGGAATGTTGGGGCAGAAAGTAAGTACCTAGAAGTAGTAAAAATAGGCCTCAGTAATGAATTAGACCCTCTAAGTACAGCAAAAAGCGGTCTGCCGCTCCATCCTTCAGGGAGGGAATCAGTTGTCGCTGTGGGAGGTTCTGGTTGGGAAGGAACGTGTTCCTGAGACGTCCCTCCAGCTCAGCGGGAGGAAAGGACGCCCACCCGAGTGGAGAGAGGCCTTCTCTGCACCTCCTGTCCTTAGGGCTGTGGGACTGCTCACAAGCAGAAGGCCTGGTGCCCAGGGACTCAGACTGGAGCTGTGCGCGGGGTCGGGCGTCCGCGGTTAAAGCCGCTGCTGCCCGCACGCAGCTCGGCTCCCTCGGGGGCGCCCCTGCAGCCCGGGGCACGCAGAGTTACTTCAGTGGGTTTAGATGGCTCAACGGTCTTTATTTGATATTTACATTTTTAAATTTTAAGTATTTATTTAAGTATTTAATGGGATTTCATGGATATGTTGCTTGGGACAAGGCTTAATAAAAAAGGCTGTAACCCAGTTGACTTAAAAAATACTCAGTGAGTAACAATGGAGTGGGGTGCAGATGTGATGAAAACTGTGAACATGGCAGCTGACTGACAGATTTTTAATGTTAGCGGTAAATTTTCCTTCGGGTCAGGGTCTGGGGAAGAGGACTGGCGGGAGGGTGAGGGGAGGTGTCAGAGAGCAGAGAGAAAGACTGTCTGAACAGCCACGTCCAACACCCACCAACCTAATGGCGGTTCCTCGGGCTGTAAGGTGTTAACACTGGAACCTCGTTTTTCCCTAAGCCTCAGAGTGTGATATTCTGCAAACAGGCAAATGGGATGCTCTCTTAGGATTCTAATTTTTTTTTCAAGTTTCACCCTAAAGTTTTATCCTCCAAACTTGAACGATTCTGTAATCTGACTGCCTCCCCTCAGTAGATCCTATTTAAATAATGTCAGTCATCTGACAGTATTATAATTTATCCCGGACTGAAGCTGTCAAAAGCTCGGTGGCTGCTCCCCTACGTAGAGTGTTGGGTTGCAAAGAAATAGATGAATTATCTGAGCAAATGAAAGGAAACATTAAAAGAGAGAAATAATTTTATTAAAAAATATTTAGCCCAGGTTTTCATTCAGTGCCACAGAGGACATCAAGGAATACTGCATCACTGTAAGATTAAGTCTGGCAGCTTCTCTGGTCTCTGCCCTATTTACTAGACTTGCTGTAGAGAGTTCTCTTCCCTCACGGCAGCCTGTTTTAAGACGGAGCTGATATTATAACCTTAATTAGGTCTTAGGAGAGAAATTAGATCAAGACATTACTGGCTGCTTCCAGCTGCTGGTGAGAAGGACCACACTTCCTTCAGACAATGTTCCCCCCGCCAAAATACGCTGTTTGGGCTGCTGGGTTCTCCCAGCCACACACGACACTCCTCAGCCCCCTCTAAACAGCCGAGGGAAACCATGCAGACATCAGGGCCACAGAGAAGCCACCCAACCCTCTGACACTCTCTCCCTGCCTGGCATGTCGAAGGACCGGACGGATTGGAAAGAAATCGCAGATTTAAGGACACTTCTTGGCGAGGCAAGATGTTGAAAGCCTGACAGATTCGTGACATTGGCTGAGCTGACGGGTAATCTCAGAGTTTATGCCCAATCCTCACTGAATACTGGTGTCCCCTGGAATTTTCCGTTGTGTTGCAGCTCCTCCGAGCTCCCAGCCAGAAGCTGTCAGGGCTTCCTCGTTGTCTCAGAGTGGCTGGAGCAGCTCCTCACGGGCACTGGCTGCTCAGTCACGGACACTGTCACGGTTCCAGCTGCTAAACTTGGCTCGTGGTGCTGCATCCGGGGCTGCAGCAGGACTGCTGGGGGTGGGAGTGATGCCCTGCGGTGGTCACGATCCAAAGAAGCCACAAGTGGGCCTGGAATCCTGGAAGAACCAGGAAGGAGGAGAGAAACCAAGATGGAGAGATGGGTTTTACTAAGGCTGGCCTCAAACTCTGGAATTCTGCACTCGGTGCATTTGGTTCTCACAGTTCAAAATAGGGCTTCTCCACCAGGAGTATTGCTTTCCATGCCTCTTTGAAGAATTCTGTTGAGTATCTGAACTTATGTCTGAAACATCTCCCCCCGACAAAGAGTTTGTATCTGAATCTAGTGGAAGTGAGGTAGAACCCAAGCCCATTTCGGACTGAAGAGTGAGGAGATGCAGAACGTGGGCAGAAACTTCCTGAAGACGACCATGGTCAGAACTGCCTCCGACCGTTCAAAAACCCACAGATTTGAATCTGTGCTAAATAGAAAATAAGACACAACGTAAAATTTCAACAAAAAGAGCAAGCCCTTTTCCCTGATGCTGCCGCAGGCACGTGCGACAGAAACATAGGTGGTTATTTCGGACCCCAGGATGTGTGCTGCCTGGTGTGCAGACGCCCCCTCAGATGGCAAATCCCTCCCGGGGCAACCCCTCCTCCCCTCCTCCTCCATGAGGAGGACTCATCGCTCTCCTGTCTCCCGGAGCAGCCCACCTGGGAAAGACTGGGAAGGACCAGGGACCCTGCCCTCCTGGCCCGTGACTGGACAGAGCTGGACAGACCACATTCCCCTCTTGCTTCTCTTTTCTTCCTTCCAGGGTGAAATGGGGCCAAAGGGTGAGCCTGGGATGGCAGGACACCGGGGGCCCACGGGAAGACCAGGAAAACGAGGCAAACAGGTAAGGACCCCGAGGGCTGACCATGTCCCTGAGGTCACCCTCCTGACCTGGAGTGGGGTGGGACAGGGACACTCCGTGGACGCGGGCAGCATCCTCTGGGCGGGTGGGCAGGGCAGCGCCACTTCTGGGGCACCTGGGCTCTCGAGGCTTAGCCAGGGTTTGAGGCGGGTGGGGTAGTCCAAGTGTCCAAGTCTGGAAGCAAGGGTGCACCTTCCGTCCATAGCATGGGTCTGTCTTAACCAAAGCAGAACCAGATCTGCTTGTGTGCCCAGAAAACCTGCCTTTTGCCTTGATGCCCAGACACAGATGGAGTTCTGGAATCAGCCCAGATAGTTCCCTGCTGGTCAAGGGACTTCTGGTCCATTGGTGAAGGACCCTCTTTATCGGCACTACTCAGGGTGTCAGGGGATTTTTCCTTCTGAATCCCCCTAGGCAGCAGGCTCTTGTGTCAAACCACATGCTGTGAGTGGAGAGGAGAGAGGACGGTGTTGGCCTGGGCTGCTCTGAGCCACCCCAGTGCCACAGGGAACCGCTCCTCTTTGTGAGAATGGACTGCCCTCCTGAGGCCAGTGCCCCTTCCTCTTTCGGCTGTCAGTCTGTTGGCATTTTATCTCCTTTCCCGTTATATGTGTGACATATGATCATCACAGAAAACGGAGAATTCAGAAAAACAGAAAGGAGATGATCTAAAGATTTAACACCCTGCATAACCACGTTAGCATTTTGGTATACTTCCTCCCAGTGTCATTTCTTCTGTGGACTTGCCAGTCATTTGTTCCTTTTATAGCCAATATACAGTTATTGTATCTTAAATTTTTAACTTAAAAATCACAGTGTACACGTTTTTACTTGTTACTGCAGATATATTCATTAAGCATTTTTTATTGAAGTACAGTCAATTTACAATGTTGTGTCAGTTTCTGGTGTACAGCATAATGCTTCAGTCACATATACATACATAATTCATTTCCATATTCTTTTTCATTCTAGGTTACTACAAGATATTAATATAGTTCCCTGTGCTGTACAGTAGGACCTTGTTGTTTACCTCTTTTATATATAGTAGTGTGTATCTGCAATTCTCGAACTTCCAATTTATTCCTTCCCACCCACTTCCCCCCCAAATAACCATAAGTTTGTTCTCTATGTCTATGAGTCTGTTTCTGTTTGGTAAATAAGTTCAGTTGTGTCATTTTTTTTTTTTAGATTCCACATATAAAATGATATCGTATGGTATTTTCCTTTCTCTTTCTGGCTTACTTCACTTAGAATGACAATCTCCAGGTCCCTCCATGTTGCTGCAAATGGCATTATTTCATTCTTCTTTATGGCTGAGTAGTATTCCATTGTATAAATACACCACATCTTTTTTATCCAGTCATCTGTCGATGGACATTTAGGTTGATTCCATGTCTTGGCTGTTGTAAATAGTGTGCTGTGGACATTGGGGTACATGTATCTTTTTGAATTAAGGTCCCTCCAAATATATGCCCAGGAGTGGGATTTTTTGGATCACATGGTAAGTCTAGTTTTAGTTTTTAAAGGAATCTTCATATTTTCCATAGTGTCTGCACCAGCAGTGTGGGAGGGTTCCCTTTTCTCCACAGCCTCTGCAGCATTTATCATTTGTGGACTTTTGAATGATGGCATTCTGACTGGTGTGAGGTGATACCTCATTGTAGTTTTGATTTGTATTTCTCCAATAATTAGCGATATTGAGTGTTTTCATTAAGCATTTTTAAACTTCTTTTTTAAATCTCTGCATCGGATCTTAGTAAAGGAGTCACTGGTGGGTTGCTTGGACAAGGGAACCCTAACCAGACGCTATGTAACACTGAGACCTACCCGTGTGGTGGGCACAAGGCTTATCCCATTCTTAAATTTCCATTCTCTCCTTTGGCTAGATCCGTGGTTCTCCAATTTTAGCTTACATCAAAATCGTCTTGGGGTAAGTACAGATTCCTGCCCCAGGCGTAACGGTTGTAGTTCCAGATTTGTGTCTGCTTGTCTGCAGCACCTTGGCCTCTCTGCCCAGAGGCTCTGACACAGCTGGGGCTTCGGCGTGGGCTGTCGCTGTGTGTAGGGCTGTCCCCGTGAGTCTGACCTGGGCCGGGCTCTGAGCCATGGGAACACTACGAAGCCAGTTCCGGCCTTTCCGAAGTGAACTTAGGAATGACACAGACTCCAACCCGGATACATCAGATTCCACAATAACTTAAAAAAATTTTTTTAGACAGTTTTTCTTCATTATTTATTTGACAGCACTAAGTGCTTTATGAAAAGAGCTGAGGGCAGCTTCTCTTCTCTGCGCCTGAATCAGACATGACACCGATAAACCACGAGGGGGCATGAAGACACATGATTATCCTGGGATAACAGAAAAGATGCCACGAGAACTTCTGACATCACAATGTTCCCGTTCAACTTTTAAAGCTTTACAGTTGGTGGCATGGTCCTGGCTTCACAATGATGCCATAGATAACCAATTTCCTGAAAACTAGGCTCAGAAAAAGAAGAAAAAAAGGGGAAAAAATCTTAAAGAAAATATGTTCTCCCCTACTGCTGTGTCCCATCCAGAATTTTTTCTGTTTGGGGTTCAAGAAGCCAGCTGGCTTCTGTCGTCCAGTTCCTCCCTTGGGCAGTGTCTGTCTTGTCCTGCTCAGGGCTGAAGCCAAGAAGGCTTCTTGACCCTGTTGAGAATGATTCTGTTGGAGCAACTGTAAAAACGACACCAGAACCGTGTCTGGGAGCTCAGAGAGGTTAGGGGAATGAGCCCATCTTCCTGCAAGATGTTATAAACGACCTGAGCGTATCCCAAAGCCCGGGGCTTGTCTAGTCAGCAGAGGCTTGAGCATCAGCCTTGGGAACCTGGCTTCGTGCTTTCTTTTCACCATGAATGAATTGCCCAGTGGGTGCAGAGTGTCTGTTGAGCCAGTGGGGCTAAGCATTTCTGGAGGTTACTGTCAGTCAACCCACATCCTGGAATCAAATCCAGATCAGAACTCCAGATCCAGAAGGACTACAGAGAACACCGACCCAGTTCCCTCCACGGAGTCGCCAGGAAGCCGAGGGTCAGAGGGTCCCCAGGACCCTCAGCCGAGCTGTCTTGGGTGTGAGAAATTAGAGACTCAAAACCAGCTTTTCCCCCTGGAGAGCAGCTCTTGACTTGATCATCCAAACCTTCAGTCAAGGAGCCAGAAGAACTTCCTGAACAGGAGTCACCAAACTCTGTGGCAATAAAGGAATAGAGTGTGCTTTTCCTGGAAGGCACTGCTCTGTGAGTCCTGCTCAGAGATGGGCTGTTCTGAGCAGATGGCCGAGAATATTCCATTCCTGCTGAGGCCACCACGAGGAGCTCTTCCAGCTCCTTCAAGCTGTGGTGCTTCCCATGCCGGCTGACGTGGCTGTTAGGAAAACAAGACTTGACCACGGCTATATTGAGATGGTGTGACTTCCTCAGCCACCAGGGCCCCATCTTGGTGCCTCACAGGATGCTTCAGCTTGGCCAAGGCTCAAGATCCCTCCATGAGGAGAGAATTGGAGACAGACTCTGACCTCCAAGTCCCAGATTAAGAGTTTAAGAGCATCTTGGACATTGCCGAGAGAGCCTCCAGGGCCCTGGTGATCAGGCGGCAGGTCACACGTCACCATTGGGATGGAAAGGAGGCCGGATTCTCATCCAGGTGGGCAAGGCTGCCAAGCGCCAGCGTCTGAAGGGGACCAGGCTAAGTCCCTCAGGCACCAGTCCCCATCCTGGGTAGCCCAGGGCAAGAGCGGACAGTTAGCAATGTGTTTGGGGGAAGGACCTCCAGCCTGTGCCAGCCTTGGTTTCTGGGGTCGTTCCTAAGGGCAGCCCTGGGTGGCGGGGAATGTTTGCTCTTAACCCTCCCAGAGCAGGCGGGGGGAGGACACCCCAGGTGGGACGACCATACCTGCATGTGTGCCACTTGTTAACAATCAGGACTCCTCTACACACGTGAAAGAGGTGAAACCAGGCGGGTTGCCGTGGTCATCAGCCCTGGGTTCTGCACAAACCACTTTTCCCCTCTGACATCTCTGTTAGCCTCACGACAAGCCTGAGCAGGTGTCTCTCACCTGGCTCCATTTCACAGATGAGAAAATGGAGGCGCAGAGCAATGACATGAGTTCCCCGGTCTCGTGGCCAAGATGAAAACCCAGAGCTGTTACCTTGGAGCCAGCAGGCCACGTCCCCTTTGTGCGTTCAGCTTCTTCCTCCTCCCTCTTTGATCCAGGGGAGGGAGGGGAACAATGTGGACAGATTCCAGCCCATGGGGAGCTGCTGTCTCCTGGAGAGACACCGATGCAGTGACCACACGAAGGAGCGCGGGTGGAGTCATGATGGGGGATGGATTCCAGGAAGGAGAGGGCCTTCGACCAGAGAACGGACTTGATCAGGTCAGGAAAGGCTTTCCGTGATGGTGATGCTTTAGCTCAGAGAGGAAGGAGGGAGAGTTAAGCAGGCAGAGGGGCGGGAAGAGGAGTTATGGGCAGAGAGGCGTCTTGAGAAGGGAAACAAAAGGCTTGGTGCTCTGAAGACCAAAAGCACTGGAAAGAAGGCCAGGATAAGCGGGGAAAGCCCACTGGGCAGGGCGGCGGGGGGTTTGTCCTGAGAGCAACGGGAGGCCACAGGGGAGAAACAGCTCTCGTGCTGAAACTGAAAAGGTCCTACGAGCATGCGGAGGCCTGGAGCCAGATGATTGTGTGAACCCCTGCTCTTTGCTTGAGCCTCTGTCCCTTCACCTGCCTGGTGACGGGAATGGGTTGGATTGGTTCTGATTGTTTTCAGGACAGAGCAAGAGTGACTCTGTAGAAAACAAACTTATGGTTACAGGAGGAGAGAGGGACAGGGAGAGGGGAAAATTAGGGGTGTGGGATTAATAGACACAAACTACTGCACACAAAAGAGAGAAACAACAAGGACTTACTGTAGAGCACAGAGAATTATACCCAAATTTTGTTATAACCTGTGTAATCTGCAAAAAAAAGTAATCTGCAAAAAAAAAAAAAATAAAAAGCACCCAATCACTATGACGTACACCTGAAACTAACACAATATTGTAAATCAACTGTACTTCAGTTAAAAAAAAAAAAGTAATGCCTATAGACTTGCATCCATCGCTGTCTCAAATGTCACTTGCCACAAGGTTTTTAGGAGCTTGGGGGTCCCCCTGGGACTGTATCCTCCCCTGGGCACTTGCTCCAAAGTGCAAGTGGTCCCCAACTTAGAGGTAAGTGGGGAAGGAAGTTTTCCGTGTCATGCTGTTGTAACAGCTTCTGTCTTCCTCTCTGTCAGGGGCAGAAGGGAGACAGTGGAGTGATGGGCCCACCAGGCAAACCTGGGCCTTCTGGTCCACCTGGCCGTCCAGGTCCCCCAGGCCCCCCGGGCCTCCCATCTGCAGGTAAGAGCTACCCCTCTTCACCGGATAGACCGTGTCATCCTTCTGGCCAGCCTCCCAGAGAGGGCACAGGGTGTCAGCAGAGGCCTGCCTTGTGTTTTGAGTTAGAAATGACCCAAAGCATTTCAATATGTTGATAATTTCTCCACGATTTAGCTTCTTCAAATTTTACCCAAGAGAGATCAACACAATTCTGGCTCTGTTTTAGCATTCTGGAGAACAATTAGAGGAGAAGAAAAAGAAAAAGAAATTACACTGGTGATGCCATTTCTACTTTAAATGAAAAATGGCAGGTGCCTATTTCATCAACTAACACCATTTTCTGGAAAAATATTTCATGGCTCCAAGCAATTCTCTTAGATCTAGAAGTAAAGACAATGTTGTAAATTTTTCTGTCTTACAAGGTGTTATGAAAGGGTCCTTACTGATTTTCATTGAATATGGGAAGAAATCTCTAAAAAGAAACAAATGTTTACATTGAAGAGGGCAGAGGAAGGCCGCTGCCTTGCTTCACCTTGTCTCACTGGCTGAGCCCAGGCTCCAGTTTAGTTTGCCAGCTCCAAGTAAGGCCTCTCATGGCACATCGTCTGTATGAACAGCAGCTCCAGGCCCAGGAATACTGTTTCCTGACAGTGCAAGATTCTTTGTCCTCAGTTTTAAAGGGATCCAAATTTTTCTTCTAATTTTACAGTGCACTTTTCCCCACCGTGCTTATGGGAATATATTTACAACCACATCATGGGATGGCCACGAAATGTCATTTTGTTAGATCCTTTAAGCCCAGTTAAAACTGGCCCTGCGACTCCATCCTGCCGGGCTGGCAGGAGAAGTCAGTGTCGGGCATTATTGGGGTTTTCTTCCCTTCTTCAACTGCCACAAAGCAGTGGGGGCCAAAGATCTGGGGAGTTATGGCAGAGAAACATCAGGGGAGGGCCCTCCAGCCTTTGACCCGCCCTGTTCAACTCTGAAATGGCCGTGGTCGGAGGCCGTGTGCTCAGACACGTGACCACCTTCCTCCTGGCAGGCTTGGGCAGCAGATCATGTCCAAGGCTGAGAATCCTGGTCCCCAGCGTTCCACTTCCCCAGGAGAGCCCACAGCCGCCCCTTCTGAGATCTCATCTCTTCTCCAGGATTCAGGAGTCCCTGTCCCTCCCCTGTCTGCTGGGACCCCTCCTCTTCTGACCTCAGCCCCTCCCTCCTCACACTCCTCCTACACCGCCCCTCCCTGAGGAGCTTTTCTCTTTTGAGAACAGAAAGCAGAAAGACAGAAGTCTTCAAGTAGTCAGCAAGTCTTAGCAAGGGCAAGAAAGCCGTAAAGTCTTGCCACCTCCTTGAAACTGGGAGAGGAAAAAGTAACGGGAGAACGAGCGTCAGTTACTGTGATGCTAGCCGTCCGGCCGCACCTGTTTCGGTTTGTTAGGGGAGCTGGACGGAGGTGCAGCTCAGGCCCTCTGTCCACGCCCCCTGACCCATGTCCCTGAGTTGACCGGATGATCCAGGGAAGGTTGTTCCTGTGGGTCCTCTGCCTCCTTGTTCTGGTTGCATGACATTCCCCGAGCCCATGACCTCGTGCCGCCTGCGCCAGGGATGGCGAGCATGGCCTGAAGCCTGGGCTTTGCCTGGAAGGGACTCTCTCAGGCTATTTAGGGGCTCACAAAACTGAGGACTAGCCGGGGGGGGAGTGGGGTTGGGAGCAACCTCAGCAAACGAAGACGTCAGTGGTCTCGCTGTGCATATCTGACTTGAGTCCTGGTTCCCTCCTGGGGCCTGGAGACCCTCGGCAGCTCACGGAGATGCCCACTGTTCTGTCTTATCGTCTCTGGTTGTTTGCGACCCCGTCCCTGCAGCAGGGTCAGCGTGATCCTACCTTCTCTCCTTGGCCTTCCAGCTCCCTCTCATGCAGCTCGTTTGCCCACCCCCTCCTCCCCAGACCCCAGCCTCACTGCCCTCTGCCCTCCAGGGGACTCTGCTCTCTGGTGAGCACATTCTCACCATCTCTCTCTCACGTGGCCTGAAATAGCTCTCCTGTCATCTTCTGGTCCACGCCACCAAATCCCCTCCTTCTTCCAAAGCCCTCTCTTCAGTAAGGCCTTCCTTATCCCTCACCGGGTGGGTGTCCGGCCCCTGGCCCCAGTCCCACGTGGCGTCTGCTGTGGCCCCTCCCCTGGTGACTGTCTTCTGCAGATATGTTTCCTCTTCCAGGTGGCAGGTCCTTGAGGCACAGTCTTGGCCGAGTCAGCTCTGCCTCCTCATGGCATCTGGCAGGTGGGGTGGGCGGGGCCGGCCCCAGCAGGGGCTCCCACACCTGGGTTACCTTGGCTCTCAGTCTGTCCCCATGGGTCACCGCACAGCAGGCAAGCAGGAAGCGGGCCACCTCTCTGACTGATGTCCCCTCCCTGTGCCTGCCTTTGAGTCCTTCCCTTCTGGGGAACCTCCCAGGATGAGAGGCTGAAGAAAATGGGGCCATAATCCTGCTCTTTGGAAACGTTTTTTGGGGGCTGGGGAGAGAGGGGGTGGGAGGAGTTTAAAAGAGAACTTCCCTTTGCTTGGGACCAGCTGGAGCACCATCAAGGGGTGGGGACAGAACCTTTGAGATCAAAGTCCCAGACTCACTCTCAGGGAACAAAGGATGTGTCTTCCTGCCTCTGAGGTTCTGTACACTACTTCCCAGAGTTCCAGAAGACCTGCCCCAAATCCGTCTTGGGATATCCGTGGTCTCTGTGGACCCCGGGTTCCACTCCCCTGGTCTAGTTCAGGCCTCCTCTTATAGATAAGAACTGTGGGCCTCAGAAACTGCACACACACCCCCAAGGTCACACAGCTGATTGGCGGCCACTCTTGGTCCTGAGACCTTCCTACATGGTCGTGCAGCCTCTGAGGGGCAGAGTGTAGGACCAGGGGATGTGGAGACTATTCTGTGGTCCTCTGCCTTCCCCAAGACCCCTGCTCAGACCTGCTCCCGCCAGCAGAGATGGGAGGCTCCCTGGGCAAAGATGGAGAGCCAGGTCCTCGGGCTCTCATGGATGGTGGAGAGGCCAGGCCCACCGGACAAGTTCCGAAAGGCCAAGCTGGGGAAGTTTGGGTCAATGCAGGCTATCAGGAAGCCCCCCAACAGCTGGGAGGACACGCAGAGAAATGGCTGTGGTGGCGGGAAGCAGGCTCCCTGCCACATCCTGCCGTCCCGTCTGGAGCCTCCTCTGCATCTGCGTCTGCTGCCTGGTGCTCAGGTGGGATGGTGCTGGGGTGGAGGGGGACTTTTTTGTCACCCAGGTTAACCAAGAAAGAGGGACTGGCGGGGTGGGTGAGGGAACTAGGGCAAAATGTCTGTAGGATGTAATTTGCAACGACCAGATTAGAAATTTGGCTGAGTCCTTCCTGCACCCAGGCCAGGTATAAGTGAATCAGCATGGTACCTGGGGATTGCCAGCTTCCTGCGAGCATCAGTATTCTTGGCCACGTGTCTTTTGAACATCAGAGTGTTAAGTCAAACATAAATTCAAATCTCAGCCTCACCACTAAGTAGCTGGATAACTGGACACACTCCTGAATCTCTCTGAGGCCATGATTCTGGAGGTGTCATCGGGGCTGCAGAGCCTGCGGGAAGTTTGCTCCCATGCCTTCTCGTGCCCTCGGTTGCAGGGCCTTCCCACCTCATCTTCCCCAGGTGCTTGCCTCCCCGCAACATTCCTGGGCTGCTGGAGGCTCTGTCTGTCCAAGCTCCACTGAAAATATCAGAACATGAGATGGGTGCCCCTCCCACAGGATTGCAGTCGTATTTCCTGTTAGAACAAACAGCCCTCACTTGGTATCAGGTGCTGGCAGGCCTCCCTTCCCCTCAGGCTGGCAGCGTTCTGGTCCCGGCCATCTCTGTCCACCAGCTCAGGAGGGCTCGGGGTGCGGGCCCTCGGACTGGGGTCTCCTCCTCCAGCTGCAGCCGCTTCCCCGGGGGCCCCGAGGTCATTTTTCCCTGCCCTTGTGGGACCTGCAGACCATGTCCCCAGTGGCTGGCTGCCCTGGATACAGTTCTACAACCTGACACCAATGGCTGGCCAGTCTCCCAGCTCCCCCGCCTTCCCGGGAGGAGGGTGCGTCCTTATTTCCGTTTTCAGTCCCCGTGTCCCCTCGCTTCCTGCTGGGAGGCTCTGGCACTTTCCTGCCAGCTGGAGCTCTAGTCTTTCTTTTCCTTCCGGTCAGTCTGCACTCATTCATTCAGTCATCTGACATGTACGGTGCCTCTGCTGGTTACCCCCTACTGGTGAGTGAGGACAGGCACCCACCTGCCCTGTTGACGCTGACGTTCTCCTGGGGGAGACCGACCCAGACTGGATAATCTCACAGTGGATACAACCAGAGATGAGTGCTGGGAGGAAAAGTCCACGAGACTGTATCTGATGTGGACGGGAGGGAGCGTGAGGAGGCAGAGAGGCTTCCCTGAAGAAGTGATGCTTGAACCCAGATCAGGAGTGAGTGCGGAGGCACCTGGGAGAGGGGTGGGGACAGCCTGCTGGGGGATTTTGTGCCAAGACCATTTACTGGGACTGGCGGCTCTCAAACTCGGCGCTCATTGGAACCATTGTGAGAGCTTTGAAAAGCACAATGCCTGGGTGCTATTCTCAGCCATCCTACTGGAATTGGTCTGGAGGGTGGCTGGGGCATCAGGGCCTTGAGAAGTCCAGGTGAGACCTACTCCCCAGCAGGGCTCCCACTTTGCAGGGAGTAAAGTTCCTGATCACATCTTTCCAGGACACTCTCTTAGTATCAGGGAAGAACAAACAGGCCTGGCATTTTCAGACATTCCATTTTCTTCCAGAAGGATTAAAGAAACCCATATTCAGAAATCCCTTTGTAAAGATCCCGTATATAAGAACAAAATCAAATGATTCAGCAAATAATAAACGTTATGAGTCAGCAAATAATAAACGTTATGAGTCAGCAAATAATAAACGTTATCAGCCAGCAATGGGGTCATCAGCCAGAAGACCCCCTTAATAATGGTCTAAACAAAAAGGGGACTGTTTTTCTCATACAACAAAGAAGTCCAGAGGTGGACAGTGGCTGGCTGGGGTTCAGCCTCTAAGTGTCACTATCAGGGCCCCAGGCCCACGAGGCCCTGGTTTTTTCTGCATGTTGGCTTCTCTTCTCATGTTTGTTACTTCGCGGTTGCAGCATGGCTGCTGTAGCATCAGACATCTTGTCTGTCTTCCAGGCAGGAAGGAGGAATCTCTGTCTCCCATCATCTATGTTTCTCCCCTATGAGGATAGACTTTTCCAGATGTTCCCCCTTCTCCCACCACAGACCTTGCATTAGTGAACACTGTGGCACATAGTCACCTCCAGGGGCATAGTCTTCTGGAGTTCATGCCATCTGTCTGGTCTCGAAAGTATAGAGAGAGGGAAGGGAGAAAGAGGGTCAGGAAAGGTGCTGCCACACCCAGTGTGGTTAAGGAAGCACCACTTCCTCCAGACCTTGGACCGCAAGGTCTCTCCTCCAGGCCTACCGGAGATCCTGTGGACTTCAGACTCCTTTCTGTCCTGAAGGTTGCTGACACCTCCCTGGGCTGTTTGGTTTCCTCTTCCTTTGCTCTAGTAACACGGCCCTCTGTTGCTTCCTAGGACAACTTGTAATGGGACCCAAGGGGGAAAGAGGATTTCCCGGGCCTCCAGGAAGATGTCTTTGTGGAACTCCCACAAATGTGAACAACCGTCCCTATGGGGAGTCGGCGTATGGGCCCAGTTCCCCGCGAGTCCCCGTGGTAAGGCTCTTCTGGGAGGAATCTGGGGAGGTGACCCGTCACCCGATGCCACCCTGCGCTTAGTAAAAGCCTTTTAGTAAAACTTATTTCCCCATTATACCGGACAAACTCATTAGAGGAAATGGGAAAATCAGAAAAAACAAAAGAAGAGAACCAAATTGTCCATTTGGTTGTGGGTTCATTTTGGAGTATTTTCTTGGTCTTTTTGAAGAAACACAAATTACAGAAAATTTCAAATAAACACAAAAGCAGAATTAATAGTCTAATGGACCGCCACATCCTCTTCACCCAAGTTCAACAACGATCAACTCTTGGATTTTTCTGAAGTAAACCCTGGACGTCAGTTTGTCCTTTGCAGGGAGATATGATAATCTGTCTGTCATGTGGCTGTGCTATGGTTCATGAAATCAGTGCGCTGTTGTCACGTATGTGTCAGTGCACCCAAGCTTTCCCCTGATGTAAACAGCACCGTCTGAACGCCTCTGAGCATCAGAATTGTGCTAAGCATCATTTCTACATGTTAAATGACTGGATTAGATGACATCTTTATTTAAGTCTTTATTTAAGTACCAGTTTACACGTTTAAAAGTTTTAAACCTCGGCGGACATTTTTATTTCGGTCTCAGACACCAGGAACTGGATTGGGAGGGTATGGGAGTGGACAGGCGTCACCCATGCAGGAGGGACCCGGGAGTGTGACTCCCGACCCCATCCCCTGAGCACCGGCCCCAGGACGAGACTGTTTCCTCCTCCGACTCCTCCCCCGTCCCCCGTAGATGTGTTTTCTGGAATCCTCACCAGTGTGTTCCCCCGCAGATTTTTGTGGTCAACAACCAGGAGGAGCTTGAGAGGCTGAACACCCGAAACGCCATTGCCTTCCGCAGGGATCAGAGGTCTCTCTACTTCAAGGACAGCGTTGGCTGGCTGCCCATCCAGGTACCTGGGGTGGGGGTGGCACCCAGGACACACCCCGCCCAGCTGAGGGGCACCCAAAGAAGGAGAGGCCGGCAGTGGGCCCGGCGCGGGGGCCTGTGCAGTCTGCTCCTGTGGGAGACTGAGCCCCCTCACCCCGCTGCTGAGAGCTCTCCGTGGTCCACACATGGAGCCTCCGCTCTGGGCCCAGGCTCCGGACCGCCCCGCCCTGCCTTCCCGCCACCCCCAGAGCTCTGGGCCACGGGACAGGAGTGCCCTTCCCTCCCCAGGAAGCCGAGGGCTTCCCCCGCCCCCCCCCCCCCCCCACTGCCTGCATCCAGCGCCTCTGCGCCTCTGTCCCCGGCGCCTGCGCTGCATGGCGCGCCCTCCCTGGCAACTGTTCTGTTTCTCTGGCCAGCTGACTCCTCTCTACCCGGTGGACTACGCCGCGGACCCCCGCGGCTTCTGTGGGGACGGGGTCCTGCAGCCTGGGGAGGAGTGTGATGACGGCAACGCGGACGCGGGTGACGACTGCATCCGTGAGTGGGGCCAGGCCGGGATGCCCGCTGCGCTGGTTTGGGGCAGTTCCAGAGCCACAGCTGGGCTGCCGGGGCACCGCCCTCCCCACTCTGGCCAAATGTGGACCTGCCATGCACGCATGGCGATGGGGTCGGTGTCAAGGATCTTGGCCCCAGAGAAACCACCAGGCCCCCCGTCTTCTCTGAATCTTGCAAAACCCACATCCTGATCCACGTTCTTTAGCAAAAGAGAAAAGCGCTGCAGGACTGAGGGCAAACGGGAGGAGCCAGGCACCTGCACGAGGACCCGCTCTCAGCAGACAGCCCTGCGGGGGGAGTGGGCGGCCGGAGCCCCCTCAGGCTCCGGATGCCACAGGCTCGGGCAGGCAGTGTAGTGCTGGAGGGCTGCCTCTTTTCCCCTTTTTCTTTTTAATCAAGTGACAGGAGCAGGAGGTGAGGGGTCAGACAGAGTGTGGCTGCAGGTCTCAAAGCCACCAGCTCAGCTTCACGCCCAGAGCAGAGGCTGCGGTGGGTAAGGTGGTGGAGGCCTTGCTTCCCCCACTGACAGAAAGATGGGTGTGATGCTCCGACAGCCAAGCCCTTAGATCCTGGGCAGTTCCTTAAGCTGACATGCGCGTGGATGGTCTTGGGGGAGTAAGGGCTCAGAGCGCCCTCACTGAGTTATGGTGAAGCCTCTGCTGAGAGGAGCCAGGCTGCACTCAGGCCCGAAACATGCGGGTGCGAAGGCAAGGAGCTCAGGGGAGGGTGAGCGTGCCCAGGGTGGGTACGGAGTGGGAGGCAGTCTGTCCTCCCATGTAGCTGCACCTCCCATGACAGTCCCCAGGGTGGCAGTTCCAAGCATGCTGGCTCTGCCTGGGGTCCCTCTGGCCCTGGTGCATGAAGGGACTCGTGGGGTCTGAAGCGCTGTGAAAGCCGGGCGGGGTTTGAACTCCAGGCCCCTCCCCTGGTGTAAGAACTGGACCCCGTGCAAGATGGGCTGGCTCTCGGGGGACCCAGGGTCGCCATCTGGAGGCTTCCTGCAGACAAACAGCGGTCAAGGCTACCTGGTGCCGGCCTCTGTCTCCTGATGCTTGACTCGCGGGAACCTGCAGTGGTCCTGCGATGGGAGGCAGCGTCCAGGCCCCAGGCTTGGGACAGGACACTGGGGCTCCGGGGCCAGTGCTCTCAGTCTCTCGGCCAGCAAGTGGCAGGACTGGGCGGGGGGTTGGTCTCCTTCCAGGGATCATGGCCTGAAGTTTTGTGGAGGTTGGTCCACCAGGGTGCAGGCTCTGGGGGGATCCTTTTTGGCCACAAGGTCCTGCCAGGCTGTTCCCCCTGTCCCCCCTCAGGGTGGCCCTTCTGTGTCCCCTCAGGCTGTCGCCGGGCCTACTGTGGAGACGGCCACCGGCACAGGGGCGTGGAGGACTGTGACGGCTCTGACTTCGGCCACCTGACCTGTGAGACCTATCTCCCCGGGTAGGGACCACTTCCATCCTGCATCCTCTTCGTTTGACAAATATCCCTGGGGGCCCCTTATGTACTTTCTAGACACTGAGAGAGGGTGATACGTAACAGAGCTCATGGTCCCTGCTCATGTGGGGTCGGGGAGGCGATGAACACATGACCCTTCAGGCCCCCAGCTCCAGCCTGGGCCCTGGGCCCTGGGCATCAGCAGCACTGTGCTCACCATGGCCCCAGGCGAGCAGCTTCATTCCCAGTGGCTCCCGGGATCATAGGGTCCCTGGGCAGTGGGCCTCAGAGGGGAGCCCAGTGGAGGATGGAGGTATCCGGGCACTTCAAAGAATCGAAATGTGGTCACCCGCAAACTCAGTTTAGGCTGGGCCAGGACCCTTTGCAGCTGCGTGTCCTCCCCCTTGCCGAAGCCAGAGGCTCCTAACAGACACCTGCCAGAGAGCTGGCGGAAGCTCTGAGCAGGTTGGTGCCCCATGAAGACATCTGAGTGTGGACAATCAGACGTGGAGTATAGGCCAGTGCAGCGCAGGGCTCACCGCTGTCTTGGTGTGGTGACTCTCCGAGTCCCTGGGAGCCTCAGGGGTGCATGGGGACGCGGGTGTAGTGCATTACACACTGGCTCGGAATTAGCACCCGGGCTCACAGAGGTGTGGGCTGCGTTGTCCAATACGGTAGCCCCTGGTCACATGTTGCTATTTAAATTTCAATAAAGTTAAAAACCCAGTTCTTCAGTCGCACTAACCTTATTTCGGGAGCTCCACAGCTACGTGTGGCCAGCGGCCGCCATGCTGGGCGGCACAGAGGCAGTGCAGGGTGTCTGACGGACTTTGCTGGGAACCTCTCTGGCCTGGAGAGGTGGGCGACTCCCTCAGAGACGCTGCGTTCAGAGCACAGTCGCCTGCCAACCCAGTGTTCCCAGGTCCCTCGGCTTGACTTGGCTGCCCCAAGCCCCACACCCCACATGAGAGTGAGAACAGTCTCTGAGGAGCCCTTGGCCCTCAGTGAGGTGGCAGCAGGGGCAGCTGGTTGGTGAGGTTTGACCAAGGTCATGAGAGGTGGCCTTTTAGAATGTGGCTGTGTCCCCAGCTCCCGCCCACGGCCTGTGTCTGCCTCCCTCAGGTCGTATGGAGACCTGCGGTGCACCCCGTACTGCTATATCGACTCCACGCCCTGCCGCTACTTCACCTGAGGGCCGCCTGGAGGAGGCAGCCCTACCACGGAGCTGGCAGCAGCCCCTCCACCCTTGGCAGACTGACCTCGCCTGTCCTGGTCCAGTTTCCACCACCTTTGAGCGACAGAAACAAGGACAAACTCTTGCTGCTAAGACGTGCTTTTAACTCAGTCCGACTGGAGGAACTTAGGACACTTGCATCCTGTCCTAACCCCAAGTCCCAGGACTCCTCCACGTGCCCAGCCTGGGAACTGCTCCCCGTCGCACCCTCTGGCCCGACAGCCGGCCTGCAGGGCCCTTTCCTCCCGATGCTGTGGACTTGGCTTCGCACTGTTAGACACACACGACTGTTGGAGTTTGCTCTCATCTTGGGGTGTCTGGGGGGCAGGCCTCTCCCCTCCTCTGACCTCTGGGACTGTGAGCATTCTCACCCGGCCCTGGGGACCACAGAGCAGGGACATGGGCCCATTCTTGGGGTGGCCCCCAGCTCTGGGCCTGCCCAGGGACCCCCCAACTGGCCACAGCCCAGCAAGGCCTCCTGTGGATGCGGCCCTCCCAGGAAGAGCCCCCAACTGTGAAAAAGGACTGAGGATGCCGCCCAGCCCGCGCTTTGCCCCGGGGGGTGCTTGCCGTGCGAAAGAAAGCAGGGCAGTGGCCTCCCCATCCCTGGCACCGTCCTGACCTCGCAGCTCTGTGCACTTGGGCCTCTGTCTCATAAGCGGCCCTCTGCCCCTCTCTCAGTCAGGAGATTCGCTGGCAGGCAGGCCGTTGGTGGGTCCCTGGGAAAGTGCCGCCTGGTTTCCCGCCTGGCCCCACGACTGAGCATGAGGTGCGAGCTCTGGGCACTGTCCTGTCTGTCCTGAGCGCCAGTCCCGGCTGCCTGCCAACTCCTGTCGCCCTGGGACCGCCTCCTGTGTCTCCGTGGTGCGTGCCCGTGTGCCAGAGCCCCCGTGTCTACAGGATCGTGAGTCCTGCGTGTCCGTGAACCGCCTTTCACCTCCATCTTTCCTGAGTGGGGCTTAGCTTTGTTTGGGAAAGACATCTTTCCCACAGCAGACCTCAAATGGGACGTGCCTGCTGGTCACCAGGTGGAGGGACACTCCTGGGCTCATGTACAAGGCTGTTAACTGTGCCTAAGTCTCAGGCCGTCGGCGTAGTGATGGTGGTTTGTCGTGGGCAGGATCAGCCCAGGGGTGGTGTCCAGAGGGACCACTGGTCAGCCTGGTTCCCTCAGCCTCTACCGCAATTCCTGGGGTGATGTTACATGGCCCACGTCGTCCCATGTGAAGCCACCGCCTTCATACTGGGACCTCCAGATGGGAAATCAGTAAATAAAGGCCGTGTGCTTCCCTATGGTGGCTCTCTCTTCCCTAGGGGTGTGGGGCTGGTGTCCCAGAACTGCTGGCTGGAATGAGAGGTCTGAATTCAAGTCTGCTTCACAGACTCTGCAGAGGGTTCTGGAATGTGGGAGCAGTCCTGCTCCCTCAGGGACGAGGGAGGAAACTGAGGTCCAGGGATGTGGAGGGACTTGCCCAAGGTCACAAAGCCCAGTCTTGCAAACCCAGCCCTGCCCCCAGCTTCGTGTTAGAATCTGGTTGAGGACAGAATGGAGCTCCAAAACAGCCCTGAGACTTGGCCAGGAGGGCACTGCTCTGGGCTCCCTCTGGCTGTGACCAGGCCAGGAGGAGGAGGTCTCTGGGGCCAAGGTGACATTTGTACACTCCATGCTCCAGGTACTGGGAAGCCCTAATTCCCCACCCTAGGGGTCCTGCTTCCTGGGCCTACA
Source organism: Camelus dromedarius (assembly GCF_036321535.1). Taxonomy (NCBI): domain Eukaryota; kingdom Metazoa; phylum Chordata; class Mammalia; order Artiodactyla; family Camelidae; genus Camelus; species Camelus dromedarius. The sequence continues at coordinate 4,664,175 of NC_087437.1, read as the reverse complement.
CAGCCCTCTCCCCCGTCTTTCCTCCTGCATGACTCACACATAGCTGTAAGCATGAGGGGTGGCCAGGACAAGTGGTTTGCAAGGGCCGGAGATGGAGCTTGGACACGCAGGCTGGGGTTTCCTGGGACAGACACGCCGGTTACCCATCACTAGATGTGCGTGGAGGGCATGTGTGGGTCAAACTGCTTAAGAATCTCTAAATCTCATTATATAAATGGGCCAGCCTACACTCCAGTTTTACTGTTTTACTGGGTTGTCGCCCCCCCCCCCCCCGGAGTGGAGGGAACCAGTTAAATTTTCAACGAAGCACCTGTCTTCCATTTGTGTGGTCACAGTGAGCTCTCAGCTGGAGGACCCTGGCAGTTCACCAAGGAGACTGTTGCCCTGGAGCAGCCCAGTTACCACCGTGGGTGCAGAGGGTCTACAGGTGTGGGGCTGTCTCCCCCATCTTCATGGTAACCATTCTGGGGGGGTGTGGCTCCTATGAGAGGAGTGGGTGAAGGACTCCCCACCTCACCCAAGCCCCACCTCGAGGAAGAGGATGGGAGCTCACACTGCCTTCGCCCGAGGGCTTTCTCTCTGGTGGGGAGGGGCCACCTGAGTTCCGTTCAGCCCCAGGCAGCTGACTGATTTTAGAGTCAGACTAGTCTCCAGGAAACAACCTTACCAAGGAAAGAAACTGGCCATTTCCCTTGTCCCCCACCCCCATCCCACTGCTCCCTTCAGAGAAAGGAGGTGCCCACATCACAATGAGGTTATCCCCCGGGACTTCCTCAAGGGCAGCGATGAATGTTCTGTGCTGTTCCACCCCATGGCCAGCCCCACTCCCCTGGGTGCCCTGGGATGGGAAGGTGACAGCAGTCGTGGTGGTCGTGGGGCTCACCTGGGGAGCTGTGTCCCAGGGGAGGGAGTGGCTCCCAAGCTGTTGGGTTCATCAGAACGACCTGGAGAGCTTGTTACTCTGACTCAGCAGGTCTGGGGTGAGGCCTGAAAATCTGGGTTTCTTGCAGGGTCCCAGGGATGCAGGTGCTGCAGACCAGGGACCAAAGAGCCCACTCTGGGGAGAGGGCTCGACCAAAAGCGATGAGGCCGGAGACACAGGGCAGAGGTGGGGACAGGTGTGGGTGGCTTTTCATACACTTTCATTCAGAGGTGGGGTCTACATCCCTTCCCCTTGAATCTAGGTGAGCTTTTGATCACTCTGACCATTAGAACACTGGGAGGTGATGCCGCACCCTCCAGGGCTGGGTCCTAAGAGGCCGCATGGCTCCTCAAGACACTCGTTCTAGGGAAGGCAGCCACCTTGTGAGAAGACAGGGAGGCCACGTGTGGCCCCACGAGCCTGTGTCCAGCCATCGCACCGCAGGGCCAGACACGTGAGTGCAGCCAGCATGGATAGGTTTCTAGTAAGAAAATAAAACCCACAAGACATGAAGTGCAGGGCTGACCTTCACTGTTTACTTAAGTATAGTGATCTTTGAAACCAAAAAAACTACACAGCAAATACTTTACATAAATAAAAACATGCACATCTACTTCATAATTAAGCAAAATAAACTTTCAGGAACAAGATATTAATAACGATTAACGAATGAGACATGAACCCAAGATGGAAGTGGTAAGAGCTGGAACAAGACACATTCCATGACACTTCACTTGGTCTTGTCCACCTACTCAGGCTAAGGCCTGAGTTTCGGGAATCCCACCTTCCTCGCCAAATGGAAACATTCAACTTGGCCGTACCTGACAGATATCCACAGAACAGACGCTTACCCTTTCCAAATTATATAACAAATCCCCCCACTTAACCAGCCTTTCAGATAGAGAAGTAAGGATTTTGGAATTTTCAAGTTTTCCCGCCACTGAAGCACATCCCTATTAATATCACACATAGGAAAAATGATTCTGCTGAAGAAATAAAATGGTAAATGGTTGATGACTGGCACCCGGACAAAGCTCTAGTCTGTTTAAGTTTCCCCAGACTGCGTCTTGACTGCGGCAGGTTGCCATGGCTCCTGAGATACTTGGGAGTTGCTGAGTGGCCCACGACATGGCAGATGTCACACAGAACAAAGAAAAGGCAATTTAAACTATTTAGCTTGAGACTTCAAACCCGTGGAAATCAGCACGGGTAGTTTTCGGCTGTCTCCAAGTGCTGGGAATGTTGGCCCTCCGCGTGCCCCTGAGCTCCGCAGGCTGCTCCCCTGCCCCTCCCTGCAGGCTGTGAGCACCGAGTGTCCCGTGTACACTCCAGGGAAGGAGGGGAGAATGGCGGCTCCTGCTTAGAAGGCGTTCCTGCCAACCAGAGCCCAAGTGAGAGGAAGGGCTGTGTGTGCAGATGGCACTCCAGTTGGCTGAAACCCAGAGGAAGAGCCCAGGAACGGGGCAGCCACAGAGCCCTGGGAGAGGGGCCGGGGTGGCGGTGTGGGGCTGAGAAGGCACAGACCCAGAGAGAGCAAGTCCAGCTCAGCTGGCGGGAGGGCTCTCGTGAGAAGCAGTCTGTGGGGCCAAATTCTGGGTTTCCAAAGAGAAAAGATTCCTCACTCTGTCAGGTAAAGCTGGAGAGGGAGGAGAGGGAACCCTGAAGGCCTGAGCAGAGAACAAGCCTGGAGCTGTGATCACAGATGATACACCAGCAGGGCTGCGCCAGGGGTGACGGGGGGACGGTCCCAGCTCAGCGCACCCGGCTCACCCAGCCCACGGCCACCTATGAGCACTTCCTATGAAATAAACACCTTGACCCGACGTGCCCCAAACCACAGTCTGTCCATATAAATCAGGACTTCGGGCAAAACTAAAAGAGGGAGGCTTAGGTAGACTATTTTTAGTTCAAGTTCCTGGAACCTGCCCCAGCCTGAGCACGCAGAGGGCAGGGAAACCACCCCCATGTCCGGCAACAAGTCTCCCAACCAGGACCTGACCTTCCCTGAGCTGCCGCTACTGAGGAATTAAAAACCAAGTATCTGTTCACTCTAAGTCAGCTCTCCCCACCATGAAGCCCGCTGAAGCCTTGTCCGGGCTCAGACCCCACCTCGGGGCACCAGCCTGTCCCTCTGCCTTTCTGGGTCCAGACCGCTCCCCTCTGGGGCTGGGAAGGGAAAGGCCATCCCCAGGGAGGAGAATTGCTCTTAATGTTCCCGATGCCCACTGAGCCAAAGAAGACGGAGTTTCTCAGAACATGTTCACTCAAATGCCGGAACGGGCTACTCCCCGGGAACGGCGGGCCGGTTTAGCACACGTCCACTGAACACAGAATGTGACTAGTGGCCGGTTTCCTGCAGCAGCGGATTCGCCTGGAAACTGCAACTCCAGAGGCAACCTGTGACTTTTTGCCAGGCGCGGTCTGGGAGCCAGGCACACACAGTGCTTCAGAAGCACGAACAGAAACACCTCACCACACACTGCTGCTTGTTCCCCACTAACAACGCCTATCCAAACCCTGGTGTGGAAACCGGCCGCTGGGTCCTGTGCTCAGAAAGGTTCCTTCCCCTCCCACCACCACCCCTTGGAAGGACACCAGTATGGTCCGTGTGGAACGCCAGGCCTCAGTATGGCGGCCACTGCTTTAATCTGCTCCCCCCGCCTTGTGTATTTAGGGGCTGTTTGGATCTCAAATGGAGCTATAAGTAGCCAACAATTCTGCCTTCTGGAAGCCAATGCAAGTTCCAGCACACAACTCTGATTCCCAAGTATAAGACTCTCTGTTCTAGCAAGTGAGACTCAGGGCAGGGAGCAGTGGGCAAGGCCCAGATGGGGGCCAGACTGGCCGTGAACCAGCCGTATGCTTCCCCTTGCTTGCAGACAAGGGGCTGACCGACAGTGCTGCAGGGACCCCAGGCTGGCTCGGGGGTGGTCAGACGGCTTCCTTACCACTTCAGGGCAAAAGTTAAAGTGGCTTAGACACACTTCTGTGCTGCAGGGGGAGGGCCCCCTCTCCCGCCCTGAGACTGCCTTTTCTTTCACTGGTGCAAAACATCTGGCCAAGCTGGCGGCTGCTGAGGGTTAAAACTGAAATCACTGGCCAGGTGAAGAGACGCCTTTGAGCACCTAGACCAGGGCACGCCTGTCTGTTCTTCATTAACGGTGTTAACCAAATAAGAAAAGATTCTGTTAGTTCTTCTACAGATCTACTGAAACTCTGAAACGTGAAATTGTTCAAAAATTACACGAGAAAATCACCCATCACCACTAAGTTAAAGACATGGATATCCGAGGCCCGAGAGCCTCCCTCCTCCCACAGTCCCCGACCCACCGCATCCTCCCCTTGGCAGCGGGCTCGCGCCGAAGCGCCCGTGCTCACAGCGGCAGGTGCCCTGGACAGCTGGCTCGGAAAGACCCGGCTCTAGTCTTCACTGTCACTGCCAGACTCACTCAGCTGCAAGTCGTTTCCTGTGAAGAGAAAACAGAGTCAAACCAGAGCACACAACTTGAAAACGGCTTCCCTGCCATTCTTTGCTGGATGGAAAAGCAGGCCACTTCAACTTAGTGAGCAAGGAAAACCGAGGTGGCTCAGTGACAAAACGGGTGCAGTCGCCATTTTTAAAGAACTGCTAATTCTGGTGTCGCAAAGCACAGCAACACCGCTCACTGGGACAGAACAGGGGAGGAAGAGAGGCTGGCCAGTTTTTGTATGCGTAAATAAATAGCAAAAAAAATTTATGAATAATTCACTCAGTGTCTAGAACTGTTCACATACGCTGCTTTACAACTAAAACGACACCGAGCTGGGCTCCCGTAGAGCGCGCTCTCCTCACTGCCCACCTCAGGTCTCAACTAACGAGCTCTGTGAAGTCTCCAACTTCTGTTCAGTGTGCAGAATTTCGGGTTTAGGGGTAAAGAATGTGAGTATTTCAATCTAATGTTATCATATCAGATAGATTAGCTTAGATTAGATTGAAATATTAATCTCAGGACCCCAGTTGATACCACTTGGAAAAGAACAAAAGTGAACCTTGGTATTTCTGGGTGACTGATCTCCGGGCCACCTCTTCTCAGTTTGTTCTGAGGACCCTGGGGTCCCTGAGATCCTTCCAGAAGGATTCAATCTGCGGCCCTCCTTTTTCTGACTACATATCTATCTGTGTGAGGCCAGATTTTCTTCATACACTTCAACCTAAATAATCTATGGCAACAGACTGAACGCAGAAGCATATGTAAGAATACAGCTTTCTACCAAGGCAGATGTTGAAGAGATTTGCAAAATTTTAGGATTTTTTTTTTTTTTTGCTGGGGGGAGGTAATTAGGTTTATTTGTTTAGTTTTGTGATGGAGGCATTGGGGATTGAACCCAGGGCCTCGTGCATGCTAAGCATGTGCTCTACCACTTGAGCTATACCCTCCTCTCCGAGACTTGCAAAATTTTAAAGCAATGTTACCTCTCTCACTAAACACCTTTTTGATTTGAAAATTTTACTTTTCATAAAAATATTATTTTTGTTAACATATGATAGTTCACTATTGTCCTTTTAAATGAATCACTGAATGTTTTAAGTATTTCTCAGTTTTAATTTCCAATATGGCAAATACTGATAGATAAAAACTACACACAGTCTGGTAGTTTCCCATCAGGGATACCAAGCTCCCAGTGTGAAACTTACCCACCGGGCCAACCGAGAAGAGCATCCCACACACCCTGACAGCCAGAACCTGGCCCGAGTGGTGGGCAGACACCACCCCAACTGACATCATGACAGTGCCGAACTCACTCAGGTAGCAGAGCAGGGCCCAGCACGGTGGTCCTCCACCGGCAGGGGTTTTGCCCCCGGGGACATGTGGCCGTGTCCTGAGACACTGAGGGCTGACACAGCTGGGGGAGCAGCAGGGAGTGCGCCAGCATCCGGGGGAGACGCCAGGGACGCTCTTCACCATCCCATGGTGCATGGGCCAGGCCCCCACTAGCACATTCACACGTCCACGGTGTCGACGCTGAGAACTATCTTTGCTCCACAGGAGGCAGGTCAACCAGGCCAACTTGCCCGCCACTGCCCCCGACCTTCCCACAGAAGCCACACCCAGTGAGAGAACATCACAGGGCCTGGAGGGAGAACAGCGCAGAGCCCGCACCTCCCCGCCTCCCCTCCGCCCTGCTGCACTGCCAACTGCACCGAAAGCCACGGGACACCACAGTGTCCCTTCCTCTCCTCCCACCGAAGCCTAGCAGGCCTTCAAATACATCCGCACGGCACAGGCTCCCAACTCTGTGGGCCGTGGGCCCTGCGGTCTGACACAGGGCTCTCGTGTGTAAAGAGACCTGGAGATGGGCGACAGAGGGGGGCAGGCAGCGCCCCTCAAGCTGGGTATATGCAAAAACAAAGAGCCCGGCTGGTCACGTTTTGGCACTTTCCAGAATCCACAGGGCCTAATTTGTGCCAATGGGGAAAAGCAGGGAGTGAGCACGGGTGTTCAGTTTTGCGTGTCCCTCCTTTACTGTCTGGTGACTGCTCCTTTCTGCTCCAGACCGTCTGTCAGGACCCCTCCTTGTGCCTTAGCTGCCTTCAGCCCGGCCCGAGTCCCCCCACCTGCCAACAAGGTGAGGGACAGCGCACTCACGGAGGGTGCTCATGAGCTGCGTGCTTCCCTGAGGCCGGCTGGTCCCGTTGGCCACGGCCGGCCGGCTGCCGAAGGGCGGCTGGTGGGGCGGCGGCAGCAGGGGGGACGCAGGGCTGTTGTCCTCGCCACCGCTGCTGGAGCTCTCGTCGTCGCTGCCCGACGAGCTCTCAGAGTCGGAGGAGCTGCTCCCGCTGCTGCTGCTCATCTGCTCGATGATGTCCACCTCGGCCCGCAGCTCTGCGGGGACGACAGGACACGTTGGCACCCAGCCCGCGGGACAGGAGCCCGGCAGAGCCAAGACGACGTGACCCGAACCAGCTCTCACCAACAGAAACGCCTAACCTGTCTCCGCACAGACGAGGGAGACGTTCGATTCGCCCAAAACCACCAAAAAGCAAACTGTTTAGGACAATGACTTTTCTAAGAAATGAATTAAGTCTCTTTCAGCTTTCATCTCCTAAAAAAAGAAAATAGTGAATTATGGGATTAAACCCCAGAAAAGAGCAGAGAGGAGCACTGTTCTGAGGATGATGTGACCCGGATCTGGAAGGCCCAAGGGCCTGCTCCAACCCACTCTAGCCAGTGAATCTTCAAGGAGCTCCAGGGAGAGGAAGGGCCAGAGCAGACAGCCCTTGGGGTCCTTTCCAGCTGCAGGAGGAGCCGTGGGGGCCCAGGAGAGACTGTGGGACCACATGGCTCCTCCACCCCCTTCACACACTAGACTGACAGCCACGCCTCCAGGCACTGCACTTCTGATAATCACAGAGCAGGGAAGGAACACGTTTTATGGAACCATCTCACTGTCTGTGAGTTCATGAAGGACATGGCATAGGACAGAATTGAGAGATGGCAGACTTTCCTGTCCAAACACCATGTGGCCTTATACGACTCTGGTTCCTCAAAGCGTACCTGGCAACAACTAATCCCGCGTGGTCCAATTCCTGTCCGACCAAAGTGAAAACTCTCACAAAGCATTTTAACATCCGTGAGGGAAAAAAAATCAAGAGGCTTAACAACTATGCACCACGCAGAGTGATCTTGTTTGCTGAAAGACAGCATTTCCACAAGGTGGAAGAGGCAAGCTTCCCAACGGCAACTTTTGATCTCTCCCTGTTTACTACTGTGATGGATTTAACTTTGTTTCATCAAACTTCACAAATAGGAAACACCACAGTTACCTTCATAACTTCTTAAGAGTGTGGACAACAACACCGCCCACTGTAGAGGGGAGAGAGCCAAGGTCAGCTGCTCTATCTCAGGTTTACACTGGAGACAGTCTGACCCGACCTCCAGGTCTCCCTAGGCCAGAGTCCACGGCCACTGGCCCTCGTGGTGCGTCCATGTTTACACACCGTGTGTTAGTACAAGCAGCTGACATGTCCCTCTGACCTACACACTATACTAACATTGGCACACTTGGTTTTCACCCCAACATCTTGGAATTTTCTTCTTCCAAATCCATCAGGTGCATCGCATGACCCTGAGATGGCAGAGAGGCTTGCTGAAAATGCGGGCTTCTCAGCAGAAAGCTGCAAAGACAGCACAGCGCCAGCCACTATTCCCGACGGCCCCGTCAAGTCAGGTAAGTGGTAGGCGCCCCGAGCCCATCACATATGCACGGGAGCCCTGCGGAAGCTGTTATGATGGCAGAGAACACCAGGGCCACCCCAGACAGCGGCCTTGTCCCCTCCACAAAGACAACGCTGTCCTCCAAGTTGCTGTCACAGCTCCAGAAAACACCCTCTACCTCTTTTGATGTCGTCCAGCTGAGGTTCCGGTGAGGGGTTGTCCTTCAGGGGAGATGTTTTGGGTCCAGTTGGAGGCTTGGTTGGAGCTCTGAACGGCACGGGCGGTGGAGGTGGTGGCGGCTGTGATGGCGGTGGGGGCCGAGGGGGCTGCTGCTCCATCCGAGCCTGGATTTTACTGCTCCCCTCAGCTCTGAAACGAGACGCAGACATCACACTGGTGGGGCAGAAATCGTGGTTCTCAAGTTCGCCCAGGGGACCAAGCACCTGGGAGTCTCCGCAGAACCTGGGCTCTTGACACAGCCTCAAATACGGATGCGTGTGATTGTATCACATGAACTGATTCTACTGCAAAGAGGAGTGAAACAGACTCGCTGCCTGCAGGGGGCTGACGTTTTATCACAAGTGGCAGACAAGATACACGGGAAGGATATAATGTGATCATGAGGACCCATCTTACTACCAGAAAATAGAACCACCTGACCTGTGCACACTGCAAAGTTATAATCACAAGTGCACGAGTTAATAAATAAAACTAGCTCTTGAAATACTGGTCCCTATGCAATTTTCTCCATTATTTCTTTACTGCTTGCTGATTTTGCCATGTGCCAGCTCTTGCGGGCAGACAAGTAGAGCATTCCACCCCAAACCAAGAAAATCCTATTCGTTAACAATTTCTTCTGTAAATGGACTGGCTCAGCACTCTTCAAAATTTGGTGTACGCACACGTCACCTGGGGATCTCGTTAAAGTGCAGATTCTGACCACGGAGGTCCTGCAAGTCTGTCCTTTATCAAACACCTAAGTGATAAAAAGAACTGCGAGTTCCAGGATGACACTGGAGTAAGAGAAGCACCTACAATCGTCAGCTGTTGGAGGCCTAACAGCGGCACCTGGTTCACGGAGGTGATCAGCACAAAGGCACTGTGGCAGGAGAGGAGGGGGCTCTGCGGAATGCGGCCCCGGACCAGCCCCAGTCTCACCAACCCTCAGACTTCATCTGTGTGTGTGTGTGTGTGTGTGTGTGCGCACTTTAAAGGGTAACAACACCGCCTTTCCCAAAGTCATTTGTAAAGATTAGACAATGCACGTAAAACATCTAGCACAGAGCCTGGCGTGTGGTCACCCCTCGATGAATGGTAGCTGCTTTTACTTTCGGGGAACAAGTAAAGAAAAGAGGCTAGAGGACGCATGAACAGAAGAACCTCAGGATCTAACACTCTCTTTAAAACTTAATTACTCTATTACAGTAACTGCTGTATCACCATATAACAACAGAACCACTGGGTTACTTCCATTTATAGAATGAATTTTGATTGTAAGATAAAATTTAATTGGCTTCACGTTAGACGTGTAACGCCTGTTGAATTCAATATTAAAGAGAGCTCACTATTCAAAAAAAATAGACAAAGCTTCATTTTGGTATTATAATGACCTTGAACATAATCTGGTAAAAAATGTTTGCACTCTAATAAACTATATATATTATTCAATTATTCTTTCATAATTACAAATCTGTACATTTAAATTTTATCCCTGAGGTGCTACTATATCAACAATCATGAGATCAATAAAACTGATTTAATTGCGAAGTATCCCCCTTTCCTCGATGGCTTCCATGTTTCAGGTCTTAAAAGCATCATTTCTTTTTGTTGCCTTTGAGGAAGAGATGTTTTGTTGACTTGTCTGAGAAGACACGGGTGGAGCCGTTGGGACTGGACAGGACAGGCAGGACCCAGATGCTTGCATCCTTACGCCATCGCTGGCACAAGACTCCAAGCCACAGACACACCCCACGTGCCTACACCTGCTACTCCCGTACCTCGTCTTCTTGACCTGGATGCTGCTGCTGAGTTTCTCCAGCACATACTCCCCGGTGTCGTGGTTAATGATGAGCACACAGTCCTTCTGGTATGGCCTCTTGTTCCCCTTGAACACAGTCATGGGTGGCGTGGACCCCTGCATGCCACAGAAGGATAACTGAGACCGTCAGACTGAACACCGCAGTCGTGAACATTGACACTGAGTCTACCGGGGACTCGACCTCATCAGATCTTTTATCAGAGCTACTCAAAAAGGACCGGAATGAACTGATCTGCAGTTGAACTCTTTCTGGTTTCCCAAGCGAAAATAAAGAGGAAATAATACAGCAAGAACCCGTGACTGTGCGACTGGCTCTAAGTAATCAAGAAAGGTGATACACGACTTTAAAATTACTGTACGTTCTTCCGGCGATGGGGCAAACGGTACAAATAATGGTGAAGTGTGAACTAAGAAAAGTCAACGAACCATGACTTGTCACCGTGAGAAGCAGAGCCGCTGAGTGATCTCTGTATCCCCTTGTAAGTGGGGAGCCCAGCGATGTCCCTTCAGACAAGTCACCACAGAGCACTCCCCATGGCAGCCCCTAATTCTGATTAGTTTTAAGTAAGCACATCACACCATTCATCTGCCCAAGGCCTTCCCTCACGACCTGGCCCTTCAACCGCACCCCAGGACTCTGCTGGCCTCCTGTCAGACCCTCGAGCCCCTTCGTGCAGGGATTTAACAAGGCTTCTGCTTGCAACATGCCAACCCCTCCCTCCCTTTCAATTATCCAACCTTCAAATCTGCTCAGAAGTCACTTCCTCAGGGAAGCCTTCCAGGATTTCCTAAAAATAAATGCTATGTTTTCTTATATTTAAACTCCATAAAGGCAAGAAATGTGCTGTTTTGTTCAAGACTGTATTCTCAGTGCCTAGTAATGAGCCAGCCCACCAGGAGGTGCTCAATTAATATTAGACAAATATAGCATTTAATCCCCCGTATGGAATCAAAACTGCTTGGCTCCTTGACTTTTTATTCATACAGTAAAAATTTAGACTTGTAAGGGACCATAGGGACCATTTATCTAATCCCTTCCTTTCACATCTGCGAAACTAAGGTCCAAAGGGAGATGATGTAACTTGTCAAAGGCAACAAGTAATGAGGTGGCAGGTGGAACCGGCAGACAGTAATTCTTCCTCAGCACCAAGCTTCCCAGGGCTCCCTGTCCAGACCTTTTCATTCTATCCCTGGTTACCAAGAACTTCCAATGTTCCAGGACAGGGCCAGGGCATGCGATGACACCTGTTCATTAAGAGTATCTTGTCTGTTCCTTTGGGTTTTGTGATCAGACTGCTGCCTCGGGCAAGGCTTCAAAACAGTCTCTCTACAAGGATTCCTCATCCTTACTTGAGCTAAATACTCTGAACCTCTGGTTCCGCCTGAAACTACCAGCCTGCACATCACCCCTTGCCAGATACATGAACCATGTCGCCCCTGCCTTCCCACGCTCTTAAGCTGTTACAGCCTTTGTATCCGCAGGGCGCCCAAGACTTTCCTCTCTACAGTTGATTGGGGGAAAATGGCAAAGAATTATTTTTACTCAAGTACCTGGGAAGCATGAATTCTATCCCACCCACCCCAACCCCCCCCCAAAATTCTTTTTCCTTATAATGGCACTTTGGAAATCTAGAACGTTTTAAACAAGAGAAAATCAAATCACAACAACATAGGATACAAGGCTTCACAGTGATCCCACATTAAAACAATGGAGTAAAACTCACAGGGATATGTGGCAGCGTAATTGTGACTTCATCTCCTTTGCCAACCTGTAGCTCTCCTTCACAGGAAGTGTCTATAGATGCTGGCTTAAAGTCATCTAAAGGGCAATAAGAAAAAAGCATTTACCCACCAGATTACCTACAATGAAGGCTTCCAGAGCATTCTCACTAAAGAACTGAAATTTTTTATAACTCAGGTAGACAGAAAATACAAACTACTCAGGCTTTTTTAAAAAGCTACTTCACTGTGGAAAACTTCTCACATGCCAAAGCAGAGAGAATAACACAATGAGCCCTGTGTACTATCACCCAGCCTCAGTAACTACCAGCTCCGGGACAATCTTGTTTCATCTATACCCTCACCTACTTTTCCTCCCATCCCCACTGAGTTATTTTGAAGGGGGAAAAAAAAGCTAGAATTTATACCCCATTTTATTAAGCGAAGATATTCCCTTCCCCCAAGTGACAGATGAACATTAACACCTTATTATTCATAATGAGGTGTTTTATTAAGGTTATTATAAGGATCAAAAGCAACAGGGCACATTTTAAAAAATCCCATGATTGTAAAATCCACAGTGAAATATAAAAAGCCGTGGCATCCTGTAAGCTGATTTCATTTCCCACAGGAACTCTCAGAGTTAGGATATGCCACACTCAACTTCCACAGCTTTAACCAAGATACTCCCGCAGATGTTCGGAGCAGGTGCCTGAACTCTATTTCCAAAGATGAATCCTGCCCACATTTCTAAACTGCTAAAGCACAACACAAACAGCTGTCTTACACCACTGTAACACACACCTGCCTCAAACTGCAGGCCAAGTGCTTCTCTGAAGGGTCTCACTGAAATCCCACACTGCCCTCCACGCTACTAAAACACTAGCCTAGTAAACCGCTCGGGAAATGACGCCCATATCACGTTGCCAATGTCCTCCCTCTGAAAGGGCTGATCTGCTGTCAGTAGGAAGCACAGTAACGGCCTGGCCAAGTGACCACACAAACATAGACCTTCATTATCTAACACGCCCTCTTCCAATGCGTTGAGTCACATCTGGGAGCCCCTTAGACAAAAACAAGTCTTAACCAGCACGAAGGCTACCAGGTTGGGAAACCAGGAGCCTGGGAATCACAGAGGGATGCTCCAAAGGCCAAGTCTTTACCCGGGGCACAAAGTGGAAGCCCTCCCTTAACAGAGTCCTTCATCATGCAGAGGGGTCCAGCATGATGAAGCTGGGTCCAGAAGTCCAGCATAAGGACTGTTTCCACATTCCTTATGCCTGCTCTCTTCTGCTTCCAAACAGAGATCCAGTTTCAACTTCCTCCTGGCTCACAAACTCTAATTTTATTCTTCACCCACGAGGAACTTGGTCCCCAGGAAGAGTCGGGGGGAGGTGACCTCAAGAGACATCAAAGTCACACAAAAAGTTGGCACGGAGAGGTGGAGGAGGAAGATTGATGAGGCGCAGGGAGGATGCAGATTCCCGGGCTGCGCAGAGGATGAAGCGGGGGTGAGGGAGGACAGAACCAAAACGGACGAGTTAAGAAAAGTGATGAGAACAGGGAAGGGGAGAATGGAATAGGAGGGAGAGTGGAAGAAACTCCGGAGAAAACTGAGGAGTCCTTGGAGCGTGGAGACCCCGGTGGGGAAGTAGAGGGGGCGGCTAGGGAGAAGGACTGGAGTCTGATGACGGGGTCACAGCCTCGCGGGAAGAAAAAGGGGAGTTCGGCGCGCGGGAGGGCATGGCGGGGCATGAACAGAGAAAGGGGCGGCTGATCTTCGGGAGAAGCATGTGGGACCACGAGGCACAGGAACAGTAGGGAGGGACGAAGGGTCAGGTCTAGGAGGAGTGAGATGAGAAAAACAAAAGGAAAAGACGAGACGTCCCGGCGGATATGGGGTGGGAGGAGGGAGCTGACGCTGGCGGGGCCCCCTGGACCTTGGGGGAGCCGAGGTCGGCCGGAGACGGCAGCGGGGCCGTGGACTCACAGCGGATGGTGTGGAAGGAGGCCCGCGGCCGCTTCTCGAAGCTCTCCCCGAGCCGCAGGCAGTGCTCCTCGCGGTCCAGCAGCGGGTTGGCCGTCCCGTTCATGGCCGCGCACGGGCCTCGCGCCCGTAGCGGCGCTCTCCTGGCGCGTCCGCGGCCGGAGCCGCCGGCGCCGGCGTCCGGGGTGGCTGCGCTCCCGGGACCCCGCTCCGGGACGCGCGGGGAGCCGCGCCGGCGCCCACCAGAGGCCGGAAGCAAGTCTTCGCCTCGGCGTCGGGGCGGGGGAAGACTCTGAGGAAGCAGGACCGCTGGATTTCCGGCGTCGGGGAGGGACTTCCGGGCCCACGGCGGAAGTGGCGGGGGCGGTGCCATGGACAAAGGACTCCGCCTGGGGAAGTGGGGCTGGAGGTACTGCAGGTGGGTTTGTGCAGTCGACGGGATTTGCGGCGGTGGCTCCCAAATTCTGCTTCCGAGACTGGGCCTGGCTGAGGGCTCAGTGCGCCCGGCCGTTCGCGTCCAGGGGAACCTAGGAACTGATGACGGGGGCCCAGCGCGCGGCGGACTGGGTTAGCGCGGGCCCGAGAGCCTGTGTAGCCGGCTCCCCGCGGGCCCTCGCGGCCCGGCCTCCTGGTTCATCTCGAGTCCCGGGGCCCTGCGCCGCGCGTCACTGGGGCTCTTCCTCCCGTTCGCGCGGCCGTGGCGGTGCGAGGGCCTCGGTCCCTGGGAAGCGACGCTCCCTCGTCGTGAGAATCAGAGGCTCAGGCCACTCGGGCTTGGCTCCATTTCCCCCCGAAAACCACTGAGTCTCCGATCCTTGGGAAACGATGACCCTGCGTTGGTCTGTTAATTGACCACTCGCCTCTGGGTCGGGCAGCTGTTGTGGTTGTTTTTAGGTCACCTCTTTCACGGGCACTGAAAACTCCCCAAGGTTTCTCAGTTACTTCTTGGGAGGGCCCTTTTTCTAAACTGGTTTCCTATAATAGTTGACGTATTAGGGTTTGAATTAGAGTTCTGTGCGGGAGAGCCCCGGCTGCCGAGTGTCAGCCCTCTGAAGGCAGGGACTGTGTCTTGGGCTTTGTGACCTATTTGCCACAGCGGTGCAGGGTTTCGTGTAGAGTAGGTATCTAGTAAAAGTTAAGTAAATTGAACTATTTGGTGAGAGCACTGTTCCCGAATCACTAACCCAGCATCTTAAAAACTGTCGTAGAGTCTCCAACCAGAATCTCATTCTTTTTCCTCGAAGCACCCGATTCTGCCTGAGGCTTGAATCCCACCCAAGGGACCACATCTGAGAAAACCCAGCCTGTGTCTGCAGCATCACCTTGAGTTCCTCGGATGATTCAGGAATGGAGAATCGTCAGCAGTGTTAAATATACACCATCAACTTAGGAGATGTCATCTTTGCAAAGGAAAGGGCTGCAGGCAAGGAGTCTCAGCTCTGAGGAAGAGGAGAAACTGAAGCGGGACCAAGTTTTAGTGTCTGATTTTAAGCAGCAAAAGCTGGAAAAAGAGGCTCAGAGGAACTGGGACCTTTTTTACAAAAGAAATAGCACTAATTTCTTCAAAGACAGACACTGGACCACCAGAGAGTTTGAGGAGCTCAGGTCATGTAGAGAGGTAAACTTATATCACACCTCATTTGAGCTGTTCTTCTTTTAAGTGGATAAAAGAGGGCTGTTGTATTGCATCCCCGGGGGAGTGTAAGGGAGAGAATTTATGAAGCCTGTCAAAATGTTTTGTACCTTAGAAATACACTGTTTGGTCTCAACTAGTTTTAGCAGTTCCTGGGTTGTATAATACACAGGAGAGGGAACTTTAGTGGGCATTTTCTGTTTCTTTAAAGCTAATCTGAACGTTGTAAATATTAAATTCATACTGGATGATTTCAGTGACCGATTCATAATAATGAGGGTGGTGATGAACACTATGCCACGCCCCTTTTCTAGAACTTTTCCTGTGTTCTGTAATTTAAGCCTTATAATAACACCGTCAAGTTTGGCATTAGTGTTATCCTCACTCGCTGGTGAATGGAGGCACTAAGCTGTTTAAGTGATTTGTCCAATGACAGAACATGGGCGAGGGGAGAAGTCTGGATTTGAGTGCAAGGGATTTAACCCCAGACAGAGCCTGTTCTGTTAACCAGTATGCTGTATCTTCTCCATACCAGACTGCCAGTGTTGGACAACAAATGACGTGTCAGTATTAGCTTCTGGTTATCTGTTTACTTGTTCATTGTCTGCTTCATAGGCGCAGAGACCTTGTCTCACGTTCTGGACCTTCTGGTTTGTTTTTTCTTTCATTATGCAGATGTAGTGTACTGTAACTTTGGTGTCTCTTTCCTCAGTATGAAGATCAAAAATTGATTATGCTTGAAGCTGGCTGTGGGGTTGGAAACTGTTTATTCCCGCTTTTAGAAGAGGATCGGAATATCTTTGCCTATGCCTGTGATTTTTCTCCACGAGCAGTTGAATATGTCAAGGTTGGTGCACCGTCTATGTATTGTGTTATGTTTCTGTTTTCTTAGACTTGCTTCATCTGCCTTCTATACCCATTTGCCCAATTCCAGTCCTCTCCCTGAAGCTAACCAGCTATGATCAGTGCGAATGTTGTTTCCTGTTTACACGCATATATAATACTTACAGAGACAGCATTATCCAGAAAAGTAGGAAGAAATACTGTAACAACATACTTATATCCACATTCAATGATTGCCAGCATTTTTACCACATTTGCTTTATAGACTTTTTTTTTTTTGCTGAACTGTTTTAAAGTAAGTAACAAACATTGAGACACTTCACTGCTAAATATGTCTGCATACATCTTCAAAAAAATGAGGACTTTTTCTACATGACCACAATATATTCATCTTATCTGACAAAAATAACTGTAAGTCCCTATATCAGTAACTCCCAGTCGAGGTTCAGAGGGCCCCCCGTAGTCTCAGATGTCTTTTATAGCTGTATTTAATGAAGGACTACATCTTACACTTCATTATGTGCCTTCAATCTCCTGAGCCTAAAACGTGCCTGCCCCCCCCGCCTCAATCTTTTCCCCACCGACATGAAGTTTTTGGAGAGCAAGCCGTCTACTGTAATAAGGTCTCACATTTCACTTTGGTGTGACTGGTTCTTTTTATCATTGTTTAGCTTGTTCCTTTAGCCCCTGTGTTTCTTCTAAACTAGAAATTAGAGTTAAATCAGGAAAATGTATTTGTCAAAAACACTTTAATAGGTGACATCAGACCTTTCACACTGCATCCTGTTGGGAGGCAGTAATGGAATCTCACTGTAAGTGATGCTAGTTTTGCTCACCGGGTGAAGGTGGTAACTACCTAAGTCCCCTGTTGTACAGGTATTTTCTTTTTGCCGTTAACAAGTGTGGGAGATACTTTGGCAACATGCAAGTATCTAGTTTTCCGTCAACCTTCCACAGTTTTAGCATCCATTAGGCTTTTTAAATAGTGCTAGCATATTGTACTATAACTTGCTTTCTTCACTCTACATTATATTTTGTTGAGGTTTTCATCCTAGGACATAATAGATTTAACTGCATTTTATTTACCTGTTACAGTATTCCATAGCCTGGATATACCATACTTTAACAATTGCCTTGTTTATAATTATTTAAATTGTTTCTAATTTTTTGCTCTTACAAGTAAGGTTACTTTAATCAGCATAATACACATACCTCAAAACACATGTTTATACATCTCTGTGGTGAATAATGGAAGAAGTAAAATTCCTTGGAGAAAGCATACATATTTAAATTTTAATGCCATGCTTTCCAACCAGAAAATTATACCAATTTATAATTTCATCAATAGCATAAAGATATTTTTTCCTCTCTGCCCTCAGTATTTGCCATCAGTTTTCTTTATATCTTCCAACCTTATGGACAAATAATAGTGCCTCCATATTTTAAATTGTTTATTCCTTACAACCAGTGAGGGACTTTGTAATATGTAAATAAGCCATTAGTTTTTCTTCCTGTTGGTGAGTTCCTTTATTCCACATATATTTGTCAAGAACCTAGTATGTGCTGGTCACAGTTCTAAGCACTGGGATTAAGTAGTAAACAGACAAGAACCCCACTCACATGGCACTGGGAGTGAATTGTCTGTTCACACCTTTGCCCATTTGTGATTTTATTTCTTATTTTTAGGATATATTCTGGATATTCTGTTACATTCGTTGCAAACATTTCTTCCAGTTTATTCAGCTTGTTTTATGGTATTGTTTTACGACAGGATTTAAGTGATCATGTCGAATGTATTAATCTTTTCCTTTTGAGGTGCTAAGATTTTCTGTCTCGCTTAGGAGTTCTGTAATCACGTAGATTTTTTTTTTTTACAATTTTGGTATTAAGGTTTTCCTGTGGCGTAAAAACGTCTTTTAATTGAAGTATATAGTAGGTTACAATGTTGCATCAATTTCTAGTGTACAGCACATTATATCAGTCGTACATACACATACATATATTTGTTTTCATATTAAGGTTTTTAATTAATCTGGAAAAAGTCTGGCCGTTATTTCTTTAAGTATTTCTTCAGCTCGTTTTCTCCTCTGCTTCTGGGATTCCAATTACACGTATGTTGTACCATTTGCTATTGTCCCACAGCTCTTGGATGTGTCTTTGTTCGTTTTTTTGTTTTTAACTTTTTTTCCTTTTGTATTTTCAATTTGTGTAATTTCTGTTGTCCTGTCAAGTTCACTGATTCCTTTTTGGACAGGAGGCATTCCTGTTGATGAGCTTGTCAAAAGCATTCTTTGTTTCTGTTACTATTGGTTTTTAGCATTTCCAGTTGATTTTTTTTTTTTTTTGTAATTTCAATTTCTCTGTGAAATTACCTATCTGATCTTGCATATTGTCTGCTTTTTTCATTGGAGCCTTTAATACATTAATCATAGCTATTTAAAATGTCCAAATACATTAATCATAGTTATTTAAAATGTCTAAATCTTTAGTTCTAATATCTGTGTCTTACTTGAATCTGGTTCTCATACTTGCTTTGTCTCTTCAGGCCATGTTTTTCCTGCTTTTTTATGCTTTGCGCCTTTTTGTTGAAAGCTGGGTATGTTATATAGGGCCATGGACACCGAGGTAATAAGGATCTGTAATAATCTAGACAGGAGTTGGGCTGTATTTGAAGACTGTCGTTGCTGTAGTTACCTGTGAGGTTTGTTGTTGCCACGGGCACCAGAGACTTCAGACTCCTCTGGTGACTGGTTTTTGTCTCTCCTCTTGGCTCTGGGTCTTCCCTTTGTGCAGGTCCCCATAGAAGATCTGTCTCTTGCAGCTTTCCCAGTAACCACCTGTTATCACTGGAGGCCAGTCGGTAGGGTGTGGGTAAAGGGATCATTCTCTCATGATCTGAGTCTTAGTTTTTGAACTGCATCGTGGGCCTGTGTCATAGGGGTATGGCCCTCACAAGTGTTTCTACTTCTCCTGGAATAGAGCTTCTCTCTCCCGTCCCTCCTCCAGCTGTGGGCCATATCCACCTGTATCATCCTCTGGCCTTGAGGCCGTTCCCTCCACAGAGTGAGCCCAGGTCTGAGCAGAGTGGTTCCCTCTCCCAGGGGAGTGGTATTCCACCAGTGCCCTAAGGCTGCAGGCCTCTGATGACTTTTTCCCTGCAGATCAGGCCTTTTCTCCCTTAAAGGAGATGAGAAAGTCCAGCATCAGAAAGAGCACCATTCTCTCTGCGAGAGCCTGGTGATGTTCCGGCGGTAACACCTCCGAAGGGTGGGAACATCCTGATGGCTTCAGTCCCGGGCACTTCACAGCAGCCTCGCTCAGTGTCCAGCTGTTTGTCAACTTTCTAGTTTTCTCTCTCCAGTCTGGAAGTTTCTGCCTCAGATAAGCAAATGCTTTCCTCCATCTCCCGAAGGCCCCTGTCCCTCTCCAGATTTGGGGACAGCTGGTTGTTCTTTGACCTCTGTTCTTTTGTGGGTTCACATAAACGTTGCTGTTTGTCCAGCTTCCTTTCTGTAAGGATGGGGGCCACATCCTTCCAGCCCTCCGCATCTCTGTGCTAGAACTGGAGGTCCTTCCATCCCTCTGGGCGCCACTTGTCCTCTGACTCCAGCAGGTGGAGCTAGTTGTCTCAACAGTGAATGGATAAGAAATTCAGTTTCCATTCCTGACATCACCTTTATTATCCACCTTTATAAAAAATCTAATGTCATTTTTGTCGTCTGTCTTCTGTCATGTACACTACTGATTCCTCTATACCCATGGGTCTGTGTGGGGACTGTTTTGTCTCAGTGATCAATCTGTCCCCACCCTCAAACCATGCTGTTTTAGTGCTACATTTTGTGATATGTCTTGATGTTCAGTAGTGTACCTCCTCCTCCATTCTTCATTTAAAAATTGACTTGGCTATTCCTAAAGATTTTCACTTTCAGATGAATAAAATTCACCTTGTCAAAGTTCCTAGAAATCTGTTGGGATTCAGTAGAGGTTGCATTGGATTTAGAAGTGGAGGTATATTATGCTGTACACCAGAAACTGACATGTTATAACTGACTATAGTTAAAAAATAAAATATAACAGAAGTGGAGTCATAGGTAGAATTGATTCCATATTGAACCTTCCCATCTCATAACTTTGTATGTATATTTATTAAGGTCTTCATTTACATTAAAGAAAAGTTTAATGTTTTTCTTCATAATGCTCTTATACATGTGTTGAAATCCACCAACCAAAATTTACACACTTTTACTAAAAAAAAAGAGTTAGGTTTATTTAGCTTGCTGCGTCAAGGGAAAATCTACCCAGAAGAACTGTGGGAGCATCTCAGTGAAGGGAGTTGGAAGGACTTCTCATGGGATTTAGCATTGTAGTGGGTGATTCAAAGGAGGGATAAGGAAGCAGAGGCAGGTTTTGGATTATCATCCCTCTGGAAATACATGCTTCTAAAACGCTTGGTTTTGAGTTTATGATAGACCGTGTACTCAGTTGGAAGTGATTTGTGAAAATGAAGTCTTGCCCTTGTGGCACCGTTGAATGTTACACGCTTCATCGTGCACATGGTTCACTGCTCAGTTGTACCCAGTAACCGTCGGTTACTGTGTAGCAGCACAAGTGGGAATAGCATCTCTTTTTGATGCCTTTTTTCCCCTCAATGTATCAACACGGATGTTGCATTGAAATTACTCTGTTTTTTCCCCTCTAGCAAAATCCTTTATACGACACAGACAGATGCAAGGTATTCCAGTGTGATCTAACTAGAGATGACCTTCTGGAGCACGTGCCCCCAGAGTCCGTGGACGTTGTCATGTTGATATTTGTGCTCTCTGCGGTTCACCCTGATAAGATGCACCTAGTCTTACAGAACATTTACAAGGTCGGTGATGGGGAGCCTGGGCTGGAGAGTCAGACATCCTGATCTTTCCCCCTCCCCCCCTTCTGAGGCTCAGAGTCTCCCCACTCTCACGAGGTGGGCTGTGTGTCAGTATATGGAAAGAGGTTCTACACAAAACATC
The DNA here is from genome assembly GCF_036321535.1 of Camelus dromedarius. Classification (NCBI taxonomy): domain Eukaryota; kingdom Metazoa; phylum Chordata; class Mammalia; order Artiodactyla; family Camelidae; genus Camelus; species Camelus dromedarius. Next base: position 4,642,828 of record NC_087437.1, on the reverse strand, counting down.
CACCCTGAATCTGATTTGCCTGATGGCCACCGCTGCCCTTCAGAGCTTGGCCAGTCTCAGAGCAGGGACGGTTTTGCAGCTTCCTGGGCTCTTGGAGTCCTGCCATAAAGTGAGAGGCTGAGGTCCCGTGGACAAGAGCTCACAGCTGGAGGCAGAGCCCTAGAGTCAAAATGTGGCTTCCCGACATAGGCGAGTTCCTTTACCTCCCCAAGCCTCCGTTTCATTACCTGTAGAACGTTCAGATAATAGTGCCTAGATCTTAGGATTTGGAGGAGATTATATGAGATCTGTACTAAGTACTTAGCACCATGCCTGGAATGTGGTAAGTGCTCTTTCAAAGTCAGCCATTGTGGGGAGGGCGTAGCTCATGGGTGGAGTGTGTGCTTAGCAGGCACCGGGTCCTGGGTTCAGCCCCCAGTCCCTCCATGAAAGTCAGCCATTGTTCCTGCCGTCATTGTTATTAGGAGGGGGAGAACCCAAACTGCTGGGGCCGCCGGGAGGCTGCCACCACACTCAGGAAGTAAAGTGTCACTCCTAAGTCACGTGACCCAGGGCAGGCCCCTCATCATCCTTCCTGGGCCTCAGCTTTCTTGTCTGTTAAAGGGGGATGCCTCTCATGGAGTTATCATGAGAGGCAGGTGAGATCCCACATGAGGTTTTTTGTCCACTGTAATAGTGCTCTCTGATATATAGTTGGTAACAGTGTTTATTGTTTTAAGATCAACCAAATCAAGAAATGATTTTAAAAGAATAGCATGTTCGTACTGTAAACAGTTTACTATAACTTTAAAAATGTTGGTGCCCACTTAACTGTTCTTTTAGGGCAGAGTCAAGTCTTTTGCTCTGAGTATGGGGCCGTTTGTCTTTCCTACGTGGACCACACATACAATAGAGTTTTCGTTTCTCTAAAAGTAGAACGAGAACTTAAAAGCAATTGGTAAGTAATATGAGGGAAGATTCTTTTATATGTTAACCCAGACTTCCACAGTCGACCCTCCCACGCCTGATTAAACAGCAGTTTGTTCAGTGCACAGTCACGCCCTCGCAGTGGGGGACGTGCTGAGTCTTACCGTGCCTTTGAGTAGGAGCCCTTTGCCCTTTGTATTACGGGTATGTTGGTCCGGCCCCTTTCCTGACCGTCACAAATGCATGTTATCTTAGTCCCTAGACTAATCAGATTTTATTTTATAGCAGGCCTTGTTTGACTGGGCCCCCAGAGTTATGTGCAGTCCGTTGTGTTTCGTAGGTATTAAAGCCAGGCAAAAGCGTCTTGTTTCGCGACTATGGGCTCTATGATCATGCCATGCTTAGGTTTAAAGCCGGCAGCAAACTTGCAGAAAACTTCTATGTTAGACAGGATGGAACCAGATCGTATTTCTTCACTGATGGTAAGCCTGAGGGGATCTGTCTTTATTCCTGTTTACTTGATTGTATTATCACTGTGGCACCGGGTGGGGTGGGAGCAGCTCTACTCCACACACAGGCCACTTACCCAGCGCCAGCTGTCAGCTCACAAGCCTCCTCTGGTGACAGCGTCTAGTGACTGAGCTGAGTTCGTGGATAGGCTTGGACACGCCATGTGGACCACCTGCCAGGAGCTATGCTGAGGGGCGGAGGGCAAACCAGGCTCTTCAGTAAAGCAGGTAGGGCCGTACAGTGCCATGAGGTTAGGCACAAAGGCAAGAAATCTTTTTCTGTAAAAATGATTGACTCTTTTTAACTACACAAACTTGATATAGAGGGGTCTTTAAAGGGTCATTTTTGATCGGAAAACCGTCCAAACACCGAACATTATTTTATTTTAGGTATTTTGAACAATAATTTTAAGCCTGTTTAATACAGGCAGACATCATTTTATTACACTTTGCAGATAATTGTGTTTTTCTCCAGTTGGAGGTTTGTGGCAACCCTGTGCCGAGCAGGTCTGTTGGCACCATTTTTCCAACAGCATTTGTTCATTTCATATCTCTGTCACATGTTGGTAATTCTCACAATATTTCAAACTATTTCATTATTATTGTATTTGCTATGGTTACCTGTGATGAGTGATCTTTGATGTTACTTTTGCGAAAAGATTTTGATTTGTTTTAGGCTCGTGATGGTTCGCAATAAAGTATTTTTTAATTCAGGTATGTACATTGTCTGTTTAGACATAGTGTTATTGCACACTTAATAAACTACAGTATAGTATAAGCACGACTTTCACCCACACTGAGGACCAGAACATCCACGTGACTGCTTTATTGTCGTGTCTGCCCTTGTTGCAGTGGTCTGGACCAAACTCACAGTACCTCAGGGGGGCGCCTGTGATCTGGACCATATGATAATTGCCTTCTTAAGCTCTGTTTTTTTTTGTTTGGTTGGTTTTTTTTACAACATTTGTATTTCTTGAAATGAACTATTCTCTTAGATTCTAAAAATAAAGCTAAAAACGAGTGATTACCAATAAAACTACGAAACAGTAAAAATGTCAGGTGAAAATTAAAAATTTGTTTTAAAGTTTCAGATTCATGAAATCTGATTAAACCAACTGTAAGTAATTGAGAGGAGGCAGTAATGCCTACAGAGGGCTTCGGAACACATTCTTCGGAGCAATGCCTTCACAAGTCTTTGTTCCCGCTGCGTTGCCGGTCTGGTTGTTTCATTTAACTTGTAGGGATGTGTTATTTGGACTGGCTTTTCCTTAGGGTGTGTCACCATCGGGTGATTTTTCTCCCCACTCTGGTCACAGCTTCTCCTCCTTCGTGTTAAGACGGATGAGGCTCTCGATGTAGACAGATTGAACACACGCACACTTGGTACGAGTCCAGCCAGTTTAGAGTCATGTTTCTCACTCAGACTTTCATACTTGGGGAATCCTTGCAGGGCAAGGTGCGCTTCTCCAGGTCTTCCTCAAACTTTTTTTGGTTCCTGTTTAGTTGGGGGTTTCTGTTTGGGTGTAAGCCAGTGAGAAGTAGGAGTGTGTTAGCTTTCCAAAACAGAAGCTGCTTTAGCTTTCAGCACTGAGGTTCTCCTTCTGTTAAGGACGAGGCTCTGGGCCCCCACCCCCTCACCGCCGCTCCGTGGTGTGGTGGTGTCCAGCCTGCAAGCGCCGTCCATCTGCCTGTCTTCTAGACTTCCTGGCGCAGCTCTTTCTGGACACGGGCTACGAAGCAGAGGTGAATGAGTACGTGTTTCGTGAGACGGTGAATAAAAAAGAAGGCCTGCGTGTGCCCAGGGTTTTCCTTCAGAGCAAGTTCCGCAAGGCTCCCAAGAGCCCAGTTCCTGGGGACCCGGGCCTGGGCCGGGAGTCCTGACCTCTCCCGAGGTCGGCATCTGTGCCTCCCCTTGGAGAGGAAAGTTTAAAGTCACTCTATGTATTTTGTGTATTTTTATATCTTAACTTTTTAAAATGAGGATATATAATTTTTATATTAAAAAGCAAATGTGTGTGCATTATAGCAATGTAAATAAAATTGCAAGGCCTAAAAGGTAGTTTTATGGCATAACATATTTTAGCTGGTTTGTGTGAGATTCCACAGAGGACAGCGTAGGGCCCTGGCACTTAGATCCTCAGCATTTGTTACTCTGTGAGTGGGCCTCCCGGCAGCACGTCAGACAGCCCTGCAGAAAATGAGGCCAAACAGACGAAAATAGCACATCCATGTGTATTGTTAGCCTGAAGGATTGTTCTCTTTACTTCTCTTCCCATTGTCTCATATTTGCCCATTTTTCTCTGCTTCCGCTCATTCATGTGCCCTTCAAGACCAGTATTCCTCAGGTGCCACTTGTGGTCTCTCAAGAATGCCCTGTAGCTCCCTACCTCATTCTTGAGAGTCTCTGTAATTGGGCCAGTTTGTGGCCACCCTGCCCCGATGGAGAGAGGGGAAGGCCATCACCTGTCCCCATCCTCCCGATGCAGTGTTTCCAGGAAGACAGCGGACGGACTGTCCCAACCCCCACTGGGAAATGAGGAGGCAGTGGCTCGGAGGTAGTGACCACATGGCTAGTGTTGCAGTGGACCACGAGAAATCCTGAAATTGGTCCACGGACCTGTTCCCCAGGCATTCCCATATAAAGACTTTTTCTATAGAATATAAAATCAGAGTTCCTTTGCTCTGCTGACAAAAGTTAATCCTGTAAGCCTTTATGTTTCCCTTCTTGCAAAAGCTGTTTATGAGAACGTCTGTCTTCAGAGTTGTCTGGACTGCACATGCGGCCAGCTAGGGCGCTCAAACCCACCGCGTCAGAAGGGGGATGGTCCCCACGCGGAGGGGCTGGGGAGCAGTCATGGCCTTACGTCCCCGGCTCCTGGAGGGGAGAGGGACAGGTGGTGGGCTCAGCACGCTCGCTGGGTGTCCTCCTGCCGTCTGTCCCTGACTTCTTGAGGGGGTGTCTCAAGGTCCAGGGAAGCAAGAGGAACCCCCTGTCTCCCGTTGGTCTGTTGCTTTACTTATTCTTCCCCCTTCTTTTTAAGGCTGGAAGATGGCTGTCCCAGGTGAGAACAAATCTGATAAGGAATAGAACAGAGTTGTCTGTTGAAACCAACCTGTACAGAAGGTGGCCCTGGGGTGGGGGCGGGGTGGGGGGTGTGGGCTCACAGGCCTCCTCACTGAGTGAGGGGCAAGCCCAGCCCCAGAGCAGTTGGTTAGGGGAGAGCCACGACCAGCCCCAGGCCCCACATCCCGCCCCGGGCTCTTTGCTCTCAGCACCTCCCCCATGAACCCACAGCCAGCTTCAGCCCAGAAGGCTGCTCAGCAGCCTCCACAGAGGTCCTTTCACTGTGCTCCACCAGGTCTGCCCAGTGTCACTTGGCTCCTAGTGGCTGAGCTGGATTAAAAACTGGACATTTAAAGTAGACAGTGGGGAGCAGGGTGGTGTCGCCATCACTGTGCCCAGATGAAGACAGAGGAGAGGGTCTTCTCTGGGTTGGGGGCCCCGGGAGTCTGGGAAAGCAAGGCCACGGCTGATTTAGTCGCAAAACTCTGACAGGATTTGCTACATCGTAGAGTACAGAGTCCACCAATATAGCCTTGTCTTCCCAGACAGAAAACAGCCCCGGAAAGGTAGTGAGTACCGGTTTCCAGTACTGCAGAAAGCAGCGGAAGTACCGCCGTGCTCTGTAGCGTGGTGTATATGCTGACACGCAGTCTAGCGCACAGGATGCCACATGGCGTAGACCGTGCACCATGCTCTGTGGTACCACGGGTTCCTGCCGAGTTTTTGATATATACTCCATCCAACACCGCTAATTATGTTACGCTGTTTGGAATATGAACATCTGGGCTCAAGTCCAGGACTCGCCCCAGACGTGTAGCCAACTTTCCTGAGCCCCGGGCTTCACGTTTCCAAGACCAAGGTCCTGCCACCACAGCACAGGCCGCTGCCGCCGTTCACCGAGCGCTCTGCTTACTGCACGGTTACCGTCAGGTGCTAGCTCCTTCTGTTCGATGGTATTCCTCAAGAAAACAACCTCTCCTGTGATTTTTAACCCAAACTTCTCTTCCGTCGTATTTAACATGGGGGCCTTTGAAAGGGCCCGGGATTTGGATGCACCACCACAAGGTGGCGCTAGGTGCCAGCGCTTCCCATCGGCTGCCCCCACCCCATCTTGTTTGAGGTTAAAATGTGTCCATTCTTGTTGTCTTTGAAGAAAAATGCCTACAAATGTGTTTTCTGGGTCAGCTTTACCTCATAGGGTCATTGCTGGCCTCACTGGGGGGGTAAGAAGGCCAGGGTGCTTTTATCCAGCGTTCAGTCTGCATTGCCTATGGAAGGCAGCATTTTTAGGCTCTGACGGGGTCTGCAGGGCCTCCCTCCTCCTCACCCTTGAACCGTTCTGTGGACTTGCTTTTCCTGCCGCCAGAGAAGAAAGCAAGCGAAGGGACTGCAGCGTGGACCCTTGTTTGCCTGGCACATCGTTCAGACGTTTGTGACAGCCTTTGCTCCCCTGTTTCACTGTCGTCAGTCATGAGAGGGAAGCTGGGAAATAAATCGTGTCTACCAACAGAGTGTTTTCCAGGACCGTGTTTGCTGTGGGGGCAAATATTTAACAGAAACTTACAGAGGCGCCACTACTGGAACCAAACGTTCCATCAGAAGTAAAATTAGCTGTTTTTTCACTTTTCCTTCCTGCCCTTCTCAGGAGTGTAACATTTCACCAAATGGTGTTCAGTGGGTACCAGCCGGGCAGAGGGCCCTGTGGGGTGACTCTGGCGGGAGGACAGGGTGGGAGTGCGGGCACACCCCGAGAGGTGGTCCCGGCCGTATCGTCACTGAGCCAAAGTGAGATGGTGGGAAACCAACACAAACACTCGGCACCAGAGGAAAGAAACAGGAAGGCAGGCCACGGGAACCCCAAGTGTGACAGCTGTCATCATTCGGAGAGGATATTTCCACATTTTCACAGTGGAGCGTCACCTGCTCTGGGCTGGGGCGGGGCCGTGGAGACGAGAACATGACAGCCAGCTCCTTCGGGGCATCTTCCCAGCATGTCTAGGAGAACATGGAGCCCAGCAAAACGAGGCAATTCCCAGAGGAGTACGGCTGCTGACAAAACGGTTAACTAATTAGAAATAAAACGGTTAACTAATTAGAAATAACCAAAAATTAAACTGAGACTCTTTTTCCCTATCAAATGGATGAAGCTTGAACAATACTCCATTGCTGGTAAAGAAACAGACTGATTATGGAGGTGCAGAAAGTGTGGCTTCTCTAAAACAGCACTGTCCACCAGAGTCCTCTGAAATGGTAGACGTGTCCTTGGTCTGCACTGTCCAATGTGGTAGCCACAAGCCACATGTGGCTGTTGAGGACAAAGTTAGTGGCCAATGCAGCAGAGAAAGTGATTTTTAATGTAGGTGGGGTTTTTCTTGACAGGGGGTATGGGGAGGTAATTATATTTTTATTTATTGTATTTATTTAAAAATTTTTTTTTAAATGGAGGTACTGGGGATTGAACTCAACCAAGACCTCGTGCATGCTAAGCATGCCCTCTACCCCTGAGCTCTAACCTCTCCCTGAAAGTGATTCTTAAATTGCATTTAAATTTCAATGTAACTAACTACGTGGGGTTAGTGGCAACTATATTGGACAGCGCGGGTCTAGAACACAAGCAGGCATTGTGTAGCAAATTCCATTAAATCTAAACATAACCTTTGATCCAGTAATCCCATGTTTGGAAATCAATTTAAGGAAATAATCAGAGATGTTTATGTGAAGGATTCCATCACAGGGCTATTTAGAACAGTGAAAAGCAGCAGCTCAAATGTCTAAAAGTAGAAGTTAGTTATAGAAATTATACTATAAATGAGAATGTTGTGCAATCATTAAAACAGTTTTGAAAATTTTAGTGATAAGAAAATGCTCCTTATATAATACAATATAAGTAAGCGAGAATATGAAGCTATATATAAGAATGGTTTTAGTTTTTTTTTAATTTTTATTTTTATTTATTTTTTTATTTCTCAGAATCTGCCTTAGGGAACGAATGGCCCACATGCAATGAAAGGGGTGTACAAAGATTTTCAGTGTTACATTGTTTAGGATAGTGGAAAATTGGAAATACCCTAAATGTCAGTCCATAGGGGAGGGGTTAAATCAACAGCTGTATCTCCACACTACCAGATACCACGCAGCAAGTTTTTTTTTTTTTTTTAACGTGTTAGGTGTTTGTTTGTTTGTTTTTCACTTACTTATTTTGAAGGGTAAGAGGTAATTAGGTTTATTTATTTATTAATGGAGGTGCTGGGGATTGAACCCAGGACCTCTTGCATGCTAAGCATGCACTCTACCACTGAGCTATACCCTCCCCCAAAGAATGGTTTTAGTTTTATTTGTTTAATAATAAACATTATAAAAGGATGAGTAGATAATACTTAAAAAAAAAAAAAAGCCCACACAAGAAGGAACCAAAACAAAATGATTACAGAGTTCAGAGTTGTTCAATCAAAGCTGATGCCTTTTCTTCTTTATACTTTTTTGAAATTTCCATGTTTTCTGTAGTGAGTGTATATTGCTTTTACATTGAGAATATAATAATCTAGCATCCTTAGAACTCCTTTCAAAACCGCATAAGTTGAATGAACTAAAATCTTAGTGACAAATCTGCTAGAAATACCTGTTGATCCCTTAATCTTACCCAGCAGGAGCTGGAGGATGGACACCTCCCAGGAACAAGAGAATGGGTGTCCTAGGATGGTCCTTGTGCCCGGAGAGGAGCCTTGGGTGGGGGATTTTCATCTGTTGGGCTGACCCTTCATGGATGCTTTGACCTTGGGGATGCATATCCTTCAGTCCCTCGGGGAAATTCACTTGAATTACTTTCTTAATGACTCCCCACCACTACCAACACACACACACCCTGCATGTGTTTTCTCTCTTTCTGGAACTCGTACTATTAAAATGTCAAACTTCCTGAAGTCACCATTTACAATCTGTTCTCTCCCTTTCTGACATCTCTTTCTTAGCATTTTGGGGCTTAAGATTCAGTGTCTCGAGGGAGGGTATAGCTCGTGGTAGAGCACATGCTTAGCATGTACGAGGTCCTGGGTTCAATCCCCGGTATTGCCATTAAGATAAATAAATAAACCTAATTATCTCTCCCTCCAAAAAGTAAATAAATAAAACAAAAAAATGGAAAAGATTCAGTGTCTCGTCTCCCAAGTCAGCTGCTATTCATCCATCTGTGTTCAAGCCCCCCACGTTTTATCATCTCTCGATGGTTTTGTGCAATAAAAAATCCTTTTGCTGTCATCTTAGTGGGGTTTCCAGAAGGAGCTGAAATAAGAGCGTGTGCTTAGTCTGCATGTCTGGGCCAATTAGCCCATCGGGTCAAGAAGGCAAAGGTCACACACACATACTGGTGGACAATTTCAGCAGGAAATAGATGGGCTTGATTGCCAAGTGTCAAGGGCCTGAAGAATCTGGAGGAACGAAGGCAGCTCGGGGGAGCTGAACATGGTGGTGTGTGCTTCCAAATACAGGAAGGCTGGTTCCAGGTGTGCCGAGTCAGGGTCAGGTAGCTGTTCAGAAGCTGCGTCCAGCCACACCCCGGAGTGTGTGTCACAGACCTTGGAAATGGCTGGGCTTTTTCCCATTGACTCTGTTTGTAGGGCTCTTTCCTAAGAGAGAAGCTAACATATATGTAAGGACTTTTTCATAAAGATGTTCATTAGCAGCACTTAAAAAGAATCATAGCAAGTATTAGAAACAGTCTAAACTGGGGCTCAGCAAACTATGGCCCATGGATCAAGTTCAGCCCTTCTCCTATTTGTGTAAGTGGAGTTGTGAAGCACAGCCACACCTGTGTGCACACTGTTTATGCCTCCTTTCCTAATATGACACCAGAGACTAAAATATTGCTCTCTGGTCCTTTAAGAAAAAGTTTGCTGACCCCTGGTCTAAATGACTTGTAGAAGAACAGTTCAGTCAACCAAGGTGCATCATATGATGAAATAGAATGTAGCTGATGAACACTATCTATTTTTTTTTTTTACACAACTGGTAAAAAAAAAAAACATAAAATTTACCATCTTAACTATTTTTAAGTGTATAGTTCAACAGTGTTAACTGTACTCACTGTGTTGTGAAACAGAGGCCCAGAGTATTTTTATCTTGCAAAACTGAAACTCTACCCATCAAATAACATTTCCCTTTTCTTAGCCTCTGGCCACCCCCATTCTGCTTTCTATTTCTATGAATTTGAATACTTTAGATACTGCATAGCATTGGAATCATACACTTCTTTGTCTTTTTGTGACTGGCTTATCTCACTGAGCATAAGGTCTTCAAGCTTCGTCTGTGTTGTAGCAGGTGACAGAATTACCTTGCTCCTTAAGGCTGAAATAAAGTACCATTTTGTGGATATACCACACTTGGTTCATCTATCAATAGATATTTGGGTTGCTTCTGCCCTCTGGCTATTGTGAATAGTGCTGCTATGAATATGGGGGTACAGATACTTCTGAGAGATCCTGCTTCCAATTCTTTTGCCTGTATAATCAGAAGTAGGATGGCTGGGTCATATGGTAGTTCTATTTTCAGTTTTTTTGAGGCAACTCAGTGCAGTTTTTCCATAGAAGTTGTACTATTATTCCTTTTTGTATTGAAGTATAGTCGACATACAATGTTTTGTTAGTTTCAAGCGGACAGCATAGTGATTCACCATTTATATGCATTATGAATTGATCACCACGGTTAAGTCTAGTTCCCACCTGCCACCATACAAAGTTATTGCAGTATTATTTGCTATATTTCCTGTGCTATACATTACATCTCTATAACCTATTTTATAAGTGAAACTGTGTACCTCTTAATCGATGTCACCTATTTTCTCCAAACCCTGCCCCCCGACAACCACCAGTTTGTTCTCTGTATTGGAGTCTGCTGGTTTTTGTTTGTTTATTTTTTTAGATTCCACATATAACTGAAACCATATGGTATTTGTCTTTCTCTGTCTACTTATTTCATTTGGCATAACACCCTCTAGGTCCATCCATGTTGTTGCAAATGGCAAGATTTCATTCTTTTTTATGGCTGAGTAGTATTCCTTTGTATGTACAGTTAACCCTTGAACAACAACCCAGGGGTTAGGGGCACTAACGCTCCATGTAGTTGAAAATCCGCTTCACAGTTGGCCCTCTGTATCCACAGTTCAACCCACAGTTGAATCCACGGATTCAACCAGCAGCACATCATGCTGTACTATAGTACATATTTATTGAAAAAGATCCACGTATAAGTGGACCCATGCAGTTCAAACCTATGTTGTTCAAGGGTCAACCATGTATACCACATCTTCTTTATCCATTCCTCTACTGATGGACACTTAGGTTGCTTCCATATCTTGGTTATTGTAAGCAGTGCTCTGCAGTGAACATAGGGGTTCATACCTTTTTGAATTAGTGTTTTCATTTTGTTAGATAAATACCCAGAAGTGGAATTACTGAATCTTATGATAGTTCTATCTTGAATTTTTTGAAGAACGTCCATGTTGGCTTCATAGTGGCTGCACCAGTTTACATTCCCACCAACAGTGCGTGAGGGTTCCCTTTTCTCCATATCCTGGCCAATATTTGTCTTTTTGATAACAGAATAATAGATAATATCATTCTGACAGGTGCGAGGTGATATCTCCTTGTAGTTTTGATTTGTATTTCCCGATGATTAGTGATGTTGAGCATCTTTTCATCTGTCTGTTGGCCATCTGTATGTCTTCTTTTGAAAAATATTTATTTAGGTACTCTGCCCATTTTTTAAATGGATTATGTGGGTTTTTTGATGTGGGAGTTCTGTATGTAATTTGAATATTACCCCTTACTGGATATATTGTTTACAAATATCTTCTCCTATTCAGTAGGTTGTTGTTTCATTTTGTTGGTGGTTTCCTTTGTTGCACAAAAGCTTTTTAGTTTGATGTAGTCTTATTTGTTTATCTTTGTTTTTGTTTCCCTTGCCTGAGGAGATAAATCCAAAAAAATACTGCTAAAATCAATGTCAAAGAGGGTACTGCACATGTTTTCTTCTAGGATTTTTATGGTTTCAGGTGTTACATTTAAATCTTTAATCCATTTTGAGTTTATTTTTGTATGTAGCATAAGACAGTGGTCCAGTTTCTTTATGCCTTTTTTGGGGGGCATGTAGCTGTCTAATTCTCCCAACACTGTTTATTGAAGAGACCATCTTTTCCCAACTGTATATTCTTGCCTCCTTTGTTGTAACTAATTGAGTATATATGTATGTGTTTATTTCTGGGCTCTCTATTCTGTTTCATTCATCTATATGTTTTTGTGCTGGTATCATAAAGTTTTGATTATCATAGCTTTGTAGTATAGTTTTAAATCAGAGAGCATGACACCTTCGGCTTTCTTCTTCTTTCCTAAGATTGCTTTGGCTATTCATCTTTCATAGTTCCATACAAGTTTTAGGATTATTTCCACTTCTGTGAAAAATGCCAATGATCTGTTGATAGGGATTGCATTCAATCTGTAGATTGCCTTGGTGAATATGGTCATTTTAACAATATTAATTCTTCCAATCCATGAGTACAGTGTATCTTTCCATTATTTGTGTCATCTTCAGTTTCTTTTATCAATGGCTTATAGTTTTCCAGGTCCATGTCTTTCACCTCCTTGGTTAAATTTATCCCTAGGTATTTTATTCTTTTTGATTTAATTGTAAATGGGATTGTTTTCTTAATTTATCTTTCTGACAGTTCATTATTACTGTATAGAAATGCAACAGATTTCTGTACATTGATTTTTGTATCCTGCAGCTTTATTGAATTCATTTATTAGTTTTAATAGTAGGAGCCATGCTAAGGATGTGTGGGCGATGTACCTTCTCACCTTGGTTGAGCTCCAGTCAGAGGTGTAAATCATATACCTCTCTGGGCCTCAGTCTCCCCATCTTAATATAAAGTGATTGAATTACATCATTATTAAGCATAATTCAGCTCTTAAACTGTTTCTGAGATTACCTCTTCAGTAATATGTCTTAACAGAATCTTCTGGAGTTAAATTCAAAGCCTGGAGGAATGACTGGAGTAATTGAGGGTCTTCGGCAGGGTCTCAAATGAAAGCCCGAGGATCAGCCAGCCCACAGATGTTTGGTTGATTGGATTAATATTTTTTTAAGCTACTGAATTTGAATTGCTATAATTACAGATACGGGAGAGTTTAAAATAATGAAAAAAACATTAAATTTAGTCACTCTATGGCAGTAAATTTGAAAATCTAGAAAAAATAGATTTCTCACAAAATGCAAAATACCAAAATTGATATAGGGAGAAGTGAAAATTGTAAATAAATCAGCTACTACAGGAGAGATTTAGAAAAGTAGTAAGATTTGATGTTGTAGAGGCATTAGGCTGAAATGGCTGTGTGATGAGTTGTATCCTACCCTTAAAACCCAGATGATGACAGTGTTATTCAAGTCCTTGCTACTCAAAGTGTGGTCCAGGGCCAGCTGGTTGGCCCCACCCAGACCTACTAAATTAAAGTCTGCATATTATTATTTTTTTAATCTTAAAAATTTTTTTTTTAATTTTTTTTTTTAGGGGGAAGGTAATTAGGTTTGCTTATTTATTTTTAGAGGAGGTACTGGGGATGGAACCCAGGACCTTGCGTATGCTAAGCATGCACTCTACCACTGAGCTATACATACCCTCCCCTCAAGTCTGTGTTTTAATAAGCATTAAGCCACATAAAGGGGTGATCAGCATGTATATTAATGACTAAGAAGAACTGGGCTAGGGCAGTGGTTCTCCACCTTGGCTGAATATTCGAATTATCCGAGGAGTTTTAAAAAATACTGGCATTGGAGCCCCACCACCAGAGATTCTGATTTAATTAAGCAGGTGCATGGCCTGGGTACCTGCATTTAAAAATGCTCCACGAATGATTGAAAATCAGAGATTTAAACTGGGCCATAGAAAAATATGGAAAGCTTTAAGAAATAAAGCTGATAAAGAATGTACCCCCAAAGCAAAAGGAAAAAAAAGCAAAAAACTACAGCCAAATTTCATTTATGATTAAAAATAAAATCCAGCAGTGATAAAAATACAGTAAGGCCAAGCCCAAGTGCAGGGCATCTCAGAGCACAAGCAGAGTGTGCTGGCTACGCTCTCAGAAAGACGAAGGGCCTGATTCGTAGCACCTGTCAGTTCCCATGGTGTAAATATTCCCACCGTGATTAATTTTAAGCATAGTTAATTTTCAGCTAATTTTGCTTCTGGCGAAAAATGGTGCTAATTTTAAGCTATCAACATGACCTCAACCGGCCTGAAAATTCCTGAAAATTAAACAACTGGCTCTCACAAGCCTAGAAGAACCGCAGCTTCATACCACTAGAGGTCGATTCAAAATCAGGAAACCCGCCAGTGAAGCCATCCCATCGATACACTGAAGAAGAGAAATACAGGGCAGTGAAGAACATCGCACCACAAGTGCATTTCGGGGAAGATGCCTCCGGTGTGCCCCATCTCCACTTGGCACAGGTGTCTGCCCTCTGTGTTCACTCTCACCCGGCTGGCCTCACACGTTTCCTTCTACACGCTGGTCCCTGAACACTTGTGGCTTGTGACACCTGCTTTGCTGCCAGGTGGGACCAGCCCAGACATGTGGCGCCACTCTGCCCCTGTGGTCCTGGCTTGATGTGCTCCTTCGGAGGTGGGTGACGCAGATGTCATCGTCACGTCTGTTTTTTAGCAGGCCGACTTCCTTTATCCGTGAATATCCTGCTGCAGACACGGCTGCCCTTTTGCAGCCCTGAAGGAGTGGGAGCGAGAGGGCAGGGCCACCTGACGTCCTGGGAAATGGTGGATTTCCTGCCCCTACACCGTTCTTGGCTGGCCCTCCTGGCCCCGTGGTTCACCACCTCTCGCCTACACTTCCTTGCTTCATTGGCTGAATCATGCCAGCCCCTCCAGCTGGAACTGTGAACCCCTGGTATCATTCTAGTACATTCCCATTTCACCTAGATATCCACAGTCTGTCTCACTGCTCCAGAACTATTCCCAAACACCACCACCGTCACTGAGCCCAGAGGGCTGATGAGCACAAGAATCCGCACTGGGGTACACGTCAGCTGTGATGACAGTCCCCAAACTCGTCTTCTGGGCCTTGCGATGGGATTCTGGGGCGGCGGGGCCATCCGCTCCCAGGTTTGCCAGCTCTTCAGGTTACCAGGTGCTCTCAGGGACTCCCAAGGAGCTTCTGGAACAGCTGTGCTGGGCAGAGTTGTTCCTGCACTGTTCCCGGGAGCACGTGTCCAGCTGCGAGCGCCCTGCTCCAGACACTACTCTCCGCGCCTTGCAGGAACAGTGCCGCCCCCACCTGCCAGCAGCAGTGGTGAGGCATTGGCAGAGAGTCCGCCACATGAGCTTGTTTGGGCCCAGTGGAACAGGTGGTATTGATTATGCACCTGACCAATGATTATTACGGCCACTCTGTGCTGGGGACAGCGCAGTGACCAGATGGATGCAAACCCCTCGGCCCTCTAGTTCATCAGGGGCACTAAAAATGAACAAACATAAGCCAAAAAATACACAAATATGGTGATTTTAGGTAGTCATGGGGAGATGGAGAAAGTAAATGTATGGAGGAGCAGAGGGAGGGGGGAGAATTGTGGGGGTGGGAGGGTCTGAGAGCCGAGTGAGGAGGAGGGGGGCAGCCTTGTGAAGGAAGTGGGGGCTTTCCAGACAGAGGGAGCACACATGTGAAGGCCGGGGGGTGGGACGGGCTTGTGTGTCTGAGGAACCTGTGAGGGGAGGTGTGGGGCGTGGGCTGGGGCACCAGGGGCTGCAGGCTGAGCGCTGAGCACTGGGACTTGTGTCCTCCTGGAAATAGGATCAGGCGGTGGGAAGCAGGGTGGTCGATCAGATATGATTCGTGGTTCAGAAGGGTCACTAGGGCCAGGGGGTGGAGGATGGACCAGGGTGGGGCAGCCATGGAAGCAGGACACTGGCTGGGCGGCCACTGCTGAGGCCGGAGACGGAGACCGCACTCACCATTTGGGGGTGCTCCGCCGGCTTAGTCATCCGAGGCTGGTCCTCAAAGACACCTCCACAGTCAGAACCTGTCGCCACAACCCAGAAACACAGCAGTCACTTGCCAGAACATAAAACAACAACATGTATTTACTCGGAAACGGTGGTAATTACAGGGCAGCTCCTCCTAGGCCGTCCCTGCCAACCCCTGATGGCCCCAGTGGTGAACTCCCGCCAGCAGAGGGGCCACGCAGCCCACCTGCTCCTGCACAGGAGCAAAACCTCGGCACCTCTGCATGCCTCTCCCTCCCCCGCCAGCCTATCAGGCAGTGTCACGGGGGCATGGATCAGACAGATTTTTGGAAATCAGCATCATATTACAAATTACTTGATTTCTTTGACACAGCTTGGTTACTCATCTCCAACCCTTCATCCCGGAGGGATGTATTCACTCATTCCTTTGTGCGTTCATTCAGTCCATCCGCAGATGCTTGTTCGGTCATGGCTATGCCACCTGGGTAGGAGTTGCAGATACCGAGGCACAGATCCTCCCCCTCCAGGGGGACCATCTGCAGGTTTCACTGCCACTGGCTGTTTTATAGGCACCCACACCAACTGGATCTTCAGATCACGGGACAAGAGACTCTAGCAGAAGGAAGGACATGCACATTCACATTTCTCATTGACTCTGTGCCAAATACTGTCTCAGGTGCATCTACAGACCTAACCTTGCTTAGTTCTCAACATCCTGGAAAATGGGCATGACAGTCCCCTCTTGTACTGATGAGTATCTTGCGCTGGGAGAGGTGTCACTCTGCACACTGTCTATAGCCAGTCAGTAGCAGAGCCAGGGCTGCCACCAGCTCTGCTCGCCTCACAAATCCACACTCCTTCCACCCCACCAGAGTTAAAACCTAAGGGAGGAGATGGTACTCAAATACCAGGGAAGACCTCGGGCATGTGCTCAGGCCCTCCTCAGTCGTGGATGAGAAGAGGGCGCCCTGTGAGGACGAGAAGGAAGTCCGTGTCGGGTGATGAAGTCTGCACCACAGCCAAAGACTCATGAAAACAATCGTAACACACACCAGGGACATCATGGAAAAACCCCGCCAGCTTTTTCATCTCACAGAATGAGTCATGCCTGCAAGACTTCAGAGGAAGATGAGAAAATGGATAGGTTTGGAATAATGACTCCCTTGAACTGTTGACTGGGAGGCAGTCCTGCCAGCGCCTGGGGCGAGGGGAGGAGGGTTCTTCGGGGACTTCTGGTTAAAGTCAGCCAAACGGTGCCCTCGTCTCCGGGGTCGGGCAGAGGGGCCCTCTAGGCCCCTGATCTCAGCCTGGGCACCTGCCTCCCCGGATTATTGGGGGAGCAGGAGGTAGAAGCCACAGGAGAAAGAGGACAGATTCTTTAGGGAAGTCCACTTTACTTAAAAATGTGAGCAAAACCAGTGACATTACTTTGTTAACAAATATTAATATATTACAGAAGGGACAGCCAGTTTCACGTGGAATTTGAAGCTGATACAAGCCCTGATGTGGGTGGGTCACTTCAGGCTTCCTTCCCAGACCCCCAGTGATCCCTGATCTTTGGTGGGAAATACTGAGACGGTCCATGCAGTTATCTCAAACGCGTGTCAGACCAGCTACCCACGTCCCCGCCTCAAGTCAGTTTGAACAACATTAGCTGAACTGTCATCCTGGGCCCTGTGTAGGATGAATAAGATGCCGGCCGTGTGCAAGCCCGGCCAGATGCCCACAGTGATTATAACATCGCGTGATGCTTACGCTTCGGTGGAGGCACGTGGGAAGAGTTCTGGGCACTCGGAGGAGGAGAGATGAATTTTACCTGGGGCCATGGGGGAGACTTTGCAAAGAAGTTTCATCTGATAGGGAAGGATTCTGCATGAGGCCCCGCTCATTCCAGGCAGAGGGAGCAGGGAGACCCCGAGAAGTGCTTGGTGTGTGCGAGAAGTGGGAATTCCCTGTGGCTGGAGGGAAAGGAATGTGGGAGGCCCCGGCCAGGGGTTAGGAAGGTGAGTTACTGATTGAGTTCAGATCACGCAACCTTGGAATGTCATCCTAGGCATCCTAGACTTTATTCTGGGGGCAACGAGGGTGGGCACTGAGAGGTTTAGAACTGGGGAGAAATACAAATTTGTGTTTTAGGAAGTCAGTGAAGGCGGAGGGTGACTTGGAGAGAAGAGGTCTCATTGTTAAGATTTCTGGAACTAGCTGTTGAGCTCTGTCCTGAAACCATCCAGCCTTAGGGGCAGTCCAGCCCATCCCTTCGCTGTGGAAAGAACGTGTATATTGCTGTGTCACAATTTTGGGTAGCATTGTGTTTCAGTATCATTGGTTTCCTTTGTAATCCTATGTGTTTTCTTTTATGCACTTAAAAATGTCGTTTTGGGAAAGACCCCATGGACTTCACAGACTGTCGAAGGGGTTCGTGGTCAGAGCCCTCAAACATTGGAAGGTACTACACAGACCATCTTCCTTCCTTTCTCTACGTGCAGTAACTCCCACGTCAAGCAAGCACTGACCAGCACCCTCGCACTCAGCCCTGTGTCAGAGGCTGTGCTCGGAGGATCTGGAACCAGCCTGCCTGGGCTGGATTCCTGCCATCGCCTTTTCTAGCTCTGTGACTTCAGCCAGATTAATATAACCTCCCAGTTTCCTCCTCTGTAAATGAGGACAGTAATAGTACTTACTTCATGGGGTTATTGTGAGGATGAAATCAGTTCATGCGTGTGGAGCTTTAGCTCAGCGTCCGCCCCCGGTTCCAAATTCTTATAACAGAATTTGGGAGCTGTGATAACCTCGGGTGAGAACAGAGCCCCTCTTTGGTACAACTCTCATTGTTTTGGCTTCTTTCTCTGGGTCTTCCTAAAGATGACCCAGAAAATTCTGCTAAAAAAGTAGTAAAAGAATCCTTTTAAACTCTCCACTTATCTAAACTTTTGGTAGATGTCTTAGTTGGGCTCCTTCAAAAGAGGACCCTGAGGCGAAGGATTTGTGGCGGGTGGTATTTGGGAAGTGGTCCCAGGGAGCAGAGCAGGGACGTGGGGAAGCGGGTGGGGGAGAGCAGGATGCCTCTGAGGGCAGCGGGCCCCAGTCCTGCTGGGGAGCGTCTGAGAGGGTGGAGCATGCACATCCAAGTGGTCCCACCAGAGTGAGGGGGCCGGTGGGTTTGCTCACCAGCTGTTCCTCCTCTCCTCTGGAGGGCTGTCCTGGGGGTGCTGTGCTGCAGCACTGCTGGCCGGTCTGCGTGCTGCTGGGGCAGGAGAGGCCACAGAGAGGAGACCCAGGTGCCTGAGCGCATGTGTGGGACTGCCTTCCCAACCACTGGCAACCACATGGTGGCGTCCAGACGGGGCTGCTTTGGTGGGGATGGCGAGGGAAACACGGCCATCCATAATGGGCAGGAGAGCCATGAAACAGACTTAGTTAAAAACATGTCACTGAAAGAAGTTGGACCTCAGCTGGCATCTTTCAGCTTGTCCTTCTCCCCACCCCATCTTGTAGCAGTTTGCAATTTTCACCCGAGGTTCCTTTAGCCACATCTGTTGATTTGGTCTGTATGGGTGTGTTTACGGGAAATTGCAGCCGCCCACTCTTCAAAGTCCATACATTATTATGGGTAAACTTTTCAGTGACTTGAAAGAGGGTGTGTGTGTCAGAATATAATTCATTATTTTGGTACCTGCTTATTAGCAAAGAAAATTGAGTCTCTGGAGTGTTTTTTTCTTTGCTGTTGTCTGTTAATCAGACAAACACCATGACTTACAATGTAATGTCTTAGGACCATGGGCTGTTTGAATCATCTAGTTAGATTTCAGAATGAGTAAGAGCTCATGCTTCTTTGCATACGTGAGTGACTGTCACAGTGTTAAATTCTATAAAAAGCAGTTGTATCTGCTCAGTTTCCAGGTGAGAGCACATGGATGCTGGGGAGCAAATTTATCCTCATTATTTTAAAAAAGCACTTGGTAAAGGAAAAGAACTGGAGAAGAACCACATTTTTATCTACACTCTGAGTACAATAACATATGAATTGTGTAACTTTACAGGCAAGAACAGGAAGGTAAAATGGGGAAACGGATATTGTTTTGCCAATACAGTCCATTTTCTTTTTAGAACAGAAGGAGGAGAGCGAGCCCGGCAGTACCCTGTCATCAGATGACATGAAACTCTCCGTATGCTTTTATTTCCCTCTGTGACTTTTCTAGGCTCAGACCACGTTCCAAGGGGAATTTCCCAAAATTTCCTACCACCTGTTTCTGTTTCCTCTAGAAGTCAGTTGACAGGTGGGGACAGGCAAGAGGGACACTGTGAACCTGGATCAACCTGGAAACCAGGGCGCACGTGCAGGGAAAGGAGTCAGGCACGAAGGCCACAGGAGAAGTGCCAGGGTGACGGGTTGTCCCAGAGCTGGATTATGGTGATGGCTGCAGGCGGCGTAAATGTAGTCAGATTCATCAAACTCTGAACTTTATGATATGTAAATTATACACTAAAGCTGTCTGAGAAAGAAAGGGAGGGAGAAAAGGCGGGCAGAGAGAAGCACTGCGACTTGTGCAGTGCCACACCATTTCTAAAATGCAGGGAAATGTTAGAAGACAATTTCTAGTTCCCGGAGGGTGGAAAAGCTCACTGAGATCGGACAGGTTGTAGCCCCTCTGCTCGCAAGTAACATCCCCTGCAAATAAATCGTTGCCCCCCACACACACTCTAGGGGAGACCTGCACCTGTTTGGCAAAGGAGCTTCAAGACAGGCCTCCTGCCCTCCCCTCTAGCAGCCTGACCCCGACCCTTCCCTGCGGCACAGACGGGCCAGCATCACTGCCCACTAGACAAGACACGCTGGGGGCCGCACATCTGTTCTGCCTGTTCTAGCAGACACATCACACATATAAAAAAAAAAGGCGGTCATCCTATTAATACATCTTTAACCCAGCTCAGCTCAAATTATTATCATGTCAGCATATAATCAGTATAAAAATTATTGAGATACTTTACAGTCGTTTTTTCATAGGAAATCCTCAAAATCCTAGATGTGTCTACCAGCACATCTCAATTCCGACGAGCCAAATTTTCAAGTGCTCAGTAGCCACAGGTGGCCACTGCCTTGGACAGGTCGGGCCTAGAGGCATTTGCTGTTGATAACCCGGACACTCCAGACTGCTGGAAAAGAGAGTGGTCTCACGCAGATACCCACTGCTAACTGAACAAACGAGCAAGTGAAGGTCTGTGTTAGATTGTGTAAAACCACACTCATCTCTGTGATCTTCACATTTAAAAAAAAATATTTCACATGGTCCTGAGGAATTTTTTAATGTCCTCAGTGAGTTTCATTTTCAGGTCTTGGCAGTTAAACCCCTATGATCAGCATGCTCAGCTGTGTTTAAAATTAACATTGCAAAGGAGCCATTTAGAGACTAGGAATTATGAAACAAGGACTGTAGTTAAGTTTTTTTATGCGTTTAGGACTTTTTTTCCATGTCAATATATATATTTTTAATATGAGTATAGTTGATTTACAATGTTGTGTTAGTTTCTGATATACAGCAAAGTGGTTCAGTTATACACACACACACACACATATATATATTCTTTTTCATATTCTTTCTCATTATAGGTTACTACAAGCCATTGAATATATAGTTCCCTGTGCTGTACAATAGGACTTTGTTGTTTATCTGTTTTATTTATAGTAGTGTGTATCTGCCAATCCCAAACCCCCAATTTATCCCTGCCTCCTACCTGGTAACCATAAGCTTGATGTCTATGTCTGTGAGACTGTTCCTGTTTTGTAAATAAGTTCATTTGTGTCATTTTTTTAGGTACCACATATGTGATATCATATGCTATTTATCTTTCTCTGTCTGACTTCACTTAGTATGATAATCTCTAGGTCCATCCATGTTGCTGCAAATGGCATTATTTCATTCTTTTTATGGCTGAATAGTATTCCATTACATATGTTTCCACAGATTCTTCATACAGTCATCTGTTGATGGACTTTTAGGTTGCTTCAGTGTCTTGGCTATTGTATATAGTGCTGCTCTGAACATTGGGGTGTGTGTCTCATTTTGAATTAGAGTTTTCTCCAGATATATGCCCAGGGGTGGGACTGCTGGATCATACAGTATCTCTATTTTTAGTTTTCTAAGGATTTAGTTAAGATGAAAGGTATGTGTTTTATCAGGAAGCTGCAACCTGTCCTCACAAGGGAACAGCTGTGTTGATCTACAGTAATAAGTCTGATTAAGGTCATTATTGAACTAAAACTCTCATCAACTGCCTAGAAATCACAGCCTCATAGATAAAGACCTACAGGTTAAAAGGGTCTCAGCTGGGCTTTTTTGGCTTGGTTTGATTGGAGGTGGGCTAGAGGTTGTCTAGTTTAGGATAAGACAGCTATTTAAAGCACTGTTAAGGGGAGAGGATCTAGCTCAGTGGCAGAGCACATGCTTAGCATGCACGAGGTCCTGGGTTCAGTCCCCAGTATCTCTGTTAAAAATAAATAACTAAAATAAACCAAATTACCTCCCCCCAACATGAAAAAAAAAATTTAATTAAAAATAAGAAACCAAACAAAAAGTTATAAAATAAAGTACTGTCAGGATTCGTATTCTGTAAAGTCACTGATGGGCTCTAATCTGATGTCTCATTACAGGAGACCCTCATTCTACAATATTCGCTGTCCAGCTTTGATAGTTGTTCCGTAGCTGACCACCTAGCTCTCTTGTAGAAATAAAAACTTTGCTGCTGCAGCCCTGAAAAAATTCTTCTTTTCCCAGAAACACTAGGACAACATTTTTCCGCAAACTCACAAATCCAAATAAGAATAAAGCCACCGCATAAAATCAGCAGGCAGGAAGGCAGGTGATTGTCTGATTTTCGGTCACGTTTGATTGTTCTTGGACCTCCCCCTTTGCGGATGGTGACCTTTGGTTTGACTCTTCATCCCCGTGGGTTAAAATCGTGCCCTTGGGATGCAGGTGTCCTCGCTGGGCCTGACCGCGGTTTCTCTCTGTCTTCTTCTCCGGTGGTCTGTCCACCTCTTGGCTCCACTCTGTTCCCGGTGGGCAGAGCTGAGCTCCCACTTCCTCGAGGACACGTCTCTTCCCACCATCGCCACTTCCCTTTTGTTCTTGTGCAGCCAAGGAGCAGCTTGATTTCTGGGCGTTAAAGAAAAGCAAACTCCCGTCACGCTCTTCGGTGCCTGATTTAGTCTAGGTTCTCCCCAGAACAAAACCTCAGGTAGAGACTTGGTCTGGGGACAGGTACCCTTTAGGGGAGGGGGCCTGGCGGGAGTGAGGGGTGGAGAGAGGAAGAGGGGAAGAAGGCCAGTTAAGGATGGGTTCATCCCCTGTTACGGTTGGGGCTGCCAGGGCTCAGTCCTGCCGGGCACCCTCCGGGGGGTGGTGCAGAACGTCTCCAGAATTGTACCCCCGAAGAGCCATGGACGGGGGCCTTTCCCCCTGACTTTCCGTTCCTCCAGTGGTTGGGGGTTGTTCTGGCATTGCTGACACCCCCTGGACTTCGGGCTGCCGGTGAAGGTGCTCAGTGAACTCCCAAAGCTTCAAAAACGCCCCTGAGGAGGATGGGCTCGAGGTGGGCGCTGACTGTGCCCAGGGAGGGTGTCCAAGTCAGCTGGGCCGCGGGGACGTGGTGTAGGGCACAAAAGGCCCTGGCTTCTGGTCACCAGTGGTACCTGAAAACCCTCCTCACTCCCTCAAAAGACAAACACCGAATACGTTTAAATGGAAACGTCGCCGAGACCGGATATAACTTCTGCAGCTGTTTCTTCATGTTAAGAGGCTGGGCCGCTCCCAGACAGCCCCTGTGCATCAGGGCCAAGGCAGGGCACCTGTCCCTGGAGTGCCTTGCCTTCCAGCTCGGTCTGTCCCTGAGTTAGGTGCGTGCCACTCGCCAGAGTCAGGCCGAAAGGAGAGGCATCCCGAACCCCTCTGTCACTCCGGCTCCGTCTCTAAGAAGCGCATCCAGAGTCACGCAGGGCTTGGGGAGAGAACCTTCCCGCGTGTGCCAGCTGTAGGTTTGGGGAACATTCAAAGCTGCACTCCGGCCCAAACCAGGACTGCTTTTATTTCCCCATCAGAGCAGCTCTCACGGCAGCGTCTTCAAAACTAGAGGAGATGAGGGTAGGAGGTCCTCGTCCTTGGGGCCACCACAGCATGCCTAGGAGATGCTGAGGGCTTGGGGACTGGGAAGAGGAGCGTTTGGGGGGCTTAGCACCCAGCCGTTGGGGTGCCACTTCTGGGAGACACATGTCAACAGATGACCTTCAAAGCCTGTGACCCTTGAAGATAATTGGCTTAAAATTTCACTACCAATCATAGGATTCTCCAAGCACCAAGGTCATTCTTAGACAGACAGGCAGACAAGCTGGATTGCAGGACAAGGTCACTGGCAGATCTGGGACCCTTCTTACTGGCCATGACATATCTTGGCCTTGTCAGTAAGGGTCGGGCATCTACGTGGATGCTCTTCTCCATGAGAGCCACCACTTACTGCTCTCAGAATGCCCTCACAGACCTTTATGTACTTTAGCTTATTTAATACAGGGTGGCAAAGTAGATCCATTATCACCAGTTGACAGTCGAGGCCACTGTGGCTCTCGGAGGGTAAGGACCCACGCAGGGTCACACAGTCCTGTGAGGAGCAGAGCTGGGATTCCAAACCAGTTCAGGGGCAAAGACAGAAACACAGCTCCTTTTATGATTGTAGATACACCTTTTTGAGATCCAGGAGGACAGGCAGCCTGAAGGGTCAGCCCATGCCTCGGTGAAACAGGGGAGCAAATGGTTCAGCACTCAGACTCTGGTCTTCGAAGACCATGAGGGAATAGAATGAGAAACAAAATTATCTCCAGGTCTTCCTTACAATCTGCAATTGAATATTCTGAAAGTAACAACAGACCCTGTGTGTACCAGAGTGAATATTTTCACCTGTTTTTCATGAGAAACTAAATGTTTTTCAGGAAAAAAAAATTGAAACAAAAACAACACTTTGGACCCTGCTACAAGATGCATGTGTGTCCCGATCACAGAACTCTGCTTGTTCTCTGGGTCTCACGTTTGTATCCGGCAGCAGATTTCAGGAGCTGGCGTGAACGAGCCCTCACCTGGTAGAAACAAAACCGCTGGGCTTTGGGGTTTGCGGTTTTCCCACCACGGGGAGGCCACGGGGAGAAGCCCATCTGAGCTCTGCACCAGCCTCTCTGGCTGCGAGCTCTCTTTCATTTTGTGTTTTCCTGACGCTACATGCATGGATTTCTGTTGTGCCCTGTCCGACCCCCCAGCGAGCCATCGGAAAGAAACACTCATCAGTGCTCCAGACAAGTGATGAGCCGGCACACAGTAGGCGCTTTATGGAGTCGGTGCTCTGCAGGGTGGAAAGGGACTTTCAAGGCCGTGAGCCTGCAGTGGCCCTTTGTGGTTTTGACTCATTCATGAGCAAAACTCCTCAAAAGAGGATGTATTTGCCATCTCACTGGCCCCCTTCCCATGTTTTCCTCAATCCCGTCCAGCCAGTGCTCAGGGCCCCTACTCCCTGAACTGCTCTGGACCTCCTGTCACCAAATTGGGCTGTCACCTCTCTGTTTACGTGTCCCCTCCGCCACCCAGTGGCATTCAGTGCAGCGGACCTCGCCTTCCCAGAGCCTCCCACTCCCTCCTGCCTTTCTGCATCCTCCTCCCTTTCCACATCCTCCTCCTCCATCTCTCTGGGTGATTTCCCTGCCGCAGACGGCCTCCGGCCTCCCCAGCCCAGGGCTCCTCCACACCACTTCCTAGGAGATGCTTCTTCCAGGCTTCTGGCTTTCAACACGACCTATTTACCGGCGATTCTCAGATTTATACTCTGAGCTGCAGACTCAAGTATTTAACTGCTTGCGTGACTTTGCCTCTCCGACGTCCGAGAGACATCTCAGACTTAGTGGTAAAACAGAACCCTCAATGCTCTTCTCACCCAGCTTGCTCCTCCCTGCACCCTTCCTCTGTTCAGTTAATGGAACGACCATTAATCCAGTTGTTTAAGCCAATTTATAAGTCATGCCTGATTCGCTTTCCTCTTTCATCTCTGTATCCCGTGGCTCAGCGGGTCCCGTGGGCTTCCTCCTTGCAACATGTGTGCCCAATTCATCAGCTTCTCTTGTTTTCTACTCTGTCCTCTCTCATGTGGGTGATGGCCATGGCCCGCCCCAGGTGTCCCCGCGTCCACTTTAATCCTCCTATAATCCATTCCCAGAGCGGATCTGTTAAAAATGGAGGTCAGGTCGTGCGACTCGCTGGTTTAAAGCCCTCCAGTGGCTACCTATTGGAAGGCTGGACTTTTAGAATCAAATTCAAATCCCTCAACAAGACTTGTAAGGCACCCGGCTTAGCCCAGGGGTCAGCAGGCTTTTCTGTGAAGGGCTGCATAGTCCGTATTTGGGGCTTTGTGAGCCACGTGGTCTGCATTGCAAGTTCTCAGCTCTGCCATAGTCAGTGTGGTGAACAAATGAACATGGCTATGTTCCAATAAAACTTTATTTACAAAAACAGGCAATGGGCTGAATTTGGCCTGTGAGGCATAGTTTGGTGACCCCGATCTGTCCCCTTTCTACCTTTCCAACCCCATAGCACACCGCTCTGCCCTTGACCTTGGCCCCCCTTCACCTCCCCTCCCCTAGCGCTGGCTTGGGTAGAAACCCTCCCCAGACGGCTGCCCCCAGTTCCCGTGGTCCCCATACATGAATGTCACACCCTCTGAAGGTGCTGGCCCCGCCATGATGACTCTGGCCAGTGGAAAGTGGTGGAATTTGATGTTCTAGGGCTTCTGAGCTGAGGCTTTAAGCAGATTGCTAACTCCTGCTTCCTCCCTTGGAATCCAGCCGCCAAGCTGTGAAAAACAAAAAGCACACCAGGAGAGGCCACGTGGAGAAGGACAGAGAAGTTCTGGGCCATCGTGCCAGAGGAGCACCCAGCCGCGTGAGTGAGCCACCTTGGGCATCCCGGTCTGGTCAAGCCTCCGGATGCCTGCGGTCAGCTGGCATCATGTGGAGGAGAGAGCTGCCTGGCCAAGGCCGGTCATGTCACAGACCGTGAGAGAGAAAACGGTTATCATCCTCTTTAAGCCACTGCGTTTTGGTGCTTTGATTTACAGCCCCAGATAATTGATAATTTCTCAAACCCTCTATTTCATTCCTCCAGTGGCACCAGCTGCTCTGTCTGCCTGGAACACAACCCCCACCCCCAGATCCTTACCTGGCTGGTCCTTTTCATCATTTGGGTTGGCCCGCAGCCCCTCAGTTGTTGTTGTTGTTTTGGAAAGCCCCCCTTTCTATGATCAGGCTGTGTGCTGAACCCCTATTCTACTCATTCCACCCTTGCCTAGACTCCAGGACCAGCTTGCGATGGCGATCAAGCCAATCAGTAATAACTGGTAATTCTGCTTCTCCCACCCCCACCCACCCTGGTCCCCTACCCCAGCCTAAGGTACTGATTCAGAGAAGGACATGTGACCCAAGTCAGTTCAATCAGAGTCAGTCCCAGGAATTGTGGGTTTATTGGCTGGTTTAATCCAAGCCTGGAGCTGCTGGTATCTAACAGTCCATCACAAGGGGCAGGCCTTCTGGGAACAGAGCTAACATAGGAGAGGAAGGAGGAAAGAAGATGGAGAGGAGAAAGGAAAGATGGAGACGGTGAGAGAGCACCTGGATCTAGCTATACCTGATGTTAAAATCTCCTTGGCTTTTTTACGTGAACCAGTGCATCTCCCACTCCACGATCACCCCTCTTTTCCTTTCCTAAGCCAGTTTGAGTTGTATTTCTGCCACTTGCTCAATTGCTTGACTCACCCTCTACCATCTCCTCTAGTGTTAGCTGAAGGCATATGAAATTGCTATTCTTGGCGATAAATGACTGAATATCAGTCATTTCATCTTAGTTCTTTGAACACCTCCAGAGCAGGGAACTCACTACCTACTGTGGCAGCTCAGTTGGAAATTGGACAGACTTAACCAACAGAAATCATTTTCCTCAAATGAAAATCTTATCCCTGTCCCTTCTCCAGTGCCCTCCTCTGAAAACATTTTGTGTCTAGTGTGGGATCTGAGGTCTCGCTTGGGTAGAGAAGAGAAGGCTTCAGTAATGCAGCCTCAAACATCCAAATCTTTTTTTAAAATGTGATGTCTTAAGCTATGTTTCACCATCTTGCTCATTTATTTCAGACTCAGTTCAAAATCCTCTATTTAAGCCCCAGTGAATTTCCCTTTATTCTCCATGGCCCACTTCTCCTTCCTTCAAAGGCGTCTGCCCCCACCCACTAGGTCACAGTCTTCGTCAGTCATCTTCTCTGTGGTTGTCATAGTACAATAAGATGATGGAAATTCAGTGCCCCGATTTGCAGGAGTCATGGTTGCATAATCTGGGATACCCCTTCTGGCCTCATGCATCCTGCAGGTTCAGGAAGCGTTCTTTCTCTGTCTTCAGCTGAGTCATTACTACACATGCTGAAAGGACAGAGCTCAGGGTTGGACAGTGATTCATTAGCCATTGGGTTTGGTCGTCCGGTCAGTCACTAGCACCCGCTGGTTTCTCAGCGCATCTGTAGGAAGTCACATGGCACCAGCCAAGTGTCCCTTTGAAATACCGAAGGGGCTCCTCGTTACCCGGTACATGTTGTCCCATTCCCGAAGGTAAGTAGAGCTGTGTCTTATTTAGGATGGGCTAAGCCATGTTAATAAACAGACCCAATGGCAAAACAATGGAATTTTGTTTGTAGCTCAGGTAACAGCCCAGGATACACAGGTTGGTCCTCTCTGCTGGTTAGCGCCTCAGGGATCTAGGTTCTCCCTACCCTGTGGGCCTGTAAGGGCTTCCCTGTCACCCGCATCCAGCCCAGAAGAGGAAAGAGCATAAAGGAGCACATGTAGGACATTTATGGGTCAGGCCTGAAAATGCCACGTCACTGCCACTCATTTAGTCACCAAAGCCACAGCCAGCCAGACGGAGGGGAGGAAAATGCTGTGTAGCTAAGTGCTTACACAGAAGGAGAGTGGATTCGGTGAGTGGTCTCCACTATGAGCAACTAACATTGTCATGACACAAATATATCCCCAAAGGCCTGACCTCCTAGGCATCCCTTCCTTCTAAAACTGAGCTTCTGCCCCTGGCTGTGGGGCCAGAATCTTTGTCCATTATCCTCTCCAGAGTTGACAGGCTACAACAAGAGAATGCAAATACAAGGCAAATAATGTAAAAATTGATGGCAAAGTGAAACTTACCAGTCTTGCAAAATAAGCGAGATTTCAAGATTAGGAAAGGCATTTGGAGGAACTGCCCCAATCACCAGCAAAGCCATTGACAAATGAGGAAATGACAGTGTCAGAGCCGAGGGTGAGGGTGAGGGCCAGAAAGGCGCTTCAAATGCGAACGATAGCAACACCCAAGGGGCTACAGAGACGCCTGGAAAAACCAGCAGGTGCCTCAAATATTTTGGCCGAAGTTATTCAGGTTATGACTGGGCTGTAAAAGTCAAATCTTTTTATTTTTCATTTCTTTTCTTAAGGGAGGTGCTGGGGATTGAACCCAGGACCTTGAGCATACTAAGCACACACTATACCACTGAGCAATAAATACCCTTTCCTCCTTAAAAGTCAAATCTTTTGTGTGTGTGTGTATGTGTGTGTGTGTATATATATATGTATTTTTTTATTGACATATAGTCAGTTTACAATGTTGTGTCAATTTCTGGTGTACAGCACAGTGCTTCAGTCATACATGAACATACATATATTCATTTTCTTTCTCACCATAAGTTACTACAAGACATTGAATATAGTTCCCTGTGCTATACAGTATAAACTTGTTGTTTATCTACTTTATACATAGTAGTATCTGCAAATCCCAAACTCCCAATTTATCCTGCCCCCCCGGTAACTATACGTTTGTTTTCTATGTGAGTCTGTTTCTGTTTTGTAAATAAGTTCGTTTGTCTTTTTTTTAGGTTCCACATATAAATGATATCATATGGTACTTTTCTTTCTCCTTTTGACTTCTCTTTGAATGACAATCTCTGGATCCATCCATGTTGCTGCAAATGACATTATTTTATTATTTTTATGGCTGAGTAGTATGCCATTATGTAAATATACCACAACTTCTTTATCCAGTCATGTATCAATGGACATTTAGGTTGTTTCCATGATTTGCTATTGTAAATAGTGCTGCTGTGAACACTGGGGTGCAGGTGTCTTTTTGAATTAAGGTTCCCTCTGGATATATGCCCAGGAATGGGATTGCTGGATCATATGGTAAGTCTATTTTTAGTTTTTTGAGGAGTCTCCATAGTGTTTTCCACAGTGGCTGCACCAAACTACATTCCCACCAGCAGTGTAGGAGGGTTCCCCTTTCTCCACACCCTCTCCAGCATTTGTCATTTGTGGACTTTTTGAATGATGGGCATTCTGACTGGTGTGAGGTGATACTTCATTGTAGTTTTGATTTGTATTTTTCTGATAATTAGGGGTATTGAGCATTTTTTCATGTATCTATTGGCCATTTGTATGTTTTCGTTAGAGAATTGCTTTGTTTAGGCCTTCTGCCCAGTTTTGGATTGGCTTGTTTGTTTTTTTTTCTTATTAAGTTGTATGAGCTGTTTATATATTCTGACAACTAAGCCTTATCAGTCTCATCTTTTGCAAATATTTTCTCCCATTCTGTAGGTTGTCTTTTTGTTTTGCTTATGGTTTCCTTTGGTATGCAAAAGCTTCTAAGTTTAATTAGGTCTCATTTATTTATTTTTGATTTTATTTCTATTGCTTGGGTAGACTGCCCTAGGAGAACATTGCTGAAATTTATGTCAGAGAATGTTTTGCCTATGTTTTCTTCTAGGGGGTTTATTGTGTCTTGTCTTATGTTTAAGTTTTTAAGCCATTTTGAGTTTATTTTTGTGTATGGTGTGAGGGAGTGTTCTATCTTCATTGATTTACATGCAGCTGTCCCGTTTTCCCAACACCATTTGCTAAAGAGACCGTCTTTACTCCATTATATGTTCTTGCCTCCTTTGTCAAAGATTAATTGACCAGAAGTTTGTGGGTTGGTTTCTGGGCTCTTTATTCTGTTCCATTGTTGTATTATATCTGTTTTTGTACCAACAGCATGCTGCTTTGATTATTGTAGCTCTGTAGTGTTGTTTGAAGTTTGGGAGGGTTATTCCTCCAGCTTCATTCTTTTTCTTCAGTATTGCTTTGGCAATTCTGGCTCTTTTGTGATTATATATGAATTTTAGGGTGATCTAATTCTGTGACCTGCGTAATTTGATAGGGATCACATTAAAATCTGTAGAGTGCTTTGGGTAATATGGTCATTTCAACAATATTGATTATTCCAATCCAAGAACATGGGATATCTTTCCATTTTTTAAAGTCATCTTTAAATTCCTTAGTCAGTGTTTTGTAGTTCTCTGAGTATAAGTCTTTCACTTCCTTGGTCAGATTTATTCCTAAGTATTTAATTTTTTTGGATGCAATTTTAAAAGGATTGTTTCTTTACTTCCCTTCTCTGATATTTCATTGTTAGTGTAAAGAAATGCAACTGATTTCTTGTATCCTGCTACCTTGCCAAATTCTAAAGGTCAAATCTTAATGGAAGAATTTCACATTATATGATATTAACATTTTATCAGAAAAATATGCCAGAACAAAAAAGTCCTTGATAGTTGATTGATCATTTTTGTGGTTGTTGCTTTTCTGATGAGCTGGTGGCAATACTGTTTCCTGGCTCCTTGCCCAAGGCCCTGCCTTTAAATGATGGCTGTGCCCCAGAGCTGGATCCTGGTCCTCTTTCCTTCAGTGTTGCCCTGTCCTGAGTGATTTCGTCCAATCCCATGGCCTTAAACATCACCCACGTGCAATTGACTCTCAAATCCAGGTCTGTGGCCTTGACCTTCAGATGTGTATCCTCCTGTCCACTTGACATCTGCACTTGTACGTTTCAGAGCCTCTCAGACTTAGGTGTGCAACATCACACCTCGATTTCACGCCTTTTCCTCAAGACTTCCCTACCTCGCTCGATAAACACTAGCCTCTTTCAACCACTTTTCAAGTCATAATCTCGAGTCATTCTTTTTTTTTCTTTAAAAAAATTTTTTTGGTCATTTTTGGGGGAAGATAATTAGGTTTGTTTATTTATTTAATGGAGGTACTGGGGGTTTAATGCAGGACCTCGTGCATGCTAAGCACACGCTGTACCACTGAGCTGTACCCCCACCCTCAATATTTTATTTTATTTACTTAATAGAGGGGCTGGGGATTGAACTCAGGACCTCGTGCATGCTAAGCAGGTGCTCTACCAAGAGCTATACCCACCCCACAAGAGTCATTCTTGATGCCTCGGCCTCCACCCATTCCCACAACGAATGCAACAGAAAGTTTTGTCTTTGAAATACATCCTCAGTCACCCCTACTCCATCTCCCCAAGTTGGGCTTATCCACTAATTCCAAACGGCCACGTCTCTTGCTAGGCCTCTGTCACAGCCTCCCAGCAGGTGTTCCTCCTCCCACCCTTGCCTACACGGCTGTTCTGTGTCCACAGAGCAGCTGCGGTCACAGTTCAAACATATACACTGGGTCCTGTTATCCCCCAGTTTCAGTCCCTCCAGTGGCTTCCCATCACATTTGTGCAAAATCCAAACTCTTTCCTGTGGCCTCCCAGGCCCCAAATTGTCTGACACATGACCACGCCTCACACCCATGTCAACACCCTGTCCTCCTTGCTCTGTCTCTGGCCATCACCCGGGTGGTCCAGCTGGCTCCCTCTTCGCGGTCCCTCTTCCCTCCAGAGTGTGGCTACCTGACCTCATCTCACCATCAAGTCTCAGCTCAAAGGTCACATCCACAGAGAACCTTCTCCATCTCCCATCTAAGGCAGCCCCCACCCTCCAGCCTTCTTCATTTGGTTATCCTACTTTTTTTGGTTCTTCGTAGCAATCCTTGTTAGCACTACCTACAACTATTTTGTTTACTCCTATATTTAATTTTTTTTTCAGTCTTCCCTTAGACTATAAGCCACAGTGAAGGTGGGAGTTTTCTCTAACTTGTTCACTGCTGGGTCTTCATTGCCAGAGGCTGTCACATAGCAGATACTCAGTAAATGTCTGTCAACGAAATAGTCTTTCAAATAGAAGGAAAAAAACTTATTTTCATAATTGTATTTTGCAGGATACAGCTCCAGTAGAAGCCTTTGTTCATTACTTCATGTGAAACTTTGGTTTCCTTTATCAGTGGATTTATTTCAGTAGCCTTTTCCTGTACCAATTACCTTTGAATAGTGAAGCTCTCCTGTCTTGCGTATTTCCTTCCTTGGCTGGACCAGGAAACTGTGGCATAAGGAAGGGTGGGCAGGCTGAGACGACTGGTTCTTGGTTAACCCAAGCTGGATCACAGTGATCACTTATCCTTCTTCTGGGGCCCAGAAATGCCTTTTCCCTTTAAAATCCATTCTAGAATCACGCCTGCAGTCTCTTATGCTCACTGGTTTGTGTCTGGAACCCCCTCTCTTTCTAATGGAACACTGATTCTGCCTCTGTGATTCTAGCACCATGTTAAATATGTGCAGGACCTTTAAGACCACAGATAAACATTGGAAGTCTCTTTCCTGGGTGCTGTAAGTACTCTGGCCTGTAGCTCATCTGGGTCAAGAGACTTGACGTAATTCAATTTAGGACACAAATAAAGGTTCTTATGAGAGAGGAGGGGCCACAGCACAAGCAGTTTGGCAAGATACTGATGTCACCGAGTCTTAGAATTAAATAGCTGCCTCGTAAAGTGGAGGCCCTGATCCCTTTCAAAGAACTAGCTTCTACAGCAACTTGAGTTCTAAGAACTGGTCATCTGGGGGCAGGAAGCATTGTGGAAAGGTTTGAGGTCTATTTTAAAGTTCTCTTCCCTCTTGTTCCAAACTCCTCCGGGCATGAAGGCCCTGCTCGCTCTCCCCTCCCCTCTGCCCCTGGCCTCTGAGTTCACCTCCCTCGCTAGCTCTGCTCTGCCCACACCCATTTGCTTTCTCTCCCACCCGAGGGCACTCCCGATCCAGGACCCCTGCACACGCCACTCCAGGCACTGAAGTGCCCATCCCCAAAGGCACATGGGCTGTGCTCTCTTATTTCTTCTGGGTTTTGGGGTCACACCAACAGCATCCCTGTGTCTTGTCCTCTGTCTCCTGCTTTGTCTTGGCCCTCAGCCCTGGTCACCCCGGCCTGTTACCCATTTATCCATCATCTCCATGACAGGTTGTTGCCGTAAAACGTGCCTCTGAACCCGGAAAGCCAGATTGAGATTCAGAGGCAGAGTTTGGGAGAAAAAGAACAGCTTTATTCCTTTGCCAGGCAAAGGTGGGTCACAGCAGGTCATGCCTTAGAGCCTGTGAGTCCATCTTGGGGTTAGGGTTTTGAAGTTCTATAGAAAAAAACTGGAAGAACAGAAAAGGTGATAACCATCAGGGCACTTTACAGGGGGCTGCTGCATTCCTCTTAATCTCCGTGAGTCTTTCTGGCCTTGTTGGGGAACTGCGGAGGGTCTGTCCGTTCTTCTGAGATTAAAGGCCCCTTCTTCCCGGAGCACAGCCTCTGGGTTAAAACTATTGTAAAGAACGTCAGGGAGAAGTTTGAGGGTAGCTTAGTACAAAAGCAGTAAGAGAGAGAAAACCAATTACAGGATTTCTTAGAAAGAATCAGAAAACAGTTTTAGCATCAGGAAAGTTAATTTGTTTGCTGCTCCTTCAAGCAGGAGGTTGTGCCTTTTGTTCATAGTGGTACCCTGACCCCTGGCACAGCGTCTAAAACATATCAAGTGCTCGATGAATATTTGTTAGATGAATAAATGAGTAAACAAATGAACGGCATCTCATTGTCTACAGTGTATGGTCCAAAGGGTTAGCCTGGCCCTCTTGGCCATCGGGGACCTGCCCCAAACTCGACTTGAGGCTTCATCCTCTGCTTTTTCCACCCCTCACTGTCCCTCCTGGGTCCCAGGTCGAGGTGGTCTCCCTTCCCGCTGTTCCTGAGCGGTCCCCCCTCCCCCCTCCCCGCCTTCCATGACTTCCCCATGTTATTTCCTGCCTAGGAAACCCTTTCTTTCTTTCTTTGGCAAAATCCTCCTCACTTGTTTGAGGAAATCCTGTTTATTATTCAAGGCCCAGTGTCGTCTTCTCTGTGAAACCATGCTGGCCCTCGCAGGCAGAAAAGTGAAATGACTTCTGCGTCCCCCCGAGGGTGACGCGGCCCTTTGCAGGGGCCGGGAGGGGAGGGGCTGCTCCTTCACCCACCTCCAGGGCCAGCACGATCCCTGTGTCTGCCCTCAGCTCCGCCCAAGCTCCCTGAAGTCAGCAGATCGCCTCGTTTCCACTCAGGCCGCCACGCCGGCTTGGCGTGAGTTTGGGGGGAAGGTCACGTTTCTCTTTTCACCAAAAAGGCCGAGAACACTTGAGACCCAGCTGCAGACCCTCTCTTCACCTGGAGACGGGAAAGTGATGCCCCTTGAACCCGGCAGGATTTTCTGTGAGTGTTTATTGAGGAAACCCAAGTTTCCTTCCACACCTACAGAGATAGAAACACCCCCAAGTGCCCCCCACTCCAGCGGGGGGCACCCAGTGAGGAGCGGTTCTCTCTTTGCTGGACTCTTGCTTGGTTTATGATTCAGGGAGAAGGGGGCTTGGATTCCAAATGTGTGACACCAGGAAGGCGGTGGGGTCACAGCAGGAGAGGTCGATGCGAATCCCATGAAAGAAACCAGATCATGACAAATGTGACTCACTGGAGAGAAATTTGTAAACCTAAGTTCATCCCGCCAGATACCTTTTCTCCTCCTTTTCAAATGTCAGCCCACTGATCTCAGGGCAGCTGGGACGGCACCAGGCTGTGACTTTCACCAGAGAAGATTTTCAGCCTGAGGACATGGTGGGGCAGGGAACAACCCCCCCCCCCCAGTTGAACCAAACTGCAAGGAGATAGTAAAAATAAATGGAGCCGCTGGACAAAGAATGTTGCCTGCCATTCCAGTGAACAGAGAATGTTGCCGCCATCATGCCATCAGCCCTGCAGCCCCTAGGGGGAGCCCCGAGGGGACTCAGGGTGGAGAAAAACAGGAGACTGGCCCTGGGCAGTTCAGATGCCTATCTAAGGAATGATTTCAGTGAGCCCAGACTCTTGCATCTTTGCATACACAGAGAAGCATTAAAACCATTAACTTGAGGTGTGTGTTTTGTGATGAGCAGTCATCTTTTGATGTTCGACTACAGGGTATTTTTTTTCCTCCTCCAGCAAAAACTCTTAAATTTCTTGGCCCCCCTGCCTCTTTGGAGCAGCTCCTCAGAGCTCTCTGAGAGGCTGTCTCCCGGGCTATAGTTGGCAATAACATCCCCAGATAAAACAGGTTTAAAATTGTGCATTTTAATTCAGTCAACAACAGAGCGTATGGTCTCCAAGGAAAGCAGTCCTTGGGACTTTGTTACCATGTCGGCCGTCCCCACTCTGCCTGCACCGTGCACCATGCGATCAGGCTACCAAAGTCGCAGCTCTGGTAGAGATGTGCCCTGCATCACTCGGGGACCCTATCCCCCCAAGCCTGGCAAGGCAGAGGCGAGTTCTTGGAAACCACATCACACGAAGCACTAAAAAGAGCACTATAAAGCTGACTTTTCTGCAAAGGAGCAACGGTAAAATTGGGTGATGAGTTCCTCATAGGAATCGACAAATATATAAGATTTCCAGGAAATAACCACACATGAGCAACGTGTTATCTAATGACTCCTCAGTCATTTCAAATGGTTCAATTGTATTTGAGGTCTTGAAATGGGCAGAGAAACACACTGTGACTGAAATACTCCACCGAGGGCCATCTGGGGCCTTGGGCGGGGTTGTGTATCTTTTGAGTGAAGGAGGCAATGGAATATTTAAATACAAATAAAGAAGGCTAACTCAAACCAGAGTATACTCTCCTCCAGCTCAGTGGTTCTCGGACTTTTTGGTGGCAGTACTCCTTTTTATTTTTTTCAGCGACTGAAGATCTTACAGAGCTGCTGTTTATGTGGTTGCATCTACTGGTGGTTACTTCGTAGAAATTAAAACAACTTAAAAGACTGTTTTTTAAATCAATTCCTCTAAAAATAACAGTACATGTGTTATGTTAACATAAATACCATAATTTTTATGAAAAATAACTCTAGTCTCCAAAATGAGAAATAAAAGTTTCCAAAACAAAACACGTAGGGAGAAGGGCATTGTTTTAGGTTTTTGCACGTCTCTTTAATGTGCATCCTCAGAGGAGACAGCTGGGTTCTTGTATCGTCTGCTTTCGGTCTGTCATGATTATCATGTGTTGTGTCGTTTCTGGGAAACTCCAGTGAACACTTGGAAGAGAGTGAGAGTGGGAAAGGCTAACATTGTCTTAGTATTAGTATGAAAGTAGTTTTGATCTCATGGGCATCCTGAATTTCTCAGAGACCTCCAGCCCATACCTGGAGAGCCACTCATCCTGATCAATATGTCAACTA
The DNA here is from genome assembly GCF_036321535.1 of Camelus dromedarius. Taxonomy (NCBI): domain Eukaryota; kingdom Metazoa; phylum Chordata; class Mammalia; order Artiodactyla; family Camelidae; genus Camelus; species Camelus dromedarius. The sequence goes on along the minus strand of NC_087437.1, from coordinate 4,605,799 downwards.
AAATAAATAGTAAGCATCTGCTTGGGTTACCAGCCGCATCCATGGTTTGCCTTAGCATGTGAGTTAGGCAGAAGTATGAGATCGCCCCATTTCCTGCCCCCTGCTATACAGACTCCTGCATAATGTGGGGAACTTGTGATATGGTGGGACCATCACCTCCATGATTAGGTAGTGAATATGGCACAGCTGGCTTTAAGAATGGGAGACTACACTGGGTGGACTTGACCGAATCAAGTGAATCCTTAAAAGGGATCAGGCTTTTTCTTTAGAGGAGATTGAAGTGTGGGAGATTCTCTGCCTGGCTTTGAGGATGGAGGGGGCCATGTGGCAAGAAATGCAGGCAGCCCTCAGTAGTTGAGGTTGGCCCTTGGATGACAGTCAGCAAGGATATGGGGACCTCAGTCCTACAACCATAAGGAACTGCAATCAGCCAACAATCTAATGAGCCTGGAAGGATGTTTTCCTCAGAGCCTTCAGAAAGGAATGGCCCAGGAGACCTCGAGCAGAGAAGCTAGTCACACTGTGCCTGAACTTCAGACCTACAGAACTGTGAGATCATAAACGAGTGTTGGTTTAAGCTGCTAAATTTTTGGTGATTCGTTACATAGTAATAGCAAACTAACACACTATGCATTGTTTTAAATTTATTTCAGAATTACACAAATAATCACAAATACATCCTCCTTGTAAAAAAATGAAAACATTATTGAGAGATTAAAAATTCCCTTTGACTCCCCCAACCCCATCCTAGCCAATCTGGGGCCCCTCCCTACCCGCTCTTTTCCAGACCTAGCCACTCTTTGTTGCCTATGAACTCTTCTTTCCACAACTTTTTCTCTGTATTGATGTGCATATGTAGGTATCAACAGAAATATATAGTACTGCTGTGGTTTATTTTAACTTCAGAACACTATTTGGGTTCATCCTATAGCTGGCTCAGGTCTTCTAAAAAGAAAATAACAGAAGTCTAAACCAGTGTTTAGAACAGCTTCTCTACATCCCATAGCGTCGTTTTGAACCATCCTTATTGCTCTTAGATCTAAGCTTGAATAGAGATGTATTTTGGAGGCTGTTGTTTGAATGGTGATGATGAGTTGGGAAGCATGAGAGGGGCAGGACTAACCTCACCTGTCTTGTTTTCAACCTCTGTCTCAGTTTATTCACAGCTAGGATGAACCTGCTCAGTTATAGGCTCAATTCTAAGCCACTAAGGAAACATGGGTGGCTCTTGTGTCCCAGAGTGACTCTTAATGGCCATCCTGACCCTGTCTTCATCCATCACTGAAAAATGAAAAGCAACCACATTGCTAGCAAGGAGCTTGAGAACATCTCTCAAAGAATTGCTGACTCTCCATTTAAAGCACAGTGAACAGGTGTGACCTGTTTGGAAACAAGCCCACGGCGTTCACCTGTATTACCTCCAGGAGACAACAAGTCTCCTTTGATGGGGGACCTCAGTGCCAGCGTATGTCGGGTGGAACCTTGCCCAGGGAGTAACCCCCCAACTTAGCTTCTGGTAAAACCATCATAAGCAGGTTTCCAAGGTTGGCTTTAATGACAGGCTTTCAGAAGGAAGCTTCTTTCTCAGGCAAGTCTGCTCTCTAAACTCATGGGGCCCAGGGACCACAAGGCTCCGTGTGGAAAGCTTGTACCTGTGCATTTTTGCAGTGAAGGAGACATTAGCAATAGCCGGCGGCAATGTCCGTGCCTGCTTTCCTAAGGGCATCTGACCTTCTGCTCCCCCGACATCACAGTGGCCCTGATTTTTCACAAAAGCACAGACATGCCCCTTGTTCTTTGACTTTTTGTGATGTTGAGTTTAGCAGGCAAGTTCTGGCTCCCTGCTTCTTCGGGGTGGCAGGACACCTCATCAGTTCACAGATCCTTGGACAGAGCGTGCGCATTAAGAGGGGGTACGCTTGCACGCCCTTGAGAAGGCTGTATCCACCCACCCACTCAGATCCCTGATCAGTGGATTTTCCATGCTTCCTGTCTTTTCAGGAAGGACCATCCCACAACTCTGAGAGCCCAGGTGCTTCGGGCTGGGGCTCTGCCCTGGGTAGGGCATGGCCTCTGGACAAGGAGTCCATGCGTGGAGCTGCAGCTGGTTCCCTTCTCTGTGCTTCTGTGTCTGTGTGAGCCTGTTTCCCCTTTTCTGGAGAAACCTTTAGGCAGATCCAATTCCCAAGATTCACCCAAAGGGGCAAAAGTGCTGTGTGGACAGGGGGTTCGAGTCTTGAAACTAGCCCAGGGTCGCTGAGTACAAGCTTCTAAAGGTGACTTCAGACTGGAAATACCCCCAACTTTCCTTCCATAGGACAATCTGCCTGGGGACAAGAACGGGGATAAATCCACCCTCACCCCAGGTGGCCGACGCTGCGGGGTTGGCCTATATTCGGGCTGGGAGGTGAAAGGGGGTGAGGCTTCCCAGTTTCCCCACCCTGAGCTGTTCTGGGAGCAGAGGTTTTGTGACGGATCCCCGGCCAGCCGGCCGGGGCGGCTGGCCTGGAGCCGGGCCGCGGGAGGGCAGGCCGGGCCAGGCGGGCCGGGGAGGAGCGGGCCGCTGCGCTGACGGCCGCGGCCAAGAGGGGGCGACCGCGCCCACTTCCTCCTGCGCGGGGCCTGGGGACCCAGCGGCGAGCGGCGCCTCCCGAGCGCGCGGGGCTGTGGCCAGACGGCTGGGGCCGGGCGTGCGGCGGCCGCCACCCGCGACGCTCCGGAGGCCTCCGCTCGCTTCGCGCTCCGGCCGCCCGCATGGACGCGTCGCAGAGGCGGAGCCGCCCCGAGGAGCCGGCCGAGCTCCCGCTGCCAGCCCGGGACTCGGAGGAGGAGGCGGAGGAGGGGATGGAGCCGGGGCTGGAGGAGGAGGAAGAGGTGGACCCCCGGATCCAGGTAGGGCGCACTGGGGGCGCTCCGATCCCCGCAGCTACAGTCCCGAGTGCCTGCGGCCCGGGCCGGTGGGGAGGTGTCCACATCAGTCCGAGGGCGATAAGAGAGGTTCTGAATACCAGGTTTCACCCTCACCCGGGTCACGGGGAGGCTGCAGTGCCCGCGTGGACGCGGCCTGACTCGATCGCAGGGATTCCCCCCGCAGGACCCGGGGTTCGCCAAGCGTGCCAGGCGCTGCGGGCGGATGTGCAACAAAGAGAGAAGGGGGCGGGGGCGCCGCGCCGGTATCGGGGCCCTGCCGCTGGCTTTGCGCAGCCTCCTGGCTCCGGGAGCCGGGCCGACCGCGTGGGCGCGGGTTCCCCGGGCGGTGGGCGTCGCCCCTGCAGCTGGGCGGCCACCCAAGCCTGGGGGCGCGAGCCCTCACCTGGCGGAGGTGCCCGGCCTGAGCCAGCTCCCTCCTCCTTTGATTCATTGTTAGCAAACTGAAGGCTTTATTGTCACCACGGCTCAGCCCTCCGCTTGGCCTCCCGTGGTTTAAAACCCAGCTTTTCCCCGTTCTGTGGTCGGGGGTGAACAGAGATCAGGGACGGCCAGTGCGCAAAGCTGACGCGGGGGGAAGGCGAGGGGGCTGGCCTGGCCTCCCTTGCCTTCCTTTTTCCGGGAGATGATTAAAAAACAATTTCCAAGCCGAGATCTCGTAGTGACAGCTTAACCCCTTCACCCTCCAAGCAAAAAGGCACAGCACACGCCTTTCCAAGGCTCTTTTTTCTACCCTTGCCATAAATAATTTTTTAAAAAATTACTGCTTTTAAGCATGCGCTGAGATTTCTGGAGATCTAATCGGTTTTTCAGCGCACAGATCAATTAAAAGATCATTTAATTCAGCTGTTGCGTTTAAAGGACTTGTTTTTGATAGAACAGCAAGAGAAATACCAGGTGGGAAAAATCTGCATTAAGAATTCTACTAAATAAAATCAGTGTGAACGGACTGACTTGTTTTCTTAGTAGGGGAATTCTATTAACCAGATCCTTTGTTTGCAGAGTAAAATGAGTTAACTTCATGCTGGGTAATTTTTACAAAATGTCAGTTTGTAAACGTTTGTTTAAAGGGTCAGGATTAAAGCTGGTTTTAGTTGTTGTTTTGTAAACAGCTAGGTAGTTCAGATAATTGGCAGTTTGAAAAGATTTTCATCTCTATAGAAAAATACTCAACCACAGATGAGTTAATGCCAGAATTCTGCCCTTGATTTAAATCATTTCACTGGGTTTATACTTTTGGCTTGGCTTTGTTTTCTTTTATTGTCTTTTCTGCAAAGTTCTTGTTTTAAAGCAGGTGTTTTGGTTTTGATTTGGGCCCCTACACCTTTAGTAACAGGTGGCTTTACCTGAAGGCATATACCTGGAATAAATGACCTTCTAAGAAAAGACAAATTCCTAGGACTTTAAGTCATTTTTGAAAGGGACACTGTGAAGAAAAAGGTTTCAGAAATGCTGACATTGATTTCCTCTTCCAGTCAAGGCTCTACTGTTTTCTTGAGAATTAATACTGACTCGTCCCTCTTCCTACAAATTGTGCTGGAGTAATTTTGCAGGTCACGGGCTGAGTCATGCTGGAAACAAAAGACAAACCCCTGAAGTCTTTTTTTCTCTCATTTTCCTTCATTAGGGGGAACTGGAGAAGTTAAATCAATCCACAGATGATATCAACAGACGGGAGACTGAACTCGAGGTAGGAAAGCGGGGTCCCTGTTCTTGGCGGAGTGATGCCTGGCTGGTTCATTTTGTTTTGGTAGCTAGAGGGTGATTGCTGGCGTTCCCTCCTCCAAGTTGAGCAACAGACAGCCTGCTGCCTGACACAGCCCGCTGGTGGGTGGGACACATGTGGATCCAATTTCCCAAGGTTTTCATCATGGAGCCTCCGTGGGGCCACAACCAAGGGGTTTACACACCCTGAAGCCCTGAAGTTAAGGTGTCTGTGGAAAAGTTAAAAGGGCTGAGGGGAAGATAAGCACTGTGGACGGTCAGGAAGGAATGAGCTCACAAAAATCTCTTAAATATGTTAACGTTTGTACTTGGACATACTGTGTGTTTCCTTGGGAAGACTTATACCTTCTTTGACTTTCCAGCCCTAATGATTCCCCCCGCCTTCTACTTCTCTGCTTGTTTCTTTATTATCTGCTTCTGTGTAAAATATAGTTATTTTTAGAATTTATTTTAAAAAATTATTTATTTATTTGGGGGGTAATTCAATTATTTACTTATTTATTTATTTCAGTGGAGGTGGTACTTGGGATTGAACCCGGGACCTCGTGCATGCTAAGATACACCACTGAGATATACCCTCCCTGCCCACAATGTAATTACCTTAATGGCAATGAAAAGCTGTTTAGGCTGGGAAGGGCTTTCTGCTGGGAAAAATCTTGGGAAACTTGGGAGAACTTGATGTCACTTTCATGAGCATCTTCCAACCTGAGTTGGAACAGATTCGAATACTCTGTTAGTCTGGGTCCCTCAGCAGCAGGGGTTGGTTTTACCATCCATCATCCCCTGCTTTTGTCTGAGAGCCCGTGGGTGGCTGTCAGGGAGCTGTGGGAGGACCTGTTTCTGGGGCAGGAGGAAAGGCAGGGAGGGTGGGGTGGACAGGGCAGGGAAGCGCTGGTCCCTGAGAATGAGGGGGTGGGGGATAGGAATGTAATCTACCAGCAACACACTGGCAGCCTTGACTTCTGACTGCGGGTGGAGGCCATCTGGATGTGGCCCTGGAGGGTACAAACTTGTTTTCTGAGCTGTGTGTGAAGGGATCTCGCTAACCACTCGATTCTGATGATCGGCATCTGTGAACACTGGCTGCTCTGCTCCCCCAAGTGAAGTAAGGTCTGCATGTTTAAATTTTTTCTACTTAGGATGATTCAGTTCTCTTTGTCAGGCAGTTGAATCTCTCAGGATCTCAGATTTGTAGTAAGTTCTACAGCAACACCCTCACCGTTTCTGTTGGCATTTGGCGTTTACAAAGTGTTTTTTTACCAGCTTTATTTCCTTCTGTCCTGTCCAACAGCCCAGAGCTGTGCTGTCCAGAATGGCAGCCTCTAGTCACACGTGGCTATTTGAGTTTATTTTTTATTTTAACTTTATTTTATTATTATTTCTTAAATTGAACTACAGTCAGTTACAGTGTGTCAGTTTCGGGTGTCCAGCACAATGTCCCAGTCATGCATATATCCATTTTCATATTCTTTTTCATTAATATATTTAGATTTAAATTAATTACAATGAAATAAGATTGAAAATTCAGTTCCTGTGTTACGGTAGCCCAGTTTCAAGGCCTCGGTAGCCACTGTATCGGACAGATCAGAGGACACTTCCATCATGGTAGAAAGTTTGGACAGCGTGGGCCTGCCGGGTAGGGAGGCGGGGCCACCTCTTCTCCAGGGCCAGGACGCAGAAGCTCAGCATCCTTACAGTCAGTGTCACCGCAGAGCCCGGTCATTTTCCCAATCCCTTCCAGCTCCGGATTCTGCCCTCCCAATACAGACAGACAAGTTAGAAATAGTCCTTTTTTTTAAATTCAAAGTACTGATTTCTTCATTCAACAGAGATCTGCGGGGTTCCTCACTGCTGGCCACTGTTCTGGTAACCCATCTTCCGAGGGTCCCATGGTTTCCTCTCTTAACTCAGTGCAGCCCTGATTTCCGAATCCCCTTTCTGAACACACTTAGGTATCAGTGTGTCACCGGAAGCCATGGGACAGGTGTTTCCTGCCTGGCTCCGCAGAGCACTTGGCAGCAGCCAAGAGCCGGGAATCACTGCTGGCCTGTGACGCTGGGTGACCTTTCCATGGTATTATTACAACCAAGGTGGACTCATCCAAGTGTAATGCAGGCTCTGGAGGTCACTAAAACTTCCTGAGCAGCTATGTTAAAGAGTAACAAAGAGCTCCTTCTTGGTGTGTGTCTTATTGTGTGAGGTTGCTGTGATTGAGATGGTTAAATACATGCTAATTTAAAAATGCAAATGTTTTGCATTTGATTTCTACCAAGGGTTGAAATGTTGAGAGATGATTTAAAACATAACAATTGTTTTCCATTGTTTAAAAAAAGTAACAAACAGCTGAAATTAATTTTTTTCTCCTCTTTTTTGTTTTTTTGGGGGGATCATTAGGTTTATTCAATTTTATTTATTCAAACCTTTTTTTTGAAGTATAGTTGATTTACACTGTTAGTTTCAGGTGTACAACAGAGTGATTCAGTTATACATATACATACATACACATATATGTTTTCAGATGCTTTTCCATTATATGTTATTACAAGAACTTATTTATTTTTAATGAAGGTACTGGGGATTGAATTCAGGACCTTGTATGTGCTAAGCATGTGCTCTACCACTGAGCTACACCTTCCCCCCACTTAAAATTAATTGTAACCTAGTTCCTTTAACCCAGAATGTCCAAGGTAGTATAATTTCAATAAGGAACCATACAAAACATTAATGAGATGTCTTTCCTGTATTTTTGTACCCTGGCTTCAAAATCTTGGGTGTATTTTCCACTTAGAGTACATCTGTCGTGGACTGGCCACTTTTGGAGCTCTCAGGTGCTGCAGTGGGCAGCCCAGGGCTACAGAGGGCTGGGTGGTTTTCAGCCTTAAGCCAGGCTCTCTGGACACTTCCTCTTTGGTGGGGCTGCATCCCTTTGGGTGAGCCCTGGGCACCGACCCTGTGTCGGATATGGGTGTGAACCTCAGGGAGTTGGCGTTTCAGTTGGGAGTGGGGAGTGGAGAGGTGGCTAAGAATTACTGATGATCACAACTCCAGTAGGAGAATGACATGACAGAGGAGTTTTGGGAAGATGCCCTCGCAGAAGCCTGCCTGGCCAGGGAGCTGGTTTGTGGCGCTGCAGATGGAGAGAGCTGCAGGGGTGCTGGGGGCGCATGCCAAAGGATGCGGGGCAGAGAGCCACTGCCTGAGTCCACGGCCTGGCCTCCTCCTGTGGTCCTTGTCTCTGGAGTGCTGGGAAACTTGAACTAGTGACGACAGAACCCCGGCTCCCCGGGGCGACGTTGTGTCCTGATCTCGGGATCTTAACCCTCATTTAGGCTCCCGAGAGCTTTGGGTCCAACATCTTCATCCACTGTTCAGCATGCAGCGTTGTTTTCTGTGTGCTTCTCTGTAAAGACGCTGTATTTCATGTATATTACTGGTTCATTCATGTTGATCTCACTGCCATGAACTCACCATGACTCGACCTAAACAAGGCTCACTGGACACGCTCTCTCCGTTGGCTCATCACAGCTTTCTTGGGCTCAGGACCCTAAATAGCACTTTGGCACTAGGCTTTTGTGGAGAGGGGTGGTGTTATAAACTGCAAAATCACCAACACAAAGCACAAAAATACAGAAACCATGGCACCAAATGGACCAATTAAACGGCGCTGTTTATAGCATGGGAGCGGACACAGGGCACAGAGTGTCTCTGTCCTCCTCCCTAGGACCGGGCATGGGGGCAGCTGACATTTCTTACTGCTCTGCCCAGGTTCACGAATGACTGCAGAGCAGTGCAGTATGGATTTTGGAGTAAGTTTGAGTGATTAGGCAGATTCACAAATTTGGAATCCACAAGTGAGGAGGATTGACTGGATATAATTTCGGAGCCTCCAGAGGAGGGTCTTTTTCTGTCTGTGTTTCCTTTCCCTTTGCTTTTTTTTTTTAACTTTTTTTTTTATTGAGTTATAGTCATTTTACAATGTTGTGTCAAATCCCTTTGCTTTTTTGATTGTGGTCTGGCACCACTACCCCTCGCCAACTTCGACTGATTGATTAGGGAATTAGTGACCCAGTGTTCATAACAGCACTATTTACAATAGCCAAAACATGGAAACAACCTAAATGTCCAGCGAGAGATGGCTGGATAAAGAAGTTGTGGTATATTTATAGAATGGAATACTACTCAGCCATAAAAAGGATAAAATAATGCCATTTGCAGCAACATAGATAGACTCAGAGGGCATTATGCTAAGTGAATTAGGTCAGATAGAAAGACAAATGCTATATATCACTTACATGTGAATCTAAAAAATACAGCAAACTAGTGAATGTAACAAAAAAGGAGACTCACAGAGAGAACAAACTAGTGCTTACCAGTGGGGAGAGGAAGGAGGTATTAGGGGGTGTGGGAATTGGGGGGATAAGCTATCGAGTGTAAGAAGGCTCAAGGATGTACTGTGCAACACGGGGAATACAGCCAGTATTTTGTAATAACTGTAAATGGAAAGTAACTTTCAAAATTGTATATAAATTTTCAAAAAGTGAATGGGTGATGATTTGTGGCACAGTTGTCTCTGGGCAGCTGTAGCTGAGGGGTAGGCTGGGATTCACTTTTGGGTTCCATTCAGTGTCTCGGCTGCTTAAATGGGAGATGACCAAAGGTGTCTGATGCCGGCCGCCTGCCCTGTTGCTTGGTGGGCATCTGCCCCTCCCGCAACCTTGGTTTGCCTCTGACCTCTTCTGAACGGTGGGCTGTCCTCTTGGCACTCTGGTCTATATTGAGAGACCTGACCTTTTTCAGCTGTAGAAGGGAGTAACCTTTTAACCAGAGAGGCTCTTGGATGTAAGCCTGATGTTTCAAGCTAAGAAAATTCTTGTGTTTTCCCACGGACACATTGGGTAATCAGCTTTAACTATTAACTCATTGAGTTTTTCTTAAGCATATCTAGAGGGAGTGGGCCTCGGGGCCATGTGGGGGAAGGAGTAGCCCGTGTTCCGGTGGGAGCCAAGCCACCTGGCTGGGGACCAGCGAGGGGGCCGCGGTTCCAGGGGTGGTGTGAATGATGGGTAGAGAAACCGGTAATTTGGTGTGTGGCAGCCCTGCCGGGTGAGGGAGTCCAAGCAGGGGTGCTGACCTACTTTTACAGGGCATACCCGACGGAGCCATCTCTCCTCACATGTTTGTTAGAACAAGAGGCAGCACAGAGAGTTTCTAAATCGTCGTAATCACGATTTGTCATTATCCACGCCGGTTATTTATTTTTTAATTTGATGATGTGTAGTGTTTTATCGTTTTATCCTCCCTTCCTCTGGAGACGGGCTATTCTAGGGGCAAGAGGGAGGACTCGGCCAGGCCGAGTTACCCATAGACAGCTTTTCTGATTCTGAGGCATCAGAAGCTGGCTTTTCCAGCCCGCCCTTCCCCAGGGAGGCAAAGGCAACTCATTGTAAACGGTTGTCCTCTGTCCTTCACCGCCAGGGTGGGGGCGGTTGGAGACAGCATTTGATTCTGGACATCTGTGTTCCTCCAGCTTGCTGAAGGCCTGCCCCCAGAATCTGCCTTTTCCTCTGCCAGAAACTAGCAAATGTTTTCTCTTTAAAAAAAAAAAAAAGAAGAAGAAGACTGTTTGGAGCTGGGAAACTTGGGGTGGGGGTGAATTTGGAAGCAGCCCGGCCCCTCGTGATGAATTATTAGCACAAGTCAGGGGAAGTGGGAAGTTCTTTTCTGAAAGGACAGTGTTGTCACATCTTAGCACAGTCTCCTTTAAGGTGTGTGTGTGTGAGAGAGAGAGAGAGAAAGAGAGAGAGAGATGGCAGCCTGTCCCTCTTTGTATCCAGGTGAGATCTGATTCGAGTCAACAGTGGCCTGGAGGCGTTCATGTACTGAGCCGGAGGCCCTCCTGTGGGCTGTGCGGCTCCTGGGTTCAAGCCTGCGGCCACAGAGTCTCACAGTGGGGGCCTGGGCCGGGTCTCGTGGGGAGCCAGGGGAGGCTTTGCTGCACTAAGGGGCACTGGCGTCAAGGCGGGGGGACCCCAAGTTGTTTGCGAGTGGCCTGTGCGCAGTGCAGTGCCTGTAGCCAGTGCAGTGCTGGGTGGGGAGCATTGTTGACAAGACCCTTTGGTCCTTGGCTGGTTGTAAAGATGAACACACTTGAGGTCTTTTCTGGACCTCTGGGTGGCCCAGCTGCTGCTGCTGTCCCCACGGCTCCGACCTGAGGCTAGGCTGTCAGAGTAGTAGGCCTTAAGCTTCCTGCTTCGGTGAGTGTCCCCCACACCGCTGCTGGAATGTCAGGGGCAGGAACTTTTGACTCAGCAGTTGCACTTGTAAGAATTGATTCTAAGGGAATAACTGAGTGAGGACACTGCTCCTAGTGTTCAATGCAGCCTTGTTTCCAAAGGTTGGAAGATCGTGACTCTACATGACTATTGTTGGCGGGGCGGGGAGGGGGGTGGTGAGGAGGAGGGGATTGGTGAGGTGGGTGAATCCCAAGCACAAGCGTTGGCTGAGAGAATCCAGGTCTCAAGATGATGACACGGCTTGTTATTAACCTAGAAGGGCAGCTGAGTGGAAAAAAGCAGGTTCCAAAAGGCTCTAGTGTGATGTGCTTCTAAAAACTAGGTTTAAATGCCAAGTGCCTGGAAGGAATTACATGCCGGTTGTTATACCTGGTGAGAGAGGAGCGAAATTTATTGTCTTTATCCTTTTCTATGTCTTCTGAATTTGTTTGTTTTTGGTGGTTGGGGGGAGGTAATTAGGTTTGTTTATGTATTTAATGGAGGTACTGGGGACTGAACCCAGGGCCTCGTGCATGCTAGGAACGCGCTCTACCACTGAGCTATACCCTCCCCACCATATCATCTGAATTACTTGCATTGAATTTGTATTACTTTATAGTGAGAGGGAGGGAAAAACCCAAACCCAAGGCCATGGGGAAGGGGTGGATGGGGGTATGATTGGTCTTAGCACTGGGTGACGTAGGTTAAAGCCTGAGGGCTGCTGACCTGCGACACCCTTGGCCCCTTGGAGCCAGAGTCACCTCATCTGTGAATTGGAGTTGTGATTCTTCCCTTGGTGGCCTGGAGGACCAGAGAAGGTGCTCTAGGGGAGGAAAGGCTTCCTGCGTGCAGGGCTGGCGGGGACTGCCAGGGCCCCCTGGTGCAGATGCAGGGAAGGCTCTGACGAGATGCCCCCCGAGGCCGTGGTGTTTCTTTGTCAGAGACTGGCTCTGGGCACGGTGCCGGACGGAGGGCTCGTAAGGCCAGGATTACAGCAGGATGGACTTTGTAGTCACGGGAGCAACAGGGCTTGGCTCAGTAGCCGATCTGCTGGGGTGTGGAAATCAGTTCGTTGCCCTGTCTGAGCCCTGCTGTGTTAGGATGTATCTCCCCCTGGGATTTGCCTGGCATGTAATAGGTGCCAAATAGCTTTTTGAGTGAATGAATGTCAACAGATGGCCCCTTCATGGCTGTGTGACCTTGGGCAAGTTACTTAACGTCTCTGGGCCTCAGTCTCCTCATCCCAATGGTGGTACGTAGTAAGCCATCAATAAATGTCATTGCTGGAGGCATGCAGGTGAGGGCCGCAGCGAGGTGGGTACTCGCAGGAAGGACTTGTGTCCATCCTGGAGTGTCTTTCCTGCTTGTTTTGGTCTCTTAGCTGCTCTTCAATAATAATGACAGCAATAATAATAATGATGATGATGATGATGATGATGTGCCTACCCTGTGCCAGACCCCGATCTAAGCACTGTGCTTCCAGAAACTCACTGTCCTCAGCTCAGCTTTATGCGCTAGACACTGTCACCCGTTCTGCTGATAACAAAACTGAGGCACCGAGTTCAAGTCTCTTGTTCTTGAGAAGTTGCTCACCTGCTCTGCGGACATGGTCTGTTGTCATTCTTTGTGTGATGGGCTGTCCTGTCCATTGGAGGAGATTTAGCCCCGTGGATGTACTAGGCACCAGTAACAGCCTCCCACCGCCCCCAGTTGTGATAGCCAGACACTTCTCCAGACTTGCCAGTATTCCCTGGGGTGCAGAGTTGCCCCTGGTTGTGAACCACTGCCCTGGAGCAGTGCCATCGAAGTGAGGTCCTTGCCCTGCTGACACAGGACGTTGTCAGAGTTACAGAATCTTAGGCCCCATCCAGACCTGCTGACGCAGAATCTCTGGAGGGAGGGGGGCGGAGCCTGTCTTAACCAGCACTACCTGCTCATGCATATCTCACGCATATGCATTAGGCCATATTGAGGTCATTTGTGTACCTGTCTGGCCCCCGCCCCCCCCCCTTGGCCCCTGGAGGGAGGGGCCCAGCCCCGCACCTTGTGCCTCTGCATCTCTCGCAGTGCCTGCACACAGGGGTACAATGAATGTCGGGGTGAAAGGATCCAGTCTGTGGTTAGAGTCAGACACCCTGTGGGCTCATCACTGTCAGCCTGGTCATACGTGGTGTCCTGCAGACAGGCAGGTTCCCTTGCCCTAGTGCTCTGGAATTGCACCCGTACCCCCGCTGTCCAGAGGCAGGGCCAACCCTGGGCAGAACAGCAACTTTGGTAAAAGCACCGCCTGGAACCTCCTTCCTCTCCCCGAAGTCCCTCCCTCCCAGAGGTCTTAGCTTAGGAAATATGAGGGTTTTAAGAGTGGCCTTTCCCATCAAAATAGGATGATGTGTGTGGCTATGAACAAATGGCCATGATCTATTTAGTGGAAAAAAATTCTGGTGGGAAAAAATGATACAAAGCTTGTGTAGAGTATACAGTCAAAGAATTTGTGCATATAAGAGAAAAAAGGTCTAGAACAGAGATTGACAGCATGGTCCCAGACTAGAACTTCTTGTTACGAGTTAAGGTGAAGTACCTACAGAAATTGGAGAGTAAGACTTTGGAAACGTTTCCTTTTAGCAGTTTGGCGTTGCCCTAACGCCCAAGCAGCATTTCGCTTTCCCCGCTTACTTTTACTGTATTCTGCAGCAGTGCTGATTCTCATTGGTCGGGGGTGGGGCGGGGTTGGGGGGGACTCATTACCACATAGTTTGAGGAGCATGGCTCTAGAAAAATGTACCCTCAGGGGTTACTAGCGGTTACAGCTGGTTGCAAAGAATGCTGGTGACTTTTACTTTTTTCATTTCTCCATGTTTTCTGCATCCTTTACAATGGCCCTATTTGATCATTTTCCTCAGCAGGGCGTGAGGGTCGAGAATGAAGCACTATTATGAAAAGATGCCTTTGTGGGTCCAAGAAATAAATTTCTAGGGAAGGAATTTTAGGAACAATGAAGGCTGATGGGGAAAAAAACCTTCCAGATTGGTAGTCCCTGCCTTCACTGTGGATAAACCCTGATGTAGGTGGGTTTGCTTTGTGAATTGCTGTACTTCTAAGCTCTCACTCTGGTAATTCATGGAGGGATGAAAAGTGCTTTAAAAGGTATTTTAAGATTGTCTGCCCCCAGGAAATCCTCATTTATAAAATACAAAGCAGTCACCAAGATAGAATAGTGGGAAATGTTTCAAATATTAAGAATATTTAGATATTCAAATTTTGTTACTGTATGAATTTGAGGATCAGCATCCTTCCTACATGGATAAAGGCTTGTAGGCACATTCAGGCTCTGGTACAGCGTCATTCACTGCAGTCACTTAGCGAAATGATATTAGTGTGGGCTGTTGGCTAGAATATAGAAATAGCTCTCAATATTGAGGTGGAGTCTACTGCCTTGAAAAACATCAGATGTGTTTTCCTTTTAAGCTTTACAGACCCATGAGATAGTCCGTAAACCTTGCTGGTCCCTCAGCCAGAACTTGCTGTTCTAGTACAAGCAGGCTTTTCTGTAGGGACGTGACCGTACCCCCAGGTTTACGCAAGACGCTCCAGGGGTCCATAGAATCTTCAAATCCCCCTGTTGCCAGAGAGCTGTGGTCCCTGTGGGCTGTAGCCTTTAAATATCAAGCTGTTCTTTTTCCTTCCGAGCATTTGTTGCAGGGACCTTTAACATCGCGGTGTATTTGTGTGTGTTTGGGTTGGATGCATTAAATGTCTATTGAAACGTCATCCTCTGGCAGGCATCCCAGTTATCTGTGCCCGGCCCTCCTCTCTGAGAGTCGCTGGATCTGCCTATCGCCTGGTAGATGTTTGCAGCAGTAAAAACTGTATCAAAGACTGTATCCCTTTTATGCATCCTACCCAGGAATCTCAGGGTAATTTGAAAAGTGGCTCTCTGAGAGCTCAGAGAACCAGCCTCTTTCATTTCCTTAAAGAAAAGTGGATAAAATTTTTGTTCTATTCCTGCCTAATTTTTTTCCCCTTTGCTGTGTTTTGCTGGATTATCCAAGAGATACTCACGTTTGCTCTGACAGAAAGAAGCTGTCAGCAGGGAGGCCATGGGAGGAACATCCGCTGTTACAACCACAGCCAAGCCCACCTCATGTAAACGCGCACTGTTTGGCATCACACTCACCCGAAGCACGTGTACCTGGCCCTTGTGTTGCCCGCACTCAAAACAGATTCGAAGCCGGCAGATTGGATGGTCTTCTCCCTGGTTTTTGGCTTTTTTGGAAGAAGGCATGAAAGAGATGCCTTCCTTGGGGTGAGGGTAGAACTCAGCGGTGGAGCGCTTGCTTAGCATGCACGAGGTCCTGGGTTCAGTCCCCAGTACCTCCATTTAAAACGGCAGAAAAAGATTAAAATGGCAAATTTATTATTAAAAAAAAAAAAAGATGCCCTCCTCATTGTTCCACTTACTGTGTCTCCCAAAACCTCTTAGCTTCAAACCATTGCTTTATTTTGCCTATGAGGTGGGTCAGGAGTTTGGAGAGGGCTCCATGGGGCTGTTCTCTCGGGAGTCGTCGGGTGCAGCCACAGTCGGAGGTCGGCGGGGCTGCCTGAGGAGGCCCACTCCCAGGTCTGGCAGCTCTTGGCTGGGGGCTCCACTGGGGTCGTCAGCCCGGGTGTCTGCATCTGACCCCCGCCCCAGCAGGGTGGTCCAGGCACTCTGACCTCCTCGTGGCACCTGGCACCCCACTGTGGGCACCCCCAATGACTGGGTGGGAGCTGGGCAGCCTTGGGGGTCCCAAGCAACACCCCTCATCTGCTACTGATCCAAGCCGTCAGGAGCCCACCCAGATTCAAGAGGAGGGGCCCCGGACTCCGTCTCCTGCCAGGAGCAGTGCTGCAGCCCCATTTCAGAAGCGCCTCACTCTGCAGTGGTGATGCAGACAGAGACAGTGACTCATTCTGAGCCCCGCAGGAGGTCCGTTCGTTTACTTCACAAACAACCACCTGTCACAGTGCCTGGCTGGGTTGCTTTAATGGTTAACCAGCTGGCAGAGCAAGGACTTTGATCAGTGCTCCTGGTGACCCTTAAAAAAAGCCAGCAGCAGTTACAGCAAGATGGAGCAGTTTTTAGCGGCCCTGTGGGTCTTGCTGTAGGGAATTCTTTGCAGCTTTGCCCATTTCTTAAATGCTTTGAGAGGAAATTATACCGTGGCTTCAGTGTCTTGTTAGAGAAGATTAGTGAAGCCTAGAGCCCACCAGTATGGGAGCTCAGCAGACACTTTATAAATTCAGGGGGAAGGTTCTCAAGCCCCCTGGGCAGTGCTTGATGCACTGTTTTCTCCCCGCCACTGGTTTTGCTGGTGTCCCCGCTGCAGACACAGGGTCCTGGTATTGCATTGCATTTGCTGGAAACTGGATCTCCTCCCCTAGTTAGGACTCCTTAAAGCAAACCAAACTTTAACGCCGTGAAACATGGGATCAAAAAAGGCACAGGAATGCTTGTTTGGGAGCTGATAGAGACTTAAAAGCCTGGGCTTGAGCATTCAGGACGGCTGGATTTGAACGCGCCTTCTGCCTTTTCAGAAGCTGTGCAGCCTTGGCAAGGATTTTAGCTTTTCTGGATTTTTAATTTCCTTCTCTCTCAATTGGAAGGGCAAGGCAGGGGAGGGTGTAGCTCAGTGGTGGAGCACGTGCTTAGCATGCAGGAGTTCTTGGGTTCAATCCCCAGCGCCTCCATTAAAATAATTAAATAAGTAAAACCTAATGCTCCCAATCCCCAAAAAATCCTAACCAAGCAAACAAAATAAATAAAATCAGAAAGGCAAGACCTGTCTTGCAGGGCTGTTAAGGATGAAACAGGTGCTGTTTTTCAGGTCCCTGGCATGGTACCTGGCATCTAGAACATCCATTCAGCTTTGATCCTTGCCTTTCTAACCGCTTGCCGTTTACTGGGGGACACTTACGTGAAAGTCACTGCTACGTATTGGAAGCTGAGTCTCCGCTGAGCATTGCGTCAAGTGGCTCACGGGGTTTATCCCCGAGTTCTCGCGACAGCTCTGGAGAACGTTGATGAGAAGTGGGTGGGGGCACTGAAAGATCTGTTCTTGCTGGTCACACAGCCAGTGGGTCCAGGAGCCAAGGTTTGAATCCCAGAGACTGAGGCTGGAGCCCGTGCCCCGAAGCAGCTGGAAGATGTGTGTTGCTGGGGGTGGAGGATACGTATTCTGAAGTCCCCACTGAGGCTGGTGAGATGGAAGGATGCTGACTGAGGACTTGGGGGACCAGGTTTTCAGTCTGCATCCTGACGCTTACCCTTGGGAGAGGATTCAGTTACCTCCTCTGTGAAAGGGAGCCTCTGAGCTGCGTGGAGGGCAGAGGCTTTGCCAGCCCTAATGCCGCAAGACTGAGATTTGGATTGGAATCTTGCCGAAGGAGTCGTCACCCTCAGTCTTGATGCGGGGGCAGTACAAAGCTTTGGCCAATCCCCGCTGCAGTAACTTACGATTTTATTTTTATTGAAGCAGTGCTTGGACGTAGTTGAAGAAAAGCCTCTGAGACAATGAACGTCCTCCACCTCGTTCCTTCCCAGCCCCAGTTCTGTCTGCTTCTAGAAGCAGCCACTTGTCACGTTTATAGCCATTTCTTCTGGTGGATTCTCCGTGTCTCTTAATGTTTAGGGTGGGTTTTGAATTTGGTTCTTTTGCATTCTTGTCCTCCTCTCTTCCCGTTCTGTTGAGCAGGAAGTTTTTCCAAGGGGAGCAGGTCGGGCTTGCTGGGGGGCTGGGTACCATCCACAGAGGCTGCACTGTCCCATCCCAGGGGCTCCCCAGGGCTGGGCTCCGGGCTCCCTAAACTGCCCTGATTGTCAACTGCGGGTTCATTGTAAACTGGACCTTGTATTGCATAACAACATGCGGGTGGCTAGGCATTACCCCGATAAACATGCATATCAGTTGCATAATCTGTCTCAAATCTAATAGTTGCCAAATTTGGGAAAAAAGCGGGTCTTGAAGTTGAGGGAATACGTTAAGCCTCTCTGCATAAACATGGAAATGGTTCACTTGTGGTTGAACACAGTACAGTGCTGCGATGTCAGCCGTTCTGCCTCCTCTCGCACAAACAATCCGGTGGGTTTCAAACATGTGCTGGCCATGAAAGAAAAGGCAATGGGTCCCGTCAGCCTTCCTAGCTCTGTGTGTGTATGTGTGTGTGCATGTGAGCGTGTGTGTGCTGGGGGGCTGGTTACGTAACCCCTACCCCTTCCCTAGGGCCCCTGAGGACTGACTCTGGTGCCTGCAGATTAGAGGGCTGCGGGTTTTTCCTTCATGGTGCTCTGGACCTTGGGCTCTTAAATACCTTTTTTGTAATTGGTTAAATTCCATCCTGGTGGCTGCGGCCTGTGTAGCATCCACAAAAAAGACGAACTGAAAATGAGTCTTTTCCAGATTGGCAGACATTCTACGACATAACTGCTTTGTATCATTCGGAAGTGTCAGGCCACGGACGGCAGGGCTGTCCCAGGCTGAGGGGCCAGAGAGGGAGGCTGGCAGCTGGAGTCAGAGTCCGAGCCCTGGCCTGGGTGCTGGGCCAGGAAATGTATTTCTTTTCCTTTGCTGTACAAGCCTTTGGTGGGACGAGGGATGCCATTCAAATAAAGTCATAGAACAGATCATTAGCCTTGTGTCACTGGGAGTTCTCTGATTTGGATCATCGCACAATGGTTACGTAAGAGACCGTCCTCATCTGTAGGACACACACACTGAAGTCTCTCAGGGTGAAGGGACATCACGTCTGCATCTCACCCTCATGTTCTCCAAGTCTGAAGTTATTTTAAATGAGGAAATTTAAAGAAAAGAGCCTTCTCCTCATTCCTAGACCTGTCGACTGCCGTAAATCAGCCTCTGCATGGCTGGGGAACCTTGACCTTGGCCAGCGCTGCAGGAGGGGGTGCTGTGTGGTCCCATCCCGCAGGACGGCTGTGGAGGGGGGACTGAGTGCTCATCTGCTTGTTTGGAGACACCCTGCAGTCAAATCAGAGTTCTGAATCGGAGCCTTTCCGCCTGGGAGGAACGTGGTTCCCCCTAGTCCTAAAGCAGCTCGAAGACCCTTGTTCACCTCGGAAGAGGGAGGCTTGCAGCCGGAACCCAGCTGACCACCGTCTTCCCTGCTTTCCTTTCCTCCTCTCTCGGCGGAAAGGACCTCTGGTGGCTCAGACCCGGGTCAGATGGTGCAGCGCTGTGGGACGAGGAAGCATGGCTGGCTTTGTCCCCAAAGCTGTCACACTGCATAAGGTCTGCCCTGGGGTCTGCAGCTGGGCAGTGCTCACACGGGGCTTAGATTCCCCTGCACTTGGTCCCAGACCACACAAACAGTTTAAATAAAAGGCTGGATTTCCTGAAATGCTGAAGGACTCTTTTATGGGGGCCAAGGGAGCGGGAGGTGTTGTAGAGCCTTGAATGCAGGGACACCCAACGTCTTAGTTGGCCCTGACCATCTGGGTCACACCTGTTGTCACAGTGTCGTTCAGCACCATGTGTCTCCTCCCTCAGAGGCGCCCTGGCTGGGGTGGTCATTACCTGGCTGTGTAATTGCAGAGTTCATCTCAGGAACCCGCATCATCCCTCCCTTCTCGGTCTCTCTGCCTGTGTCCCTGTCTCTCCCTCCTCTGGCTTGCTCCGCTCGGTCCTCTGTGAGGGGGTCTTGTATCAGGAACAGGGTGGCTGGGGTGGGGTGGGGCAGGGGTATAGCTCAGGGGTAGAGCACGTGCTTAGCATGTAAGAGGTCCAGGGTTCAATCTCCAGTGCCTCTCTTAAAAAATAAATAAAAACCTTATTTCCTACTCCCCCCCTTCCCCCGCAAAAAACCATGGTGGCACAGTCCCCGCAGAAGGTGAATTCAGAAGGTGGATTCGGCAGCCATCCCAGGAGGCCTCTGCCACTGAAGTCGGGGCTGGAGGTGGGAAAGCGGGGAGGTGGGAGGGAGGGAGTTAGGCACTGGTCCCCACCCTGATTCTGAGTCTTTCAGCCTGGAGGCCCTGGTGTTTCCTCCCCTTTGTTTCATTTCCACACGTGTCTCCATCCCTTTGGAGCTGATTTGACCAGGCTCCCCTGGTTGGATGAGACTCACCGAGGGGGGGTGGGGCCTCGCGGTGCGGGGGGAGTGTCATGGTCCTTGTGGGGGGGGGTCCCAGCTCCCCGGAAGCTCCTGCCCTCCCCCATCTCCACCTCTGCTCCCCAGGCCCCGCTTCTGCCTCTGCTGCAGGATTCCCGGAGGTGAGATCAGATGGTCTGGTGCTCCTTCTCACGGGGCTGGGAGAGCCACCACCGTGGGCGCCCCGGGGGTGGAGGGGGTGGTGGGGCAGGGAGTCTGGCGCGATCCCTCCCCGTGGAGACTGGAGGGAAGTCCAGCGTCCGGGGGCTGGACCTGTGCTGTCTGGGATGGCAGCCCCAGCCCCAGCCCCAGCCCCATGGTGCATCTGTGTGATGCTTTATTAATAAAGAAATCCAGTTGGCTGCACTAACCACATTTCAGGCTTTTGTGTAGCCTCATGTGGCTAGTGGCCTCAGTGTTGGGCTACATGGATAGAGAACATCTCCGCTTGTAGAAAGTTCTACCAGACAGCACTGGGGACCAGGCTCCCTTTCCGCCAAGCACTGGTAAAGCGGTTGCTCTGTGTGTTTTAGTAGCTGCCGCAAGTGCTCCTAAGGAAGAAGTTGGATGGGTGAAAAGAAAACATGATCTGTAGCAACACGAAAAGCATTCCAGGTGCCTTAGACCAGGTCAGGAAGTTGGAATGTTTCTGGTGGTGCCTTTGTCTCGGAATTAGGGAACGTTCCTTCTCACAGAGACTTTACATCCATACTCTGGCCATTCTGCTGCCTCTGTTATAACTTTTGCCTTCTTCTGATTCTGTAGGTACTGTTTTCCCCACATTTTCCTTTACGTTGATTAACATTTTGACTTAAGTTTGTTTGAAAATGGGGCTTTGTGACTATAAGTGAAAAACCGTCAAAGGGAAATAACTTTGTTTAAAGCAGACTATTTTTTTTAAGTGTGTGTTTGTGTATGTGTGTGTGTGTGTATTTTTTTTTTTTTCTTTTGGTTAGTGGAGGTACTGGGGATTGAACCCAGGACCTTGCACATCCTAAGCACGTGTCTACCACTGAGCTGTACCCTCCCCTGCCCAAAGCAGATTTTTTATCGAAATGTATGGACGTGCCCAATTTCTCAGGACATAGCTTGGTGACTTTCAGAGCTACGCTGCTCTGTTTCCAGCTCATTTATTGTTTTGCTCATCAGATTTAAGCAGGTTCCCTTCTCCCAGAAAGGCTCTGAGCTTGACCAACTCCCCCTTCCTTAAAAAGGAGATGAGGAAACGTGAGCAAGAACTGGAGGTGCTCCGAAGGCTCATTGGCCCCAGAAGGAGGCTCTCCCCTTGGGAAAAATCAGAAGGAGTCAAGAAAGGCCGAGAAGGGAAGGATGCCTGCTTAGCTGTCGCTGAAAACATCCTGGGGTTTCCCCTGGGAGCAGGGCCTTTGCAGGGCACCCGAGGGGAAGGATGTGGTTGGTGCCATCCCGCTGGGTTCTCTTGGCACTCTTGTCCTCACTGAGCGCTTCAGAGAGCTTCTGTTTTCATGGGTCACCGCTGTAACACCTGCCATGTTTGAGATGAAAATAGAGTTGGTTTAAAACCTTTCATGGGTATTAAAAATGACAGTAATCAACCAATTACATGTCAACAGAAATAATATATCTTATCGAAAATAACTGTTTTCCCAAACCAAAAAAAAAAAAAAAAAAATCATGAGAAGAAAGCCGTTTTCAAGTTTTTGCAAGTCTCTTTGACATCTGGCTTTAATAAAAGAGCCGAAGTCTTGTGTGGGCTTCTGCATTCTGTCCTGTGGTGTCACATAGCAAGAAGTCTCTGGAAAACTCTACTGAATGCTTGTGAGGATAGAAGGTGAAAAAGGCAGGTTAAGTGGTTTTGGTCTTGCAGACTCCAAGGTCTCGGGGACCCCTTCTCCCCTGCTGGCTCCCGTCCCCCTGTTCCCTGGACCACACTTTGAGAACCACAGGTGGAGGGAAAGACAGCATGGGATGAAAGGACTAGATACATGCTCTGCACCCTGCCACTCCCATGCGACGACCTCAGGCCACTTGGGCACGGCTCCCCGGGACTGGGGACTGTCCCTCTTGCTGAGCCTGGGGAGTCTGTCTTACAGGGTCCTTGTGAGGCTCAGGCCATGCCTGTGACATCTTTCTATGAGTGGAAAGCAGTGTATTTATTTATTTATTGTTTAATAGCTTTTATTTTTTAGATTTTTTAAAGCTTTTTTGGGGAGGTAATTAGGTTTATTTATTTACTTGTTTATTTATTTATTTATTGTATATATATTTTTTTATTGAAGTATAATCAGTTTACAATGTTGTGTCAATTTCTGTTGCACAGCACAATGCTTCATTCATACATGAACATACATACATTTGTTTCCATATTCTCTTTCATCATAAGTTACTACAAGATATTGAATATAGTTCCCTGTGCTATATGGTATAAACTTGTTGTTTATCTATTTTATATACATTAGTGTTTGCAAATCTCGAACTCCCAATTTATCCCTTCCCACCCCCTCCCCACCTTGGTAACCATAAATTTGTTTTCAATGTCTGTGAGTCTGTTTCTGTTCTGTAAATAAGTTCCTTTGTCTTTTTTTTTTTTTTTTTTTTTTTTTTTTTTAGAGTCCACATATAAATGATACTTTTCTTTCTCTTTCTGGCTTACCTCACTTAGAATGACATTCTCCAGGTCCATCCGTGTTGCTGCAAATGGCATTATTTTATTATTTTTTATGGCTGAGTAGTATTCCATTGTATAAATATACCACAACTTCTTTAACCAGTCATCTGTCTACTTGTTTGTTTTTTATTTAATTTTTTGGGGGTTGGGGGATGGAACCCAGGACCTCATGCATGCTAAGCACACGCTCTACCCCTGAGCTCCACCCTCCCCAGGCAGTGTATTTATAAATGGCATCCAAGGATCTTTGGAAGTTTGGTGTCACCTTTAATTGGTAGGATAGTTATTTTAAAAAACTGACATCCCATCCTAACCTCATTTGGTTCTGGGGACGCCTCTGTGAAGGGGACAGGCCACCTTTCTCAGCTGACAGGCGAGGTAATTGAGGCTTAGGTGAGTGAACTGGCCAGGGAACTGGCTGGTCCCCCGTGTGGTGACCTGCCGTTTTCCAGGCACTGGCCGGTCCAGTGTAGCACGGCTTCTTGTCTGATTCAGGGCTGTATTTCTGACACACTGACAGAACACACGAACAGGGAGACTCTGCCATCCTCAGCGATTCTTTGCTTGAATAAGTTGCCCTCAGTCTGAGTCACCTAATGGATGGGACACAGTTTTTAGACTTGAAGATCTGCAGCCTCAGCCAGGCAGAGGGAGCCTTTAAGTGCTGATCTGAAAAAATCAGCTGGTGAACAGCCCCGGATGGTGCATGGCTTATTTTGTTTTTTGACTGGCGAGAGGTCTGCTTGTTCTCCCGAGATGGGTTTGTGCTTGTGAGCGCCTTCCCTCCGCGGGGCACATACTGCAGGGAGAACAGCTCTGTCTCCTCCCCGGACACTTCCGGAAGCAGCCCCCACTTTGATCTTGGGAGACACATTTGCTTATGATTGCTGGGGACAAAGAACCACGGTCCAGTCTTTTCTGGAACTAGGAAATAAGGCAAAAAGCACGAGTTTAGTGGCAAGCTGGCTTTCAGATGGATTGAGAGAAATGCTTAATGCAGGTGGGTTGAATTAAGCTCCCCAGACTCTGCTCCTTGTAAACATGGCTTTGTTGTCAGGGACAGCAATTGCCTGTATTTAATTACAGCGTTTTGTCACTGCATGGACTGTATGACGGGAGTCCAGTTCTGACTTGCTTAAACAAAACATAAAGCAACAGTGACAGTTTGGGGATGGCGGATTTTGTGTGTGTGTTGTTTTTGCTCTGGGGGAGCAGAGTACTGGGCTAGAGTGTAAAGCATGGCTGCGTCCAAAAGCTCAAAGTGTCTTGGGACTTCCTCCTTTGCTCCCTCCCTCCCTGCCTCTGGCAGGCTCTTACCTCATGGTGCCAAGGTGGCTCCCACCTGCTTATGCTTTCATCCCCTCCTCTCACCCATCTCAGTGGAAAAAGTTCCTCTTTCTAACAGTTTCAGAAAAGTCCCGGAACAAACTCTTACTGATTCTGATGGGTCACGTGCCCTCTCTCAACGACCACTGAGACTAGGAGTGACCACGTCTGATTGGCTAGGCATGGGACCAGTTCTGGGACTGGCGTGAGGCCCAGGAAAATCAGGGCTGTTAAGTTGGGCGGGCAGGAAAGATGGTTTGTGGGCTCCCACACCTCAGTAGTATGGAGAATTGTGACTCAAGTAGCGATGATCCCTTGTGGAGTGGTAAAAGAATGAGGCCCCCCTGTTCTATCAGGGGGCAGGCTGGCTCTGTGTTTAGCTTTTAACGCATGCTGGATGAAGAGACTTGGTTGGAAATCAGCCAGCTGTGCGTCATCGTCCCTGCAACACGGCCTCACTAATACAGGGAGGTGCTGATGTTGAATCAAGTCTCTTGGGTTCAGTACCCTTGGATGGTCACACGCATAACAGGCTAGGGGTCACGAACCTGCCCACCAGCCTCACCTGAGGACCCCAGTCTACTCTTTGGTAAAACCCAGATTTGATCCGGTCATGCCTCTGCTTAAAAATCCACCATGGAGTTTTACTACAGTTAAAAAAAAAGGGCAGAAAACAAAATAAACAGAAAAACTCCTCACTAGTATCCCATCCTCCCAACCCATCCCCATTTTTTTCTCCCCTAGAGGCAGTTTAATAGATTAGTTTAACATATTTTAGCTGATTATTTAGGCATTTATTTCTGTGGCTCTGAATAGTAGCTTTGTAATGGCTACTTTTTTTTTTTGAGTTCCCCAAATTTTAATGATTATTATCTTAGGGAGACTCTCGCACTTTTTTTTTTTATATTGAAATGGAGTTGATTTACAATATTGTGTTAGTTGCAGGTGTACAGCAAAGTAATTCAGTTATACATATACATATATATATGTTCTTTTGCAGATTCTTTTCCATTATGGTTTATTGCTGTGTGGCTACTTTTTTTGGTATGTAATTTTTTTAATTGAAGCATAGTTTACAATGTTGTGTCAATTTCTGGTGCACAGCATAATGTTTCAGTCATGCATGTACATACATATATTTGTTTTCATATTCTTTCTCATTATAGGTTACTACAAGATACTGAATATAGTTCCCTGTGTTGTTTATCTGTTTTATATATAGCAGTTAGTATCTGCAAATCTTGAACTCCAATTTATCCCTTCCCACCCCCTTCCCCCACTGATAACCATAAGTTTGTTTTCTATGTCTGTGAACCGTGTGACTACTTGATTATTTACTTTTCCTTCTTATCTGCCAACAACCCCGTGCGGAGGGTGGGGTTTCTGTGTCTTTCCTCCCTCCGTCCCCACCACGCACCCACTTTTCCCGTATCCTTTCCTCCCGGTAGGATCGCCTTCTGGTCAGCGTTGGGCAATGATGTTACTGCAGCTCGGAAAGTTCCATTCTCAGCCGAGCTGTCCAGGGAAGGATGGTTACCTCTCTTTTTCGTGGTACAACACTTCCTGCAGGCGTTTCTGACCACAGGCACCTGGGAAGTAAATTGAGACTTGCGTGGGAAACCCAGCCTGTCTCCCCCTTGCGCGTGGGATCAAGTTCAAACACCTCAATCTGTCACGTGTGCCATTCCTTCCTCCGGCCCCACCAGCCCTCCCGCCCTTTGCTCCTGCTGGTCCCTCTGTGTCGATGCCCCCTTCTCTGTCTGGTGAATCCCCCTCCCTTCAAGGCCTGACTTGGATGACACTTTCTTTGGAGGCCTTTCCAGTCGTGCGTCTGCTGCGCAGTGTGTATATTGAAGTCTTAGTACTGATCACTACACTGTGTTTATTTACTGCTTGGGTTTAGTTTAAATCTTGGCTCTACCATTTCCCAGCTCTCTGACCTTGGGCAAGTTACCACGTCTCTCTGTGCCTCAGTTCCCTCTTTGTAAAATGTAACAGCTATCGCACCCACCTGGTAAGGTTGGTTGGTGGAATGAGAGCATCTCTTAATGTCTGCCCCGTAGGAAACTGCATCCCCCTCTCAAGTAGGGGCTGTTGGTGGATTATAGTCACTGGTGCCCTGAATAGCTCCTGGGAAATCAAGTCTTCCGGGGCCTGGGCGGGGGACCGAGTGAGCGAAGCAGGCTGAGGGTGGCTCTGGCACTGGGTGTGGGGGCTGGAAGGGACGGTCTTCGAGGGGTGTCTTCTCCCCTTCTAGCCGGTGGTTGCCGGGTAGGAATGAGGACCCCATGTTCCCTGATCATCTGATCAAAGAAATGGTCTCAGGGAGGAGGCTGTAGCTCAGGGGTAGAGTGCATGCTTAGCATGCACAAGGTCCTGGGTTCAATCTCCAGTACTTCCATTAAATAAATAAACCTAATTACCTCCCCCCCCCCCCGCGGTGGGGAAAACACACAAAAAGTGGTTTCTTAACGAGAAATTTGAGAATCCACGTTTTAAAGAAACAGACAGATTTTCCTGATGTTTAGTACACAGCACACAGGCCAGAGGCACCCAGCCTACTGGCCCATAGGCCACCAGTTTGGGGCCAGATTCTTATTTCCCAGAGGAGCCCCTAAGCGATGGTGTGACCTGCCTTGGGTCACACACCGACCCTGGTTTTCCCACCTGTGGTCTGGATGTGGTGCTGCCTCCCCCGCCCCTCCAGCGCAGGGTGGTGGCAGTGAGGATTCAGTGGTGCGTGTGAGTGCACCTGCCATGCATCTGCCTACGCAGTGTAACAGCTCATTACCTCTGTCATGTCCGCTGCCCCTGCCCCAGAGCCACCCTGTTGGTGGTGTTTGATAGGATCATGGTCTCTTTTTATGCCAGAGGGGGAAAAAAATGGTGTGCATTTATTGAGCACCTATGGTGTTCCCCGGGAACTGTTAGGGGTTTCAGCTTGGTGTGAACCCTCCCTAAGAGAGGGAGACGAACCGTTTTAGAGGTCATAAGAATGATTTGTAAAGAAGATAGCTGATCGGGGCCTCACAGAAAGAGGTGTTGCCAGGGTTGGATCCCTCTCCCTGATAAAAGTACTGAGCTTTCAACAGCAGGCCCCCTCCCACATCCTGGAGGTCAGGTCCAGCAGCAGCTCAGTGGGCCTTGCTCGTCCCGGGGCGGCCCTCGTGCATCTTGGGCGCTTCCTCCGGTGGACGAACCCTGTTTTGTTTTGTCTGCCACCACTGAGGCCGTCACACGTGACGGGAGACCTGGCCGGAGAGGAGAAATGGCAGAAAAAATTCAGAGGATGCTCAGGGATGTGGGGAAGGCCCACGGCCTGCGTCAGCAGAGGGATGGGGCCCAGGAGCCGAGAAACTCCTGTACGGGACAGAGGCCGCCTCCTCACACGCTGGAGACCTGGCATTGCCAAACCCACCTAGAAAGCCCATGGCACCAGGTGATGTGGGGGATGGAATTAGAAGTGACTGGGAATATCTTGTAGTAACCTGTAATGAAAAAGAATATGAAGAATAACATATGTATGTGTGTGCATGACTGAAACATGATGCTGTGCACCAGAAATTGACACGGCATTGTAAACCAACTATACTTCAAGTGAAAAAAAATCAATAAAATAGTTCTGCTTTAGAAAAAGTTTGAAACCCTGAAAAAATAAGTGAAAGTAACAACAAAAGAGAAGTGACTGGGGGCCTTCCTCACCCCCGTGAGCCATCCCAACAGGCTCCTACAGCTTTACGCTTGGAAATAGTTTTCAGGGAGTTACGTGGGAGACAGGCCCTTGGCAGCCAGTGAAAGACACGTGTTTCCCCGGCAGGGTGGCTGTTAGCTCTTGGGGACGCCCCATGGCTGGTGATCTGATCATGCATTGTTCCTCCTCCTCTGAGAACCCATTTCCCGTCTCAGATGCACGCACACCTGCTGAGGTGTGGCTCTGTCAGGCCAGTGCCTGAGGGAAGAGGAGTAGAGGGGACATAGGGTGTGTGAAGCCCTGACCAGCCAGCCCTCCAATGTGTCCTCCTGGACCTGGAACTAGAGTTCTTTTTAAAAAATTTTTATTTTATGTTTTAGTTGAAGTATAGTTGATTTACAATGTTGTGTTAGTCTCTGGTGTATAGCACAGTAGTTCAGTTTTATATTTTATATATCTATATCTGTATCTATATATATATATCTATATCTTTTTTCATATTCTTTTCCATTATAGACTATTAGAAGATATTGAATACAGTTCCCTGTGCTGTACAGCAGGTCCTTGTTGTTTATCTAATTTATATATGGTAGTTTGTATCTCCTAATCCCAAACGCCTATAAATTTCTTCTTTTTAATTTTTTCCCCTCCTTGTGACACCCACCGGTCTGGTTTCTTGACTTTCACAACGTGGTTAAGGCTGGCATCATCCACCTGCCTGTTCTTCCAGCCCCAGTGGTCACTGAGGCCCAGGGCGCTGGTGGCTCTCTCCAGGAGGGACGGCCACCCTTCTGTCTAGCCATTCTCCACACTCCAGGCTCCCAGCTTCCTTCAGTTTCTCAAACACCATACCACTCCCTCCCTGCCCGGTGAACATCCCTCTGCTGCCTGCTCTGGGACTGTTTCCTCAGGCTCCTGAGCACATGGTACCCCTGGGAGTTTTCCAGGAGTCTCCCTCTGCCCGCCCTGCTTGCCTTCCCTGGCCTGCTGAGGTTCTCTGCCCCGGGTTCCCTGGCACCTGTGCCATTCCCATCCTGGCACAGGCTCTCCTGGAATGGGCTGTCACTGCGGCCTCACCCACTGGACCCCACATGTCCTCAGGCAGGGACCAAGCCCAAGGCCCAGCACAGGGTCTGGCATGCGAGAAATCTGCCCCCAGTGTTTAACGTCGACCACGTTGCATGGCTGAGGACTTCACGGGAGTGTAGCGCCTGTTGCCCTCATTATGGACTGAAACTGCCAGGGGCGGCTGGGCTGGACATCTTCCCCTGAGGATCCTGGACAGAGCCTTTTCCTCTAACCTGCACTGTCCAATATATCAATCACTGGCACACTTATTGTTTACCTTTAAATACACTTAATTAAAATTAAATCAGTTAAAAACTCATTTCCTCAGTCTCGCTGGCCAGTTTCAGGTGCCCAGTACCCCATGTGGGCTCTGGCCATACTGGCCAGCGCAAGTGCTAGGACATTTCCAGGATCATGGAGGGCTCTCGTGGATGGTGCTCCTCCAGACGTGATCTGGCACAGTGTTAACTCAGGAGCTTGTCGGCCGCGTGGAGCCCCTTTTGGGTACTTCTGGTTACGTCAAGCAGATTTCTGCAGGCTCCTTCCTAAGCCTGAGCCATGTCCCCGATTTCCCGCCTGCAGGACATTCGTCAGAAGTTCCGCTCCGTTCTGGTTGAAGCCACGGTGAAACTGGATGAACTGGTGAAGAAAATTGGCAAAGCCGTGGAAGACTCGAAGCCCTACTGGGAAGCCCGGAGGGTGGCCAGGCAGGTAAGAGAGCCCTGCAGCCCGGCTGCCCCCCCCCCCCCCCCGAAACCATAGCCACGCCCCTCGGGTCCGCCCACCGCCATCGCCCCACCCTTCGCCCCGTGTGCTCCTCTGGCTCCCGGGTCTGCAGCTGAAGGTCAGGCACAGGGAACAGCTCTGACTTTGTGAGCAGCTGCTTTGGAGCCCGCCTCTTATTTTCCTCCCCCCCCGTCTGCCTTCTCTCCAGCTCCCGGCACTATTAATAGGGTGTGGGTGCTGGGATTTGGACGCCCCTGCCAGTGGGCGCCGCCTTGTCGCTGGAGTGGGTGCCTGGGTCCACGTCCCAGGTCCTGGGTCAGCTCCTGCGGACCAGAGGCTGTGCTTAGAGCGTCGGGCTTGCCCCTCTGCCCTCCCCAGGGACTGCCTGTTGGGCAGCAGGAGGAGGATTCCTGCCCTGGTTTGGGAGAAATGAGCTATTTGCTTCTCTTGAAACCCTGGTTCTTGGTCCTGAGAGCCCAAATAGACAGCTGAGGAACCAAGACCAGAGAATGGGTGGTGCAGGGGGTCTGTGGTCAGGCGACTGCCGGGGCTGCACTGAAGTTGGTGCTCGTTTCAGTGTGTGTCTTCCTTGCATGGCCACTGATGTGGGACACCTCCCAGCCTGAGAGGCAGACCCTGTGAACGGCAAGGGAAAGAGCTCCCAACACATAGCAGTGCCGCTGTGTGCCAGGTCCTGGGTTGGGGACTCTCACTTGCCTCGGCCCATTTGGGCTTCCTGCTTAGGTGTCTCTGAAGCAGTTGATCCAGATTGAGGTCCTGTCCCTGTTGTGTGTTGATGTGACGGAAGATGCTGCCTCCTGGCATCTCTACATGTTAGCAGATGCTCCACTATGAGCCCCTGCTGTGTGCTTGAGCCCCTACTGTGTGCACAGTGTGATGCGGAGCATAGGAGGGGAGGCTATGGGAAAGGGAGCCCTTGGGAAGTGAAGCCCCAGAAATTGAGGGACGTGTTAAGATCAGAGCCATTGAGGATAAACGGCCGGGACTTGGGTAGTGCTGTTCCTTGCCCAGCTCTGTGCACCCTTCACGCTTCCCAAAAGGGGACCCCCTTGGTGGTTCTGCCAAGAGCCTAGCTATGTGTCTGCGTTTTGCACTCTGAACCCCGAGCTGAGCTTTCTGGCTGGAACCTGCCAAATAGGTTGCCTTTGTCCCTAGACAGACGGGCTGCCTGACACCCTTCCTCCTTCGCTGGCTGTTGCACTGGTCTGGACAACATCAAAGTGCCAATTACTTGTTGGTCTGCAACAAGCCTGAGCAGCAGCTCTTCTCTCCACCTCCCTCTGGGCCCCACCCAGGCCTCTGGCTTTCCAGGGAGGAGAAACCCTTCTCCAGAAGGTGCTCACCTGTCCCCAGGAGCTCCACAGCCCTGAGGCATCCTCCCTTCAAAGTGCCCGGTACCACACTGTCCAGGTGCCCCCAAGCTGGGGCTGTGTCTCATCCACAATAGCCCAGGATAGTAGTGGTCTTGACCTTGCAGTGCGAAGGGTCTGGTCAGGTTTGAGGAGAAATTTCTGATAACTGTAAGGATTGGGTCAGTACTGAGGAGGTCATGAAATCTCTTCTGAAATCTCTTCCACACTTGAGTTTATGGTTCTCTGATTCTTTTGAGGCCACAGATAACCTATTTAAAAGCACGCATGTCCATGGGATGATTTCAGAGTGGTCTGTGAAAGCATCCCCTTGGAGCTGTGCAGTGGCTTCCCTGCCTGGAATTTCCCCACTGGGTCCCCGAGCTCAGGTTGTAGAGCAGAGCTGCTAAAGGGACCTTGGTGTTCAGGGGCCTCTGGAGGCTGGCCCATCAGGTCGCCAGCCCCAGCTCATGGGGCAGTGTCCTCTGACAGCTGACGCCAGACGTGCTCTCATCTTGGAGTCTTTGAACTTGCCGGCCCCTCTGTTTGGTGTTGTCTTGTCCCCAGGATTTGCATAGTTCACTCTCTCATCTCCTCCAGGTTTCTGCTCAGATGTCACTGTACCCACACGGCCTTCCTGGGCTAACATTTCAGTGATAACTGCCCAACCACCATCTCTGCCACTGCAGCCCCTGTTCCTTGATTTGCCTTTTCCCCATAGCAGTTCTCACCCCTGAACTGTTACTGTTCACTTGTATATTGTGGTGAAACTCTACAAACTCCCCGACAGGGAATTTGGTCTGTTCAGTTCATGGCCTTGTCTGCACTGCCTGCATATGGAAGGTGTTCAAATCTTGAGCAGATGATTAAGTGAACCAATGAATGCATGACAAGGTTGACCAGCTGTTCCTCCCACCCACCCACCCACCCTTGACATCCCAACCTTTCCCTCTCTGCGGCCACTTTACTCAAAGCTTCTTCCCTGCCGCGTGGCTAGGTGAGCACAGGGGTAGGAACCTGACTGGCAAATCCAGCTTTATCTGGGTTGGCTCCTTCAGATCGAATTTGGCGGGTGGGTCCCCAGCTGGCTGTGACACATCTGGAATAGATGTCACACCCCCTCTTTTGTTTTCCCCGCAGCCCAGTCCTCTTTGATGGAGAGAGGTAGGAGGGAGGTGGGCTGGGGGGGGGGGTCCCACGGCCAGG
This sequence comes from Camelus dromedarius, assembly GCF_036321535.1. Classification (NCBI taxonomy): domain Eukaryota; kingdom Metazoa; phylum Chordata; class Mammalia; order Artiodactyla; family Camelidae; genus Camelus; species Camelus dromedarius. Next base: position 4,573,699 of record NC_087437.1, on the reverse strand, counting down.
CAGCGGTGAATTGCAGCTTTACGCCTGCCTTTCATCTCTTCTCTTGGCCAATGAGGACAGTGGACAAGCCACTGAGTCATCAGGTCTCATCAGGTGATAAAGACCTGGGGCTGAGTGACTCTCTGTCAGCTGGCAGAGCCCAGGATAAATGATGAGGGCATCCTGCCCGCTCTATGCCTGCACACCCTCCCCTGAAACTCCTGCCTCCTTGCAGGTGGGCCAGAAGAAGGGCGGAAAAGGCTCAGTGTGACCTCACCCCTCAACCCCCACGGGACCTTGTTGGTCTCCAGCCGAGGAGCCGGAAGGGCCTCAAAGGCGGAGGCTGGGCGCAGATGTCCCATTTCATCTCTGCGGGTGGAGGGTGTCTCGGCTCGGACGGGTGGCCGAGTCTGTCGGTGCACCAGCATCCTCTGCTCTTCCCGATGGTGCAGGGGGTGGGGCCTCCTCCAGCTGCTGCCAAGCGGGGCTTCCTGTTTTCTTCCTCTGGTCTTACGCCTACCCCTTCCTTTCTATATTTATAAATACCTCCAACTGTGTGTAGCAGGACGGTCTCTGAGAGATGCCTTCAGAGCACCTCTTCCCGGTGTGTATCGGAGGCAGTGCATTCTCAGAGTGTCAGCATCCTCATCTCTATGAAAATGGTGAGACAGTGATGGTTGTGGACCACGAGAGTCCCGAGGTGTCCTGAGGACTTAGATCAGGTTTGACGGCAGAGTCTCTGCATGAGGTTGCATTTTGGTTTCATTTTTTAAACATTGTAGAAAATTCAGAAAATCGACAAAAAGAAGAAAAGTCCCCACGCCTTCTGTTGATATTTGATGTGTGTCTCCTCTTTTGTTTTTCAGTAAGAGATCATCCTGTAGTGGTGGTTTCATAATGTCTGGAATCCACCCACCCAGAGTCTCAGCGGAACAGCAGAGACTTGCAAAGGGAAAGATTTCTACCTCTTGGTTTTCCGTGGAGAATGTACAGAGTTGTGTAATTGTTGGGCCAGTAGAAATCGTGTCTGCTCATCCAGAATTTGCACGAACTCTGCTGTTCCCAATGTCAACTCGTTTTCCTACCAGTGAGTCAGATCCAGACCTGTGATCTTGAACCTAGTCCAAATTCTGCCAAGAGGAGGCAGAATACTCCCCTACCCGCCCGGGCCAGGGTGGAGGCAGGAAACCGGCTTTGATTTATTTGAGGGTTTTTGTCCGCGAGCCAGAGCTTGTTTTGAAGGTGGCTTTGACATATCTGCCAGCCATCTGGCCGTTCTGTGTGTTGCGGGGACCTTCTGACGAGGGGGTGGAGCCTGAGTGACTCCGTGGACTTGAGTGGTGGAGAGTTTCCTGCTTACTGTGCTCCCTGGGTTCTAACTGGTCTGATGCTAGCCGTAGACATGTCATTATCCCTGCCAGTCCCCACCCTTGTTATTTTTTTCCTTTTAAAAAAATAGCAGTAAACCACATTTAACATAGGATTTACTGTTTTAACTATTTTATTTTATTATTTATTTATTTTTGGCATGTTTTTATTTATGTATGTATGTATGTATTTAACTTACCACCAGTTACATTTATTTATTTTTTAACATTTTTTAAATTGAGTTATAGTCATTTTACAATGTTGTGTCAAATTCCAGTGTAGAGCACAATTTTTCAGTTATACATGAACGTACATATATTCATTGTCACATTTTTTTTTCTGCTGCGAGCCACCACAAGATCCTGTATATATTTCCCTGTGCTATACAGTATAATCTAGTTTATCTATTCCGCATATGCCTGTCAGTATCTACAAAATTTTGAACTCCCAGTCTGTCGCTGCCCACCCCTCGCCCCCTTGACAACCACAAGTTTGTATTCTATGTCTGTGAGTCTGTTTCTGTTTCGTTCTATTTCAAATTGTACAGTCGGGAGCATGAAGTACATTCGTATTGCTGCACAGCCCCCACCAATATCCATCTTCAAAACTTTTTCATCTTCCCAGACTCTGTACCATTAAACAGTAACTCCCCATTCCTCCCTCCCCCCAGGCTTTGGCAACCACCATCTACTTTCTGTCTCAATGACTTTGACTCCCCTAAGTCCCCCACGTAAGTGGGGTCAAGCGGAGTTTGTCCTTTTCTGACGGGCTTTTTGCATGGAGCTCAATGTCCTTGAGGGCCATCCATGCTGTAGCCTGTGTTGGAATTTCACTCCTTTTTAAGGCTGTTCTGATATTCCATTGTATGTGTAGACCACATGGTGTTTATTCGTTCGTCCATCTGGTGGACTTGTGGGCAACCCTTTTGATTTTTAGTGGTTGGAACGTGTTAGAAGGCTTTGCAGCCCTGAAGGGTAGCGTTAGTGCCAAGTAATGAGAATTATTTAGGGGTGAGAGTTGCCTGTTTGGTGTTTGAAGGATCGGGTAAGTCCACGTCCTCTAAGCCCCTTTGGGGAGGTGTGTGGAGAAATGTTTGAAACGTGGAGAGTGACTTAGCTTTGGGGTAGCTGCTGAGTGTGGTCTCTGAGCCAAACTGCCTGGCTTTGAATCCCAGCTTCCCACTTAATGGCTGTGGGACCTCAGCAGATTCCTTCATTTCTGTGCCTCAGTTTCTTCATTTGTAAAATGGAGTTGTGTATCAGTTAGCTTTTGCTGTGAAACAAACTACCCCCAAACTCAGTGGCTTACAACATGTATTTAGCTCATGATTTTGCTGAGCAGGTCTTCTGACCTCAGGTTTGGCCGATCTCATCCATATGCAGTCAGGAGGAGGGTTGGCTGGGGGCTGGCAGACCTGGGTTGGCTTCATCTGTCCGGCAGTTGGCTGGTTGTCAGCTGAGGTGTCAGGGGCGACTGGACCATGTGTGTCTCATCCAGGAGGCTAGTGGGCTTCTTCACATGGTGCTGGGATTCCAGGAACAAAAAGGGCGGGCCCTTTTCAAGCCTCTGCGGGCATCACATCTCCTAATGTCCTATTGGGCAGAGTATGTCACATGGCTAGTCCAAATTCAAGAGATAGGGGGAAAATAAACTCCACCTGCAAAGTATTATAGCCATTTTTGCAATCTGATAAATTAGGAGTTCTGAATAAACAGATACACACTACTATACATAAAGTAGATGAATAACAAGGACCTCTTGTATAGCACAGGGAACTATACTCCATACCTTGTAGTATGTATGTACATACATTTTATGTAAAAGAACCTGAAGATGTGTATGTATGTAGGTATATGTATATAACTCAATTGCTTTGCTGTATACCTGAAACTAACATTGTAAATCAACTACATCTCAATAAAAAATAAAATTGAAAAAAAATCCTATGGGTAGAAGAAGAAACAGTTCTGGACGGGCTGGGAAGGGACATGGAAGAGGTAGGGATGGTGAGGGCGGAAGGGTGACCCAGGCAGGTGGGTACGTATGGAGTTGCTGTTAGAGATAAAACGTGGCAGAGGGTCAGAAGTGATGACTTACCTTCTGACTGATGAGCACCCTCCAAGCCCAAAGGGATGAGTAGGGGGACCTTGAATGGATGGGGAATCTGGTTTCCAATGACATGAAACGGACCAGGTGCATCACATTGTCCCCTGAATTCTGATGGTAACTGCAAGAGGGCCAGAGGGCTGTGGTCTTCCTTTGCTGGGGAATCTCGATGTTGATCTGGTTTGCGGAAGTGGCGAGGGGGAAGCCAGGGCTCTGCAGAGGTGGCGAGAAAATGCAAGGGTACGCCAAGTACAGCTTGTACTCCTAACTTGTCCAGGGTTTTTCTTCCCTTCTAATTCATTCTTTTCTTTTTAAAATTTTTAAAAATTGAATTATAGTCAGTTACAATGTGTCAATTTCTAGTATACAGCACAATGTCCCAGTCATGCATATACATACATATATTCATTTTCACATTCTTTTTCATTAAAGGTTATTAGAAGGAATTGAATATAGTTCCCTGTGCTATACAGAAGAAATTTGTTTTTTTAAATCTATTTTAATATATAGTGGCTAACATTTGCAAGTCTCAAACTACCAAATTTATCCCTTTCCACCCCCTTTGCCTTGGAAACCATAAGCCTTTTTACTATGTCCATGGGTCTGTTTCTCTTTTGTAGATGAGTTCATTAGTGTCCTCTTTTCTTTCTTTCTTTCTTCCTTTCTTTCTTCCTTTCTTTCTTTCTTTCTTTCTTTCTTTCTTTCTTTCTTTCTTTCTTTCTTCTTTCTTTCTTCTTTCTTTTCATTTCTTTCTTTTCTTCGTTTCTTTCTTCATTTCTTTTTCTTTCTTTTCTTCTTCTTTTTTTTTTTTAGATTCCACATATGAGTAATATCTTATGGTGTTTTTCTTTTTCCTGGCTTACTTCACTTAGGATGGTAATCTCTAGGTCCATCCATGTTGCTGCAAATGGCATTATTTCATTCTTTTTATGGCTGAGTAGTATTCCATTGTATAAATATACCACAACTTCTTTATCCAGTCGTCTGTTAATGGACATTTAGGTTGTTTCCATGTCTTGGCTGTTGTAAATAGTGCTGCTGTGAACACTGGGATACATGTGCCTTTTCAAATTAGAGTTTTCTCTGGATATATGTCCAGGAGCAGGATGGCTGGATCATATGGTAAGTCTGTTTTGATTTTTTAAGGGATGTCCATACTGTTTTCCACTGTGGCTGCACCAAATTATATTCCCACCAGCAGTGTAGGAGGGTTCCCTTTTCTTCACACCCTCTGCAGCATTTATCATTTGTGAACTTTTGAATGATGGGCATTCTGACTGGTGTGAGGTGATACATCATTGTAGTTTTGATTTGCATTTCTCTGATAATTAGCGATATTGAGCAGCTTTTTATGTGCTTATTGGCTATCTGTATGTATTCATTGGTGAAATGTCTGCTTAGGTCTTCTGCCCATTTTTTGGATTGGGTTGTTTGTGTTCTGTTACTGACTTCTATGAGATGTTTATATATTCTGGAAATTAAGCCACCATCAGTCACATCATTTGCAAATATTTTCTCCCAGTCCATAGGTTGTTTTTTCATTTTGTTTATGGTTTCCTTGGCTGTGTGAAAGCTTCCAAGTTTGAGTAGGTCCCACTGGTTTATTTTTGCTTTTATTTCTATCACCTTGGGAGAATGACCTAGGAGAACATTGCTACAATTCATGTCAGAAAATGTTTTGCCTATGTTCTCTTCTAGGAGATTTATGCTGTGCACCAGGGAAGTACTTTTAACATTTTTTTCAGAGGAGAGAAAACAGGTGTAGAGGAGTCAGGTTATTCAAGGGGCCCCCAAAGACCTCATTGACCAGATGCTGGGCCTGGGGAGGTGGGTCCCTTACTGTGAGCTAATCAGGGCCTCACAGGAGTTTACAAGGTGGTGGTATTATTACTGCCATCTCCCAGCGGGAGCAGTGGCTGAGAGTCCTGGAGGTAGAGTCACGTGCCCAGATTCAGACCTCTCAAGGAAAGGAGCAAAGATTCGAACCTACGTCACCCTGCTTCCGGCAGCTGCTTGCTGCCTGGGGCCGGCACTTTGACAGTCTTTAGGGGCAGCTGGGACGCCCGGCTGACTGACTACACGCTGACACATCTTGGGGGAACAGGTAAGGGGAGTAGTTGACTTGTAGGGCTAAAAGGGAGGTTATTTTTTTAAATTGAAGTATAGTTAATTCACAATGTTGTGTTAATTTCTGGTGTACAGCATAGTGATTCAGTGATATATATATATATATATATATATATATATGCTTTTCCATATTCTTTTTATTATAGTCTGTTATAAGCTACTGAATAAAGCTCCCTGTGCTCTAGGGAAATTTTAAGCTCATCTGCAGTTATTTCTCCGCTTTTTCTGCCCAGGGTAACGGGAGGCTCTTTCAGAGTAATTGGTGGCCCTGTGAAACGGCTTCCCCTCCTGGGACCTCAGTGCACGTTTGTCCTGCCTCCCCTCTTCCCAGTCACTTGTTTCCCCTGAGCCCTCTCCCTGTGGGACTCAGGTGAGGAGGTCTGGGTCATTGACGTCCATCCCCATGGCCCTGACCACGTTCCCACTGGCCGGCCACAGGCCAGTTCCTGGGAACCGTGTCACCCAGGCTGCCTGGGTGGAGGGCAGGCAGCTGAGTGGCGGGGCGCCTGCCTGGATGCAGAGTTGCTGGTGACATCCTGGTGATGTGCGGCTGGAGGACAACGGGCTGTTAACCCTCCCTTGCCCGCAGGACTGCACCTTGTGGTCTTGGTTGGTGATTCTGGGGAGGAGTCAGGTGCACCAGGATGGGGTCCGTGGTGGGACGAGGGGCCGCCTCTGACCCAGGCTCAAGGCCCCTGATGCAGAGCAGGTATCCAGGCTTGGAGGCTTCGTCCGAAGGGCCCACCTGTGGCTGTACCTCCTCCAGGCTGGCGCTGCCCACAGTGTCCTCTGTCCTCTACCAGGGCAGGGGGTGTGGCTGATCTGAGGTTTTTTCTTCTGTGGTGCGAGGGCCACTGGCTCTTGACCCTTTCCTGCCAAGTGGGCGGCGGAAAGCCAGAAGTGGGGTCCAGTGGGGCCCAGGGTCTCAGCCGGGCAGGATGAAGATGGAGGCACTGCCCGAGCTTGTCGGGGACAGTCCGCTTTCCTTTCGGTGGCCTCTCACTGAGGCCTGGCAGATGCCTGGAAGTGCTGCTTGGTGGGTGCTGGGCTGTCTGAGGCAGACACTGGGGTTTGTCGCCTTGGGACAGCAACTGGAGGGGAAAGAGGATATGGGTTCTGGGCCGTATCTGAAACCACGAGGCTCCTTGGATGTTTCTCTTTTTCTTTTCTCCCTCCCCACGTCCGTCTCTTGTCAGTGGCGTGCCCCTCCATCCCCAACCCCGTGAACCCCTGGCATTCCCTAGAAGGGAGAGGAAAATCAGAGTATGGGATGTATTTTTGCTACCAGGTTTGTCAGCCCAGGGGGTCCTTTTATGTTGCTAGGCAACCAGGTTTGGTCCCCAGCCAGTGGTGACTTATCTTCCGCTCCCTCTCCTTGCCTGGGGACACCCTCTGCCCACCCTGCTTTCCTCCTTTTCTTTCTCCCTCCCCCACCCCTCCCAGGGTGACGTCATGGCCCATCTTCCCTTCTAGGAAAGTCTCTCCCTAAGAATCGGGCGGACTTGTTCACTCTCAGAAGTGGGTGGCAGTAGGATTGGAGATTGATGGTCTCTGGATGTTCAACTGGTTCAGCTTTAAGACACTCCTGTGGCTTGGGATGCCCTGCTTCTGGTCTGATGGGGCGCTGGTTCCAGCTTGGGGCTTGTCACCCAGCAAGAGCTCCTTGAAACCACACTCATCCCACCAAGAGGGAAGTGCCGAGGGGCCCGGGCCTCGGACTGGGTTTTCGTTTCCGCATGATGGAAGGTCCTTGTGGGGTTTCAGCCAAAGGTCGGGTTGGCAGATGGAACCCAGGATACCCAGTTCAATTCGAATTTCAGATCACTTTTTTTTTTTTAGCATCTCTCTGTTCCTTGCAATACTGGGGACCCACTTAACTAAACCTGGTTATTTGCTTACCTGAAATCCAGATTGAACTGGGAGTCTGCTCTTTCCCTTGGCTGAATCTGGCAGCCCTGCAGAGGAGGGAAGTTGTGGTGTAGAGTCATCAGCCAGATGGAGAAAGTAGTTTCAGAGTCGCCTCACTCCTCAGGGTTCCTGAATTCAGCGCACTGAGAGCCCTGGAGGGGTTGTGGCTTCCTGTGCAGGCACGTAGGGGTGTTCTGTGCGACCAGACAAGCCCTCAGCGCACTCACCTCCTGTTCTACTCCGCAACCTCTTGCTTCGAAGAGGAAATGGGGTTTCTCAGCTAAGTGACTGAGTCTGAGATTTTTTTTTTTTTTTTTTTGGCTTCTGTTAAGGACCAGCTGGCTTTAGGAAGCCTCACTTTGAAGGAGTAGTTTAAATGTAAGTTAAAGAAAAATACACCATTTGTTCATCAATTCATTACCAGTTCTCAAGTGCATTCCCCAGCCTTTGGGCAAAGCACCATCCTGCAGGGAAGGTGCCCAGCCTTTTTTATTTCTAAAAATCACGTTGCATCTTCTCAGGTTCTTGCACTCTTTGACTGGAAGTCTCTTGATCTCAGGCTCAGGCCAGGCGAGTGAAGGTGCTCTTTATACTGAGAAAACTGGGAGGTCCGTTTTCATGCTGACCCTGGACCCTCAGCCAAGGTGGTTGAAGGCATGTGTAGTGGGCTCTTGTTGGAAGGAAGCCACGAGATGTAAGGCATTGTGTTAGTTCATGTAGATTCCTCATCTGTCTGGTCCCATCCCGACCCCAAAGCTGTGAGGAAATAAAAAGGTGAACTTATGCAGCCTGAAATTCTGAAATTTCTATTGCCTTATGCATAAAACAATGGCTTTATCTTATGTCAACCAAGAATGGCATTGTCTGCAAGTAACAGAGGACTTAGAAACTGTGACCTAAACCACAAAGGTATCTTCTTTCACCTAAAAGGAGTCCTTAATTAGGCAATCTAAGTTAATGCCAGGAGTGCATGGTCATCTGAGATCCAGTGTTCTATTTAGTACTCAATCCTAGGATGTAAGTCTCACCCTTAAAGTCACCTCATGGTCCAAAGTGGCTCCAGGAGCTCCAGCCATCACATGTGCATTTCAGGACAGAAGGAGAAAAAGAGGAAGGGGAAGGAACATATGTCCCTTCTATTGTAAAGAGTCCGGTTGGAAGTCCCAGCCAACACCCTCTTCTGTTTCATTGTCAGAACTGAGTCACATAGTCTTGGGTAGCTGCAAGGAAGGCTTGGCTTGGTGTTTTTTTAACTAGCAAGGTGGTTTCTAAGGATGAAGGGAACCATGGATGTTGGGAGGCAGCTGACCAGCTCTGTCATGTCTGTGCTGTGGTTTACTTCTAGAAAGCCTCTTGGTTGGCAGGAGTTCGAGGTGGGCGTGTACGACCCACAGAGCAGGCCCAGGGCTCCTCTGAGGAGGGAAGTGCCCCGTATCTCTCTGCTCCATCATTTCCGTCCCTTTCTGCTACGTAGAAAACTTCCTTTCCTTTATATTGTGGTGGAGTCCTAGGAGGAAATGCTAGCTTCCCATAAAGGGTGTGTGCGTGTGTATGTGCGTGCACACACTTGTGTGGTTTTGTCACGTTGCAGAATCCATTCAAACTTTCTTTTATCAAATACTAATTAGATGACGCATTTCCTGTTGCCACTTCTTTGGTGGAAGCCCTTGTGTCTTGCCTGGATGACTGAAATCGCCTTTCAGTTGGTATTCCTGCCTCCCAGTGCCCCCTTCTCCACTTCTTCCCCATACTTCCCAACTGGATCTTGCCAAAGTCAGTTTTGCTAGTGGTTCAGCTCAAAACATTGTGTATGATGGTTAATTTTAGGTGTTGACTTGGCTGGGCTGCAGTACCCAGGTAGGTGGTCAAATGTTATTCTGCATTTTTCTGTGAGGGTGTTTATTGGACTTGGGGTGCGATTCACATTTCCATCCGTGGACTTGAGTAAAGCAGACTGCCCTCTGTGATGTGGGTGGGCCTCATCCAATCAGTTGAAGGCCTGGATGGAGGAGAAGATTGACCTCCCTCTGAGCAAGGGGAACCTGCATTGCTGACGGTCTGCGGACTTGCCTTGCAGCACCAGCTCCTCTCTGGTTCTCTCCACTGCTGGCCCACCTTGCAGACTGGGGACTGCCACCCTCCATTGTCACATGAGCTGATTCCTTAAAATAAAACCTCTTTCTGTACACAGATCTTCCTCAGTTCACCATGGGCCTACATCCTGATGAACCATCCTAAGTTGAAACTATGCTACGTTGAAAATGCATTTAATACCCCTCACCTGCCAAGCGTCACAACCCAGCCTCGCCCACCTCACACGTGCTCGGAACACTTACATGAGCCAACAGTGAGGCAAAACCCTCTAACACAAGGCCTCTTTTATAGTAGAGGGTTGAATTTCTCATGTAGGTTATGAATACTGTACTGAGAGTGAAGTACAGAACGTGTCTGGGTCCAGGTGGTCGTACTTGTCTGGGTTGTTCGCCCTCGTGACTGCGTAGCTGACAGGACTGGAAGCTGCCGCTTCCCAGGCTGGGAGAGGGGGTGGTCCTGCACGTCCAGCCCAAGGGAAGGTCCAGATTCTAAATTCTGAGCACAATTTCCACCAAATGCCTATTGCTTTTGCACCACTGTTGTGTTGGTAACTTACAAGTCGAACGAACCATTGTGAACTGGGGACCGTCTGCGCACACACATCCCATTGGTTCTGTTTCTCTGGAGCACCTTGCACGACACAGCACTTCTTCTGTGTGGGGTGACCAGCCCAGCTCTGAGCACGGCACACAGGCTTTTCCATTTGCCCCAGCCCCTCTTCTCCCTGCATCTGCTCCTCTGCGCCGAGCCCCCACCTGCGCCCGCCCCGCCCCTGCTCACAGCTGCCCGGTACATTGCACAGCCTCACTCACAACCTCCGAGGGCATCGTGGGGATGTTCTGCATCCGTGCACATTCTGTTCCCTTCGCCTGTGATGTTTTCCTCCCCAGGCTGACCAGCAACGTGACGCTCAGAACGGTAGCCACGTGTGGCTTCTTAAATAGAAATAGTGACATGAAATACAACTCAGGGGTCAGTTTTTCAGTCTCAGTGGCCACAGGTGGCCGGTGGCGGCTATTTTGGGACAGCACAGAGAGAAAACATTTCCCTCGCTGCGGGAGGTGCTGTTGGAAGCACTGCTTGGCTTTTACCTTTGCCTGCTGACCTGATGAACATGAAGCGGCAGGTCAGTGTCCCTTCTGCAGACCCCTCCGGCAGCCCCTCCCGTGCTAAGCTCTCCATCATTTTTGCTTTGAGAATGTGATGAAAGCTGTGGATGTCCTCTGGAAACACACGTCTGTGCGCATGGGCGGATACGTTATGCACACAGGTGATCAGCAGTTCTCCTTAAGTTAAGGGTCACCCGCGTCCTGGGGGTTGGTCACCACGAGCTAACTCGGCGTCATTCCTGCGGTTGTGACAGCTGACACGTCTGCGCCGCTCACTGTCTGCCTGTTCTGAGCTCTTCACGTGTGATAACTCACTTGCTCCTCGGGGCTCCCACGAGGTAGCATCTGCTGTCTGCGTCTTGCAGATGAGGAAAGCAAGGCCCGGGGATTTAAAGCGCTCAGGGTCCTTCTCAGAGCTCCCTGGACGTGGCCTGGGCTCCGGGCCCTGGGGTGTGCCTGCTCCTGTGTCCGGTTGCTGTGACGCTGGCTCTGGCCTGGGGCTGCTGGCCATGGCCGTGTGGACCCCTGCGCACTTGCGTTGCAACAGACCCCTCAGGTTCTCTGTCCCCCAGGCTCAGCGGGGAGGTGCATTAAGCCCTCATTTTCCTGTGCGTCCCCCTGACTTTGGGTTCTTTTGGAGTTGATCATGCAGCGGGTAGTTAAAATTAAGCCAAGTCACACTGACCCAGAGGCAGAAGATAGGTTGGAGGAGGGGGCTGACCTTTCAGTGAGTCTGTTGCTCCTTTGGCTGTGCTGAAGTGTCCCAGGCAACCTGTGGTGCCGAAGGGCCCCGGGAAGGAAGGCTGCATCCCAGAGGAGGTGGGAAGCGGGCGGCCAAGGTCCCTAGCTAGTGCAGGGCTTGGAAAAGCACCTGTTTCCAAGTCACCGTCCTGGCGGTGGGGACTCACAGATGCACAGAACGTCACTCCCTCCAAGGAGTTTGTGGTCTTGTCCAATAATAAATGAAGAATAAAATAATTCGAGATGTGTCATCAGTATGCTCAGATGTGGGGCAGTTTTCAAAGTGCTTTCCTTGAACACTATGTTATATAACCTGGCAGACAGTTGAGATAGAAGTGTAGGAATTTGGTTCTGTTTTGGAGAGGGTATAGCTCAGTGGTAGAGCACATACTTAGCATGCTCAAGGTCCTGGCTTCCCCAGGACCTCCCCAGTACCTCATTTAAACAAACAAACCTAATTCCATCCTCCCGCCAGAAACCAACCCTCCCAATAAAATAGTTGCTTAGTAAATATTTCTTTAAAAATTTGGTTCTGTAAATTCAGAAAGGGTAAAATTTCACCCAGGAATTTCCTGAAGACCCACTGGGACCTGGGTTGTGTATCATTCAGCTGGGAGGAGATGAGGTAAAGTGGAAGGGGAGTTATTTAGACCTTGAGAGAATGGCGTTCACGCTGCACAATGTAGTGTATACGGTGAGGTCATCATTCAGGTGAGTTTTCACATCATGTAAACAGGAGCTTCTGGGGACACACTGGCCCTGAGAGACATTTATCTGATTGCAGGAGCCACAGAGGAAGAAAATCACAAGGTGGACCATCAGAAAGTGGTTTGTGGCTTGTCATTTGTACCCTAGCTTGGTACCTGACTTAAACATACATTTCTTTTTTTTTTTCCTTGTTGTTTATCTATTTTATATATAGTAGTTAGTATCTACAAATCTCGAATTCACAATTTATCCCTTCCCCACCCCCTTTCCCCTCTGGTAAACATAAGTTGTTTTCTATGTCTGTGAGTCTGTCTCTGTTTTGTAAATAAGCTCATTTGTGTCTTTTTTTTTTTTTAGATTCCATATATAAGTGATATCATATGATATTTTTCTCTCTCTTTTTGGCTTCACTTAGAATGATAATCTCTAGGTCCATCCGTGTTGCTGCAAATGGCATTGTTTCATTCTTTTTTACGGCTGAGTAGTATTCCATTGTATAAATATATCACATCTTTATCCAGTCATCTGTCGATGGACATTTAGGCTGTTTCCATGTCTTGGCTATTGTAAATAGTGCTGCTGTGAACATTGGGGTGCAGGTGTCTTTTTGAAGTAGGGTTCCTTCTGGATATATACCCAGGAGTGGGATTGCTGGATCATATGGCAAGTCTATTCCTAGTCTTTTGAGGAATCTCCATACTGTTTTCCACAGTGGCTGCACCAAACTGCATTCCCACCAGCAATGTAGGAGGGTTCCCTTTTCTCCACAGCCTCTCCAGCATTTATTTGTGGACTTTTGAATGATGGCCATTCTGACTGTTGTGAGGTGGTACCTCATCGTAGTTTTGATTTGTATTTCTCTGCTAATTAGTGATGTTGGGCATCTTTTCATGTGCTTATTGGCCATCTGTATGTCTTCACTGGAGAAATGTTTGTGTAGGTCTCCTGCCCATTTTTGGATTGGTTGTTTGTTTCTTTGTTATTGAGTTGTAGGAGCTAAGCATATGTTTCTTAAACATTTGCAGTACACTGGCCGTTAGGCTAGGTTTGGGAGCTTAAAAAATTTAGTAACACAGTCTCCCGGTCACCAGGGCTCCCCGGGTCACTGGATGATGCTCGGTGCAGAGAGAGGAACTCTGGGTCCTGGAGCTTTTCTGCAGTAGCCCTGACTCTGAGGGTCCTCGGCCTGGAAGACTGACCAGGCATCTGCATGTGCTGGGGCCATGGGGGTGACTTGTCCTACGGCTCCCTCTCTTCCCTGATCTCCCTTCATGCCCCCTTGTGGATCTCGTCCAGACTTCCAGGCCAAGAGTAGAAAGCTTCCAGAAGCTTCTTCCCAACTTTCCATTCCTAGCTGCTGAGTGAGTTGTGTCAGCGGAAGTCACTTTGTCTGGAATGGGCACATCAGCTGCCTCTGTTAACGGCAGCCCCTGGGGGGTGAAGCCAGGCAGTTGTGTGAGGCAGACACGGGCAGGTGGGCGGCTGGTCCCGGCCCCAGCCAGTCTCAGGAAGCTCCCCAGTTGCTCCTTTTGTGGACTGCAGCCTGGCAGGGACGGCCCATGGCAGATGCTTCCATCATATCTGCTGAGAATTTCTTGTCTCAGGGCAGGAGGAATGATTTTGAACTCACTGATTTTAATCCCATTAGATGCTGGAAACGTTTCCAGAGGTTTCTCAGAGCCCATTTTGTCCTTGGTACAGAGCTGAGGGTGGGGAGAGGTTGGGCAGGACTTCTCAGCCTTGGGATGCTCTGCCGAGAGGAACTCTCGGCCAGAGGGCTGGGCAGAGTGGCCGTGCAGCTGGTGTCATGGAGACAGGGCTGTAGGCTGGGTTCCATAGGCGAGTGCCTGGTAGGGCAGGGGGTTTAACAAACACCCCACCCTGGCTCCTCCTGTCCTCCTGATAATGGAAGTGAGTGCGGGCAGGGCTGATCCACATTTCTGCAGGTTGCTTTCTGCCCTTCTTGAAAGTGCTTTGTGCTGGTAGTGCGCTTTGCTGTTGTTAAGTCGGTGTCTTTTCTTCCCCACCCCCACCCCCCGCCAGGGACAGAGAAAGAGCTGAAGGTTTAAATTTGTTTTTTTAATTTTAATTTTTTGGGGGGGAGGTAATTAGGTTTTTATTTATTTAGTTGTTTTAATGGAGGTGCTGGGAGGTCGAGGACCTCATACATGCTACGTGCACTCTACCACTGAGCTATGTACCTTTCCCCAGAACTGAGAGTTTTAAATCATAGCAGAAGCTGTCAGGATGAGAGATGAGAAAATTCTGGGCAGCTGGAGTGGTTTGGCCCCCAACAGGATCGTGGGGGACAGCGCTGGACTTCCCACGTGTTTGCTACAAGATGTGCTTTGAGGGGTCGGGAGCCCTCCCGATCTGGTAAACCTGTCTCATGCATGGCTGAAATGTTAACTGTTTACTTCCCTTCACGGGCAATCCTACAGGTATTTTTTTTTTTAATTTCAATATTTATTTATTTAGTTTACATTTTTGCCTTTAGTCAGGACCACCCTTGACAAACAGCTTTGGTTTCCCCAGTCTTAAAGTGAGTAGCATTTTCTTTCGTGCTTACGGGCCAGGTGAACAGCAAAAGTGCTAACGACAGACCAAAGGCTTCGAAAAACATTACCTCTTTTTATTAGGGAATGTTTCAAGTGTACACAAAAGTAGAGAGTAATCCGTGAACCCTAGCGTCCATCGCTGGTGTGAGTGCTCGGTCACATCTTACCGTCACGCTTTATCTGCCCTCGGTTGTCTTTTATTTTAAAGCTGTTCACGTCACCCGTAAACACTGAAGTGCTCATCTCTAACAGACAAGAGCCTTTAAAAGCCCACATTTTCACACCTAACAAAATTAATAATAGTTCTTTTAGTCTCATCTAGTCCCCAGTTCTCTTTCAGATTTCCCTGGCTGTTTTAACATGTGTTCTTAGGATGGGTTTCAAACATTTGACTGGACAAATGGCTGTTCTAATTTTGAGTTGATAAATAGTGTGGACAACCCCTTGGCCTTCATATTGTGCTGTTACTCAACCCAGTGACAAGGTTTTGAGTTTAAGGAAAAATCTGTGTGGTAGAGAAACAGCAGAGTAACAGCTGATTAAGAAGTGCTTCAGGAAAAGCAGTTTTGTAACCTTTATTTTTAATTAAAAATTTTTGGGGGGTGGAGATAATTAGGTTTTGTTTTATTATTTATTTTAATGGTGGTGCTGGGGATTGAACCCAGGACCACGTGCATGCTAAACACATGCTCAACCACTGAGCTATACCCGCCCTCTGTAAGCTTTTTATTGTGGAAAATTTGCAAGTATAACAATAAAAGAGACTGCAAAAGCCAAATAGCTCGGTGGTCAACCCGTCTGCTGATGGGCTGTTCGCACGTGTGTAAGCCGGACACTGCGTTCCAGACCGTGGCCTTGAGAGTCCTGCCGGAATTCCATATCTTCAACACTGGAACACGGGCTCCCCAGGAGTTAACAGAGGCCTTGGCGTTCCACTCTGAGAAGTCCAGTGACTCGTTCAAGGTCAAAGACCCAGGACAATGGTCCTTGTTGGTGGCGGGAGGCTCCCCTGCTGCTCCCAGTTCTTTGGACACAGGGGCGCTGCCTGGCGGTGGCCCAGAACCATCAGTGCCAGTTCTGTGTAGGGCAGGGGCTTGTTTCCTCTGTTGGCACTGCAGTGTGTTCAGAGCAGGGTCCCTGGGGTTGGAGAGCTGCGGGGGGCCTGTCTGTCCACGTGGTACTGGTGGGACCACCTTCTGGAAATGTTGGCAGTTCTGCTCAGAGTTCCCAGGGATGGGGAGGGCCCTGTCTGCAGGGGCAGGACCGGGGTGAGGGCTAACGGGCCAGCTGGCTCCCCCCGCGAGAGGAAGGGGAGAGGTAGAGGGTGAGAGTAGGGGTGGAGCTTTGCCAAGGCATCTGATGCCCTCGGATGCGTGACTTGGATGCGTGACTCTCCGCTGTGTGTGTCTTGGCTGTGGCTGAGTGGTGTGGAGTAGGGGTCCACCCCCGTCCATATCCCCATCATTACCCACCGCCTCCCAGCTGCATCCTCTGGGAAACCAGCAGCTTCTTAGGAGCCCCAGAGGGCTGTCTGACTGTCGTGAGGCATCATTACAGAGCAGGGGGCTCTGCCTTCCTGCAGTCTTCCAGTCCCCAGGCCTTCCTCTCTCTCAGAACCTCAGGCCCCCCATCGTGGCCAGGGTCTGCGTTGTGTTTCCCAGGGAAGCTTCCCCGAAGGCTGTGTGTGTCTTTCTGACCTTGAGCCTGGGAGATGCTGTGCTTCTTACGTCATGGGAATGACAGTGGTGGGGGCTGAGGGGCCAAGGCAGAGACAGAAATAAATACGAAGACTTGCTGAACTGGGGGGACCTCCCGAGGGAGCTGCCCGAGTTAGCACGTATTGGGACTCCAGAGATGGGTTTGTGCCTTGTCCCTCTGAGTCAGGCCAGTTTACTTGTTATGCTCCTGCATTTTCTTCTATAAAATAAAGCGTTTCATCCGTGCTGATTCTGTCTCCTTGGGCGCAGACTCAGTGCCTGGATCCCCGTGGGCCGGAGCTCTAGGCGCGGTGGTGGCTCCCGGGGTGCTGCTGGGTCACGGGGTCCTGACGGTGGGCGGGGCGGCTGTCCCCTGTGTCGGGCCTGCTTGGCCTCCCTCCCCCGGTCTGTAGCTGTGTAGGCAGAGGAGGTCTGCTCCCCACCCCGCCAGCCGAGTGCGGGGCGAGAGGAAGCCCAGGGAGGGATGGGGTCGCCCTTCTGGCCGGGGACATGGGGAGGCTGCATCTTTGTGTCCCCGCAGTGGCAGCGGCAGGAAGGATTTGATCTGAGGGCAGGAGAGTGTGAGGGTCAGAGACGGCAGGCGGCCCTGTGTCCTCCTCCTGCCGGCAGCTTTTGGCTGAACTGGGGACGTCCTGTTGGGAGGCAGATGGTGCCCACCTGGGTCGGAGGGACCGGGCAGGTGAGTGGAACGGGACGCTGATAGGTGTGCTTCGGGAGTGTGTGCCGGTGTTGACGTCAGTTGCAGGAGACAAGCAAGGTGGACGCCATCCCAGACGGACCTCCCCGGAGCCCCAGGGGAAACCCTCGAGTCAGACCCACCCTGGTCAGTCTGGGGTCCTGGACAACTGGAGGGAGTGGGGACCGTCCCGCCTGACTCTGGGTCTGAGCACCCTATCGGGTGGCTGAGCCTTTCCCTCACCCAGGGTCTCTCTATGGCGTACCCCCAGGGCTCCTTGATTATGGGTATTTTAAGGTCCAATTATTTATAAGACAAAGCAGGAATGAAGGTGCTGCTTTGATGAGCACAAACCAGAGATTATGGATGGCAGCTGAGCCCTCCCTCCAGCCTTCGTTTCAGTGTTGGCTAGTATCTCGGCCAGCCCTGTCCAGGCGAACGTCCTGTGACATTGGAAATGTTCTGTGTCTGCGCTGATCAGTGTGGGAGCCACCAGCCACATGTGACCAGTGCAACCAAGAAACTGAAATTTTAATTTTTTTCATTATAAGTAAGTAAATAGCCACCTGTGGCCAGTGGCGCCTGTGTAAGAGATTGCAGTTTTAGAGAATCCTAAGTAGGTAGTTGCAAATGATAATAGTTATTAATATTATTATTAAAGTGTAGTTGATTTACAGTGTCAGATTCAGGTGTACAGCAAAGTGATTCGGTTGTACATATACATATGTATCTGTTTTCTTTTCAAATTCTTTTCCATTATATGTTATTACAAGGAACTGAATATAGTTCCCTGTGCTCTACAGTAGGACCTTGTTTAGCTATTTGATATATAATAATGTGTGATAATAGTTTTTTTACCTTTTACTTTTTAGTACAGGAAATTTCAAATACACACAAATCAGAGAAAAGTATAATGGCTACTGTGTTTGCTTTGTCTGGCTTCTGCGGTTACCCGTGGCCAGTCTTATTTCATCTTTGACCTCCCCTGCCCCACCTCCTACAGCTCTCATTGCTAAGTGTATTATTCTGAAGCAGATAATAGCTATTGGAACCTTTTTTTGGGGGGGGTAATTAGTTTTATTTATTTACTTACTGTAATGGAGGTACTGAGGATTGAACCCAGGACCTTGTGCATGCTGAGCACACACGCCACCACTGAGCTATGTACCCTCCCCCTCTGCAGATAATAGCTTTTTAATTTTTGTTTTTAAACAGCTCATCTCTAACCGCAAGACAGAACAAAACTATTTGACCTTGATTTTTTTCTGATTCCCTCCGGGGGTCTTTTGACATTACGATGAATCAAAGAACTTTGTGGCCTTCTGCTAAACCAGCTGCAGGCCCCCTGTATTGTATTTCTTAAGACTGCTCATGGTTTTCTCGTATTTCTCTAATGAGAAATATGCACCATGGATCCTTTACTTAATTTGTAACCTGTATTGTTTAATATGTTTTAATATTACACAGTTTAATATGAACTGATAATGGCTCACACTGTACATGGTGACATTTGGGACTGATTAAAAATTGATGTCCCATATGTTCAACAGATTTTTAGATCTGCAGAAAATTGGTCCAGGGAAATTGAGTTTGACAGAACTGTAATGGACAACTCCATGGCACAGGCTAGAATCAGTACAGTTTGTGGATGAAACTGTTCGGTGGCCCACATGGATTTGAAATCGAACTGATCCTTAAAAAAATAATTTTTAAAATAGATTTTTATTAAGTTTTTTGTTTTCTTTTTTGGAGGGGGAGGTAATTAGGCTTTTATTTATGATTTATTTTATTGGAGGTACTGGGATTTGAACCCAGGACTTCATGCATGTTAAGCGTGCGCTCTACCACTGAGCCGTACCCTCCCCCCAGTGAAAATAATTTTGACTAAATAAAAATGGAAAAAATCTAGGGACTCTGGACATGCAAAATGATCAAAGAACTAGATGGACTTAATGGAATTCTCTCTAGGAAATGCTTCTGATTAAAATGTGTCCAGGACTTCCTCAGGGTCAAAGCGGACCATCGCCGCCTCGGGCCCCACTTCAGTCAACCTCATACAAGTTAGAAAGGGCGTGGAAGGATCAGTGTCCGCAGTGGAAAGTCTCAGACTCTCTGGTCACCGCCCACCCCCTGATGGCTCAGGACACAGGCAGACACTGGAGCTTGACTAGAGCTGAGAACACGCCCTGCCCCTTGTCGGCTTCGATGTTCATCCCCGGCCGCCCACCTCGCCGGGGGCCAGCGGGGTCTGATCTTCCTCAGATGGCGTGGGGAGGGATTTGGGGCTTTTCTCCGTGAACGTCTAGCTGGGAGGTGGATTATTCAAGCCGCACATCAGCAGTCACCATAAGAAGTCAAGGGCGTGTAACGTAGATAAACAAGGTCCCTCTACAGCACAGGGAGCTGTATTCAATACCTTGTAGTAACCTATAATGAAAACGAATGTGGAAAAGAATATATATATGTATATATATATGTATATATATCTGAATCACTATGCTGTATGCCGGAAATTAACACAACATTGCAAATCAACTCTACTTCAATTGAAAAAAAAAAGAAAAAAAGCAAGGACAAAATGGTATCAAGTTAAAAAAAAAAAAAAAAAGGCAAGGATAGGGGGCTTTCCCCCAGCGGTTGCCCAGGGCAACAGGCCCCTTGGCCTGTTCTGACCCCTGCGGGCTGGGGGCCTCCATCTGGTGCCCTGAGGCCCCACGGCCATGACCTCACACACGGGGTGTCCTCTGCTCACCCCAGGCTGGTGACTTTCTGATCCTTTATAGAAGGTGGTGGGACACCCCACCTTCATTTTGCGCCCAAGTCTCCAGGGGCTTCCAGAAGCCTTTTTTTTAAGTTGCAGTGTGGTCAGCTTACCGCATCGTGTTCGTGTCTGGTGTCCATCACAGTGATCCATCACACACACACATACTCCTTCCCATGTCCGTTTTCATTGTGGGCCCTTGGGAAGCCTCCTGTTGCTTCGTGATGGCAGTTGTGGGAGGTGCATTCAGGTGGAGCCCATTCATTCCTCAGTAAACCCAGGGAGTCCCTTTGGGTTTCAGGTGCTGAAGGCATTCAGAAGGGAGGCGGGAAGGCCACCCAGAGGCCTGCGACCTGAATGGGAGTGGGGTCTGGGCTGGTCCCGAGAGCAGGGGTGGGAACAGTGTCGGGGGGACGAGCGGTTAAGCCCAGAGAGCTTTCCAGGTCAGCCTTTCCAGACCCCACTGCCTGATCCGGCTCCTGACTGGGGATGAGCGTGGCTCTTCCACCAGGGACACCCCACTCCTCACCCCCTCACTCACACCCCACGGAGGGGACACGTGCTCTCCTTGGTGGCTGACGTCCTCCCTGTGGCCCCCCTACCGATCCTGATCTGTGTAGCAGTGGCCGGCGTGGCCTTGATGGGGAGAGGAAGTAAGAGGAACGTCACCGGACCAGCACTTCTTGGTCAGGAGCGTGTGTCCCAGCGGGTGGTACTGGGTAGACGGTGAGCGTGGGCCGCACTGGGTCAGCGTTTGACTCTGGCCACCGTTGCTGTCTGTGTGAACTTGGGTGAGTTATTTCTCCTTTCTGAGCTGGGTCTCCTTTATCAAGTAGGGATGGTACTTGCACTGACCTCACAGAGGAATTCGCAGGTCTCACCGAGGGCCGTACCGGAGCACCTTGTGTGTTACTTGACTCGGAATAAATGCCCAAACACTGGCTGCTGTAATTTTCTTCACAGCCCTCTGAGTCCACATGAAGGGCTTTGTTAGTAGTCAGGATCTAGACAAGTCTTGTCTCCTGGGCTCCCTCTGTGATCTGGAGCCACTGCCAGCCAAGCGGGCAGCTCTGGGCAGCCAAGTGACAAGACCCCTCCTCTTTATGAGGTGGAGCAGAAATACCCCATCCCCCTGCTCCCCGCAGGGGCAGGGGCCCTGGTTTCCTGGCTCCTGCCAGCCACCAAGATGCTGTGTGACTTTGAGCAAGTTGCCTTGCTTCTCTTGGCCCTCCTTTGAGAAATGAAGGGCCTGTCAACCTCCCTCCACCTTCAACTTCGGTTGCAACCAACGCAAATGTTCAGATGCTCTTGTTCTCCCTGGGGCCAATAGTGGGCTGCAGCTGTGACAGTGACAGGCCTCTCCACTCCTGCCCCTTGGCTGATGATCCTGTGGGACACCCATGCGTGTCTGAGTGCTGCTGGTTACAGCGGGTGGGGCTGGTGTTGCTCCCCTCCCCTCCACTTCCCTCCCCAGAACTTAGCGTCCGGGAGGTACTGTGTTGATGTCAAATGGCTTGTGTCCTGCCAGTGGGGTGTGTGATGGGATGGCGTGCTTCCCTCCCACCCCTTGTGTGGTTTCAGAAAATGTTTTATGAAACACCTTACAAAGAGGCCATGAGCTTTGGGATTCTTAAGGAAGCCCCCAAAGTTCATTTCCTTGGGCTTAATGGTGATAAAGTGGACTGTGAGCAGCCACAAAGGACTTGAGGGAGATTGGACATCTTCGCTGGCTGCTGTAGTCACTCTGTAGGTTTGCAGAACAGCCCAGCTGGGTGGAAGGGAAGATGTATTATCATATAGGTTTAGATTTGCCTCAACATAACCGAAAACCCCCAAATAACAGTGGCTTAAACATGAGATTTTATTTTTTTCTGTCATGTAAAAAGTCCAGGGCAGAGACCTAATTTAAGAGAGTTGCCTCATGATCCAAAATGGCTGTTAAAGCACCAGCCATTGTATTGCTATCACAATATCAATGGAGAGACAAAGGAGCTCTCCCGGAAGTCTTAGTGTCTGTTTATGTCTCATTGGCTAAAGGTTAGCAACAGGGGCACTGGCTACAGTGACAGCTGGGAAGTAGGCTCTCAGCCGAGACACTGCCTCATCCTGAGGCACGAGGAAAGATGGGGAGGAGAAACAGTGGGTACAGAGCAGATGCTCAGCTTGGATGAATGAATAAATGATGGAGGGGATCATTGATGGAGAGATGCCGACTGGCTTCTGTGGGTGGGGTAACTGTAGACCAAATCCTCATATTAGTGGGATTCACAGTATGACAGGGAAAGCACATTTCTGATGCCCCAGGAGGGAAGGAACACTGCAGAAACTTCAGAAACTCCCCAGGGGCTCAGCGGAGAGCATGTTCTTCTGCAGGGCCACCTCAGGTGGGCTTCCTCTTTTCTTCTTTGTGTAGATCTGGTCCCCTTATGTTTTCTTTTTTAAAAGTATAGTCAGTTTACAATGTTGTGTTAATTTCTGGTGTACAACATAGAGATAGTTATTTATACATTTATATATTTTTTTCATGTTTTTCATTATAGGCTATATTACAAGGTATTGAATATAGTTCCCTGTGCTGTACAGTAGGAACTTATTTATCTATTTTATATATAGAAGTGTGTATCTGCTAATCCCAAACTCCTGATTTATTCCCCCCTTCCCCTTTGGTAACCATGAGTTTGTTTTCTATGTCTGTGATTCTGTCTCTTTTGTAAATAAGTTCACTTGTGTCATATTTTAGATTCCACGTAAGTGATATCATGTGCTATTTGTGTCTTTCTGGCTTACTTCATTTAGTATGATAATCTCCAGGTCCATCCATGTTGCTGCAAATGGACTTTTATTCTTTTTTTATGGCTGAGTAGTATTCCATTGCATATGGGTTTCCTTACTTGGAGCACAGCAGGTGCACAACAGCAGGTGAGGTGGTTCTGGGCCCAGGTCACAGAAGCCACGTTTCAGAAGGTTCCCCTGAGAGCATCTTTCTTTAATTTGAAGACAGAAGAGCTTCCTAATTGAAGCAGGGAGACCTGGGGAGGAGAGTTTATTACCCTTGAATGCTGCTGAACTGAAATACTAAAATATGCTTAAAAACAAAGACAGATAGCTCTGAGAAAAGGTTAGGGTCCCCTGGGGTTAATTCTGGCCTGCTGGGTGGGGCTGGAAGCCCGCAGGGGTCTGTGGTGCAGTGTGGGGGCAGCTTCTCAGGGATGGGTCCTCCTCACCCCCCTCCCCCTGTGTCTGGACAGGTGGAGAGCTGTCCTCCGCGGGGGGATCACAGTGAGTTGTGCCGCCGAGAGCCAGGTATGCCGCCTGGTGTCTTGTCAGTGGGTTTGTCCGTCCTGGAGGGCGGCCCCTGGTCCTCAGTGTGTTACTGGTGCACACCTGCGTGGTCCCCAGGCCACATGGTGGGCTTGCGGCAGGCAGGTCCCGTCTGGAGCTTTAGCCTTTAGCCTTTGTCAGGCCTCCTGCAGACACTGTTTCATAAATCTTCTCCCTCCTGGGCCCCCACCCATCCCACATTTTCATTTTGTCCCCGTCCCCCGCCCTCAGTCCAGGATCCTCCTCCTCCAAGAAGCCATCCTGGATTCCCTGCACGGGAAGGAATTTCTCCCTCAGGCTCCCTCACTGTATTACTTCAGAATGTCCACGCCCAGTTCAGCCCCCTGAACGGCTTGTCGTGGCCTGAAGGTCAGGTTGGGTGTGATCCGAAGTCATGTGATCATTGTGATGGAGACTGGCACCCAACAGGGTGTCACAGCTGTCCCCCACCCTGGCGGCTGCTGGGCTCCACGTCTGATTTTGTTCCTCTTAACTGTCTATAAGAAGTGTCCTCAGCCTGTGGTATCCAAGGACTTCCCTCTCAGTCATGTGAGAATGGCCCTGAGCCCTGGGGGTGCCCCTCCAGCTCATATAACTGACTGAGGGATCCGCTTAGTGGGGCTGGGGGGTGAGCAGTGGCTTTCCCTGGCTCCGGCGGGGAGTTCCAGGTGGACCTGCCCAGGGTGGTGATGAGAGTCTGTTGCTTTTCTGGCACAATTGCATGGCCCACTCCTGGGGGACGTGTGTCTACTGTATAAAAGCAATAGAATATGGGTCAACTATGTAAGTTAAAATTTTCTAGTTGTCCTAAAAAAAAAAAAAAACTGCAGGTGGAATTAGCTTTAATAATATGTTTTAACCCAGTATATACAAAATGCTGTCATTTCACCACATGATCAACATGGACATTATTTAGGAGACAGCTGTGCTCTTTTTTGTATTAGATCTTTATAAATTGGGATTTTTCTTCTTTTCTTTTTTCTCTTGGAGATACTGGGGACTGAACCCAGGGCCTCGTGCATGCTAAGCACGCGCCCTCCCCCTGAGCCCGAGCCCCGCCCCCTGGGGGTTTTGCACTCAGTTTGGATTAATGATGCTTCGCATCCTCGAGGGGCCCGTCTGCTGTGGGTCAGCTGCAGTTTCTGTGGATTCTGCCACTCGATGTTCCCTGAAAGTCAGGAGGGTGTCAGGACAGTTAGGGTCTACCCTTCACCCATTGCTGGTGTTGGCCGGTGTGTTTTGTCCAGCAGAGTCAGCGAGCCAGGGTGGGACTCGGAGCAGCCGGAGTCTGGTGGCAGCTCTCAGAGCCACAGTTCCCACTCTGAATGACACATGGCACTGTGATCTCTTGGGGCCTTTCAGGTTCTCACGTGCTGTGAATGGAACCACAGATCTTGGCAGGGGTGGCGTGGGGATCGCTGATGCCATCGGCCCCATTAGCTGATGAGAGCTTCTCTGTGCAAGGCCAGGGCTGGCTGTACTTGCTTGTGTGGGCTGGTTTGCCGTCTCGAACCCTGACCGAGAGCTGGCGTGTTTATCTGGTCCACTGGGTTCCACGCTGTGAAAACCCTGCCTTCCCACCCAGCCCCATTCCCCGTCCAGCATCTGCATGGACCTGTGGGCACCCAGCCTGCTACCAGGCTGCAGGCAGAGAGGGATGGATGCTCCCCTTTTGGAGGGTGTGATGGGCCAGTGGGAGCCCCATGTCTCCTGAGACCTCATGAGGTTTTTTTCCCATCCAGGCTCAGCTGGAAGCCCAGAGGGCCACACAGGACTTCCAGAGGGCCACCGAGGTGCTCCGTGCCGCCAAGGAGACCATCTCCCTGGCTGAGCAGCGGCTGCTGGAGGACGACAAGCGGCAGTTCGACTCGGCCTGGCAAGAGATGCTGAATCACGCTACCCAGCGGGTACGGTCCCCGTGGGGCGGGTGGGGGTGCATGCGCTGTGTTTGCACGTGTCTGTGTGAGGTGGGCAGCTCGTCAGGGGTGACCCCCAGGCTCCGGGCCGGGCCCCCTTGTCCACCCGATCCAGACTTCCCGCTGGTTTCCCCGAGCAGAGGAACAGACCCCCAGGTGTGTCGTATATCACGGGGTCAACTCCATGGGGTCTCTGCTGGCCTGGGGCTAAGCCATCCTGTGATGCAATGACAGTCACCCGGTGACAGGCACAGCTGTTCCTCCCCTGTCGCTTGAGGTTTGTCTGATTCAGATCATCCCTGCCCGTCCTGACTGTGGCTTCCCAGAGGAACCAGGTCATTTTCTAGGGCCCCTCCCACTGACACTGAGTCTGGGGGGCTGGCCGGGTTTAGAGTCCTAGGCAGGGGACTACCCCCTGGGCCTGGCCTGGGGCGCGGGTGCCGTTGGTGGAAGTGGGGCCGTAGTGGAGGAGGCCAGAACCTGGGGTGCACGGGTCAGCCTTCAGGCTGGGCTGGGATCTGGGGAGCCATGTGTGCTCAGGAAGGGGGCGGTGAATAGCCCTGAATCCTGGCTTTGGTGCCGTCATAATTTGGGCCTTGACTGGCCCCCATGACCTGCCTCTTGGCCACATCGCTCAGAATCAGAAGTGGAGGGGACTGCGCTTGGGTCAGCTGATCTGTCGCTTCTGTGTGCCTCTGCTAGGCTCCTAGGAGTCACGCAGGACGTTCCGGATGCCTCCCTTCCTCGTTTGCCTGGGGGGGAGGGGGCGGTCAGCTGACACGTGGCTTTGGTAGCTCTTTCTGAGGCCTTGGATGGAGGGTCGAGTAAGGGGTTGGGGTGGCAACCCTGGTCTGGACCCCCCGAGAGGCTGCCTGAAGGGCTGGCATAGAACCTTTTCAATGTCACCTGCCCTGGTGGCTCAAGTCCTGGGGGAGCTGATAATTAGACAGCTGTGTGCTTCCTTAAATAGCAAGCCTGACACACAGACGCCTTGGACTTCTCGTCAAAGCTGCATTGACTCTGTACCGCCTCCCCCGGAATCCCAGGCTTCTGGCCGGGGTTGTGCGGCCGTGGGCCTCCTACCCTAGTGGACACGATGCTTGGAGAGCCGGACACAGGTGGGAACAGCTTCCCTGGGTCCACTGGGGAAACGCCAAAGGGGAGGTTGGAAATCTTGAAAATTTTATAAGCCACAGCCTGACAGATGGGGAAAAGGACAGGATGAAAAAAAAAGAGAGTAGTTCCTTCCAAGAAACGAACTGAAGGCCTGCTTTTCCTTCCTGCCCAACTGAGATTGAAATCAGCTAGTCAGCAGTTATTTCAGAAATCACTTAATCTGTTCTTTAAAAAAGAACAAAACATGTTTCTGCTTTTTTTCCCCTTTCTACTTTTTAAGTCCTGGGGTCCAGGAGAGGATGTTCCCAGGCCCTCCACACGCACAACTCCTGGGAGCACAGCTCTCACACCAGCGTCTTTGGGAACGGTGCTTCTCAGGGCTGTGCAGTGCGCAACTTGTGAGAGTGCACAAGCCGGCCCTGGACCTCCTGACGTCATGTGGGGCTCCTTAGGGTCCTGGGAGGGCATCTGATGTGTGCCCTCACTGAGGCCACCGAAGGTTTCTTGGTTGGGAGTGGAGGAGGGTAGCCACTGCCGACGAGCAGGCTCCCTGGGTCCCGGCCAGGATTCTTGCCCCCGGCCCCAGGGCTGCTCTTCCTCTTCCTGAGGTTCCTCCACGTGCCCCGGGCCTGAGATGCAGCTCTCTGACCTGCTGGGAAGGAGAGTTGGAAACTGACAGCAGCAGGAGACAGAGCCCATGCGAAGCTGACCTCGACCACATCCCCACGTTGCTGAGAAAAAACAGCCTGGAGGGGACGTGCTCTCTGGACGTGGCGGGCGGCGCAGACGTCTGTGTGTGGCTGTGCGTGAACGTCCCTGTGACTGAGCCTGCCCCGCGGCCTGCGGGCCTGGCTCGCTCGGCTTCCTGAGTGCTGGCGGACGAAGACAGCGGAAGGTCTGGAATCGCTCCCTGGCTGACTCCTGGATCCTCCAGGAGGCCTGTTTCTTCCAGAGAAGGGAGCTTCCGCTCACCCTCCTCTTCTGAAGGCGCTGCGTGCAGCTCTAGACAAAGACGCAGACCTCAGAAAGGTCCAGGCCGCTTGAGGAATTGGTGGTTTGGGCTGCGTGACCCCCACCCCAGGCATAGAAGAAGGATCCGGGGCTCCCCACGTTCCTTGCCTGAAGGCATCCGTGTGTCCCTTCTGTTCCCTCAGACTTGGGGAGACGGCAGGCAGCCCCACTGGGAGCAGGGCTGGAGCCAGCACCCTAGGACACTGTGAGCCACGTTGCTGCCGGCTTCTCTGTCATCAGGCCACGTGCAGTGCCACGGGCGGGGCCGCGGGGCCAGGTCTCCGCTTAGAGCAGGGTCAGGAGACTGCAGAAGCCGCGGTGGTGGGAGGCAGAGCTGCGCGGGCTGCGCTTCGGGGGGGCCTCCCTGCTGCGCCCACTTGGGCTTTAGGTCGCAGGGCCCCTCTGGCTTCACCTGGTTTAGCCGCGAAGCAGCCCTTAGAGGGAGGTGATGGCTTTTCACCCTCTGGGAGGGAGAGGAGGCCTGGCGTCCTAGGAGGGAGGAGTTGGCGCCTCTGACGTCTGCACGGCGGGACCAGAGCGAGGAAGACGACGACCAGGCTTGGACGTGGGGAGGCGTGAGCTGTCGGGACCCAGCAGCTGCGAGGGGAAGGGAAG
This sequence comes from Camelus dromedarius, assembly GCF_036321535.1. Lineage (NCBI taxonomy): Eukaryota > Metazoa > Chordata > Mammalia > Artiodactyla > Camelidae > Camelus > Camelus dromedarius. The sequence continues at coordinate 4,545,867 of NC_087437.1, read as the reverse complement.
CAGAGTCAGTCTCGCCTCCTGGCCCCAGCGTGGAGCTGCCCGGGGCGTGGATCTGAGGCCAGCATGCCCACAAACTGTCTGGCCGGCTCTCCTGGGCTGGTGGGTACGTGCCACCCCGTCCCCTGCAGCCATGAGAAGCCACCCTCCTGGGCCCCTGGCGCCCAGGGCCGCAGGAAGAACCAGAAAGCAGCTGGAAGTGAAGAGCCTGTGAAACCACCTTCCCGGGAGAAAGGACCCTGCTCCTGGCTCTGGTATAGGGGCGTCAGCAAGGGTGGATGGCCTCGGGTGGGGACAGGGACTGGGACAGCTGGACGCGAGGCAGAGGACCGGGCTGGCTGGATGTCTCCTGGTCAGTCCAGGTCACTCTGCTGGGATGGGACCCAGCACTGGCCAGCAGGCCTGTTCAGTGCTGGTCAGTGTCCTGCAGGAAGCGTCTGTCTGAACATCTGTGCTTTGCTGTGAGCAGAGGGCCTGGGCGGAGCAGTGGCCGCAGGGTCAGTAGGGCCTTGGGGACCCAGCTGCCTGCTTGTCCTGCAGCTCCGGGAGGGGCCGTCAGCACTGCTGGGCCCCTATTCTCTCTGTGCTGCTGACCGGGGACCCCGTTCTCTGCTGTCCTCCTCCATGCCTTCTCCAAGGCCACTGCCCTCTGCCTGCCCAGGGCTCTTCTGGCCACTCAGGCCTCAAACCTTCCCAGTGGGAAGCAATGGGTGAGCAGTTTCAGGGTGTCTGGGGTGGGCATGAGGGGCAAGACTGCTGGTCTGTGGGATTTGGGGACCCTTTAGTCATTAGCATCTGCGGAGGCCAATGCACCCGGAGGTGATCACAGAGCCTGGGGGTCGTCCCCAGGACACATCTTCTGGGAAAGAGGGGTCCAGGGCTGTCAGTGCTGGGCATTGATTCCCTGGGAACTTGGCCGCTTCAGGGAAGGAGCGGGAAGCCAGGTGAGGCTCCATCTGCGCCCTGGTGCTCATTCCATGGAGAGCGGGTGCAGGACTGTGCTGAGCCCCGCTTGGTCCAAAGTGCCTTGCCCCTCACGCCCCACAGCCCCCCAGCACTGCCTCGGCTGCCGGGCCCCCTCTGGGCTGCCAGGGGCCTGACAGCCCAAATCCCACTGTGATGCGGTGCTGCTGGGCATCTGCACTGTGAGGCTGGCACACAGTAGGTGCTTCACCAGTGTCTGAGGCTCTGAATTGAATACAATGGTGGTAAATGGAGGAGCGGTGTGGAGGTGGGCGCAGGATCCCCTCAGCCTGGCCTTCACCTTTGTGGAGTCCTGGGCGCCTCGGGGCTGAGCTGAATCTCTTCCTTTCATGCCCTCCACCTTCCCTGTAGAGCCTCCCTGTGCCACCCTCCCTCCTTACCTGCCTGATTCCAGGGTTCAGGGGGAGGGGCCAGTGGGTTACCTAGGAGACGTCACCAAGGCAACCGCTGGGTGACTCCCTGGAGGCAGGAAGTGGAGTGGGGGGCTCTCCTCCACTGCAGGTTGCGTGCCTGTGGGGTGGGGAGCTGGGGTGGGAAGTGGCAGAGGTGGCCGGGTGGCAGGGCCCGTGTGCTGGCAGCTGCTGAGAGCCCTGCTTTTTGCAGGGAACCCTCTGTACCGTCGCCTTAAGTCACAGCTTTCGTAGATCGTCTAAAATGCTTTCAGGCAGCTCCTTACAGGTGAACGCTGCTCTGAGTCCTCCTGCAGGGGAACAGATTGCCACGATACATGGTCTTCCTGTCTGATCAGCTTGGGGTTTGAGTGTTCACGAAGGTCCTACCAGTAAATCCTTAAAGTTTAAGATTGAAGACGAGATGCAGAGTTACCAAGCTCAGGATGTTTTTAGTGCATTTTAGGTCACTGTGACACCTTTGGGGTTCAAGGCATAGGGAAGGATTCTCCCGGCCCTTTGGTCTTGATTGAGGTCATCTAAGCAAGTCTGGGACCGCATGCCAGCTTCTCTCAGGTCCCTCGTTCCCTCCTCTGGCTTTGTTTTAATTGGTTTTTTTTTTTAATATCTCAAGCGTTGAAACCATTGTTTGAATGGTTTTGTGACCCTCAAAATCTGTGAAGTCAGACCCTTCTGGACTGGTTTCTTCTGTGTCCACCAGCTAATTCAGGATGCTTGGGGAGAGGGTGGAACAGCTGAGGTCCCCAGGGCCCGCTGTCCTGCTGCACGTGCCCGGTTCGTGGGTCGCCCAGGTCCCCATGTCTGTGAAGGTCCCGCTGGCGCCACTGCCAGCCCACTGGCTCCTGTCCGAGGGTGGGAGCAGGAGGGGCCCTAAGGCGGTGTCTCAGGACAGGTGGACATCGACTGAATCAGAGAATGTTCCATGACTGTCTCTTGATTTTTGTTTTTCCTTGTTCTTTTGCCTGGTCACACTGCCTCTGCCAGTTTGGCTATTTAATCTTCCCTGACATGACTTTTCCAGAATAGATTAATAGGGAAAAGTGATCCTGTTCTCTTTGGACGTAACGTTAGCCTTCATCTGCCCCTTGAGGCCCTCGAATAAATTTTTTCTAAAAGACAAGTCCCACCCCTACAAGGGACTGCTCTGGGTTTGGCCAGGCTGACCTCTGCTGTCGTTTGAAGGTCATGGAGGCGGAGCAGACCAAGACGAGGAGCGAGCTGGTGCACAAGGAGACGGCAGCCAGGTACAACGCGGCCATGGGGCGCATGCGGCACCTGGAGAAGAAACTCAAGCGAGCCATCAACAAGTCCAAGTGAGCGGGGCCTGGGCTGTGTGCTCGGTGCGGCCGGGGCTGGGCTCTGGGACGCTCAGGCTGTGCCCTCGGCTGTGCGGCTGAGAGCAGGGGCGAGGCCCCGCCCCTCAGCTTACCCGTCAGCGTCCCGGGGCTCGCTGAGTCCCTGACACCCACTCTTTGTGGACCAGGAGCTGATGAAATGGGGCCAGACTGGTTTCAGTGGAGGTTTTCTCCAAGCTCTTCCCCCACCACTCCGGTATACTGCTCTGCAGTAATGATCTCAGGGACAAGCCCCTGCTTCACTCACAATTGCTGGGCCTCCCAGCAAAGAGACAGGACCCAGGGTGGCCCAGGCTCCCCCAGCCCGAGACAGACCCCGAGCTTCACAGAGGGTGAAGGGCTCAAGAGGAAGCATTGTCTCCTCTTAATGCTCAGACCTACGCCCCTCCCAGTTCCTGGAAAGAGCCAGCGTCTCCCGGCCGACCCAGAGCCCAGGGGACCAGTGGAGGACTGACCTTTCTGGTCCTGTCTGGCCTGCTCTGCAGGCTGTCCAATCCCTCCGGTCCTGGACAGAGTCCCTGAGGCCAGCTTGAGCCCCTGTCCGGCCAAGGGGTGGTGTCTCCCTCCCAGGGTGAGCCCAGCCGAGCAGCGTGTGTATCGAGGCAGCTTCTAGGCCTTACATGCTGTTCAGCCTTGGGGAGCTGGCCTGCCCGGAGAGGAGGGCGAGCCAGGCTGCAGGGCCCTGGGACTCGCACGCCCATGTGCGGGTTTCCCATATTGAGGTGGGCCTTCTGTCAGCTCGGCCCTGGTGGACCACCTGCATCTGGTGGGCCTGGGAGTTGGACACACCACCCTCATCTGCTGGCCTCCACGCGAAGCCGAGTAGATGCTGGAGGGTGACCTGGCCGGCCACAGCCACCACCCTGGGACGCCCCATGCAGTGTAGGGGGCCGCTGTGTCAGTGCTCTAACAGGTTCCCTTTCTGTCTCCCACAGGCCGTATTTTGAACTCAAGGCAAAGTACTACATGCAGCTGGAGGTACGTGCAGCCTTTGGCTCTGTAGCCGATGGGACTTTTCTGCACTCCAGGCCCCCTTTCTGCAGTGGGCTTTCAACTGGCCCCACTGCTGTTGGGGAGAGTGAAGAGAGACACGTTCTCTGCTGAGTCTCCGGGCCTCAGGATGGCCTTGGTCTCTGACTCCCTCTGAATCTGCATGCATGCCCTTTCCACACTGTGCTCGGTCAGTGGTTCTCAACGCGCCCCCGGGACCAGAGCATCCGCATGGCCTGGGAGCCTGTCGGCAGTGCAGATTCCCAGGCCGGCTCCAGACCTGCTGAGTTAGAGGCTGTGCAGGTGGGGCCCGGCCAGTGGGGTTCACAGCCCCCAGGGGGTTGGATGCAGTTCAAGAGTGAGCCCCGCAGCGCCAGGGTCAGGTGGTTGGAGGGCGGACTCCTTGGGCCCCCGGCACCCACTGCCGCCTCCCTGCTGGCCTTACTCCGCCAGTGGCAGTTCCCGGGTATCAGAGCTTGCGTTGGTCACTGGGCTGGGAGTCGAGGGCAGTGGCTGCTCCCCTGTTCGGTGCGTGGAGGGCTGTGGAAGAGGAGTTGGTCCCCAGTCCCGTCTTGGGAAGGTCCGCAGAGTGGAGTGGTGGGCACGGAGTGTTTGAAACTGTCAGTCAAAAGCACGGCCAGGCCTGCCTCCCTGACCAAGCCTCCTGTTCTCCTGAGCAGCAGCTGAAGAAGACGGTGGACGACCTGCAGGCCAAGCTGGCCCTGGCGAAGGGCGAGTACAAGGCGGCCCTGCGGAACCTGGAGACCATCTCGGATGAGATCCACGCGCGCCGGCGCTCCGGCACCATGGGGCCCCGGGGCCGCGGCGTCGGGGCTGAGGGCAGCGGCGCGTCCGCTGAGGACCTGTCAGGAGGCAAGGGCGAGTCGGACGCTGTTTCTGGTGAGTTGGGCTTATGTGACCTGCTTTCAGGGCGGAGTCACAGAAGGGCCTGGGGGCTGTTCGGGGGCCTCCCCATTCGGTGTGACACTGTGCTCAAGATACTACTGCGTGTCCCCAGAGTCAGGATTCTGTGGTCCAGCAAGTTTGGAGCATGTAACACCTCCGCACCTAAGATTCCAGATACGAATTAGCTATTCAAGGCTCTGAGAAGTCCTGCAGGGAAGAACCGTTGTCTAGAATAGGGACTTTGGTTTAGACTGGATTAGTGTCCTGGCCTCCCCATTATGACCAGGACAGGACAATAAGGTTGGGTCTCCATTTCTTCACCAGTAAAGCGGGGCCTGTGGTGGTCCCTAGTCTGGTGCATCGAGTGGTGTCCAGGATCCAGTGCAGGGATGTGGGCGCTCAGGGGACGCTCCACACGTGGTGCCCGACCCCAGGGATCTCTTTCCAGGGCCATCCATTGGGGAATGGATAGTGGGGGCTGCCGTGCGCCCTTTATGTCCATCAGCCCTGTCTCTGCACACTTTCTTCGCCTCCTCTGTGGAATGCTGGCTGCTGGCTCTGCCCTGAGCTCCCCCCTCAGGTGTTTTTTTCATTCAGCCAACAAATGTTTGTGTTAGGCCCAGGGTAAAAAGGAGATTGTAATTTGAGCATCTCTGATGGGAGAACTTTAGTCTGCATCATCTCCTGAGCCCCATGTGGAGAGAAATGTGAAGCTCAGAGAGGTCAAGTAACTTGACCAAGGCCACACAGTGAGTTGTGAAGGTGGGACGTGAACTCGGATCTAAGCCCGCTTTCTCTGCCCAGCATTACTTCTCATCGATGGGCATCCTCGCTGGGGCGCTGCAGGCTGTTTCCACAGATGAGGGAGGAAGAAAAGGGAATAGGATTGTGTGTGGGGCTGAGGCGGCTTTCTGACCCCGAGAATGACGTGTCTCTGGGCCTTGGTTCTTTTGGTCCACAAAATAAGCGGGGTACAGACTCCAGAGCCCTGTGAAAGAACTGCATTCCTTCATGGCAAATAGTGATGTCGGTGGGCTGAGCGTGTCTTGTATGAGATCATGAGTCACCTGGGAGGTGACGAAGGCCCCAGCAGACACGTCACACAGGGCTGTCCGGGCCTGCGGGTCTGCCTGTGGAAGAAGCCGGCCCCAGGTCTGGCCTCCTTTGTTCGTGATGCGTGGCACAGGCCAGCCCTCTTCCCGGGCATGTGGGGGCCTGTTTTGGGGACTGAGGTAGAGAGAAGCCCTGACCTGTGGCTGAATTCACCTTCCACCACCAGGCAGTGTCTGGTGACAGTGACTTCTAGGGGGATGCTGTGGAGTGATGGTGAGGACATGAGCATCCCTGGGACCCAGCGGGGGGCCAGGTGCCTCCTGCTGGGCGTCCACGGTGGCGGGATCCTGCGGTGGCCATGTCCCATGGGGCCCCGACCAGAGGCGCTGGGGGCCGTGGGTCAGGGCCCGGGTGACAGCTGATCTCTCATCACAGTGGCCTCCGAGGCGTTCGAGGATGATAACTGCAGCACCTTTGTGTCTGAAGACGACTCGGAAACCCAGTCCCTGTCCAGCTTCAGCTCGGGCCCCACCAGCCCGTTGGAGATGCCTGAGCGCTTCCCCGCGGCCGTCAGGCCCGGCAGCCTGGACCTGCCCAGCCCCGTGTCGCTGTCGGAGTTCGGGGCACTGTTCCCTGTGCTGGGCCCTCGCAGCGAATGCAGCGGGGCCTCCTCCCCCGAGTGCGAGGTAGAGCGAGGTGAGCAGTGGTGCCCATCCCGTCCCATCTCAGGAGCTGTGCCCAGGGCCCCCGCAGCCGGCTCCCTGTGCCCCTGGACCTCGGATGGGTCCCTGCGCACGTGCCGTCGGTGTGGGGCACACGTGGCTCCCGCCTCCACTCCTGATCGGTCTCCTTAAAGGACAGCCCGGGTTCTGTCTCCCGTGAGACAGGGAGGGCTGTTTCCTGCTGCCAGCCAGGTGTCACACCTCTCTCTGAAGATGAGGGATGGAGACAGCCCTCGAGGAACAGGCAGCAGGCAGCCCCATGACAGGACCCTCTGGGCCAGGCTGGGCGGGGCGGCACCGGGAGAGCCCGGAGGGTGAGCCGGCTGACGGGTCGGGGACTCACTGGTGGTCTTTACATTTCCCAGGAGACAGGGCGGAAGGGGCAGAGAACAAAACGAGTGACAAAGCCAATCACCAGCACCGGGGCCTCAGCAGCAGCAGCGGGGACGGCGGCAAGGGCCCCAGCGGCCAGGCGGCAGAGGGCCAGGCCCTGGAGGCCCGGATGCGGCGGCTGTCCCTCCAGCGCTCCACGGCCGGGGACGCGGGCTTCGCCGACGCCAAGGCGGTGCAGGTCGGCTGACCCGTGCGGGGCTCGGGCCCCAGCGCGCACACGCCGGTATTTATACACGAAACTGTACGGAGAACGTCGTGCCAATAATCCTTGAATATATGCCAAATCTTAAGCGTTTCCTCTAAACTGCACTAGTGAAGTTTCGGTGACCTTGAGGGCTGAAGAGGTCTCTTCTGGGGCAGGGCTCTGGGCTGGTGAGTTTTTCACCGCAGAGTTGTCGTGGCAGGTGGGCTGGGACGTTACCTGTCAGGGTCGCGGAAGCAATAACTGGTTCCCAGGAAGGGCCTTGAGCCAGGAGAGGGGTCGGGGAGCTCAGCCCCCCGGGGTCAACGGCTCCCTCTCCCCGCCTCCCCCTGCATCGTTCGGGAAAATGGACTTGCTCACTCCTTTCCATCCCAGGGGATCTGGAGGAAAACAGGAACCTAAGACAAAACTCAGATATTCAGAACTACATCTTTTTGACCCAGCGAAGGCTTAAAAGAGATCCAAGAACACAATTCACATTCATTACCTCTGGTTTTCAGAGGGGGCTTTTAACAAAAGTGTGTTTGCTGGGACATGAATTAAAATCCTGTTCTAGAAAAGGTTACTGTGAGCTGCACTTTTGGGGGGGGCGGGTGAATGCCAGGGGCAGCGGGGGCCTGTGGCAGAAGGGGACTTGCGGCTGTGGGAGCGAAGGTGCCGCCGCACCAGCTCATCTGACCAGCCAAGTGGACTGACCGACTCGGACGTGCACGTGCGCCAGGGTCGCCGCTCTTGTCTAGACTGACCAGGTGTTGACTTCTCTGTAGGCTGTAACTTTAAAAATAAAACTTTATTTAAGGGTTGTGCTGCACTAGCATTTCTTAGAGGAAATGGTTCCTGCAAGCTAGGAGAGGGGTAGGCATGCATCGGCAAAGGCTGTTCTGTAGAAGCAATGGCGTCTGTTATGCTAATGGTGTCAGTGTTATAAGACTGCGTTCTCGTTTTCACGGTTACACATATTTAGGGCGCTGTATTTTATTTGTCCTTTTTTTGTTAAGAAAACTTAGTATCCCGAGAAGAAAAAACAAAACCACCCATCCAAGCTGCCCGCTGTCAGCTCACACGCGTGTCATTTGTAATCTCTTCATCCTGTCGTGCTTTCTCCTTTTTTAATGACTGATCCGGTCTCCTAATTACAAGGTTATTTTGTACTTGTCTTAATACCTCGAGTGTAATAAAAATGACTTGAGAAAATGTCTACTTCACTCCGTGACTTCGGATGATGTCCTGATGCTGCCCAAGTCTTCTGTCCTAGGCGGCCTTCTGACCCCGAGGGACAGCGGGACGCGGTGCTCTGGGTTCTCACTGCCCTCAAGGGCCCGGGTCCCGAGGAGCTCACCCTGACCCCCGAGGCCTGAGCCAGGAGGCCCCCGGCGGGCGCTGCGGACACACGGCAGGGAGCAGAGCCGAGGCCGTGATGTCGGAGCCGTGGGTCTCCTTCCGGGGCACCCGGGAGTCTCAGTAAGTGACTCGGGGACCCTTGGGCCCTGGACTCTGAATTGCTCCCCATTTGATCCTCTTCTTTTTCCACATGGGTCCAGGCAGAATGGCCCTTGCGCTTGCCTGGCCATCTCGAGCTCTGCTCACAGCTGTGCCGCAGACAGAACGCAGCAGCGCGGCACAGCACGCTGTGCACACAGGCCTCCGCCCCGGGCTTTGGAAGGCAGGGATCATGTCTTATTTTACATCATGTACAAGATCTTCAACACAAAAGGTTCAATTGTATGTTTGTAATAAATGTATCTCTTATATTCTTCCGATTTTTTTCTTTAAAGAGTCATAGGAAATTAAATTAATCCACCTAAAATATGCTAAAAGTGAAAGCACGAAATATTTACCAAAGTGAAATTTCATCTGTAGAACCATCTACCGCCATCCTGAATGTGAAGGAACAGACTTTTTTTTTTTTTTTTTTTTTTTGTAAAAGCAAATTTTAGTGCAAATAATGAGTTCTCTTTCAGGTGGAACATACCACATGAAGTCCTTTAAACAATTTCTCTAGGTTAAACTATGCAGTTTCCATAAGTATAAACATTTTATTTCAATTAAAGATAATAGAAATACAAAATAAGAAGTTTTTGTAATTAGAGATGAAAAATTCCACAGTAATTTTTAGATCTTTAAAATCTTGAACATCATTCTACTCCAATGGATTTTTATGTAAACAATGGGGAATTTACACAAGACAGTAGTATCTTAGCAGTTTTTCAAATGCAGCCCAAATACCACGTATGAAATTCTCAACTGCACCTTCTTTAGAGTGCCGTTCCCACCAGAGCAGAGCTACAGCGCAATGGAACAATACAAGCCAAACTGTGATGTGTCAGACTGCTGCTGTCATCGGTCCTCTTTACGTGAGTCGGTAGGAGGCAGGGCTCTAACGCCAACGACCTTTACTCTTAAGCATGAGCATCTTAGTGCTAATCAGTATTAAAGCTTTAATCCTCTCATAACCTCTGGGCAACAATAAACACAGAAAGTCATAAATAACGCAGAAGTAAAATCGTACGGGAACGTGATTCATTTGGTAATGAGTTGCCCAAGACGCACGGGGGGTCACGACACAAGCGGGTTTAACGTACAGCATGCTCTCTGCCAAAGACAAACAGAATGTAAGCACTTCGGGGTGTCCCCAGCCCCGGGCCACCCCAGGAGCCTATGTCCCTCACTTCCTCCCCTGGTCTCAGCTCCCTCTTCTCAAGGGCGCCCCCACCCCCCAGCGCTGGCTGAGCCTCCTCTCCTCACCTACTCCCGGCTACACTCGGGCCCTAAGTGCAGGCTCACTCCACGTGCGCACAAAACCACGTCAATGGTACTTCTGAGTGACGCAGGCTGACTATATACAGTTCTCACTGAACACCCCGACTTCAGCACCAGGTTGCACAGTCATGGTTTCAGAGATTAAACTCTGTTCTGTTGTATTCAGTGTCCTGGAGATTCGTGTCCTCATCTGAAGAGCTGATGTTGCTTTAAGTACCGAATCCAGAAATTGCTGAGCTTTCTCCATCACTGAAGCTGTGTTGTCCTGACGGGGGCAATACTGTTAAAGTCCAAGAAAAATGGTCCTTCTTGTTTAGGCAGAAAAGTACTGGGGATGATATTGTAGATCCCAGCAGGTATCGTTTCCAGTTCCAGGTAGCAAAACCCACACCTACGTTCAGGGAAAATGAGAGCGAGGTTTACAGCAGCCGCCGCCGCCACGAACACTAAAGGATAAAGCAGACGATCCGAACGCCAGCCTTACCTGTAGTCACCGCTGGATTTCCTCTGGAAGCCGTGGGGCCCAGGGTCTCCCGCCACAGAAACCGCTACGATTTCAAACCCAACGCTGTACTGCCTGGCAGAGGGAGAGCGGGGTCACTGCTGCTGCTTCTCAAACTGCATTTCACACCAAATACCAAATATAGTTCATGTGGATTTAAAAAATAAGGTAAAAAATAAAACTATAAAGGTACTAGAAGAAACTGGTGAAAATGTATTTGACACTAAGGTGAGAGTTCCTGCCCCCAGCAAAATAAAGCAGAACAGACAGACCTGATTGCTTTAAAATGAAAAAACTTTTTTTTTTCTCTGTGAGACAAAAATCTAGGAAAAGTACCTGCAAATATGTGAAGGCGTTAATACCCTTACATTCATACCCTTACTCACGCTTACAATTAAGAAAAAATGACAACTTCGACAGAAAAAATGGGCAAAAAGATAAATACATGAGCAAAGGAAAAAATCCACACTGTCAACAGTTTCACCTGGTCAATCTACCTAGAAATTACGTACAGAAGGGCAATCAGGTACCGTATTTCACCTATCAAAGTGGCAAAGGGTTTTAAAAACAGCTCAGTCTTATTGAAAGGATTATCAGTTTCTTTTAAGCCTAGTTTTATCTGGAAGCTAGTAGTATTTTTACCTCTATTCTCTGTATTGAAACCTTTTAAAATTGTGAAATAGAACACAATGTACATCAAGCAACTACGTGGCTTAACAAGTAACCTGTGAAGAGAACACACAACTGGGTCACCCACCCTGGTCAGCAACACCCCGTCCTTCGTGGCCCGCGGCCCCGGAGCTGAGCCGTCGGGCGACCGCTGTCCTGCACCGAGGCATGCACCCCCAGGCACCTTGTCTTGGCCTCGCACAGGTGGAGTCACACAGCGTGCATTTTGCTGGCCCCCGAGACCCACCCACCATGCTGCGCGGAGCTCTAATTTTCCACTGTTACATGGACTCTGTTGGCTGACTTTTATAATCTTAATACCACTCATGAAACTTTGGGTTGTTTCAAATTGTTGGTCAGTTTATTGACCATTCGGATTCTCTCGTGATATACCTGTTCAAGGTTTTGTTTTATTTTTTAAAAGCAGTGGGGAGGGCAGAGCTCAGCGGTAGAGCACATGCTTAGCAATGCACGAGGTCATGAGTTCAATCTCCAGTCCCTCCATTAAATAAAAAATAAGTAAATCTAATCATCTCTCCTTCCCCTCAAAAAAAAAAACCCAAAAACAAAAACAAAACTGCAGACTTTTTTCTTACTAATGTAGGACATCTACAAATCTTTTTGTGTGCTCTGTGTCTTCAGAAATCTTTCCTTACTCTGGTTATTACTCCTGTATTGTAACCTCCTGGGACTGACTTTCAGATTTGAAGTGGCCCCTAATATTAATTATTCCAGCAGCATTTACTGAACAGTGTCCTGCCCCCCTCCCCTGCAATACCAAATCTTTATGAGAGATCAAGTGTCCACATGCGTGTATGTCTGTTTCAAAACCTGGCCCTGTTCCATGAGAAGCTCATTCTAATATATCATTCTTCATGTAAGGAAGTTACTTGTCACAAACCTCGGTCCTCTCAGCTCAATCAGTAATGGCCCAGGCTTTTCTATGTGGAACTGGTAAATGGGGTTATTTCTGTGAGTCTCTTGAAAATTGCCACATCCTCCAGCCGTCTGACCGCTCCACTTCCCATTGATCTAATAAAACAAAGGTTCTGTGTTAACAAAGCTTCACATTCTCCAATTCTACTTTGAAGACAAAATCTGCACCCTGAAATAAAATTTTTTAAAAAGCAGCGCTCCACTCTGGCCGCACCCCCTCCCCCGACGGCGGCCGGGCCTCTCCCTCCCCGTGGGAGCCAGGCCACCATCGAGTTCTCCCTGCCGGGGGTTCGCCCTCCAGCCCCCTCCACACACCGAGCCCACCCTGCAGTCAGTCTGAGATCCTCCTGATGAGATCCACCCCCGGCCTTCCCCACCGGCCACGGCAGCACCGAGTGCTGCCCACTGAAGGGCTCGTATCCAGCCCAGCCTGGAGACTCCCCACACTTCCCTGGTACTCCTGCCCAGCCTCAGATGCCTTTATCTTATAAGAAAGTGTTAAATGTGGCGGGGAGGCTGGGAAGAGGAGAAAAGGTGAATGGAGTGCTGAGATTTCAATGAGACTATGACCCAGAGAAAACTTCTCTCACCTGTTTTGATACGGTGTATGGTGAGGGAATCTTTGAAAAGGTAAAGCTGCATGCTGAGTACACCTAGAATAAAAGAAAAATTATTACAGTGATAAAGTTTATCTTATAAAAACACGGACGTGATGAGAGAATGTTCTGGAAGACTACAAAATCAGCTGGCACAGAGGAGGGTCATGGTTCTGCCGGCAGCCTGGCTCCTGTCCTGGCTTCTTTGATGCCAACTGTGTGACTCGGGACAAGTCACACCCTCTCCAGGCCTTGGCTTCTGCTCTGAAGAACGAAGGCTGAAAGCAGCTCCCCCGTGCCCTTTTCATCACTAAAATCTCTTCAAACTGAGCTGCTGTAACTGACGCAGGGTGAACAAATCTCGGCAGAGCAGAATTACGAGGACCAGCCCAGCTTCACGGGAGCAGTGTGTTTCCAGGCAGTCGAGTTCCTTCCACTAGGTTCCAAGTCCTCATTTCACAGACAAAGGAGGTTGCACCACTTGCTCTGTGACTTCTTGTCCAACATACATCCCCTTAGGACCAAGCTCTCAAGACTACTACGTTCATCTGGAATGTCATTCAGAGAAACATCGTTTTCTGTAGGAAGCGTCCCCATCATTTACAACTGAACTGTTACACAGCAACAGACAGGGATCCGGTTCAGAAACAACCAGAGGCAGTCCCGCTGACAGAGCAGAGCCCGCCTGGGACCGCACGGCCCCGCCTGGCGCGCCAGGCGGCTTACTCACCCGGACTGTGTAATGCAGGGTGTTCTGTTTTTCATACTGAGAAACCACCAATGTAAAGGTATGGGTCCCGGGTGTGGTTAGCTTTATCTTAGTCAAATAGTGAGGGCTGTTAATTCGAATCCCATCAATGTACGGAGGTGGGTCAGCTGCAAATAAACAAACAGGGTTACAGAAGAAGACGGGACTTGATTTCTTCAGTTTTTAAGTTTTATGGTTGATGGCAGGAAAAGAAAATGGATGGACATCCCCTTAATTCTACCTTTAAAATATAATGGCACTAAACAATTACAATTTCAATGAAAAGCTTTACAAATTAAATAACTTAAAGCTTTAAACAGTAACCACGAAGCAGGACGCAGTCTGCCGGGATGCTCTCAGTGAGCCGCGTTAATCCCTGCCCTTTGCCCTGCACTGTGGTCTCTCTAGCAGAGGATTTTAAAGTCAGGATTAGCTTCTTTTTTGATTTTGAGGAAAATTTTTAAAAAGATACAAAGAAGTATATAAACACGTATCTATATTCCCCACCACTGAGAATTAAATGAACAGTTTTTGGTCACACCCGCTTCTTTATAACCAGCACCCCTGCATCTGACTCCACTCCGCTCGGATGGAGCTGATGGGCATCGTTTCCTACTTTCACACCCACTTCCCTAAAAATAATGATACACGTGACTTCTGTGTATCTGAGAAAACCGACAGTACGTGTCCTGTTTTATAGCTTTCATTTCCCACCATGTTTTTGAGATCCCTGTTGATCTACCTGGTACGGTTTATTCCTTTTAAAACCGCATGCACGCCTGCGTGGGCTGTGGTAGGAACACGGCACGTTTTATCTCTGCTCCCCGACCCAGTTATCCGGGCCACGTGCATATGCAGGTTAAATATTCTCCTATTACAAACAAGGCTGCCTGATACATTCTGACAGCCTGACGAATCAAGGCTGATACAATAAAATCCCTTCACGCATCTCAATTATGTATCATTTAAGATGAACGCTGCGAACACTTAATATTTATAATGTAATTTGTAGAAAAACTTAACACTGTAGTATCTCAAACAGGCAGTAAGTCTCGCTTGCTTAGAGGTGGTGTGATCCAGTGTGAAGAGGGAAAAAACCGGCGCGTCTGGGACCCGGAACAGGTCTGACCTACGCTGGGCTTACTCCCCTGTCAGATGGGGAACAGGCAGCCCTGCCTGACCACAGGGTGATGTGATGACAGTGAAACTATAGACCAGAAAGTACCCTGAAATGGCAAGTCACTATGTGTACGAGAGGGAGCACTGTATTTAAAAAGTAAAAAAATGCAAGTAAAAAGAGTAACAAGTTGTCTGAAATTCAAAACATATGTAACATGTCAGGACTGCCAGGAATACACTCCCAGCGCTGGTGCTTTTCTGGCCGTATAATGATCAACGTGAAAAATGGAAAATGTGGCCAGGTTCGCCTGGTGTTTCCTACTGGACCTACTGTGTGCCGGCCCACCTCAGACAATCCAGGTGGCTTGCCTGGCAGGAGTGAGTGGCGGCCCACCTCGGGGCGGGCTGGGGGAGACGGCGGAGCTTTCTTGGGACTGAGCCCGCCTCCCACCACTGCCCACCTCCCTGCACACCTTCCCCAGCAACTGCTGCCACCTCACAGCCCTTCCTGAAGACACTCTGACTGGGCGCCAGCCCACCTCTCTTTTCAAGGTCCTCGTCAAGGTCAACAGCCTCATCTCCAACCTAATCTCGCTGGACCTCGGAAACAGCAACAGGTGGCCGTGGCCACGCTCTTCCCCCGTTACGTGAGGCCTTCCTCGACTTCACCAGGTACTGGTCACACTCTTCGGCGGTACCTTCTCTGCTTACCCTTAAAATGCGAGAGTCCGAGAGCCCGGTCCTGGCTGTCCTGAGCCCGTAGCCCCTCCACATGGGACTCCCGCAGTCCTCTCGTCCCTCGCCTCCTCCACCTGCCTCAACCTCACCCCAGGACCCCGCTCCTCTCCGCTCCTTCACCTGGAAAGCTAACAGGGTCTCAGATTTAGCACAGCCGAAAACTAACTTGTGACTTTACTGCACAGCGCACCTGCTCCCAGCAACACGCACTCACCTCAATGAAGGCCGCACACGCCCTCTAGTGCTCAAGCCAGAAAACCAGGGGTACCTCTCAGCCCCCGCTGCCCCAGGTCACCTCAGCAAGTCCTGACCTCCCGACCAAAGCCCCAGTCTGCTGGCTCTTCATCTCCACCTCCACCCTCCATGTCCCATGTGAGTAAAACCCCCTCACTGGTCCCCCCGCCTCCTCCACTTCTGTCCCCTCCAACATATTCTACAAAGAATTTTCTTAAAAAAGCACCAGGCCCCGCCCCTCTCCTGACCCAGGCCCTCCGGCGGCCTTCCACCGCACTCAGAGCAAGACCCAGCCCCTCCCTGTGGCTTCTGGGCCCTGTGACCTAAGCCGGCCCTCCTTCCCTCTGCTCTGACCCACAACTCCCCGGCGCGCCAGCCTCCTTCCCGGCCCAGGAAGCTCCGTCGTCTTCTCCCTTCAGGGTCCCTGCACTAGGAGCACGTGCAGTTCTTTGTGTGACTGACTCGTCTTTGTCACTCAGAGTCCCTTGTATCCCTTCTCAAAAAGGCCTTCCACGGCCACCCCACAATGTCACCCAGAGGTCACTAACACGTGACCCTACTTACTTCTTTACACACACATATCACTATCTGGGTTATTTTTGCTCATCTGTCTCCTGGACTAGAACATAAACTTAACAGTTCCTATCATGTCGTAATGAGAGAAAAGTTTTCTTACTGTGAAAGCAAAATGGTTTCAAACACAGTATGTTAAGCGCCCAAGGAGACCTGCAGAGGGAAGATTCCCTTTGCCTGGCAGAGATGGTCACAGAGGGAGTAACATAAGCTGGACCTTAATCACGCTCACTACACAGAACAGGGCAGAAGGCACACGTGGGCAAGGGAGGGGTTGTCGGCAAAGCGGCTGTGGGAGGAGGGGCTGAGGGGGCGCTGGTCCCTTGCTGACAGCAATGTGCAAGACTGTGGAAATCCCAAATTCCAGGGGGTCTCCCAATTTAAAACAAATCAGAACACACGAGCATAAATACCCACCCACCTGTCTGAGCAGTTTCTATTAGTCTATCAGCATAATTATCATTATCAATGTCTGCATATTATTTACAAAAAATTGTCATTTTCCACTTAATCACGTAAACAGAGTCGCAATGTTTGTTTCAATGTCTGTTTACGGACACGTACCTGGGTAGTAAACTTTTTTCCCGTCAGTCTTGTATACAACCATTGTGATAAATTCTCGATTATTTGCAAAATCATCCTAAAAGCACAAAGAGTCCACTGCGGTTAGGAAAACGGGCTTGAAATGCTCCTGCCTCTGTGTGTGGGGTGGGGAGGGAGGGCGGAGGAGGTTATTTCTAATTTTAGGAGCATTTCTGTTTAGTACTATAAAAAATGCCTGAATTAAACTGTCATTTCAATAGGTAACCACAGTGTAGGAAGCAACACACTAACGAAGGCTTTGAAGCCACTGGAATTACGGTATCCTTTATAGGGTCAGGAGTCAAAGTTTCCAAACTCCCTTTTAATGTTAATATTCTTAAGATCTAAAGCACATACAACCAACACTAAAACCCTCACTAAAAAGCATAAACTCGCTCACGTTTTTCTTCAGAGGTGATTTCTGAGCAAGATTTTAAGCGTACAATTACAAACTATCAATTTCCTTAGAGGGAAATACTCTTTTATCTAAGAAAACACTATTTTCAAGCCACTGATACAAGTAAGACAGGCTGGTGGTAGTGACATCTCGCGCACAGCGGTCTAATTATATCTAAGAGCTCTCGTTCGGGGCACAGGAAGGTATCCGCACCTTGTCTGTAATGTGTCTACTAAGCAAAACCCAGACGGCAGCGCCGCCTTGTGGACACTGCACCTCCAGTTTGTACTGCGGGTTGTTGGCCAGACTGTAGGCATCCTTCACAGGGCCTTGCTTAGCATCCCAAGTACTAAAAGATAAAATCAATTAAGAAAGTAGTTACATTTCTCATTACAGCTAAAGTGGACGACTATTTTTAAAAGTGCTGTGTTTCACGAAGTTACCAGGTTTTCTTTTTTCCCCTCTAAATTTCTGGCACAACCAAGAAGCACATAAAGAAAACGATTACATGAGAGTCCTCTGTGGCCATGACAAAAAGACAGAGAATGCTAGCCTTCCCAAACAATTTCATCTTAAATGGAAAAAGGGAGACTACTATAAAGCATATTCTGAAATGAGCAAAAAAGTTACCTGTGAATACATGTTGATTCTTTAAAAAGAGCCGGATTCCAACTCAAATAAATCACATCGTAATATTGGCAGAGATCATCCCATGAAATCCAAAATATTCCTGAAAATTAGATGGCTTTGTTAATCTAAAAAAACCTTAATGATAAATGCCTTAAGCCAGTTTAGTATACTTCACACTGTTAAAACATTTATTTAAAGATCAAAGTTTTAAAATTAAAAGACATACTTACCATTGTCTATTTTCTGAGCTGTTCGAGGATCAAAATTTAAATATTTTTGCAACTCTGGGGTCCAGTTTTTCACATCATTTTCACTATATCTTCCTTTCCAACGTAAATGACTCCAAGGATTTTTCAACTGGATAAATCGCAGCCCCTATTAAAAAAGTCAGGAGATAAATTGCAAAACAGTTTTACCATATTCTTATTAATTAGTTATCTCATTCTCTAAAGTGAGGATGCATCTTGAATACTTATAAATTCTTTTCCCTTGAAATCAATTTGAAATTTCTATTCTTTAATCAGCACTTCCCTGTGTCCTGTACCTGCTCAAAAACTATAAATAAATACCCATCTCTAGAGCTACGCTGTCCAGATGGTGGTCACTAACCACGTGTGGTTATTTAAATTACAGTTAAATTAGGCTTACACACCCGTTCCTTAGTCACTGCCACACTTCGAGAGTTCAAGGACCAAGTGCAGCAGGAGCTATGGTGTCGCACAGCACAGACACAACACTGCCACCGTCACAGGAGCCCCCCGGACAGGGATGCCTCAGAGCGCCGAGTGTCCCCTGCTCCCTGAGAGCCTGCTCCGCTCTCCACTTCGGCCTCCGTTTCCCAGTACTCGTACCCTGTGTATCTGTGGCCCTGATCCACTCCTTCCTGTCACAATTCCCTCAATAACCTTACTCAATTTCACCCGGAAATGCATTTGCTCCCTGGGAGGCCCACTGATCCCTGTAACTCCTCCTCCTCCTCTCAGACCCTCTTCAGCTTTGTCCTCCACTGGTGGTCTCTCAGCAAAGACTGAAGCAATGAAAAGAGCAGGGACTCTGGAGCCCAAATGAAATGGGACCCAACTCCAGCTCGACTTCATCAGCTGTGTGGGCCCTGCGTGGTCACTCACTCTCTGAGCTTTGTGAAGACTCAATGATGTGACAAACACAAAGTGTCCAGCACTTAGTAATTTCTGTCTCCTTTTAATTACTACCTCTCTTTTTTTTTTGAGTACTCTGAATATTTATTTATTTATTTATTAACATTTTTTTTTATTGAGTTACAGTCATTTTACAATGTTGTGTCAAGTTCCAGTGTAGAGCACACTTTTTCAGTTATATGCTACTTCTCTTTTAAAGTTTGTATCTGTATTACATTAGTTTACATAAATAGTATCCTATCTTAGGCTGTTTCCTACTTAAGCAAATACAGGAGTCTTCTCTCCCCAATGAGACTGTAAACTCCCTGAAATGGACACTATCATCCTTTTTTAGAAGTTTCCTCTAAGCTATGGACGGAGTGTTGAGGTTACAGACTGTGCTCAATATACGCTGGGTGTGTCTACAGCTGATTACACTGATTCAGAAAAAAAAAAGCGCTTGTAAATCCAAAAAAGTATCTGTCTTATTTTAAAGCATCAACTTAGGAATATAGTTTCCTAAGTTTTCCTAAGTTTCCTATAGTTTTCTAACAATGTCACAACTCAAACTGTTTGGAAGACATTGTTTAAAGGACACATTCCCATGTTATTTCAAATGTGGCAAATCAAGCCCAGGGGTAGATGTGATTTCTGGACATAAGTGAGACTCATTCCTCTCAGGCTACAGTCCCTGGAACCTTCATTAATATCATTTCCCAATTTCTTCTGTTACCACCTGTGCCTCACCCCTGTCCCGGCCACACATCAGCCCAACACACGCTGAACATGAACTCTTTTTTCTTCATAAAACCTAGTTATACGTGAGCAAGGTATCTCCTTATTTCAGGACTCTATCACTTCTTTAAAAAGCTGCATGAAGCAGAGAAAACAGCTGCCAAGCTTTTCAGAGGCAAGTCCGGGTATCACTGACATTCCAGGGCACTAAGATTTTGTTTGGATAGAAAACCAGTGATTCAGAGGAACCTGAACACGGAAGAAAGGCAAGAGGACTAGAAAAAGAACCTGGTTTGTGGATGAAATATCCCACTTCCAAAGTTATTTCCAAGTGGCAGCAAAGGAAAAGCCCTGGACAGGTTCAGAAATCCCTCGGTAAGACCTGTCTGGACGTAGAGACAGCAGCTTAAAATGGAGATGTACCATCACAGTACAGAACATCACCGCACGGGGGAGACAAAGAAATGCCCTGGGGGGAGATGGAGACGGGGGAGTAGAAGGGTTCGGGGCTCAGTTCCCCACAGATACATCAAAACCGTATCTACACGTGGAACAATTCTCCCAGAACACCTACTGAACTCTGGCAGAAGACGGTATACAACCAAAGCTGCAAGCATTGCCATGGACCTGGGTAGGACGCAAAGGAAAAAAAGGAATCGGAACAGGACCTGCACCCCTGGCAGGGTGACCACCTGAAAGAATTAGAAAAAGAAGAACAAGCAAAACCTGAAGCAAGCAGAAAAAAGGAAATAAATAGAACAGAGTTAAAAAGAAAAAGGAAAAAAAAAAAATCAATAAAACCAAGAGCTGGGTTTTTTGAAAGGATAAACAAAATCGACAAGCCTCTGGCCAGGCTCACCAAGAAGAAAAGAGAGAGGACACAAACCAAATTAGAAATGGAAGAAGAGAAATAACAACCAGTATCACAGAAATACAAAAATCATAAGAGAACACTATGAAGCGTATGACAACAAAATGGAAAACCTAGAAGAAATGGAAAGGTTTCTAGAAACATACAGTACACCAACAATGAATCAAGAAGAAACTGATAATGTGAACAGACTGACTGCTTGAAGTGAAATAGAATCTGTAATAAAAAAAAACTCCCTGCAAACAGAAGTCCAGGACCTGGTGGCTTCACTGAGGAATTCTAACAAATGTGTAAAGAACTCATACCAACACTTCTGTAACTCCTCCAAAAGACTGAAGAGGAGGGAACGCTCTCAAACTTATTTTATGAAGCCACCTTCAGCCTGACACCAAAACCCAACAAAGACACTACCATAAAAGAAAATTATAGGCCAGTATCTTTGATGAAAATAGATGCAAAAATCCTCAACAAAACATTAGCAAACCGAATCCAACAACACATAAAAAAGATCATACACTAAGATCAAGTCAGATTCATCCCAGGAATGCAAGGATGGTTCATCATATGCAAATCAATCAGTCATACACCACATCAACAAAAGGAAGGACAAAAACCGCATGATCATCTCAACAGATGGAGAAAAAACATCTCATAAAATTCAACATCCATTCATGATAAAAACTCTTATGGAAGTTGGTAGAGAGGGAACATACCTCAACATAATAAAAGCTACTTATGACAAACCCACAGCCAGCATAACACTTAATGGTGAAAAATTAAGAGCCTGCCCCCTAAAATCTGACAAGACAAAGATGCCCACTCTTACCACTTCTATTCAATATAGTATTGGAAGTCCTAGCCACAGTAATCAGACAAGAAAAAGATATAAAAGGGATCCAAACTGGAAAACAAATTGGAAGGGAAGAGATAAAATTGTCATTATATGCAGATGACATGATACTTTATAAAGAAAATCCTAAAAATACTCACAAAATATATTAGAACTGATAAACAAATTCATCAAGGTAGCAGGTTACACGATTAACCTACAGAAATCTGCTGTGCTTCTTTACACTGACAATGAAATAGCAGAAAGTTAAAAAAAATCCCTTTTAAAATTGTGTCCAAAAAAATACTCAGGAATAAACCTGACCAAGGTGAAAGACTATTTGCTGAGAACTATGAAACACTGATAAATGAAACTAAAGATGAATCAAAGAAATGGAAAGCTATCCCATGCTCTTGGATTGGAAGATTTAATATTGTTAAAATGGCCATACTGCCAAAGGCAATCTACAGATTTAATGTGATCCCTATCAAATTACCCAGGGCATTTTTCACAGATCTAGAACAAATGATCCTAAAATTTATATGGAATCACAAAAGACCCAGAATTGCCAAAGCCACTCTGAGGAAAAAGGAGTAAGGCTGGCGGTATCTCCCCCCACCCCACTGCCGACTTCAGACAACACTACAGAGCTACGGTAACCAAAACAGCATGGTACTGGCACAAAAACAGACACACAGATCAATGGATCAGAACAGAGAGCCCAGAAATAAATCCACACACCTATGGTCAATTAATCTGCGACAAAGAAGGTAGAATATACAATGGAGAAAAGATAGTCTCTTTAGCAAGTGGTGTTGGGAAAGCTGGACAGAAGCATGGAAACCAGTGAAGTCAGAACACTCCCTCACACCACACACAAAAATAAACTCAAAATGGCTTAAAGGTTTAAACATAAGACAGGACATCATAAATTTCCTAGAAGAGAACACAGGCAAAACATTCTCTGACAGAAATCTTAGCAGTGTTCTCCTAGGGCAGTCTACCCAGGCAAAAGAAATAAAAGCAAAAATAAGCAAATGGGACCTAATTAAACTTATAAGCTTTTGCACAGCAAAGGAAACCATAAACAAACCAAAAAGACAACCTACGGAATGGGAGAAAATATCTGAAAATGATGCAACCAACAAGGGCTTAATTTCCAAAATATACAAACAGCTTATACAACTCAGTATCAAAAAAACAAACAAACCAATCAAAAGATGAGCAGAAGACCTAAACAGACATCTCTCCAAAGAAGACATGCCGACGGCCAACAGGCACATGAAAAAGGCCCAACATTGCTAATTATTAGAGAAATGAAAATCAAAACTACCACGAGGTATAGAAAGCCCCAAATAAACCCATGCACTTATGGTCAATTAATCTACAACAAAGGAGGCAAGAATATACAATGAAAAAAAAAAAACAACACTCTCTTCAATAAGTGGTGCTGGGGAAACTGGACAGCTACATGTAAAAGACTGAAATTAGAACACTGTCTAACATCATATACAAAAATAAACTCAAAATGGATTAAAGACCTAAATGTATGACCAGATACTATAAAACTCCTAGGGGAAAACACAGGCAGAACACTCTTGCACATAAATCACAGCAATGTATTTTTTGAACCAGCTCCTAGAGTAATGGAAATAAAAGCAAAAATAGAGAAATGGGATCTAATTAAACTTACGAGCTTCTGTATAGCTAAGGACACCATCAACAGAATGAAAAGACAACCTACAGAATGGGAGAAAACATCTGCAAATGATGTGACTGACAGGGACTAATTTCCAAAATATACAAACAGCTCACACAGATTAATATCAAAAAAACAAGCAATCCAATCAAAAAATGGGCAGAAGACCAAAATAGACATCTCTTCAAAGAAGACAGACAGATGGCTAACAGGCACATGAAAAGAAGCTCAACATCACTAACTGTTAGAGAAATGCAAATCAAAACTATAAGGAGATATCACCTCACACCAGCCAGAATGGCCATCATTAAAAAGTCCACAAACAATAAATGCTGGGGAGGGTGTGGGGAAAAAGGACCCCTCCAACAATGCTGGTGGGAATATAAATTGGTGCAGCCACTACGGAGAACAGCATGGAGATTCCTCAAAAACTAAAAACAGACTCACCATATGATCTAACAATCCCACTCCTGGGCATATAGCCAGAGGGAACCTTAATTCACAAAGACACATACACCCCAGTGTTCATAGCAGCACTATCTACAATAGCCAAGAAATGAAAACAACCTAAATGTCCATCAACAGATGACTGGATAAAGAAGCTGTGGTGTATTTATACAATGGGATACTACTCAGCCATAAAAAAGAATAAAATAATGCCACTTGCAGTGACATGGATGGACCTGGAGATTGTCATTCTAAGTGAAGTAAGCCAGAAAGAGAAAGAAAAATACGGTATGATATCACTTATATGTGGAATATTAAAAAAAAAAGACACAAATGAACTACTTATTATTTACAACTTAGATGACTGATTTCTTGAATATGTGCGAGCACATCTGACTGTCCTTTATGATTGGATGACTGCATTCTGTTGATTCTTATTTTGTGGTTGGCTTTATTCCTTTGACAACTATGTAAGTTTAAAAAGCTAAAGCTCTCAACTGTTCTTAGAAACAATGAAAAATACAGATATGTTAAAAACACACACACACACACACACACACACACACACACACACACACTGCCAGGCTCCACCTGAAATTTCTGCTGTGAGAATTGGCATTTCAGACAAATTCCAAGTGATGCTGAGACCGCTGCTCTGAGGACGGTACTTTCCAAGGCGTCACTCTCACCACTGCTCACCAAGTTCAAGCCACACAAGGATTCTAGAACATGCCAAGTGCCTTTTACCTTTGTACATATTATTCCTTTTGCTTGGGAAATTCCTTCCTTACCTTACACCCTTACCTGGCTAATTCCAATTTATCCTTCGGGTCTCAGCCTATTTACCTCCACAGGGAGGCCTTTCCTGACACACACCTCCCACCCCTCTCCCAGCCTAGACTGTCCTTCCGTTAAATGTTCCCAGGCACCCTGTGCTGCTGCTTCATAGCAGTTAATACAATTGTAGTAATTTTTAAAAAAACCCAAAACTACAATGAAGTATTGCCTCACAGTTATCAGAACGGCCATCATCAAAAAGTCTACAAATAATAAATGCTGGAGGAGGTGTGCAGAAAAGGGGACCCTCCTACACTGCTGGTGGGAATGTAAATTGGTGCAGCCTCTATGGAAAATAGTATGGAGATTCCTTAAAAAGCGAAAAATAGTTACCATGTGATCCAGCTATCTCACTTCTGGACAATATTCAGAAAAGGCAAAAACTCTAATTCAAAAAGACACATGCACCCCAATATTCACAGCAGCACTATTTACAACAGCCAAGACATGGAAGCAACCTAAGTGTCCATCAATGGATGACTGGATAAAGATGTGGTATGTACACACACACACACACACAAAATGGACTACTACATGGCCATAAAAAGAATGAATTATTGTCATTTTCAGCAACATGGATGGACCTAGAGATTATCATACTAAGTCAGTCAAACAAGAAAGACAAATGTTATATGATACTACTCATATGTGAAATCTAAAAAAATGATATAAGTGAACTTATTTACAAAACAGAAACAGACTCACAGACATAGAAAACTAACAGTTACCAAAGAGGAATGGTGTGGGGGCAGGTAGGGATAAATTAAGAGTTTGGGAATAACAGATATACACTACTATACTATATATAAAATAGATAAATAGGGACTGACTATATAGTACAGGGAGCTTTATTCAATATATTATAATAGCTTATAATAAAAAAAAACCAGAAAGGAACCCAAACATAACACTAAAAACAGACATCAAATCACAAGGGAAGAGAACAAAAGAACAAAAAGAACTACAAAAATAACCCCAAACAACTAACAAAACAGCAGTAAGTATATACCTAGCAATGATTGCTTTAAATTTAAATGAACTAAATGCTCTAATGAAAAGACAAAGAGTGGCTAAATGAAGCAAAAAAACAAAAAAATCAAAAAACCCCACCAAGACTCACATATATGCTGCTTACAAAAGACTTACATCAGATCTAAAGACACACAAAGACTGAAAGTGAGGGGATGGGAAAAGGTATTTCATGCAAATGGAAACAAAAAGAAAGCTGGGGTAGCAACACTTATGAAAAACAAAACAGACTTTAAAACAAAGACGAACGAGACACAGAAGATCATTACATAATTCTAAAGGGATCAGTCCAGGGAAAAGATAACAATTGTAAATATATATGCATCCAACATTAGAGTACATATTAACAGACATAAATGGAAAAATCAACAGTAACATAATAACACTAGTGGACTTTAACAGCACACTTACACCAATGGACTCATCACCCACACAATAAGAAAAAAACTTAAATTACACAATAGACAAGATGGACTTAATAGATACCTATAGAACATTCTACCCCAAAACAGCAAAATACACATGACAGATCAACCAGACAGAAAATCATTAAGGAAACATCTGACTTGAACAACACCGTGTCAGACCAGAGGTAATATATATATTACACATATATATAATATGAATTTTTTCAAGTGCACATGGAACATTCTCCAGGACAGATCACATGCTAGGCTACAAAACAAGTCTCAATAAATGTAGGACTGAAATCACATCAAGCATCTTTTTTGACCACAACAATATGAGACTAGAAGTCAGTCACAAGAAAACTGCAAAAAAACACAAACATGTGAAGACTAAACAATACATTACTAAATAACTAATAGGTCACTGAATATAATGAAAGAGGAAATTTTTAAAAACCTCGAGATAAATAAAAACGGAAACGTAATCCAAAATTCTGGGGACATAGCAAAAGCAGTTCTAAGAGGTAAGTTTATAGCAATACAAGCCTACTTTAAGAAACAAGGAAAACCTGAAATTAATACCTAACTTCACACTTAAAGGAACCAGAAAAAGAACAGACAAAACCCAAAGTTAGCAGAAGGAAAGAAATCATAAAGATCAGAGCAGAAATAAACAAAACAGAGACTAAAAAACAATAGAAAAGACCAGTGAGACTAACAGCTTGTTCTTTGAAAATATAAAGCTGATAAACCTTTAGAGTCATTAAGAGAGCACCCAAATAAATGAAATTAGAAATGAAGAAGTTACAACTGACACCGCTGAAATACACAGGATCATAAGAAATGACCATGAACAGCTATACACCAATAAAACACCAGTAAAGTGGACAACCTAGAAGAAACGGATAAATTCATAGAAATGGACAATCTCCTCTGACGGAATTAGGAAGAAACAGAAAATACAAACAGATCAATTACCAGTAATGAAACTGAATCAGCAATTTAAAAACTCTCAACAAACAAAAAGTGCAGGATCAGACAGCTTTATGAGTGAATTCTACCAAATGTTTAAAGAGTTAACACCTATCTTTCTCTAACTATTCCAAGAACTGAGGAGAAAGGAATGCTTCAGAATTCATTCTCAGAGGCCAGCCTCACCTTGATACCAAAACCAAAGACACCACACAAAAAAGAAAAGCACAGGCCAGTATCTCTGACGAACACAGCCAGAAAGATCCTCAACAAAATATTAGCAAACCAAATCTAAGAACATATTAAAAACAATTATACACTGTTATCAAGATTTATCCCAGGGACACAGGATGGTTCAACACCTGCAAATCAATCAAGGTGATACACCACATCAATAAATTAAGTGGAACTGGTATGATCATCTCAATAGAGGCAGAAAAAGCTTTTAACAAAATTCAACATCAACATCATTTATGATAAAAACTCTCAACAAAGTGGGTATAGAAGGAACATCTCTCAACATACTAAAGGCCATATATCACAAGCCCACAGCTAATATCATATTCAATGGTGAAAAACTGAAAGTATTTCCTCTGCGGTCAGGAACAAGAGAAGGATGTGGATGTCCACTCTTGCCACTTTTATTCAACATAGTATTGGAAGTCCTAGCCACAGCAATCAGACAAGAGGAAGAAATAAAAGGCACTGGAATTGGAAAATAAGAAAAAAAACTGTCACTATTTGCAGAAGACATGATACTATACATTGAAAATCCTTAAGATGCCACCAAAAAACTGTCAGAACTAATAAATGAATTCAGTAAAGCTGCAGGATACAAAATCAATATAATTAGTTGTACTTCTATACACTAACAATGAACTATCAGAAAGAGAAATTAAGAAAACAATTTCATTTACAACTGCATCAAAAATAATAAAATACCTAAGAATAAATCTAACCAAAGAGGTGAAAGATTTGTACTCTGATGAAAGAAACCGATACAAGACAATACAAACAAATGGAAATATGTATCCTATTCATGGACTGGAAGAATCAATCTTGTTAAAATGACCATATTACCCAAGGCAAGCTATAGATTCACTGTAATCCCTATCAAAATACCAATGACATTTTAACAGAATTAGAACAAATAATTCTAAAATTTGTATGGAGACACAAAGATCCCGAATAGCCAAAACAATCTAGAGAAAGAATAAAGTTACAGGCTTTAACCAAACTAAAAACTAAACTACAAAGCTACAGTAATCAAGATGGTATGGCATTGAATAAAAACAGATACGTAGCTCAATGGAACAGAATAGAGCCCAGAAACGAATCTACACTTACATGGTCAACTAATCTATGACAAAGGAACCAAAAATATAGTGTGGAAAAGACAATGTCTTCAATAAATGGTATTAGGAAAACTGGATAGCTACAAGCAAATAAAGGGAACTGGACCATTAACTTCTACCATATACAAAAATACACTAAAAATGGATTAAAGACTTAAATATAAGTCCTGAAAGCATAACTCCCAGAAGACCTAGGCAGTATGCTTTCTGACATCAGCCTTAGCAATATTTTTTTGTACTTGTCTCCTCAGGCAAGGGAAACAAAAGGAAAAATAAACTAATGGGACTACATCAAACAATAAGGCTTTGCAAGGCAAAGGAAGCTATCAACAAAATGAAAAGGCTGCCTTCTGAATGAGAGAAGATATCTGCAAACAGTTAATTTGATAGGGGATTAATATCCAAAATATACAAAGAACTCAACATAAAAAACTCAATTAAAAAATGGTCAAAGGACCCGAATATAGATTTTTCCCCCAGAGGTGATATAGAGATGGCCAACACACACACGGGAAGATGCTCAACATGACTGATCAGGGAAGTGGCAAATCACAACCTCAATGAAATACACTTTACTCTTGTCAGAACGGCTATGGCAAAACAGACAACAAATAACAAGTGTCGGCAAGGATGAGGAGAAAAGGGAGTCCCTGTGCACTTCTGGAGATGCCTCAAAAAATTCAAAATAGAACTGCCATATGATCAAGCAATTTCAATTCTGGGTATTTATCCAAAGAAAACAAAACACTAATTCAAATAGATATATGCGCAGCAATGTTCAGTGCAGCATTATTTACAATACTCAAGATATGGATGCAACCTATGTGCCCACTGACAGATGACTAGATAAAGAAATTTGGTGTTTATATATATGTGCAATAACATGTCAGCCATAAAAAAGACTGAAATCTTGCCATCTGTGACCACATGGATGAACCTAGAGGGTATTATGCTAAGTGAGATGTTAGAGAAAGACAAATGTAACATACCTGATTTACATGTGGAATCTAAAAAACAAAACAAACAAACATAGCAAAACAAACACAGACTCACAGGTACAGAGAACAGACCGGTGGTCCCACGGGGGGATGGGTGAGGGGATGAGGGAAACATGACGGAGACGAAGAGGCACAAACTTCCACTTACAAAATGAGTGAGTCACAAGGGTGAAATGCTCAGCCCCGGGAATACGGTCAGTGATGCTGTAGTAACTTTGCAGGGTGGCAGACGGCAACCAGACTGACCATGCTGATTTTTGGTAACACAGAAATATGGAGTCACTATGCTGTACACCTGGAACTAATGTGGTGCTGCAGGTCTGTTATACTTCAAGTCAAAAAACAAAAATGGGAAAAAAAAAGCCTCCATTGTTATAGAAAAGTTAACATGTGGAATTGATATTGTATGAATAACGCTACTGATGTTTAACTGAAAAGGCTGTTACTTGAAATTCTTACTTTACTGGAATCCACAATTTTTTAATGTTTTGTTTTCAAGTCAAATCACAGGTACCCATTTTTCTCTTAAACATGTCATTTTTCCAGTTTCCCCTGAACAATCAGAAAAATAGTCTTATTACTCAAAGTAAATGATATAATCTTTACAGAAATTTCCCTCAAATTCCAGCTTGCTTTCATATTGCCTGTTTCATTACCTAACTTTAAATCTCCTGCCAGTACCCCAACACTGCTCACCCGTCCGTGAACACCCAGCTCACAGCAGCTTCTGACAATAAAGTTATTACTAAATAAGAGCAACTGTTACCCACAATGTTTTAGCTGGTGTTGGTGGCAAATTACATTTCTAAAACACACTCAAACCCCCAGCTTACGTAATTTCACATACATTTTTCTACTGTTGCTTTATGTAGTCAATTCTCATGCCACTTTAAAAGGATGAGACAGTTCTATACCCCGTGGTTGGGGGTGTAACAACAGTGGCCGACTCAAAGCATCGAGAGTGTAAATGTTTAAATGTCGCAGCAGGTCCCTACTGCCTTTGTAAGTCATATAATTCTGTGAGCTAGGGAAGAAAAACCTGTCTCATTAATACACAGTATACCCTGTTATTGCTGACTGATCACCACTCTCTCTAAGTTTAAGCAGGAGGAACTGGAACACACTGCTAGCTAAGCTTCCCGGTAACCAGACAGCTTAGGTACTGCACCGTCAGGGGAAGAGAGTCTTCCCTTAACAATCTTTGTATTTTCTAACCCAGAGGGCAGATCCATTCTTCAGTTAAAAATAGCTAATTAACAACATGAGAAGTAATGAAGTCAACTGTTCTGATACCTGAACTCAGAGAAGGGTCTGAAAGAGGTCTCACACGTCCAAACCCACCAGCAAGGTTCTCATCCACTGTCCTCTGACTTTTTGTCCTTGCACAGAAGTTACTGAATGTCGATTGTGCTCCAGAGACTAAACTGTGCCTGACCCCAGCGCCATCACACAGCCCAGAACCCGAGGGCTATGCATGCCCCTCAACCCTGCAGGATACAATGTTTCTGTTCTGTCATCAGTATCTGTGCTGTCTTTACACTTCCCATCTTTTCATTTCATAATTTCCAATGGCAGCAGTCAAGCTGTTTAATGTAACAGGGGAAATGACTTTGAAACACGGCCTAGACCTCAATTTGTCAGTATTTAGAAGTCTCATAGATCGCTTGGAATCCTTGCAACATCTTATTAGCAGACAAGAAAAACGAGAGAAACACACTTAAGGCCAAACCTTGAACTCTCTAATATCCAGCACAGCATACGCGTGTGTGGGCACCAGGCCCCACTTCTCGCCCTCCGCTTCAGTCATCACGCCAGTGGACGCCGTGATGAGGACGTCCCCTTTGTGAAACCTGGAACGGACCCAACAGACAGGTCACCGAAGGAAAACACGTCTGTAATTACAGATCACAGCACTTTTCCTT
This sequence comes from Camelus dromedarius, assembly GCF_036321535.1. Classification (NCBI taxonomy): domain Eukaryota; kingdom Metazoa; phylum Chordata; class Mammalia; order Artiodactyla; family Camelidae; genus Camelus; species Camelus dromedarius. Next base: position 4,515,134 of record NC_087437.1, on the reverse strand, counting down.
TACTCATGGCCTACTTGGAAATTTCCCCAAATTTGAAGTCTTTCCTAAAACAGGCTAAGCCCAACACCCTCCAAAGAACTTTCAATAAGAAGCACATTTCTATTTCACAGCATAACAGAAAAACGGTCACATTTCCTTTTTTCCGCTCCCAGTTTTAGACAACTTAATTCTCAGGTAGAAACCTATCGATGAAAAAAACAAATGCTAAATTTTCAAATGATTTACAAGTAAAAATGAAGGTGTGCAGTAGCCAATGTACTTCTCCCAAAGCCACGTCACTCTGTTGATCAGTGCACTGTGTTTTGGGCGTCAGCACTGAGTGTACACCACCGTACAGACGGCTCTCCGCCCTCCCGGGGGGCGTCCACTTAAGGCCTCCGCTTCACCTTCTCACACCCTTCTCTGCCCACCTTCCCTCAAGCTGTTAAGTACTCAGGAAGTGCGAGGCAGTTTTTCCATATTACATACTCCAGATTCAATGTTTTAGATTATCTACAGTCTGGATTCACTGTAACCATCAGCGAGGATGACAGAGGGCTGGCTGTGTGTAAAGTCAAGTCTACCTGAAAACCACAATTTCCCTAATGACTGAAGGTGACAGCTTTTGCAATATCCATTCTAAGTAAGGCATGAGGTTCTTAAGTAATCTCTTTCAGCACGAAAGAGAGAGAAGTTTACCTTTGATAAAGCATCCGGAAGGAACTGTCCTTACTGAACGCCTGGCTGTCTGAGTGCATGGCAATCCGCTCTGGAATCCACCCGGTGAGGGCATGAAGGTCGATGTTCTGCAGCATAAAACAGGGCAGGCAGGCTGTTTTCAAGCTCTTACGTACATCCCCGGGGCAGCTATTAAATCTCACTGATTTGATACGATGATTTTGACAGGAATAAGTCAGGAGGTAGTAAGTTGTTTTCTACCAGTAGTACATTTCTTATTTAACTCAAACACCTACCTAGATTTAAGCACAAGATTGTCTTTTCCTTAAAATCTTTGCTGCTTTTCCTGAATACAACAGAACTGTTTTACTGATAAATATGATGAAAACTCAAAACATTTAACAGAAAAAAACGCTTTATGATGATCATCATTAACCATTTACTGAGTTTTTACTATATGACAGTCATTTTTCTAATATTTTATATTATTCTCATTCCTTCTCTAAGCTGCACTGGCTAAATGAACAGGCAATGGATTAGAAAGCTAAACTAGAAATACCTGAAGGACAGAGCCACTGAACATGGAGGCTAGGTGGAAATGTTGACATCCTCTTACCTTTAACCATGACCTACACATTCTTTGACTAGCATCTAGGAACCAGGAGAATGAAGGAGGCCAGGTCGTGGGCAAGGATACTAACCCAGGATATGAATGTGGGTGATGTGCATGTTACTTCATTTAATCTTTACAGTTCTTGAGAGGTGGGTGTTATCCTCATATTACAGACAAAGAGGCTAACAAAGGTCAAATATCTTTTCTCAAGCTACAGGCTAATTAACATTACAATTCAAAGTCACGCTAACCTGACTAACCTCTGGCATAACCCCACCAGTTTACCTGATACAACTACAGGACACTGGCACATACCTCGATTTTACAGGTTAAGTTGTGTTAAGGTTAGGAAAAATTAACAAAAACCTCCTTGAACCTGAATTTACAAATCAAAACAAAACAAAATAAAACAAAACATAAGGATGACAATATGACACATCCCTTTGACCTGAAGAGGCTTCTCTGGAAAGGTACACTGTATTTAACTGGTCAGCGTTAACAGCAGACACACACACTCTCAGGCTTTCCTGAGTAACAAATCTACACAATGCGCTAATAACCTTACAAAAGAAAACACACACTCCCAGAACAAGGTGACTGACCAGCACTTTCCATGGGTTGATCTTTTCTTTTCATTTAAACCAAATACATCATCTATAATCTTTCAAATTTAAAACAGCCCTAGGAGGCAGCATGAGTCTGTGTCTGGACCGTCTTGTCTATTACTTACTGAGTTGGATCCCGGGAAATCATATCCTCCCATGACCTTCATGTACGCTTTCTCTATGAGAGAAACCCACAGTTCACTTTTGTTGTTAGAATAAGAACAGAGGAGTTCTCCCTTATGATCAACAGGTAACTGGTCATCAATTATCACCTGGAGAAAGAGAACATTCATTTCCTTAGGTGGTAAACCCACACACCTTTCATACTGATAAAAGGCATGACACACTCATTATTAAGCTACTGACAGGTTCCTATTTCTAGAATCTGATCAACTATAAAGTGTCTTATCATGTCTTAATTAAGTTGAAAAGTTAATGTCCCTGTCAGGTGATAACTTCACGCCAACTGGTTACATGTTATGGATCTACCAGCAAAATTATCACGGATTTCAGAAATGAACGTTATATTTAAAATAATTACAAAAGGGCCTCACTATTAAGGTAAACAACAATATTAACCTGCAAAAGACATGCTATGTTCAGTTGTAAAATACTATGGCTAAAAAATATATTTAAATAATATAGAAATACAGAAGTAATCACCACAAGGATAGTTTCTAATTCATATTATAGAGCTATCTGGGAAATAAGGTAAGAATTTTGATCTAATATTAATAGAAGAACTAAGCAACTGCATTTTAAAAGATTCTTTAAAGAAGAGGTTATTTAAAGATTATGGTTCAGGAAAACCATTCTCAATAATTTTGTCTAGTTTCTAAGAAGTCAGCTAGAGCAGGGTTCTGAAAGGGTGTTCTCAGCCAACAGCAGCATCTTCATCACCGAGAAATCTGCTGGATACGTGAATTCCAGCCCCATCAGACCCACTACACTCTGGTGGTGGGGCCCAGCAATCTGTCTTCACAAGTCCTGCAGGTGATTCTGTGCAGACTGAAGTGTGACTGTTACTGACCTACAGAGCAACAACTCAGCTTCTCACCCCGGAATACTAGGGGATCTCGTCTAAATGCATATTCTGATTCAGCAGGTCCAGGATGAGGCCTAAAACTGTGGGAGTCTAACAAATTCCCAGGTGACGCTGATGTGGATCCATGGACCTCCATGAGCTGACCGGAACTAGGGAATTCTAACGACACAAGGCCCTTATGACATGGTTCAGAATCCTTAAAGAAGTTAAAGGAGTGCAATTTCAAACTATGTGTGTATTTCACAAAGGAAAACAGAACATTAAAGGTGTCTTACATCTCAACTTAAGACTACACACCTAAATTGTTCTGACCTACCAGGCTTGGTTTGTCTGAAATCCTTTTAATCAAAAAGGTAATTAACAACCATGAGATTAAAATTAATTTTACGCATTAACAAGCATGAGCCCAATGTTACTTCTTGGAACTTTCTGTAAGTTTTCCCAAAACTCATTTTTAAAAAGACTTTATATTTGTCATGTTTTTTTATTTTTAATTATTAACACACGATGTTACTGGTAGTGATATGTATAGTATCACAGACTCAAAATCAACTAACCTGACTTTTTAAATGTTTACAAAAATAACATTTTTCTTACTGACTCCACTCAGGATTCGAAGGTGGGAGGAGGGTTGGAGTGGGGATACATGACTCACCTTTCTAGGGACCCCATTGAGGTGCAGTTTCACCATATACTTTCCACATGGGTTGTACTCTGGCTCCCCGTCCTTATTCTGAGGGTAAATTATGCTTTTGTAAGGAAAAGAAATATTGAAATACCAACATTAGTATTCGATATAAGCTACCATGCAGAATACTGTATTTTATTTAGACATATGCTATTGTCAATTTTATAAAAATAAACATAAGAATATTTTCTACAATAGGCCTGTAAAAGAAAAAGAATTTCATCCTACTTGAAGTGCTTTTTCAATATAAATAAATGAAGAGTATCTTATGAGATCATCCAGCAGGGCATAAATTTCACAGTATTCTGAAAAGTGCGCAGTTTTCCATTATATACTCTGATAAACCTTCTATTAAGTGGATGTATTTTAAGCCACTTAAAATACTCTACTATTTGCCCCAAGACCAATTTCTTCTCTAAAGAGAAGACCGTTTCAATTAACCACAACTAAGGTGACTAACTCTGACAAAGCACAAAATTATCCAGTAAGAGACTTGTAGAAACGGTCAGTATCAATTTTCTTTCCAAACTGCGTATTATTTACTTACATGGTCTGTTTATCCAAGATGGCAAAGAGCTTGAAACTAAGGTCTGTATCTAACTCACCTCTGTACTTTCAGGACTTAACACACAAAACCACTCAAGAAAAGCTGTACAAAAAGATTATGCAGCTTCATTTTACAATGAACAATTTTAAGCTAATAAAACTTATAAAATTGAAAGAGAAAGTATTTCAGTAACACTTCAGTATATTCTAAATGAGTTCTAGCCAAAAGAAATGTTACTTTATATCACGTATGTAATGTTTTACATTAAATTTTTTATTTAACCCAATATATCCAAAATATTAAATTTCAACATGTAATAAATACAAAAACGTGAGATATTTTCTAATAGTTCATTTGTGCTAAGTTTTCAAAATCTGATGTGTTTTATACCTACAGCCTATCTGAACTCAGACTAGCCCACTTCACGTGTTCAATATCCACACGTGGCTAGTGGCTACCACACGGGACAGTGCAATTACAAATATCACAGGATTTTAATTTGGCCAATTTCATTTATCTCAAAACATAATTTATTTCATATATATTCTCTTAACTACACACGCTTATGTTCTTAGACTACCTTAGCAAATCTTCCCGTGTTCACAAATCATCTTAACATGCAAGGGCCATATTCTCCTAAGTGATATGCCCTCTTCACCTTCTGCGCAGATAAAGCCTAAGTTTTTAATCTCTAGTTAAGAGAAAATCACATGAAAAGGGCTAAAGGGACAAATACAAAATTTTACCTGGTAATCAACTTCTTGTTAAATCGTCTTTCATACGCTGCACTGATAGCCAGTGATGCCACAAAGGAACAATCTGATACTATTGTCTGTTAACAAGAATTTATTAATATTTTCATTTATTCATGCAATTTCAACATTATTACAATATTTAAGCACTGCACCTAGAGTCTGACTTTTTATACAAAATATCCTGACTACTGCTTGAATAGGAAAATGATAAATAGAAATGCCATACTGCCAACTAACACATATTTTGTTCTACCAAATTCTAGAAAAGACAAAGTATTCCAATGAAGTTAATTTAGAATAATTAAATATGGATGGTGCATTCCTACATGGATAAAAGTATACTGATCTATACTACTTTTAATGACAAAAAATGCTTTTAGAGGCATTTTTTTAAAGTTGGTTTATTATAATATGACCAATTAAAATGAATACACACATCAAAAGATTCTTAAATCATATTATTCCAAGACCATTACTTTTTCTAACCCCTCTACTGTGGTGTGGTTCCTGTACAGTAAACCACACGTATTTCAGACGTACACTTTGATGAATTTTGATAGATGCAGACACCCATGCAACCACCAGCACCACCACAATCAAGACAGCTAACATTTCCATCACTCCCCAAGAGGTGCAATTTTCGATTTCCCAATTTATCCCTTCCCACCCTCTTTAACCATAAAGGACCATTATTTTTATACTAACGTGGAAAACATCTGTGACTTCAATGCTGAAATGTAACTAAAGCTGTGATAAAGCCATATAGTTGTCCCACCACTGCAGTGTTTTAAATAAGCCCAATATCCATCTTTTACATCTATTCTCTTATCCGAGGTGAAATTCAGATTCCCAACTGTCTCATCTGCAAGGACGTACCAACAAAGAGGGTGTATATAAAAACATGTAACTGCTCAAGAGTTATTCATACTTGTATCATCTCAGTATGTCTAAGTCAAAGTGTGCTGAACGAATAATTTTTCCAATTATACTAATGCATCTGAATACATACTAAAAAACCTAAGAAAAAAGTCATCTATATTCAAATTACTTTAAAATGTTGGCTTTTCATATAAAATTACACGAAAGGAATGTTTACCTGCTTTATGCTGAAACTGGACACAGTGTAAATCATGGTAGGATTATTGGTGAGGTCTTCTGGTCGCACCCACTTAGAAAATGTAGCTTTTTGTTTGGGTGATAACGGTAGCTTGCCCCATCTATCACTGAGGTGATAATTAATTAAATAATAATAATGATGATAAAATTAATCTCAAAAAATGATTCAAAAGCAAAATTAAATTTCCTAGAGAGTTTTTTCTTTTTTTGGGAAAGTGATCACAGCTACACTATGTAACCCTAAGAACTCTCTGGCCAAATCTGGGTCTTTACCCTTAGTCCTAAATCCAGTCAATCCGATCGTCCTTCTCAATCAGAAAAAAATGTACAAATAACTGAAAACAGCAGAGCAACCTAAACTCACCTGTATCTATTTTAAGAATATACCTCAAAAGGGGGAGGGTATAGCTCAGGGGTAGAGTGTGTGCTTAGCATGCATGAGGTCTTGGGTTCAGTCCCCAGTACCTCTGCTAAAATAAATAAATAAAAATAATAAATAATAAATTAAAAAACCTAATTACCCCCCATCCCCAAAGAACATACTTCAAAAGTTTGATTTAGAAAGGTCATATTCACGAAATTCAGTTTCAGTGAGATGGAGCCCTTAAAGACAACTCAGTGTGGCTCATCCCAAAGGACCAAGGAAGCCACAGGCCTTCGCGTGGGCTCTGCGCCAACTCCCCTGCAAGGCTAAGGACAGAGCACCTAACTGCTGAATGAGGACCGCGTGCCTGGCTTCCCGCAAAAGTATCTCATTGATATTATTCATTTCATCTTCAAAACAAGATAAGATAAGCAGCAGCAGACAGCATATTTGAATCTGGTCTCTGGGGCCATATCCACGATTCTTATCCATCATCCTCTACTCACAGTGTGCAGGGAATATACTGTGTAATATTTCTCTAAAGTTGATGTCCAGCACAAGTTTTTTTTTTTTTTTTTTTAAATCGGCCTTTTCTCAAAACTCTTCTAAAGCAAGGGCAAAAAATTTGGGGGTTTCAAAAGATTTCTAGGATAATGTAGGGCATATGATACGCAAACTGAAACAAATATAACATTTTTCTAAAGGAACGTTGATAGATACTAGAAGAAAGAGGGTTTTGAGGTCCGGTGTGACCTGAAAGTTCCTGGCTAGAGCACCACTGTTTTTCATTGGAGGACATCTCTAAACCGTGAAAAGACAGAATTTACTGTCAGTGTCTCAGGGATGGCAGCACACAGTGGGTGACACTTCTCAGACTCTTCTGATGACCACCTCACAGGTCTCACAGAACCACCAGTGTTCTGGGCCACATTTTGGTACCTGTGTAGTATCAGGTGCTGACTGCAGACAGTGAGCTGGTGAATTTACAAGGACAGCCATCACAATATTTTGAGGAGAAAAAATAAGGCTGATTCAAATCTACAATCAAATTATTTAGTATTATGAACCTGCCATGTGAACCATAATTGAGTAAATCCAAGACTCCTTAATATCTGTTCTCTCAAAAGTCATCATTAAATCACCAAACTCAATCTTTTTTCTTAGAACTTTAAAAATATTTAAAATATTTCACAGATATGTTTATTATTATACACGACCAGAAAAGAAAAGAATTTAATCACTCCATCTTTCTCACCATAAACTGTGAGCCTTTTGCCACCAGTCTGTTGCCTTTGAATTAAAAAATGCTTACTGTTACTTTTTCTTCTGATTATTCTTACTGTAAAATAATCCACAAAAGAAAACAAAAATCTTGGCAATCAGAGTAGTTAATTTTCTATTTATTCTAGATTTTTCTTCAGTTCAGAAAGCATCCACCAAGCACCCACCACCTGCAGACAGCGTGCTCGGCCCTGGGGGCAACGTAACGTGTGTCCTGCCTCAGGGCAGCTCACGGTCCAGGGTGGAGGACCCGCGCAGAGCAAGGATCACACACGTGTAGAATCCCAGCTGTGACAAGTGCTCTGCCTGAATTAAGGGAGCTGGTACAGTACTTCATTTTTCTGTCTCAATCAATATGCTGTAAGCATCTCCCCATTTACTTCATTTTGTGAAAACTTGATTGTTCATGGCTGTACAAAATTCTTCTGTGGACATTCTGTTATATGAGCACTACAAATATGATTTCTCTTACTCTGTTACACAAAGATTGGAACTACAGGTTTATCTCTCTGCTTAGATTTGTGAGGGGGAGGTAATTAGGTTTCTTCATTGATTTCCGCTTGGAGGAGGTACCGGGGATTGAACCTGGGACCTCCTGGGTGCTTACTGTTACTTTTTCTCTACCACTTGAGCTAGGCCCTTCCCCCATCTCTGCTTAGATTTAACCAGTAAGCACATCCTGGAATAACTGGTTCCACACATTCATAATTATAACAATACTGATGAGTATCTTTTATACAAACCTCTGACTACATCTGCAAATATTTTTAGAACTGGTTTCCTGAAGTGAAAAGTAATAGTCGAAGGAGTATAAACATTTTTAATTTGAAACATGCAGCCAAATTACGTAATATAATTCATTATTCAACAAAATAATTACTTTGTAAACAGTTGACCCTTATTACATGGCACTTGCAATGTAACAAGCACCATGAACAAGTGCTTTGTTTTATCAACTCATTTAATCATCACAGTAACACTATGAGGTGGGTTCTATTTGTATTTTAAAATCTGGGACAGATTAAAAAACGTGCACAGCGTCACAGAGGATGTGGCACCGGACAGCTTGGCTCGCGACTCTGGGCCCCCAACGTCAGTGCTGTAACTTCTCCCACGTAAACATGCCTAGATCCTCCTCCCCTGCCCCACCCCCACCGAAATAGCATCACATGGTTGTCTGAGGGGAAAACTTACGCTGACAACTTCTGTCTAACTTCTGCCCACCCACAACAGCAAACGCTACAAATGAAAAAGCAGCTCTTTGCTCTTAGTAGAGCCTTAATATATTCTGTATATAATAAGCATTCGACTCCCTGCTTTCTGATAAATATAACAAGACCATTGCAGAAATTCTGAAAACTGAAAATGCTTTAAAAAGTAAATCACCCAATTTCGCTACTCAGACATAACCACTTGAAACATTCTGATGTCTAACTTTACATCAGTTTTTCATATGTATCTATAAATACATGAAAAAAGTTTTTATCTTTTTAAATGTACTACACTGTAAGCGTTTCCCCTATATTTTTCAAAGAATTTTTTTATTTGTTTGTTTTATGAGGGGGAGGAAATTAGGTTTATTTATTTATTTCTATTTGGAGGAGGTACTGGGGATTGAACCCAGGACCTCGCACATGCTAAGCACACACTCTACCATTTGAGCTATACCCGCCCCATCAAAGACTTATTTTTTTATGGGTAGCATGATATTTAAATAATAATATGAACATGATATTATTTAATCACTCCTCTGTTGTTAGACACCAAGTCTGTTTAAATAACTGTTTGCTGTAATGGACATTTTGATAAATGCTCTTATTACATACATCTTTGATCGAATTTCAATTTCCTTAGGATGACTAGAAGCCAGGAGTCCTGAACCAAATGGTATTTTTAAGGTTTCTGACACAGCTGCACTGTCCCAGAAGGCTGTGCTAACACCTTCACAGTTAACTGTTTCTTGAATTGAATCTTCTCGGTAAACAACGATACTGTTATTCCACTCCACCTTCCCAGGAATTCCTCTCCTCTACTGATGTGAATTTCTGCTGTGATCAAAAGCCAATCTAACAAACGTTCACTGACCACTTACTCTGCGCCAGCCGCTGTGCTGGACGCCATGCGCACAATGTTAGGTCAAGGGAGACCACGTGTCCCACCACTAGGGAACGGTCCACAGGCACGCTCGCCACGTCTCCCCGCCTCCTGCCCACAGCCACACCCCTCTACCAATCAAATTTTTCACAGCAAATTTTAATTTCAAGGCTATGAATTTAACTGAACTCAGACTATGGAAAAAATGTTGCCAACTTAGAACAGTCTTGAAAGTAAAAATTGGAATATTGCTTACTTACCAGAAAGGCATTGGATACGCAAAACGTTCCCTCAGATCAATACTCATGAAAGGAACATATTCTATACCATTTATTTTTGATGTTGTCCTATAAAACACAAGGGAAAAACCTCAAGCAAATGTTCAGGTCTACTGTGATTACCAATCTTATTGAAACTCCTTCTAATTTAAATGACAAGATATGATACTATAATAAAATTAAAATGACAATCTCGTTAATAACTGAACAAAATTTTCACAAAATAGTTGAATACCAGAAAATAACTGATTCAATTCAATTCAATAAGAGTTACTCTTTTAGGACTAACATCCTTCACAGGAGAACAGTCTCAAGACAGGCGACACTCGAGGTACTGGAAGTGTCACCAGGACACAAGGCGAACTGTATCCTAAGCCCGAAGAGAGACAGCAATTGCTTAGTTAGCTGGGGGTTTAAAAAACATGAGGTTTATAATTCTGGGAAATGTGTTCTTTACATTTTCTGGCCATGAGAACAAGGAACAGGTAGGGCACAAAGGAAGGTCACGGTTACGGCCTCCTGACAGAGAAAGCGTGGTCTGCAGCTGCTCTGCACGCTCCTCGTTTTGTGGACGTTTGTCTGCATATGTTAGAAGGCTCTCTCCCTCTCTGCGTCCTTCCCTCTTTTTATTTAGAAGTAGCTGTAGGGTTACTTCACCATTTGGCCTCTAGGGAACACTGTCCAGTGGGGCTGTGACAGAATTCAAGGACAGCTGACGAGGGACGCAGGATCGGTGTGAACCTTCATCCTGTGATGATGAGGCCTTTCCCCGCATGCAGGACAACTGTGTTGTCAGCAGGGACACAGAGCTGCCCTGCCGCACGCACTGAGAAACTTCAAACGTGTGCAGAAGGGAGCAAATGGACACTGAGTAGCCAAAGTGCTGGCCTGGGACGCACTTGCCTCTCAGGTCCAAAACCACCGTTTCTGTCCTGCTTTGTGCTGTGTTGGTTCGTGCGTATTTCTCCTGGGCCAAGAGGGCCAGATTGGTAGGAGGAAAATTAAAATCTTCAGCAGGGAAGGAGAGAAAACTGCCTGCAGGTGGCTGCTTAGGAGGAAGAGCCCTTTCAGTGCAATTTTCGGAGCCTGAACAAGCAACTCTGTGACCCGCGCAGCTCTGAGCAGGTGGGCTCTCCCTTGGAGCCGGGGTGAGAAGCGGCCGCGCTGGCTCAGAGACCCATCCCACCCACAGCAGCCATGCCGGCCGGACGAGCAAGAATTTCCACATCCTTGCTCTGCATTTTGAATTATCCCCTGGGGCTGCTTCCAGACACTGAACTGGCTTCCCAGAGCAGGGGTTGACAAACTTTTTCCGTAAAGGGCCAGATATTATTATTATTAATTTTTTTTTTAATTAATAGACTTTATTTTTTAGAGCAGTTTCAGGTTCACAGCAGAATTGAGCAGAAACTACAGAGAGTTTACACACAGCCCTCCCCACCCACACGTATATACTCCCCTACCCTCAACATCCCTCACCAGTGTGGCATATTTGGTACAACTGATGAGCCAACACGGGCACATCATTACCAACCAAAGCCCACAGTTCACATGAGGGCTCACTCCTGACGTTGTGCATTCTGTGGGCTTTGACGAATGCGTAATGACACGCAGCCACCATGACAGCGTCACACAGAATCATTTCATTGAAAGGGCCGGATATTAGTTAATTTCTGCTTTGTAATGAGATCTGTGTCACATGTTCTGAGGTTTTCGGTCTTCTTTTTTATAACCCTTCAAAGCAGTGTGAAAAACCACTCAGCCCCTGCGGCTTCCCTTTGCTGACTCCGGCCCGGATGGCCACTTCAAGGTGACAGTTTCCCCACCAGGGCTCCGGTCACCGTGTGGCGGGGACGCTGAGCGGTCTGCCGCTGCTGCCCTGCTCTGCCCCGCAACCTGCATTGTTCAGTCCTGGAGAACACTAGGATGTTCAGAAAAACATACCTCTAGTGGAAATGTGAATACATGTGAATATATGTTAGGACAAATTTGAACTATTTCAAGCTGTGGCTATGTGACAATATAATTTATAATCACATAACGACAGCAAGACACACCATAACAAAGATGTGACTCCGACTCGGCACACCTAATGAGACTCACATCACCTGCACTGATTATGTTCCCGAAATTGTTGACGACAATGAATCATAAACTGAGTTACCTGAGAACTTCAATTTCTTCTGCCGTATACCTCTGTCCCTGGGCGTCACAGGACTGTGGGCTGATAAACGGCTGAGGTCGGTCAAGGAAGGGGTTAGTTCCTAGAGGGAAATGTGCTCTCGTTGGAGGCGGCTTTGGTTTATTATTCGTTGACTTGACTTTGCATAAAGGCTTTGTTAAAGGCTCACTCAGCGCTTCTGCTCTGGAACAGAGAGAGGTACAGGAAACTGTTTCAGTTTTTCTTCTCACATTTTCCAGAAAACAGAATTTACTTCAAGAACCAGTCAAACATCCCTAATGTAGAATTAGTACATAAAATTCTTACATACTAGTCGACAGTCCACGACTTAAGCTACTCCCAAAGGTAAGATGAGTATTTTCGCAAACAATATTCTACTGACAATGTTAACTAAGCACTCAGGGCATGTCAGTTCCTATGCAGGGCAAGGGGGCTACAGGAACGCACAAAACACAACCCCACTCTCAAGGTGCTCCAGTGTCGTGGGGAGAGGAAGGGAGTGCGTCAGAAGTCACAGAAGCTAGGCTGGAAGCACCACAGCGAGAGAAGGCAACGCAGATGACAGTAACTTAATGGTAGGAAGAGAGGGGGAGGTAGGGAACACTTTTCTGAACAGACGTTTGAACTGTGGAGATGTTCCCCCGGAGAGTGAGGAAGGGTTTTGAGCAGAGGGAACAGCATGTACAAGTATGCAAGTGTGACATGGCAGAGTGAGTTCAGGTAATGTCAAAAGAATGGGTGGAGCCCCTGTGAAGCGTGCAAATGAGAGGCAGCGGGCGATGGGGCCAGTGGCAGGACTGGAGCACGGAAGGCCACTCCGGATACTTGGGGAAATCTGACTTTGTTCTGTCAAAGAACTATCAGGCTAAAACACAGACGTTCTTAACCTGAGGTCCATGTATGAGATTTAGGAGTCTGGTGACCACTGAAATTATATGCAAAAAAAAAGTTATGTCCATTTTTCCTGGAGAGCACATCCATTCTTTTGAACAGATCCTCAGAGGAGCTGGTGATTGACCACAGACCTGTGCTCAGGATGCAGAGAGCGCAGGAGGGTTACCCACACAGGTAATGACAGCCATCTACGGTCTGACTGGTGAGAGAAGTCAAAACGGAGAAGCTAACTGTGTGTCAAGTGCCCAAATCTTCCCAAATTTGGAGAAACAAACTAGACATTAGACTATGGTGATGAGTGAAAAGGAGGGGTGATCATTATACCTCAATAAAAAAAGCAGGGCTGGGGAGGTACAGCCACCTAGTCTAGCGTCAGAACAGGACACTTTATTCAGCTGTGCCGTCCCCACCCTTGTCTGCTGTCTGTAACGCTCTGTCAACACGAGAGGTTATACTTCTCTTGTGCAAGGCCGTTCATTCCTCCAACAAATGCCTCGTGGACACAAGCTCTACGTCTGGCCCTCGGCTAGGTGCTTGGGCTAAACAAGGACAAATTTCTCTGCCCTCACAGCGCTTGTATCTGGGGGGTGGGGGGTTGGAAGGGACAGAGACGTTAAAGACAGGTATGACCGACTCCTAAATTTCATACACTTAGGAAGAGATATGGGAAAGAATATTAGAACAGAGGAAGCAGGATGGAAGCACTGGACGAGACTCCATTTTAAACAGAATGGTGCGGGCAGGCTCTCCTGAAAGGGTACCCTTGAGCAAAGGGCTGAGGGAGCCACACGCACGCAGTCTGGGGATGTCTGTGGCTGGCCAGTCTCCATTCCTCCACTTCCAGCAGTGGCTCTGGAAGGCTCTCAGGAAGTTCCCTCTCTGGAAGTCTGATGTGACCCAAGAGAAGTCTTCCATCTCAAATACCACAGTCATTTTTGTTTTACACGTAGCAAAAACTAAACAAAACATCTCTTGACTGATTTGTTGTTTTCGGAGTTTAAAGCAGGAACGAGGACGTGGAGATAAACAAGATGCTCTCTGTTCCCTTACAGAGTTTACTATCTAAGGAGCCAATATGACGTGTGAAAAGAGGCAGGAAAAAAGAGAGGGGCAAACTCTCTCGAAGAAGGCAGACCTGGTTTGGGTCTCAAGTTAACATGAAAATGGAGGTTTGTTACGACAAGGTATACACCACACATTCAGATCAATCTGTCACATTCAGTAACACAGGACACTGTCATCCACAGGTAAGGACCAGAGGGACCAAAACTCACCTATCTAGTGCCTGTCGGGCCAACTGTTTCAGTTTATTTTGCAGAGTTTTATCAGCAGTTTCATAAGACTTAAGAGAAAGAGAGACAGACATCCCACAACGTAATTATTAATTTGCTTGATCCATGATATTTCCGAGAAAAAAACATTTACAGCGCACATTACATTTCTTACACTTCTGAGAGGATGAGCCAAGGCATTTCATTTTCATCCTTGAAGGTCTCATTTAAAATTGTGCTGAAAACCTGTCACTGAGGTAAACTTTAAGACCCCTTAATGTGGACAGGTTGTACCTGGAACCACTGCTGGGCGGTGGAACCTCAGAAGCGAAGTAAGTGAGGAGGACAAGGACAAATGCCATGTGACTTCACTCGTATGTGGATTAAAACACAAAATAAACAAACAAAAGAAGACAAAGTCACAGATACAGAGAACAGATAAGTGGTTACCAGAGGGGAAGGGGTCAGCTGAACGGTGGTGGAAGGTGACTAGGCCCGTGGAGGCGATCACTTGGTGGTGCACACAGATGTCAAGCTAGAATGCTGTACACCAAAACTTACATAATTAAAAAAAAAGGCCTTCGGTCTCAGGTACCTATGGGAATGAGGCTAGGTGTCTCGTCTGGACAACAGGCCCTGGACAGGGAGCCAGCACTCCGGGAAAACCACCCTACCCACTTCCCCATGCCCTCCTGGCAAGCGCGCCGCTCTCACCATGAGATGCCCCTCGAAGCTAACAGACATGCCAGGGCTCCTCGCGAAGCGGTAAAGACCACGCAGCCCAGAGACCTTACACTGCACATCGATAAGGCTCTCCCAAATGCACTTATTTATTAAGTGCTTAAGATTGAAAAAAGACAGGGAAGTTTAGTTTAAATTCATAGCTTTGTGACGGCAAATTCTTCCTGTAATAATTTTAGTTACATGGGTATTAAAAGGTAAAAAATGGTACCCGTAATTTAAAAAACAATTGCCTAATGACTCAACCTCAATACTGTCAATTTTTTAATAAGAGTAAAATTCAGTATTAACTTTCTACTCTTTCTTATCTTTTAAAGAGGAGTAACTTAGTTACATTTATAATAATTCAATAATTTTTTTAAGGAACTGTTAGGTAAAACTCACTAGTAAGGGGAGAAATCTGTTAGCACAATTCCACCGAATTCAGCTCACAGCTGTCATACATACAGTTTTCAGACAGAGATCCACGGCCTCCGTATACAGCTCTATAGCATCTTCAACATTGCCTTTCTCGTCTTCGTCAAAAGCTTGTGTAACAAGGAAATGGGCACGCTCCAAGTCCAATTGATGCTTTGACTTCAAAGGGTCCGCACTCTTTGACTGAACTAGGACAGGGAGAAGAGCCATGGAGAAGGAACGGTTACCCACACACACGTCCAGGGAACAGCAAACCATTTTAATACATTCTTCACCAAAACTCTATAGTCCTTCATCGAAGAAGCTCAGCAAGGTCAAGAAAAACCTTATAAAAATTTTCCCTGAATTTCTCTGTCCTGACCAGCACTTTCTTCATTTAAAAAATAAAACACAGACGTCCTCCTCACATACCCTCCCCACAAAAAAACAAAACAAAAACTTGGAAAATACTAAAGAAACTCAATTATGTTTTAAAGTAATTAAACATTTCTTTCAATTTTTTTAAATTGAAGTATAGTCAGTATACAATGTTGTGTCACTTTTTGGTGTACAACATAATGTTTTGGTCATACATGTACATACAGATATTCCTTTTCATATTCTTTTTCATTATAGGTTACTACAAAATACTGAATATAGTTCCCTATGCTATACAGTATAAACTGGTTATTTATCTTATAGCACAGGGAGCTATATTCAACTTTTATAATAAGCTGTAATGGAAAAGAATCTTAAAAAAATGTATGTACATGTATAACTGAATCACTTTGCTGTACACCTGAAACTAACATTGCAAACTGACTACACTTCAATAAAAAATAAGAATTAAAAAATTTTTCTCAGTACACACAATAATTATATAACACACTAGGCCCTGATGATAAAATTCATACTGCTTCCTACTCACCTGAGTCCAGAATAAGCTATATTTTTACTGCTCTTTAAAAGTGTTTGTTTCTAAAGTGAAGACATGTATCCGTAAGGAACTTGTATCTAGAATATATAAAGATCTCTGATAATTCAACAATAAAAAGATAACCCCAATCAACAAAATGAGTGTGATGATTGATTCTGTGAACAACTTGTGTTGACCTGACCGGATCCCAGGTGACCCAGCTATTTGGCCAGACATGTTTGGGGTAGTTTGGGAGGACATTTCTGCATGAAATCAGCATTTGGACTGGTAGTAAATGCAGAGGGCCCTCCCCATGTGGGTGGGCACCATCTAGTCCTTTCGGGCCTGACAGAACAAAACGGGGGGAGAATGTGACCTCTCTGTCTGCTGAGCTGACACACTGGTCCTCACCAGAACTCACACCATCAGCCCCCTGGGTCTCAGGCCTGTGAGCTGAGACTGCACCACACCAATGGCTCTGCTGGGTCTCCAGCTTGCAGAGGGCAGACAGTGGGACCTCTGAGCCTCTGTCATTGCACAAGCCAGATCCTCACAACACATCTCTTTATACACATCCCACTGGCTCTGTTTCTCAGGAAACCCTGACTTATCCTGAGGGCTAAGCATCCGTAGAGCCATTTCTCCACAGCAGATACTCAAGTGGCTGACAGGCACATGGAAAGATGCTCAATGTCACAGCATCAGGGAGATGCGAATCACCACCTCCAGGAGACACCTTTCACACCCACTAGGATGGCTAAAAGTAAGAACAGAAAGTAACAAGTGTTGGTAAGAAGTATGTGAAGGAAATGGAACTCTCACGTGGCTTGTGGAACTGAAAAACGGTCCAGCCACTCTGGAAAACAGTTTAGCCAAAGTTTCTCAAAAAGTCAGATGTAAAGCTACCATATGACCTAGCAATTCTACTTCTGGGTATCTGTCCAAGAGAACCGAAAACATACGGCTACACAAAAACGCACACACAAGTGTTCATCACAGCCTTACTTGTAACAGCCAAAAGGTGGGGACGAGCCCATGTCCCAGCTGATGGGTGGACAGATACAACGTGGTGTATTAACACCACGGCATACTATCCAGCCTTAAAAAGAAACGAACCACCAGTACCTGCTACATGGATAAAACCTGGAAACATTACGCTAAATGAAAGAGGCTAGATGCAGAAGGCCATGTACTGGATGATTCTCTCTATACGTAATGTCCAGAACGGGCAAATCCATGGAGACAGAAAATAGATTAGTGGTCGCTAGGGCCTGGAGGTGGGAGGAATGGGGAGTGACTGCTAACTGCGAAGTTTCTTTCATGGTGTTCTAAAATTAGATAGTGGAGATGGTTGCACAACTCTGGGAATACAATAAAAACCACTGAATTTACACTATAAAAAGGTGAATTTGATGGTATGTGAATTATATCTCAATAAAACTGTTATTTTAAAAAAAAGTTTTAAGTTTTGTGTGTCTCAAAACTGGGTTTGATCTATTAAAAACTGTAACCCTCAGGAACACCTCTCTAAAGTAGGTACTGATCCCACTTACAAAATGAATGTTAAAATATCGAGCTCAAGGGTTCTCAGCCTTGGCAATACCGACATTTTCGGCTGGACAATTCTTTGCTGTGGACGATCCCTAAGCGTTGGGGGATTTTCAGCAATATCCCTGCCCCTCCCCAGCAAGATGCTAGTAGCATACTGCACCCCTACCCTGCACATAAAAACCAGGGATCTCTCCAGACACTGCCAAATATCTACTGAGGGAGAAAAAGTCGATTCTAGCTGAGAATGAGTACCGAGCCTAAGGTTTCGCAGCTGCCAAGTGGAAGGGTAAGGACTCAGCTCAGATCTCTAAATTCCAAGTCTTGAGTTCTTCACACTACACTGGTGAATTTCAAACCACGTTACCTTTCCCCAACCCAAAAGTCAACCCATCTCTCAAAAGCTTCCTGACTGTCAGCAGACTTTATCTGTTTTAAGTTGGGGTTCTGAACAAGATTTTTATTTGATAAGGGACTCTTCTGCTTGAAATAATAATTAAGTAAACCATTTAATTCTCTATAGATGGCATTCCACTTGTTGAACAAAATGGGTCAAAGAGCTGGCAAACAAGATATATTATGCTTCAGAGATCCTTTTTGAACTTTACCTTTGTTTCACTGGGCAGTTTTTATTCCTCAAGAGATTAGGGCTGTCTCATTCTGTGCCTGAGTACCACACAAACACCATATTTACGAATTTAAGAGCTTCCTTTACTTGACTGCAAAAATGGAGTTCCTCTGAATTTCACAGTACCGTGAGTGCACGCATCACTACAACTTTTATTAAATGAGGCCCCCATACAGGGGCAGTCCACTTTTCAAGATATTCTACACATGCAATACTTCCCGTACTATGAGGATAACTTTATTTGAAAACACTGTTTCTGAAACAAGGTTCCTGATTATTGGGCAATTAAGTTTAAGAACATCATTTACTTACCTAGGAAAATGAAGTTCCTCTGAATTTCATGGTGTTCTGAATACATGAAATCAGTACAACTTTGCACCAAATGAGGCCCTTTTCAATGCATGCAATTTCTGGGCACTGTCTTAATTGAAACTACAGTGTCTTTAAGGGGACTGTCATAACAAGAAACCCAATGATCAAATTTACTGTATCACAACTATGAGCTTATAAATGCTCAAGTCTATTTGGAACGAGTGGTGGGAAGTCTACAAGGGAATGCTGAATAAGTAAAGACTCCGTTAAGCCAGAGGCTTTATTACACAGCCACAGGGAAAAAGGGGATAAGAGAGTCCCCAGTGCTGTGAACACATTTCTACAACAAAACGTCAACAGGAGATCATTTTCTTTTCTCCCTGTGTGAACAGCAGACCCTGACAGGAACCACTGACCTCGTACACAACTGCCATCACTAAGCCTGGGTACAACCGCCACGCTGCTTACAAAAATAAACCCAGGTTGTTCCAGGACTCTGCTTACATGTCACTTTTCCAAGATGTGGCTAAAAGGAAGAGATGAGCCCAGGCCTTGAGGCTGAGGACACTGATGCAGTGAAGACTGAGAACCCACTGCCAAGTCTTCCAGCACTGAAGAGGAGGACTCATTCCACGTTAATAGCAGGACAGGGCATGTGACAGACGCTGAAAAGCAGACTTTAACAGGGTCCTAAACCTGACTCGCCAACGATGTGCTGATTTGAACATAGAGAACTCATCTCCACCCTCTGGGAGACTAGAAAATTGGGCCTTATTACCTCTATGGTTCCTGTTCAAACATCTATCACTTACCTCCATGTCACCATTTTTAAAGACATGATTACCAAAAGGGGAACGAACAGCAGGAGTGAGGATGAAGAATCAAAGATGAAAAGCAGGGGGAAGGTTTAGCTTAGCGGCAGTGTGTGCCTAGCATGCACGAGATCCTGGGTTCAATCCCTAGTACTTCCACTAAGAACAAATAAAAACCTAATCTCCTCCCCCCAAAAACAAACAAACAAAAAAGATGAGACCCACCGGGGAAGTGTGAGATGTGACAAGAAAGGAGGGGAGCACAGTGACACGGTGCACGGCCCTTTACCAACCTGCTGAGTGTAAAGCCTGCACTCTCTCCAGATACTCGTTTATTTTTTCTTGGATGTGTTCCAGGCCCGAGCCTGCCATCTCAGCATAGATCAAAGCTTGTGCAGCTTCCTAAAAATAAGAAAAGAATTCAAAGGAATCCAACAGATGAGTTACAATTTTGATTTTCTTTACCACTTTCTAACTCACTGTCAGTTTCTCTGCAGGACGAAACAAGAATGTCCTTAAGATGCTAGTAATTTTTTCATAAACTAAATGAGTTGTATAATCCTTTTGTATCTTCTCCGTTCTCAATGCTCCTGATTTTCTCATACTGTTGAAAATTTACAAAGTCAAATAGGAGGGACTGATTGCAAACATCTTCTTAGAGGAGCTAGGGTTTGTTTTCTGTGTTCCTTTTTCTTTAGGTCATAGGTCAGACTTGAAATTATATACCTTGAAAAGGTGAACTGAGCCTTGAAAGCATTACAAGTTATAACCAGTTAAGATTAAATTAATGTCAATACAATGAATTATAAAGGTTAAGTATCTCACAGTGGAAAGAAAATCTTTTTCTCCACTGAAAATACTGTCAAAGGGGGACACATTTTAAGGCAGACTTCAATTGTAGGAAATAAATGGATTTTAATTAAGGAAACCTGGATTCGTCTTCCGGTTCCTCTGTAACCTCCTCAGCCAGTTAGGCTGTGAGGAAGGAGCCTGCACTCTCTCTGTCATCATTCTAGGAGAGCAGCCAGAGGGAAGAACTGCCAGAGGCTTTCCCAAGTGCCACCACCTTCTCTGCAGCCATCTAAGTGTGTGCTTAGATTCATGGAACCTCACGCTTAATTATCTGAATCCACAGAAGCCATCTACTGAGCATCACTTTTTGAATCCAGTTATTAGAGGAGTTGCTTCACTGAACCTACAAAATCAGTAAGAAGAGAACATTTTTGAGCCAAGTGGTAACTGGGGGGTGGAAAAGATACAATTTCCTCAGATTTTGTAATTCAGATATTTTAGGGGAGGAAAATATAACTTTACAAGTAAACACTAAAGTGAATTTTAAAAGCTGTTGGTCTATAGAATGGGAGAAAATATTTGCAAATGAGA
Source organism: Camelus dromedarius (assembly GCF_036321535.1). Taxonomy (NCBI): domain Eukaryota; kingdom Metazoa; phylum Chordata; class Mammalia; order Artiodactyla; family Camelidae; genus Camelus; species Camelus dromedarius. The sequence continues at coordinate 4,494,008 of NC_087437.1, read as the reverse complement.
CTGACAAGTGATTCATTTCCAAAATATACAAACAGCTCATACAGCTTAATATCAAAAAACAAACAGCGCAATCAAAAAATGGGCAGAAAACCTAAATAGACATTTTTCCAAAGAAGACAGAGGGCCACCAGGCAAATGAAAAGATGCTCAACAGCACTATCTATCTGAGAAACGCAAATCAAAATTACAATGAGGTATTACATCAGTGAGAATAGCCATCGTTAAAAAGTCTACAAACAATAACTGCTGGAGAGGGTGTGGAGAAAGAGGAACCCTCCTACACTGGGGGGTGGGAATGTAAACTCGTGCAGCCATTATGAAGAATAGTATGGAGTTTCCTTAAAAAACTGAAAATAACGTTACCATATGATCTAGCAATCCCACTCCTGGGCATATTATCCTGAGAAAACTCTTAAATAAAAAAGATAGATGCACCCCAATGTTCAAAGCAGTACTGTTTACAATAGCCAAGACATGGAAGGAACCTAAGTGTCCATCAACAGATGACTGGATAAAGAACTTGTATATTTATACACAATGGAATATTACTCAGCCATAAAAAGGAATAAAATAATGCCATTGGTAGCAACATAGATGGACCTGGAGATCATCATACTAAGTGAAGTAAGTCAGACAGAGAAAGACAAATATCATATGATATCGCATATATGTGGAATCTAAAAAAAAGGACACAAACAAACTTACTTACAAACCAGAAATAGACTCACAGACATGGAAAACAAACTATGGTTACCAAAGGGGAAAAGGGCTGGGAGAGGGATAAATTAGGAGTCTGGGATTAGCAGATACACACTGCTATACATAAAATAGATAATCAACAAGGTCTTATATTCAATTTCCTGTAATAATATATAATGGGAAAATAATCTGAAAAAGAATATACATGTATATATAACTGAATCACTTTGCTGTATACCTGAAACTAATAACACTGTAAATCAAGTAAACTTCAGTTTTTAAAAAAACTTGCTGGTATCTACTTTATTTTCCTTATTTCACTTGTATTTGAAAATGACTAACAATTAAGGAATCCCAGATAGAACAGTGAGATGACAGAAAACACTAAATATCTAATACACTTTACATAAATAGTACCTATAAACAGACTTTTCTGACTCTCTCGAGTAAGACATTCTTCGTAACATGCATGTAATCCTACAGCAAAACAAGAGGCACTGAACAGTATTTTCTTTTGCTTTAGAAAAAAGCTATTTCATATGGCACGATTTTAACCTACGAATATTTGTTACCTATTTCACAAACCTAAGTCTTACTTTTAAGGAAATACCACTGTCATGAAATTGTCACCAAGAATAGGTCCAAAGGAAATGATTCTGAAACACACCCAAAGTTTCTAAACAGAGATTATAAAATGAACGCAATCAAACATTAACCTGAGACAGTAAATCACACGGTACTGATAGCACTATGTTCATGGGGAAAAAACGACTACTACTGTATTATCAAAGTCTGACGTTCTTTCTAAAAGCAAATGTGACAATATCCTGAGGATACAGCTACCTACCTCCACAGGGAGGCGGAGGGCTTGTCTAGAGCTGAAGGTGTGTCTGCAAATCCTGGGAGCAGAGGGTGGTCTGTGAAGCTCATACTCTTTGATTAAATAATTCTGGCCCCGGTAATTTATCCAAAGTAAGTATCAGAGTAATGTGAAAAGCTTTAGCTCTAAGGACATTATCATGAAAAACCAGAATGGCCATAAAACGGCCAGAAATGGTTACAAAGAAATTCTGGTACGTCCACAGGATGAAAATACTATGCATCTACTATTAACAAGATTATATCATAGGTGTAAGTTTAATGATTTTTCAAAAGTTTAAATGAAGAGGTTAAAACAAGCATCAACACTATGGTCTAAGTTTGTTTTTTAAAAAAGGTGTGGACACATACGTGAGTAGAAAAACATTCACAAAGATATGCATCCAATGCTGGGATACGTGATGTTTTCGTCTCTTTTGATTTACTTTTGTCTTCCGCAATGAACACGCACTGCGTGCACTGTCTGGGTGTCTACCGGAGACCAAGCCCCAGGGGCCAGCAATCAGAGCCCAGGGACGGTAAGGACCGCCAGCTCTGACTGCCGCCGTGAGGGGCGGCTTAGCGCTGCCCACCACAGGAGGGGTCGCTCCGCCGCCGCAAGCCCACCTTCCCACGGCCGCAGGCCCCGGGCGGGACTCGGGGGCGGGCCTGACCTCCGCAGCCCCGGTCGCCACCCCGAAAGGGCAGCAGGAAGACCAGACCGACTGCAAAGCCTCGGCCCCGGGACCCGGACCCCGCCCCCTGACGGAGCCGTGGCCCCGACCCACCTTGTAATAAAATACGGCCTCGGGGTAGCGGCCCTCGTGGTCGCGCTGCACCGCCAGCCGCGCGAACTGCACGGCGTCCCGCTCCAGCGCCGTCGCGTCCATGGTGGCCCGACACCGGGACACACCGCCGCGCGCCCGGGGACGGAGCCAAGCGAGGCCTGGGAGACTCTGAGAAAAACGGCGGCGACCACTTCCGGCTGCGCGCGCTTCCGGTGGCGCCCACTTCTGGCAGCAGAGGGAGGATCGCGGCCCGGACCTCTGAGCAGACGGACTCACAGCCCGCGGGCCGCCCCGCCCATCGGCTGTCCCGCGCAGGCGCACCCTGGCCCGCGGGACCGCGCGGGCGGGGCTCCTGGCTCGGCCTGCCCGTGACCGCCACGGTGCCCGGTATTGGACGGGCGACAGCGGTATCACGCCTCCTCTGTCTGCGCGAGGGTGGCAGTGCCGGTGGAGACCCGTGACTGGCGCTGCCGGGGAAGAGGAGCGCATGCGCCTTACGGAGCCCCCCCCCCAACACTGAGTGCAAAGGCGTGGCGTACAGACCCTCCGAGGAGCTCCACCTAACGCTGTCTGCACTGATTTTTTTATTTTTTAATTAGGGAAATAAACGCAGGATGAAGGACATCGCTTGGTAATCTGGTTTACTCATTTATTATTGCTATTAATTCAGTACTGGGGATTGAACCCAGGACCTCAAGCATGCTAAGCATTCGTTGTACCACTGAGCTATACAGTCTCCCACAGATACTATTCAATAAAGTTCGTGTCACAAGCTCAGCGTAACCCTGTATAGCTGCCCCAGGTGTAAGATATTGATTATCTGTGTTCAGGTTAAGCGAATGCTGCGGTAATTACTCAGGCGCCCCAAACCATTCTAATAGTAACATCAAAGATCACTGATCACAGATCACTGTAACAAATATAATAATGAAAAAGTTTGAGATATTGCAAGAATTAGCAAAACGTGACACAGAGACACCAAGTGAGTAAATGCTGTTGGAAAAATGATGCCGATAGACTTGCCCGATGCAGGAATGCCACAAACCCCAAATTTGTAAAAACCGAAACAACTCAGTGTCTGCGAAGCATAATACAATGCGGTCTGCCTATAATGGAAAAATGAAATAATTTCCTTACCCACAAACACCACCCTATGACTCCCACACGGGAAGAGCAAAACCATCGTTTGCTCTTGACTTTTGTTTCAGTTGCTCACTAGTATGATCAGAGACCAGTTTTTCAAATCACAGACTGCAGACACTGGTACTAGAAATAGAACAAAAGATTCTGGGGGGAAATTGTACAAAATGAGCTTTATTTTCCAACAGATATGATTATTTTGGCCCCTTTGCCATTTTTGTAGGTCAAAAACTGTTGACTTTCAGCTGCATTTCAATTTCCTATGGTTCAACCTGATTATACGTGTATATCCTAATTATTTTTATATCCTCCAATGTATATCCCAGTTATATCTACATATTCTAATTATATATGTCTTAAACATATATTCTAATTGCATCACATATGTTAATTTTATACATATCCTAACTATATATAAAAATTAATCATATATTACTAATTGAATATATATTTAATTATATGTATTGTATATATACATTATATTATATATAGATTAATTCTGTATCCTAATCAAATATATAACTTAAATTAGAATACATACACATATTTATAGACACACAGAACACACAATTAGGAGATATATAAAATTTATTTATTTTATATATATAGAATAGCTGTATATATTTTATTCTATATATAGATAATTCTATCCTAATTTTTAGATATATTCTAACTATATATACATATAGTTTTGTTAATTTCATTAATACATAATGTAAATGTATTTGTATGTGTTTAATATATGAATTTTATAATCCTAATTTTATATACCTCCTTATTTTATATAATCCTAATATGCGCATCGTGATAACATACATGCAGTCTCATATGATCCTGAATTTAAAGTCTAGCTGGTAATAAAAATTGAGGAAGGGCTTGTTTGGACACAGGACTGTTACCAACTCACCAAACAAACAAATACATCAAATACTGCAAACTAAACAAAAAAGGCTTGCAGGACAAATGCTGTTTACTACAAGACACAAAGGATTTGTGAACTTCTGTGAGCACACTGCCCCCTTGTGTTTCCATGTGGCACTGCGGCTGTATGGCTCAGCTGCCTGTGACCGCACAAACCTTTAAGGTCACTAATTTACTCTTTCAACATACATTTATTTAAAACACCTACCATGATGCCTGGAGAGCACAGTGATTCAGAATTTGGGAGCCACAGAAGAAAAACCCCTGAGAGGAGGACTGAGTCCTGATAAGGGGCTGGAAGCACAGGCACAACTGGATTTGAGAATTAGTGTGCTGTGTGCCTCCCTTCCCCCACCGGCTTTTGAATAGAATTATTTGTAGTGACCGCAGGATGTATTGTATTTTGGGGGAGGGGAAGGAAGCGGATTACTTGTCTCTGTAATCAACAGCTCTCCAATCAGCAGGACTCATTAAAGGAGCTGTACCCGATGAATCACACCCTCATCCACACCTGAAGGTGATGTAGATGGCCAGGTCAAGCTAGCGCCATGATGATTGGAGACAGGTTACTCATATGGACCAGTTTCTGCCAGGACCCTCCAGCAAGTTGCCCAGATAGGATACACATCCCTGGACAGCCACACCCTCTGCAAAGAGACTTGCTGCTCAGCCATCCCAGGAGTGTGGCCCTTGCCTGAATTTCTCAGCTCCTTCCTTGTTCACTGCCTCTCAGCTCTGGAAGGAATAGCTGCTTTCTGCAATTACTGCTTCTGTAGAACTGAGAATCCTTTTAAAAAAAAATCCCCTTTAGTCATTAATTACCTTTTAAGAGCTAGCATGTCCTCATGTTTAATTTTCTTATTCAAATCACTTACGTGGTTTCTATCTCCTCACAACTTCTATCTTAGAATTAAAATGTTTTTTCTTATACAATGTAGTTAAATATACTACTTATACTATGCCAACTGATTGTAGGATCCAGAACGAGGAAAGAACACATTGTTTCTATAAAGGAAGTGAAAGTTCTTGGGACTAGGTGTCAGGATTCTCATTGTTTCAGTAGTTACAGCATCCATCTAGCGGATGTCTAAATTCCTATCCACCATCCCCTTCTGGGTAGCAATTTAAAAGTGCTTGCATGCTACAAAGTCCCAGAGGTGAAATGTGTCACGATATCAAATTAAGAGAGTTTATACTTTTCTGATGATCTCAAACCGGCTTCTTAAGTAGAAACTGAAAATGTAATTGGTTCCCCAATTTTTCGAAAGAAAGTAGGTTTTGTGATAGCAGATATTTCCATTATCCAGTAGGTGGCAGTTGTGTTAGTTGATGCACAACTTTTCCTAAGCATGGCGAGCCCTGTTATATGAGCAGAATTAAAAACATTAGCAGGAAGTGAAAGGCAAATCTTCCAGGTGGCTACTGCCCCGGCGGGAGCCTTTCCAGCTCAATTTTAAGAAATTGACAAAAGAATGTTTGCGTTATGCTCGGCGGGTTGTACCTCTTTCAGTGCCAGTTCTAAATAAAAACAGGCACTAGCTCAGAGCCCCATCCCACCTGTGTTGTCTCGAAATGCCATTCAGGATGCCCATGTGGTGTCACGTGTATTTACAAATCTCCTCTGAGGCAGCCCATGGGCATCTGGGGAACCCCGCCAAGATGATCACTTCAAGGTAGCAATGATTCCTTTCACTAGGGCTTTGGTTACAAACTTGCTTAGATTATGATTGATCCACTCAGAGCCCTATTTTTGTCCCTAATTCTTCAGGGCTTAATTTTGCAGAATATCGAGTTTGTCAGAAACACTTACGTCTAGAAGGAATGCACCCTGAAGATAGCAGAACTAACAAATATTATGAGTTGGTTTCAAGTTTTGACTGTAGGGTAATATAATTTCTAATCACATAATAGCAACACTGTGCACTGTGACAAATGTCTAAGTAGTAGTAGGACAAACGTAATGAGGACAAAATTATCTGCCTTTCTTATGTTAATAGAATTCTTCATTTCCTTGAGTCATCAACTAGTTCCTGGTTTACCTGAGTATTTCCATTTCTTCTACTGTCTCTCTTTCTCCTCATGTGTCACTTGAATGGGGACCTGTAAGAGGCTTTTCAGGAAGTCAGAGAGTAGAGAGGAATGTGCTCTCATTGGAGGTGGCGTCCCTTTAATATTTGTTGACTTAAAAAAATTGAAGTAGAGTTGATTTACGATGTTGTGTTAGTTTCAGGTGTACAGCAAAGTGATTCAGTTATACATATTCTTTTTCAGATTCTTTTCCATTGTAGGTTATTACAAGATACTGAATAAAGCTCCTTGTGCTATACAGTAGGACTGTGTTATCTATTTTATATATATCAGTTTGTACCTTCAAATTCTAAGCTCCTACTTTATCCCTCTACCCTCTCCTTCCCGCTTGGTGACCATAGTTTGTTTCTATGTCTCTGAGTCTGTTTCTGGTTTGTTAGTAAGTTCCTTTGTATTTTTTTTGGTTCCACATATAAGTGATATCATATATTTTGTCTTACTTTATGTTGACTTGATTTTTTTTTAAAAGGGACTGTCCAGAATTCACTCTATGTTTCTTCTCTAAAATTAAGGGGAAAGAATAGGCAGGGAAGAATGTTTTTTTTTTTTTCTCACATCTAAGCTTTCCAAAAACACCAAAATTTACTTCAAGACCCGAACAAACATCCTTAGTATAAGAATTAGTGTGTAAAATTCTTATCTATCTGCCAGGATCTCACTGTTCAAGCTGTTTCTAAAGGTAAGATAACCATTTTTGTAAACAATATTTTATCAACATCAATTGAGCACCAGTTCTATTCTGGATTCTACACAAGATGATAGGGAAACAGTATGTAAAACGCAATCTCTACCCTTCAGGAGCTCACAGTTTTATGGAGGAAGACAGATATTTAAACAATTAATTGTATCAAAAAGTACCGAACGCTAGCATGGAAGTATCACATGCGAGTGGATGGACAACAGGAGGTATTAACTCAATGGTGGGACGAGGGGGAGGCAGGGAACGTTTTTCTGAATTGACGTTTGAGCTGCAGAGAACTCCCCCCAGGGAGCAGAAAGCAAGGACGGGTTTTGAGCGGAGGGAACAGCATGTAACAAGTGTGCAGAAGTGTGTGACATGGCAGAGGGAGTTCGGGTCATTTCAAAAGAGTGGGTGGAGCCCCTGTGAACAGTGCAAATGAGAGGCGGGGGAGATGAGGCCAGAGGCAGGGCTGGAGCACGGAAGGCCACCCCTGGGACTTAAGGGACCTTTACCTTTGTTCTCTGGAAGAAATAACTAAAGAATAGACACTCTTAACCTAGTCCATATATCACTTCAGGAGTATCGTGAACTCCTGAAATTAGATGCAAAATTTGCTTATGGACACTTTCCCTGAAAAATGGCCCATAATTTTTGAGATGCCCAGAGGTTTGTGACAGCCCTCTCTCATCAGGCAAAATTAGGGTTCACTCCGAGAACACTGGCTGGGCTATGCACGTAGGTAATAGTGCCATCTGTGCCTTGGCCTGCTGACAACAGCAGAGTGGGAGGGGGCAGTGATGTGACAGCCTATATCTTCCTGAGTTTGAGGAGAAAAACTGGATCATATACAGTTTGGTACATAGTAATGATGAAAAGAGGAGGGTGTCCTACCTCAGAAAAGCAAGCAACAGAAGGGCGGGTGATGTCACCTGGTCCGAATCTCAGAAGGAAAGAGTTGTCTTAATTCATGCTAGAAATACAGATGCAACTTCCACTCTTTTGTCACCAGTCCTCCTCAGTTTGTCTGTTTTTGGCCGACGGCTCCTCTTTCTGGAAGCACATGAAATGTGCCTAGCCCAAACTGATGTGCTGAAGCAGAAGATTTAGACTTACTACAAAGAAGCATGTAAAACATCTCATTAATTATTTTTAATATTGATTGCATATTGAAATCATATTTTAAATATTGGATTAAATACAATATATGTAAAAATCAGTTTTGCCTGTTTCGTTTCCTTTTTTAATATTTGGCTACTAGAAAATTTAAAATTACACATGTGGCTGATGAAAGAAAGTTTTTTCACACGTTGAGGTCTGGAAAAGTCACTCTGGCTTTTACGTGAGTTAACTTGGATTTGATGCTAGCAAAGCCTGTTTGTGGCCTATCAAACATGCCGTGTACATCTGCTTTAATTATTAAAGAAAAGGGCACATTGACAAAAATAAAGAATGTCCATCTTGAAAATAAAGATTAAGTGCCTCCCTTTCCGGGTGCCAATGCCGGTCCTCCTTTGATGCTAAGACCCCCCTCCCAGGTGCCAAGGCTGTGCTGACTCACTGTGTACACAGAGATCTGTTTTTGTTTTTGCTCTTTTAAAACTTGAAGGAATGTGTCTCTGACTTGTTGGATGTTCTTTGCTCTGACAAGATGTAAAACTGTGCTGATATAGCACAGGGAACTATATTCAATATCTTGTAGTAACTTATGGTGAAAAAGAATGCGAAAATGAATATATGTATGTCTATGTATGACTGAAGCATTGTGCTGTACACCAGAAATTGATACAACATTGGAAACTGACTATACTTTGATAAAAAAAATACAAAAATCAAAACAAACAAATAAAACAAAAACAAAAACAAAACTGTGCTGAAAACCCTGCTTCTCTGGAGCAGTTCCTCAGAGTCATCTGAGAGCCTGTCTTCCGGGCTATAGTTCTTAGTTTGGCTCAAATAAAACTCTTTTTCTATTCCTAGTATAAATTGTTTATTGATTATTTCCATCAACATGGGTAACATTCCATTTCTGTTAGCAGCGTTATCCCAAGACGTTCCATCAGTGCGTTTCAGACCATGACATTTGCTTTTCAAGCAGCATCTTGGTGGTACTCTAATCATATGTCACGGGTTGGGTTTTCAGGGAATCAGAGGTTGAAATGGACCAAGAGAAGTCTTGCTTGGAACATTTGTGCAGGATATTGGGAGGAAGAAAGGTCGGGAAGGGGAACCACAAACTTTGACAGTCTCTTCCAGTTTAATGGGGGAACTCCAGAGCAAATATTATTCTGTAGAGGGTCTCATTTGGGGCACAAATGGTCCGGCCCTTATATTGCTGCCTTGCTTGGTTATTGTTTGGGGGCTGTTCCAAGAATTGCATGTTTTCCTTTGAGAGCTGGAGCAGACATGAAGGGGTTAACATCCGGAGGCTCTGGGCTGTTCTCAGGTGGGCAGTGAAGGGAGTTCTGAGCAGAACGTCCCTGTGTCTGCCAGATTAGGTTTTTCCAAAAAATACGAAGCACACACACACATCCTGGAAAGTGATGTACTATAGACATACTATATATAAATATAAATAAATTTTTATAGTATATCTCTTTCCAAGGTCTCCTCCCTAGATTCCAGGAATGGCTGTAAGGATCAAGAGTCTGAACAAGTTTACATAAAACTTAATAAGAGCCAGTATTTTGCTAGTATACCCAGCTGCAAACGACATAGGCCCTAAGATTCTAATTTGTTTAATCTTTAAAAAAATTTAGTTATAACAATCATTGAGAAAAGTGCACCTGTCTTAATGGGCATGCCTCAGCACATTTTTACATTTGTGTGCACCCATATTAAAATAAAAATCATTTCCAAGATCCTAGAAGACTCTGCTATGTCACCTCTTAGGTGGTATCTCCTTCCACCCAGAAATGGCAACTATTCAAACTTCTTTCATTGTAGGTTGAGCTCACCTCTTCTTTAATTTCATGCAGTTGGAGTCATGGAGTTACACACTCTTTCAGCCTGGTTTCTTTAACTTACCATTATATCTTTGAGACTTATACATATTTTTGACAGTGGTTTATCTCTTTTAAAATACCGTATGATATTCACTTGTATAAGTATGAAATAATTTATGCATCTGTTCCATTCTTCATGAACATTAGATTATTTCCAGTTTTGTGCTTACATGCAGAAAGTCAGTAAGAACATTTTTCTACCTGGCTTTTAGTGGACATAGGCACTCATTTCTCCTGGGTATATACCTGGGAGAGGAATTGCTGAGTTAAAAGGTATGCATACGTTTAGTTTTAAATCCAGTTTTCCCAGCTGGTTGTAGTGGTTCACACACCCACCAGCATGTGTGAGTGTTTCAGTGTCTCCAGTCTCACCAACACCTCACATCGTCAGCCTCCTGAATTTCAGTCATTCATTCCAGTGGATTCTAATTTAGATGTTTTAGTTCCAAATTCTCCTGATCGAGTCTCAGCCAGTGGGTAGGAAGCCACTAACACTGTGGGGCAGGGTTGGTCTCTAGTTCTGCGTGCTTTTCCTCTATCAGCTTGACACCCTCTCCTCCGCCGGGATGATGAAGGGTGATGAAGGAGCTGCTTAACTCTTTGGTGAGAATGCTTAGCCGCTCTTTTTCACTGAAGTCTCTGTTCTGTGGCTTTGCAAGGATTCAGGACTGGCAGGTTGTCACATTGTTCCAGAGCAGAGTCAACTGGGTATGCTTTTTCCAAGTCTAGAAAATTCTCCCATTGTCAGGATGTCAGGGAATCGCCATTTTTGTAGCCTCAGGATAGGGGCTGTGTCTGTTTCTGTTCACTGCACCCCGAGGATCAGCATTTACTTCCTCTCATTGTGAGACCCCCTAGGATGATGGGAAGGGATAGAGAAAGTACATGCCAGGGGTTCAGACCTGGCAGGGTGTGAGCTGAAGGTAGCCCGCAGGTGCCTGATGACTCACGGTACTGAGAAATAAATAGAATTAGTTGTTATTTAAAATCAGGCATTTTCACCAACATGTGAATCTCTGGCTTCCCTTGGGAAAAGTAATACGCCCGTATGCTCTCCTTGCAGCCCGTCTAGGGCTGAGCGGTGCTGCCCCAGCTCTCTGGGACACGCACCCTCCAACCCCCATCTTCCACCCAGTCTGCCCCACACTGACCTTCTCCGCCTGGGGGTGGAGTTCATGTGCCCTGAGAGCCCCACAGAGGCTTCAGACTGGAAATCGCTGTGCTCTGAATCTAGCCCAGGTTAGCAGCAGGTGCTCAATAAATATATATTAAGTGAATGAAGAGGGACCAGCGCGCTGGGATACACACACGTAGTTCCGCGAGCAGACACACGGGGGTGCTGTGCTCTCGGAAATCCACAGAGAACAGTCCTGATTTTCCTTACCTGCCAGGCTCTGAATTCCCCGTGCTGTGGCTGTGTGCACGTGATTGCAATCACATAAATATATCGTAATTTTACATGTAGCCTAACATGTATATCTTTGTCTATCTACACCTACACACACATACATATATAATAAAGAAGTTTAAAATTAGAAGAGACACAATTAGAATATATATAATTAACATACGTAATTAGGATATATATGGTTTGGTATATATATAATCATATATATGGTATATGTATGATTACGTATACGATTAGGATATACAGAAATTATGTAGCTCAAATACACTTAGATGTATAATTAACATTTATATCTATTAAAACATATAATTAGGATATACATGAAATTAGGGTATACAATTTAATATATTGAATATTTATTTAAAAATTAAGACGTAGATAAAATTTTATATATTTAATGTAATTAGAATACATAATAATGTGAATCATATGGAATTGCATATAATGGACTGTTTTGAACTTCTAACGTGGCAGTTTTACGTAGTTGGAACTAACATTTCAAATGGACCACAGTTATTAAATCTGTTAGAAGACAAAGCCTGTGTTCTCTTTTAGTGGAACCTTCTCTCTCAGTTTCTGATTCTAATGTTCCAACATGAAAATTGGTCTCTGATCGGAGTAAGGGGGCCAATATAACCAAAATGCCAAGGGCCAGCAGTTACTTTTGCTTCTCACAAGCGGGACCTGGCCGGGTGGTGTTTGTGGGCGGGGAAGTTAGTTCGTTTCCCCTTACATGGGAAGGGAAGCAGGTCACCGGAGTTGGCAGTTTCCATGAGATGTCAGGGCCTGAGGCATCAATGGGTACAGTCTGGAGGGGGTGTGGGAGCACTCGGGGTTCTCCCCTGCACCCAGATGACTCCTCAAAGCTGTGTCTCCTTAGAAGTTGTACAAAATGGTGGAAGCTGGAGAAGCAGTGCTCAGGCATCACAGGTTGGAAAGTAATAGGGAGGAAGGAAGGACACTTCAAGGACATGGACCCATACAGCGGAGGCGGGACGGAAGGGAAGGAATTCAGCCCCCTTCCCCCTTGACACCTTGATCATGATGTGCTGACCCCAAGGGCTGGAATTTCAAGGGCATGGGCCATGGGCGGGGTCTTGGCTGGGGACAGACCCTGGGTTTCCTGTACCGACTTTTAAATCTGGAACAGTGGTTCTCTAAAGGTGGTCCCTGTACCTGCAACATTGGCATCACTGAGAATCCGTCAGAAACACACACTCTGGGGCCCCAGCCAGACCTGCGGGATCAGAGACTCTGGGGGTGGGGCCCAGCAATCTGGGTACAGCAGCTCCCTTCCCCAGGTGACTCTGATTCAGCCGAAGTGTGAGAAGCACTGCTATCAATCTCAGGGCCACCACCTCCCCGCAGCCAGACCCAGCGAGTCACAGTCCTCCCCAGACCCTGAGCACGATGCTTCCGCCGCTCGTGGAGCCTGAAACGCCCTCTCTTCTCCCCCTGTTTTGCTTTTGTTCTGCCTTTGGGACTCAACTCAAGCATCGCTTCTACCAGGACACAGTGTGAGACTCCCCAGGGCAGGCTTCGATGCTGCTTCCTCAGGCCTCCCAGTTCCTGACAGACGTCTTTCTTAGCAATTATCAAGTGATGCTCAAACTGAAGATGTGAGTCTTTCTCTTTCCACCAAGTGAACTGTTTTGTCTATTTCCTTTTAACCCTCAGTGCCTGGCCTGTGGAATTTAAAAAAGGTGTTGAATGAAATAATACTGGCTATTGGGGTGTTAATTCTTCTGGCCTTTCTAGGTTGCATGAGTGATGGTGCCAAGTCGGTTTCTGCCGTGAAGTCAGTGGAAAGCCAGGGCAGAGGGTAAGGGGCAGAGGCTTGAGGGGAGGGAGGCCCTGTGGATTACACGGGTGGGATGGGGATCCCAAACCACAAAGCACTGGTGGCAGCAGCAGCAATTGTGAGAGAACAGGACTCTGAAAAGGTGCCTAGCATTTGTCTGATGATCTGTACAGTGAGAGTGTATTTGTGAATTGCACATATACACAAAAATACTAAAAAGTGTTAACTTTCCAAAGGGGTGAAATGTTGAAATGAGGTCTGTAGGTGATATTTCAATGTCTGAGAAACCCACAAATTTGCTGTTTGCTTCTGCTCTGCATCCCCTCGGTCACACAGTACCTGACAGAACGTCTGCATCGTAAATGGAGGTAATAATGGTCCTACCTCGTAAGATTATTGTGGAGTGTAGGTGAATATATACATAAAGCACACGGCGGAGTGCTAGCCCAGAGCAAACTTTGTGTGTGTTTGCTGTAATTTTCTTTTTTAAATTTTTATTTTCTTTTTTATTGAAGTGTAGTTGATTGACAATGTGCAATAAAGTGATTCAGTTATACATATACATACATATATACATATATTTTCAGATTCTTTTCCATTATAGCTTATTACAAGATATTGAATACAGTTCCCTGTGCTGTACAGTAGGTCCTTGTTGTTTATCTGTTTTATATACAGTAGTGTGTTAGTTCCAAACTCCTAATTTATGGCAGTTTATCACGTGGCAGCTGGGGGCCGGGCTGATCTGAAGCTTGTGTTTTCTCACAGGCGTGGTGCCAGGGCTGGAAGGACTCAGAGACTGAGGCCACTGACCAGGGTGCCTGCACGCGGTCTCTCCACCTGACTTGGCTTCCTCACAGCTCGGCAGTGGGACGGGAGGGGAGGGGAGGGGAGCCGGTGGGGCACAGCCAGTCAAAGAATGGCACAGTAACGAGCACCAAGACGGCAGAAGATTCACTCTGGACTTGGAGCTTCATTGTACACTCATTGTAACACAGTAGCTGCTAAAGGGCGCTCCCGCAGGTGCCAGGACAGCTCCCACACTGACCATAAAAGGCCAAAAAGTGGGCGGTGGCCCAACTCCTGGGAATCCCACCCCTTCCCCAAAGTAGTTGGAATAACCGTCCCACTTGTTAGCATATGAAGTTACCCAGCCCGGAAAACTAACCACCCCCATGCCGCGTGGTGTCTCTCTTGTCTTTTGAGAAGGCTCCCGCTCTGTCTGTAGACAGCGCATCTACTTTTATTTTAAACTAAACACCCACCTCCATGCCCTGTGGCCCCTCTGGCTTCCTGAGACGGTCTGCACGCTGTCTATGGGGTATGTATGTCTCTGAATAAATCCACTTTTACTCACCTGTAGCTTGCCCTTGAATGATTTCCTTCGCGAAGCCAAGGCGGAGTGCCCTTGGTGGAGTGCGCCCCAGGGACTCTACTGAGACATGACCACCTTCTCGCGCCCCATTTTTCCTGCATCAGTAGCCCGGGGTGGACTTGTTACATGCTGGTGTGGGGCTCTGGTGCCCAGAGAACAAGGCAGAAGCCGCATGGCCTCTTACGACCCAGACTTGGAGATCACCCATGTTCTACTGGTTCTCAGTGGGTAGAAAGGGGCGGGACATTGCCACCACCTCTTGATCAGGGAGGGCAATGAACAAGAGCACGTGGGCTGGAGTGATGGCCACACCAACTTCGGAAAACACAATTGACTGGAGTTCTCGTGTTGTCAATTACTCGGGGGGAGCAAAGCTCATAACTTTCAAGGAGACCAACTTGTTTAGTTTTCTTCTTTTTTTCTTGATGACTAAAATCTGCCAGTAAACTCACGTCTAATAAAACATTTCAGAGCTCCCATTCCAGGAAAGATGACAAACTTCACCTTGTACGGGGATTTTGTATTAGTTTTGTACTAAAGAGTCACTTTATGAAAAAAAAAAAGTATATGTACTGGCATCAGGGGACCCCAGGAATGCCCCATTCCACCCAGTCCTTTGAATTTTCCACTTTCTCCTTTCCTGTTCACTGAGAGGAACTTTTTCACTTTCTCTTCATCTTGGCCTGTTTGTCTAAAGAAGAAAAAGGTAAAGGGGTAGATTTAGGAGGATATTTAAAAATTTTTTTCTTTCAAGAAAATAATTCCTGAGTGGGTGCAAAAGGTTAAAAATGAAGAAATTTTCTTTTAGCCTATAAATCTCAAAACATTTAATTATTAAATATCTGCAGGCTGACTTTTCCATTAATCAATGTGTTAAATTCGGTCTCTTGAACACTTATGTTTATCAAGCGTTTACCTCCAGCCACAGCCTGGTGGATTCAAAGAGGAGACAATACTCTTGCATGAAGTGAGCCTTCACCTTGGTGGCCAGAGGCACACAGAGTCGCCTTAGAGATTATCCCTGGTGGTTCATTCTGAGAAACGATGGTTGGATTTAGTGTTAGCAGCACTGCTTTCCATATAATATGGCCCCAAGGTCAGAGCCTGTGAACTATTTGTCTAGAAGGCAGCAACGACCACGGGTCTGTCTGTCTTTGGTTGGGGGGCGTGGCCAGGAAGGTTGTTAAGAAGCACTAGACACAGAGGTCAGACAGACGGGAACTCACACACACACCTGCCCACGTGGGAGGGTGACCTCGATGAGTGTCACCACAAGAGGAGTGGGAAGTAGCTATGAGGTCCATATCAATAACCCCCGCCATGCTCTCTCCAAGTTCTTAGTGGATAGAATCTTCCAGAAAACTAGATGCTAATAAAACTTTCCTCCCTTTGTAAAGTGCTGACCTGGTTTGGGCTAGCTTTGTTCCATGACCGTCTCTTGGGTAGTTTTCTGGCTTTCTTATTTCTCGAGGAAAAAATGTTCTTAGGGACCCTATTTATGTAAAAAACCGAGTCCCAACTCCTTAGTGTGACATATACTCTGGGTGATGTGACCTCAGGCTGTTTGTCTTATTTCCTACTCCCACTGCCCTGCACACCAGATCAAGCTGTGAAGCCACGGACATTCTGTCACCTCTGGGACTTTACTCATCCTGTCCCTGCTGCTGACGTCTTGTTACCACCTCTTCCCAATTACACCTGGCTAGCTTCTCCTCCCTTAGGTCACCTCCTCCAGGAAGCCTTCCCTGAATCCTCCCAATCTCCAACTGGATCAGGCTCTCCTTGCCTTCCCCAGTTATGGGACTGGTCACACTGCATCGTGATTCTCTCTTTGCCTGTCAGTCTCCCCACCTCCTCAGAAAGTTCCCTGAAAGAAAGGCCCAGAATCTTCTTTGTCAGTGCCTAGTGGATGCTTGACACGTAGTAGTTCTAAAGTATGTATTGGGTGAAAGAAGATACTTAACTGTAAGATTTTTAGAGTTTATAGTTTTCATGATTTATTACTAACATAATCAGGGTTAAAAGCCAGTTCAACTCAAGGGAATGAGAAGACAAGCCACAGACTGGGATAAAATATTTGCAGAAGACATATTTGATAAACGACTATTATCCAAAATACACAAAAAAAACCTCTTAAATCTCAACAATAAGAAAATAACCCGATTGAAAAGTGGATGAAATATCTGAACAGACACCACGTGAAAGAAGACATACAGATGGCAAATAAGCACTTGAAAAGATGCTCAATATGTCATCACGGAAGTGCAAATTAAATGACAATATGATTCCACTACACCTTTTGGGGTGGTGAACATCCAAGATACTGACACCACCCAATGCTGGTGAGGATGTGTAGCAACGGGAACTCACATTCATTGCCGGTGGGGACTCCAAAACGGTACAGCCACTTTGGAAGAGAGTTTGGCAGTTTCTTGCAAAACCAAGTGTATTCTAATCGTACGATCCAGCAATCATGCTCCTTGGGATTCACCCAAATGAACTGAAAACTTATGTCCACACAAAAAACCTGCACACGGAAGTTTATAGCAGCTTTATTCATAATTGTCAAAACTTGGAAGCAACCAAGAGTCCTTCAGAAGATGAGTGGATAAACTGTGGTACATCCAGACAATGGAATCTTATTCAACACTCGAAGGGAGTGAGCTAGTAGGCTATGAAAAGACATGAAGTGATTGCATATTACTCGGTGAAAGAATCCGGTCTGAAGAGGCTGCATCTTCAGGTACGACCCAAGTGTACAGCATTCTGGAAAAGGCAACATGGAGTCTGTAAAAAGATCAGTGGTTGCCAGGGATTAGAGGGGAGTGGGGGAGAATGGGTGGAGTACAGAGGATTTCTAGGGCAGTGAGACTACTTGTGTGAGACAACAGCGGTGGGTACTGTCATTTTATATTTTTCCAGACCCACTGAATGTACAACACCAAGAGTGAACCCTAACGGAAGTATGGACTTTAGGTGGTAAGGAAAGGTCAGTGTGGGTTCATCAGTTGTAACGAACATATCATAACATAACATAACATAACATAACATAAAATAACATGTATAACATAACAAAAATGTAGGGTGTTGTCAGTGGGGAAGGCTGTGTATGTGGGAGCAGGAGACATATGGAAACTCTCTGTACCTTCTGCTCAGTTTTGCAGTGAACTTAAAACTGCTCTAAAAATTGTTCATTAAAAAATCTGGTCCATCTGACATCAGTGATTTTACCGTGAGACTTCTGTCTTTCTCTCCCTGTACCCTGACTCCTAGAAGGTATACAAATATATATATATATATAAAATATTATATATAATAATATGTAATTTATAATAATAAACAAATATATATATATATATATATATATATATATATAGCCAAAATGATAACCCTATTGCAAGATTTTAATTAGCCAAAAATTCCAGTTAAGAATGGCTGGAATAAAAAAGAACAAAAAAATGCCATTTGCAGCAACATGGATGGACCTGGAGATTGTCATATTAAGTGATGTCAGACAAAAGACAAATAACATATGATGTTGCTTATATGCAGAATCTAAAAAAAAGATACAAATTTTATTTATAAACCAGAAATAGACTCAGGGACATAGAAAACAAACTGCATTTACCAGGAGGGAAAGGGTGGGGGAGGGATAGATTAGGAGTCTGGGATTAACAGATATACATAACTATATGTATATGTTATTTATATATAAAACAGATAAACAACAAGGACCTACTATATAGCACAGGGAACTATATTCAATTTCTTGTAATGAGCCATAATGGACAGGAAATTGAAAAAATACATATGTATGTAGGTATACGTATAACTGAATCTCTTTGCTGTACACCTGAAACTAACATCATATATCCATAACACATCAATAAAACATAAGGAAAAAAAGTAGAAAAGAAAAGAATGTAGAAAAAAAAAGAATGGCTGGAAATGTTGACACTGGCTGGTGTTTAGACTTGGCTGAGGCGGGGGTATTATAACAGAGACATGTGGGGTATTTTCTCTGGCTGAAAAGAATTGACTGGACCTTTACTAGATCACCTGCCCATTGAGCTTCAGGGGCATGGTAATGGTGGTGGCGGTGATGGAGGTGGTGGTGGTGATGGTGGTGAGAGTAACGACGATGATGTGGGGATCGTAGTGATGGTGGGAGAGGTGGTGACAATAGTGGTCTTGGTGGTGGTGGTGGTGTAGGGGTGGAGGTGGTGGAGGTGATGGAGGTGGTGTTGAGAGTAATGACAATGACGTGGGGGTCGTAGTGATGGTGGGGAAGGAGGTGATGATAGTGCTTTCGGTGGTGGTGGTGGTGATTTTGTGGTGGTGGTGATTTTGTAGTGGTGGGGGTGGAGGTGGTGAAGGTGATGAATGCAATACTGGTGGTGACAGCCCAGCTTTCAGAGGAAATTGCCCCCACCAAGAAGTTACCAAGTAGCAGAAACCTCCCTCCCCTGAAAAGAGGGTTCTGTTATGAACCCTTCTCAGGCACCGTGGAAGTGATTTTCCTACAATGTCCTTGTGGGGAGGTTGTCTGTGGCAATAATCTCACACTGTAGCTGGGAACACTAGGGCCCCTAGAGGATAATGAATTGCCTAAGGGTACTCTTGGCCTCAGCCTGAAATCCCTGAGAACGGAGAACGTGAGACAGGGGCTTGCACAGTTCATTTTGGCAAGCCATCTCAGGGGACATGAATAAGGGGAGGAAAAATACACAAGGGTGGATTTAGTTGGATTTCTTATCACTATAGGCAACTGCTTTGTTCTGGAATCTTCTGAGGGGCTGGTAGAATGTTCCCACAGGCATCTCAAGCATCCGCTGCCTTAGAGAATCCTTGGAAGCAGACACGGAGAGACAATCAGTGCAGCTGAGACAGGCTGCTGTCACCTGCCCGCCCAGGTAGCTGGTGATCCCAGAAGACAGATTTTTGGTGATGGTGCAGGAGTTTCAACCCAAATCTTTCCAAGTCTAAAGTCCGTGTTCTTTCTTGGCTCTTAAGCAGCCACGGAAGGACTCACAGGAAATTCTTAAGGTTATTTACGACTGAAATATCCAATTCAAACCATCGGCGGTTCCCAAAGTTCGTAACAATCACATTCTGACACCTACAAGCGCTACTGAGGTCCGGCTTTGCACTTAGCAGTGCCCACGGCGGCCTCCAGGTGGCGCCAGCGCACGCGCGGCGGCTGGAGGTGGCACAGGTGTGCGGGCTGCCCGTCTAGTCCTGGTGCTGGACGCAGCCTGGGCGCCATCAAGTTCATTATGAATAGAGCAAGGAGCATTTATGAACCCGTAATAAAGAGAATTCTAAAATAACTCTGAGAACATCATGCTGAAACAAAGAGTGATTTTTATTCCCCACGTCCCCCTTTCTAGAAAGACGTTCCCTTGGTTAACACATCCTCGGGTCACCAGCTTTTGCAGACAAGAAAGATTGGGGAGTTTGCAAGCTGACTTGCAGGCCTCTAGGGAAGTGTTTCTGGAAGTGTGGACCTGCCTGAGAATCTCTGGATGGTAGTTAAATACAGACACCTGGGATTCACCCTGGACTCACGGGGCTGCACAGCAGTAGACGTCCCCACAGTCCAGTCTAACTCGGGACTAGTCCCATTCTCCACCTCTCTCTGCAGGGCTAGCTCCCCAGGAGGCTCTCCTTGGCTGTCTCACATGTCTGACTGGTACCAGGCCTTCTGAATGGAAATATATGTTGACGGGAAAAAGATGCCCAACCTAAAAGCGGAGAATGGTTTTACTTGGTGGACTCTCTGAGGACTTCAAGCTCAGGATGACAGCCTCTCAGATCGCTCTAAGACACTGCTCCCAAGAGGTGAGGGAAAAGCCAGGATTTACAGGATTTTTTAAAACAAAGACCAGGTAGTCGGAACATTAAAAGATTACTGTTAAGTAAATAAAACCAGACATCTCCAGTTAAAGAGTTTAGTGCTCTTTTCTATGTATAGGAGGGACCAAACAGCTGGGCTCATTGAGATCATTCCTTTGGCAAGCACCTGGCTACCTAGGGCCAATATCCTGTCCTTTGGAGTTCTGAGTCCCCTCAGGCTGCCAGGCCAAGCTGCCTGCCTGTCTTCACTGTGGGGGAGGGGGGTGGCAGCAGTGGCTGACGGCTTGATGGCTTCAGCAGCATTCTTTGTCTACTGCTATGGCTTGCAGTGTTTTTTGTTCACATCTGCGTAGTTCCCGTCCCGCATGGGCCCCATGAGACACTTGGATGAAACGCGGAGAACAGAAGAAAGTCAGCAGCTGTGCTGTGTGTCTTTCACATGCGGAAGGTGGGTGCTGGGTGCCCGTCGAGGGGGCAGCTCACGCTGCTTGTCACCCATCTGCTGGCCCACCTGGTCGGTCCAAAGCCACCGCGCCCCCACTTCTGCCCAGTCTCCTCCATGGCTTCTCCAACTTCTGGGCCAGGTGTGTGTTGACCTCCATGAGCAAGGGAACTTCGCCTGCAGGTCACTTACGTCACTGTAGATGGACGTGGTTCCCTCCGTCCTGAGCTCCAGCTGGATCTGCTCTCCCCTGCATCACAGCCATCCTTCCTTCTGCTGACTGGCCCTGCTGCCTCAGCCCCCCGTGTCTGATGTGGCAATGACAGACCTACGTGAACTGTCTCACCAGCTCTCATGATTGTGTAACTTCAAATCCCTTTAATATAACTTCTATTATTTTTATTTCTCCTGGTGTTTCTGCTTCTGCAATCAAACCCTGACTGACACAGGTGTGGAAAAAAGAACAGAATCAGGAAAATTTGGTGCTTATAGATACATAGATTTCTTGGGACTAACACCGGTTCCTGAAATTACTGTGGACATTGTATACCTACGTAGCACCAGGGTCATATCAAATACAAGACCTTTGGACAATTCCCTTGTTTAATGGCTTGACTGACTGCATCAGCATTTCTCGTGCCCCAGCTGCTGTGAATGAGAGGCTAATTTTAAAGAAGTGTGAGCTCTCGGTCTGCAGCTGGCAGTGGCGGGAGGCGGGGGCGCAGGGCTTTTGGAGGACTTAGTCAACATCTTGATTTTGCTCTGTCAGCTTCCTTCTTTGATTCTTGGTTCCCAGGAGGCCTCAGGAAAAGTCCAGGCCTCAGACTGCAGCTGCTAAAGCCAGGATGTTGGCCCAGCACCAGTTCTGCAGAACCAGAGGGTGTTTTTCTACACAGTGGAGGTGAGTGGGCAGGGTCTGACAGGCCGGATGCTCTGGCCCCCACACCAGCCCTTTCCCCTGGTTGGAATAGGCTGCGCAGAAGCTAGGAGGCTGTTCCCACCCATCTGCCCCATCCCTTGTGGTCCAGGATTCACAAACTTTGGCATTCTTTTCAGATATTATTGCCAACAAAAGTAGTCAGAACTGGTTTTGAAATTATAAATGATTTCCTGAGGTCTTCTTATGAGTCCACATTATTTTTTTCCCTTTTCAGTTTGTTTTTCCTAATGAAGAGCTAACAAAAGACAGTTTGAGAAAACCACAGACTATTTTGCTTTTTGTAGAATTTAAAGTAAAAATAATATTTCTATAATGCTGGGCTGCACCTCTCAAGCTTCAAAACCAAAGAAAGAGCCCGGTGTCAGCCACAGAGACATCGATGGGTTAGTGGAAGCAGGGAGCGTCCATGTCTGAACCAGGTCCTGGAGTGAATCCTCGCTGTGTGCAGGGGAGGTGAGCCAGACAGGGCAGCAGTCTTAGCTCCTGGGGGCAAGGGGAGGTTCTGAGTTATAAGGGAACTGATGCCAGGTTGGCTCATCCGTTACCAAGGAGACCAGCAGAGGGCCCCACTCCTCACCCCTCACCGCCCCTTTGATAAAACAGCCACTAGCCGCGCTTAGGGCAAGTACCACAAAGGTCAGTCCCGTGAGCTGGTTTAAGTGAAACAGACACTGGTCCGGCAGGGGATGTACCGAGATCAAGAGAACAGTCATCTTATGGGGCGGGCTTCTGAACATATGTACAGAATAACCAGTCAGAAAACTTAGCTGCTCTGAATGGAAAGGCGAATCAATTGCAGGTGTGTAGCTTTGAGAGGCGTTTTATAAACATGGGAAATGTTATCCTCAACTGCCCCTCCCAGATGAAGACTTTAATCAGTGGATAAATAAAGATTCTTGTAGCTTCCTTTCAAACCCTGACACGGGGTCCAGCAGCCCCGCGAATCAGCCTACAGCCCAGAGCTTTGTTAAGCCACAGCCTGGGAGTTAGCTGGTTACATAGGGCATCCCCGAGGAGCGGTACTTTTCTTTCTCTGCTCCGAATAATAACTATCATGATAGAGCTCTTATTGTTGCCAGCAATTAAGTTCTATGTCACAGAAAGAATTCAGAGTCGATACACAGAGATTAAGAAAGTAAAGTGAGGACTTACTAAGGGATGGATAGCACACTCCCAAGGGGAGAGCGGGCAGGCTCAGGTGAGCGGTTGCCTTGAGTTTCTTTGACAAGCTGATTACACAGGGTGTAAAAATGAATGGGCAAAATATTCATTGGGGAGGGAAGGGTTTGGGGTCGTATTCCCTGATTTCCATCCCAGCTCCACCTTCCCGAGGGGAAGAGAGATTTTTGTCCTTATTTAGCCTGGATCAGAAGTGTCTTGGCACTAGTGCATGATGGGCGCTTCTCATCTGCAAGGCTAATTTTATTGAAATGAGGGCATACTGAGCAAAGGGTTACATTTGGACACTGGAGATTCCTGTCTTTTCCCCATCTTTCTTTGTTGGCCTCCAGGACACTTGTCAACCCTAAATGTGATTTCTTATGAGTTTGGAGGTTCCTGCTTTTCTCTGTCTGCCCAGGGACCCTGGTTGTTCACAAGGTGTGAGGTTTCCTGCCATCTGGCCTGAGCCCCACTGTCTCTGTTCACGTCTAGCTCTCTGCCTGCTCTAACATTACTATGCATCAGGAACTGTACTAAACCTTTAAAATACGTTACTTCAGTTCTTTACAACAATCCTTTGATGTAGTATTATTGCAGACAAAGAGGCTGAGGCTCAGAGCAGTCCCCAGCCTGGGTTCACGTAGCTGGCCAGCTCCTTGCTCTGCACCAGCCAAGCTCACACAGACCCAGACCAGCTGCGTAGCGTCAGCATCACCATGGAACGTGTTAGAAATGCAAATTCCTGGGCCCCAGGCCAGATCTGCTGAATCAGAAACCCTGGGTGGAGCCCAGCAGTCTGTACAAACCTTCCAGGTGGCTCTCACACACACCGGCGTTTGTGAAGAGTTGCATTAGAGAGGTCACAGGACCGTAGACCGCCAGCTTTTAAGTCAGATCCCAAAGATCTTAAATACTATAGGCCACTGGGATGGGCAGGTGCCACAAGAAGGTTCTTGGAGGAGCTGGATCTCGACGCAGGCTCAGAGGGTGGGAGACTCAGGTGAAGGAGAGAAGAGGATGCAAATGGAGAGGAAGGGCACTCAGAAAGCCTGGGGAGGGGAGTGGATGTGATTTTTGCAGAAGTGTCAGGGACTTGAGTGGGTGAAGCAGAAAGAAAGCTGGAAAAGAGTGATGCTTCACAATATTTCTTTACAAGTACTTTTTAAAAATAGAAGTATAATCAGTTTACAACGTTGCATCAATTTCTGGTGTACAGCATCATCTTTCAGTCAGTCATACATACACATACATATATTCATTTTCATATTCTTTTTCATTGTAGGTTACTACAAGATATTGAATATAGTTCCCTGTGCTGTACAGTAAGACCTTGTTGTTTATCTATTTTATGTATACTGGTTAGTATCTGCTAATCTCAAACTCCCAGTTTATCCCTTCCCACCCCTTTCCCTCTCTGGTAACCATAAGTTTATTCTTTATTTTTGTGAATCTGTTTCTTTAAAGTACTTTTAAATTTATTCATGGAAGGAGTATGGAGCGATTATCAATGTCTGAGCATGGTTGTGATCCGTTTAGCCTAAGAAACTAAAAAAGAGTCTGGGAAGATGGAAACTTGTCAGTGCATTTGTGTTTCAGTGAAATGAGCAGGGTTCAGTTTTAGGTGCACAGAGTGTGGCTGTGTACACACGCATGCGTGTGTGTGTACGTGTGTGTGGCGTGCTGGGATGGGGCGGCTCCTCCGTGAACAGCTCCCTGCAGTGACACTAGTGAGGAATCAGGGAGAGGAGAGGATGTTGGCTCATTGTGAAGGCAAAACATTTTTGCTAATTATCTTTGTCTCCTCTTTAATTTAGACAATAAAGGGCCATTACTGACATATATAGATATAGTTATAGATACAGATATATATTTTTTTGGTTATAGAGAGGCTTTATTGTCAAATTTTTAGGTGTCATAGTAGTTGTGTGGTTATGTTTAAAAAACAAAAATTTTTTGAAGGTTTTTTGAAACTTTTTTTTATTCATTTACAATCATTTTACAATGTTGTGTCAAATTCCAGTGTACAACACAATTTTTCAGTTATACATGAACATACATATATTCATTGTCACATTTTGTTCTCCGTGGGCTGCCATAAGATCCTGTGTATATTTCCCTGTGCTATACAGTATAATCTTGTTTATCTATTCTACAATTTTGAAATCCCAGTCTATCCCTTCCCACCTATTGCCACCTTGGCAACCACAAGTTTGTATTCTACGTCTATGAGTCTATTTCTGTTTTGTATTTATGCTTTGTGGGTGTGTGTGTGTTTTTTTTTTAGATTCCATATATGAGCGAGCTCATATGGTATTTTACTTTCTCTTTCTGGCTTACTTCACTTAGAATGACATTCTCCAGGAGCATCCATGTTGCTGCAAATGGCGTATGTTGTCGGTTTTTATGGCTAAGTAGTATTCCATTGTATAAATATATCAGATCTTTATCCAGTCATCCATTGATGGACATTTAGGCTGCTTCCATGTCTTGGCTATTGTAAATAGTGCTGCTATGAACATTGGGGTGCAGGTGTCATCCTGAAGTAGGGTCCCTTCTGGATATATGCCCAGGAGCGGGATTCCTGGGTCATACGGTAAGTCTATTCCTAGTCTTTGGAGGAAACTCCATACTGTTTTCCACAGTGGCTGCACCAATTGCATTCCCATCAGCAGTGTAGGGGGGTTCCCCTTCCTCCACAGCCTCTCCAGCATTTGTCATTTGTGGATATTTGAATGATGGCCATTCTGACTGGTGTGAGGTGATACCTCATTGTAGTTTTGATTTGCATTTCTCTCATAATTAGTGATATTGAGCATTTTTTCATGTGCCTTTTGATCATTTGTATGTCTTCCTTGGAGAATTGCTTGTTTAGGTCTTCTGCCCATTTTTGGATTGGGTTGTTTGGTTGTTTCTTATTAACTCGTATGAGCTGCTCATATATTCTGGAGATCTACCCTTTGTCGGTTTCATTTGCAAGCATTTTCTCCCATTCCCTAGGTTGTCTTTTTGTTTTGCTTATGGTTTCCTTTGCTGTGCATAAGCTTGTAAGTTTCATTAGGTCCCATTTGTTTATTCTTGCTTTTATTTCTTCTAGGAGAAAATTTTTGAGATGTATGTCAGATAATGTTTTGCCTATATTTTCCTCTAGGAGATTTATTGTTTCTTTTCTTATGTTTAAGTCTTTGATCCACTTTGAGTTGATTTTTGTGTATGGTGTGAGGGAGTGTTCTAGCTTCACTGCTCTACATGCTGCTGTCCAGTTTTCCCAGCTCCATTTGCTGAAGAGACTGTCTTTATTCCATTGTATATTCTTGCCTCCTTTGTTGAAGATTAGTTGACCAAAAGTTTGTGGGTTCATTTCTGGGCTTTCTATTCTATTCCATTGGTCTAGATATCTGTTTTTGTACCAATACCATGCTGTCTTGATGACTATAGCTCTCTAGTATTGTCTGAACTCTGGGAGAGTTATTCCTCCAGCCTCTTTCTTTCTCTTCAGTAATGCTTTGGCAATTCTAGGTCTTTGATGGTTCCATATAAATTTTATTATGATTTGTCCTAGTTCTGTGAAATATGTCCTGGGTAATTTGATAGGGGTTGCATTAAATCTGTAGATTTCCTTGGGCAGTGTGACCATTTTAACAATATTGATTCTTCCAATCCAAGAGCATGGGATATCTTTCCATTTTTTAAAGACTTCTTTAATTTCTTTCATCAATGGTTTATAGTTTTCTGTGTATAATTCTTTCACCTCCTTGGTTAGATTTATTCCTAGGTATTTTATTACTTTGGGTGCTATTTTAAAGTGGATTGTTTCTTTATTTTCCTTTTCTGCTGATTCATTGTTAGTGTAAAGAAATGCAACTGATTTTTGAACGTTAATCTTGTAACCTACTACCTTGCTGAATTCTTCTATCAGCTCTAGTAGTTTTTGTGTGGACCTTTTAGGGTTTTCTATATATAGTAACATGTCATCGGCATATAGTGACACTTTTACCTCTCCTTTTCCAATTTGGATCCCTTTTAGTTCTCTCTCTTGCCTGATTGCTGTGGCTAGGACTTTCAGGACTATGTTGAATAGGAGTGGTGATAGTGGGCATCCTTGTCTTGTCCAAGATTTTGGTGGGAAGCTTTTGAGTCTTTCAACATTGAGTACTATGCTGGCTGTAGGTTTGTCATATATAGCTTATATGATGTTGAGATATGTTCCCTCTATACCCACTTTGGTGAGAGTTTTTATCATAAATGGGTGCTGAATTTTATCAAATGCTTTTTCTGCATCTATTGAGATGATCATGTGGTTTTTGTCCTTTCTCTTGTTGATGTGATGTATTACATTCATTGATTTGCATATGCTGAACCACCCTTGTGTCCCTGGGATGAACCCCACTTGGTCATGATGTATAATCTTTTTTATGAGTTGCTGGATTCTATTTGCTAATATTTTGGTGAGGATTTTGGCGTCTAAGTTCATCAGTGATATTGGCCTGTAATTCTCTTTTTTGGTAGTGTCTTTGCCTGGTTTTGGTATCAGGGTGATGGTGGCCTCATAGAATGAGTTTGGGAGTATTCCCTCCTTTTCAATCATCTGGGAGAGTTTAAGAAGGACTGGTATGAGTTCTTCTTTGTATGTTTGGTAGAATTCCCTGGTGAAGCCGTCCGGTCCTGGACTTTTATTTGTAGGGAGGTTTTTAATTGCTATTTTGATTTCATTTCTAGTGATCGGTTTGTTCAAGTGGTCAGTTTCTTCTTGATTCAGTCTTGGTGGACAGTATGTTTCCAGAAACTTGTCCATCTCCTCTAGGTTATCCAGTTTGGTTCCGTATAGTTTTTCATAGTAATCTCATATGATATTCTGTATTTCTATTTTTTGTTGTAATTTCTCCATTTTCCTTTCTTATTTTGGTTATTTGTGCTCTATCTTTTTTGTTCTTTGTGAGTTTTGCCAGAGGTTTGTCGATTTTATTTACTTTTTCAAAAAAACTAGCTTTTGGTTTGATTGATTTTTCTACGGTTTTTTTAAATCTCTATTTTATTTATTTCCTCCCTAATCTTTATAATTTCCTGCCTTCTGCTGCCTTTTGGGGCTTTTTGTTCTTCTTTTTCTAGTTCTCTCAGCTGGTGGGTTAGATTGTTTATTTGAGATTGTTCTTCTTTTTTGAGGAAGGCCTGTATCGCTATAAACTTCCCTCTTAGCACTGCCTTTGCTGTGTCCCATAGGTTTTGTGTGGTTGTGCTTTCATTTTCATTTGTCTCAAGGTACTTTTTAATTTCAGCTTTGATTTCCTCATTGACCCATTGGTTTTTTTAATAGCATATTGTTTAATCTCCATGCTTTCCTTTTTTGTCTCCTTTGTTTCTCTGTTGTTGATTTATAGTTTCATGGCATTGTGGTCAGTAAAGATGCTTGAGATAATTTCTATCTTCTTAAAATTGTTGAGGTTTCTTTTGTGCCCAAGGACATGATCAATCCTAGAAAATGTTCCTTGTGCATTTGAAAAGAATGTATATCCTATTTTGGGGGGTGTAATGCTCTGAAGATATCCACCAAATCTAATTTTTCTATTGTATTATTTAATTTCTCTGTTGCCTGATTTATTTTCTGTGTGGAAGATCTGTCTAGTGATGTTAATGCGGTGTTAAAATCTCCAGCTATGTTGTATTCCCATCAATATCCCCCTTTATCTCTGTTAGTAATTGTTTCATGTACTTAGGTGCTCCTATATTGGGTGCATATATATTAACGAGTGTAATATCCTCATCTTGTATCACTCCTTTAATCATTATAAAATGTCCTTCTTTATCTTTCTTTATGGCCTTTGTTTTAAAGTCTGTTTTGTCTGAAATCAGTACTGCTACACCTGCTGTTTTGGCTTTTCCATTTGCTTGGAATATCCTTTTCCATCCTTTCACTCTCAATCTGTATGTGTCCTTCTCCCTAAAGTGGGTCTCTTGTATGCAGCATACTGAAGGTTCTTGCTTTATTATCCAGTCTGCCACTCTGTGTCTTTTGACTGGAGCATTTAGTCCATTAACATTTACAGTAATTAATGATAGATGTGTGTTTATTGCCATTTTGAACTTATCTTTGCAGTTGATTTGGTATTTCCTCTTTGTCCCTTTCTTCTTCCTTTTGTGGTTTGGTAATTTTCCTTTGTGTTATCATGGATTTTATTTAATTTTTGTGACTCCCTTGTGAGTTTTCGGCTTGTGGTTACCCTTTTTCGTAAATCTAGTAGACCATTACTATAACTGTTTTTATTAAACTGATAGTAACATGATCTCAAACCCATCCTACTGAGAACAAAAAAATTTAAAAAGAAAGAAAAAAATTATATATTTCCCTGCCTCCCTCTCCCACTCTCAATGATTTGTATGTCTTCTTTTATAATTTCATGTTTATTTTATTTGTAATTCATGAGTTATCACCTTTCCAGTTGTGAGTTTATTTCTGTAGCATCCTGCTGCTTTTCTAATTAGAGTAAATGTTTCAGTATTTCTTTTAGCATGGGTTTAGTGTTGCTAAATTCTTGTAGTTTTTTCTTGTCTGTGAAATTCTTTATGTCTCCTTCTATCCTAAAGGATAGCCTTGCTGGATAGAGTATCCTAGGCTGCATCTTTTTTTCATTCAGGACTTTGAATATATCTTGCCACTCCCTTCTGACCTGTAGTATTTGTGTAGAGAAATCAGCTGAGAGCCTTATGGGGGTTCCCTTGTAACTTATTCTTTGCTTTTATCTTTGCTATTTTCATTTGTTTTTAATTTGTTTATCTTGTAGCTCTTCTGATTGGGTGCTTTCTATTGTCCTGTCTTCTAGGTCACTAATTCGTTCCTCTGCATTATCTAGTCTGCTTTACACAGCCTTTAGATCAGTTCTCATCTCAGCCAATGAGTTTACCAATTCTACTTGGTTCTTCTTTATAGCTTCCATTTCATGTTTGACATATTTTATATCTCTAAACACTATCTCTTTTTGTTCCTTCAGCACTTTGATCACTTCTTTTTTGAAATCTTGATCTAGTAGGCTATCAATGTCTATTTCTTTGATCGTTCTTTCAAGGGATTTCTCTTTTGTTTTAATTGGGGATGGTTTCTCTGCTTCTTCATCTTGCTCATACCTCTCTGGCACTGTGGTTTATGGAGTGTCAGTTATCTATTGTCGTCTGGTTTTCTTAAATTGAGGAAAATGCCCCATTTTTTTTTTTAGTGGAAATGATCTGTTTTTAACACTCCTGAAATATTAAAGATGACTTGTGATTTGAGTTGACAACACCGTAAGGTAAATTCTCAGAAGTGCGAGTGCTCTAAGAGTGCATGCATTTATAATTTTGATAAATATTTCCAAACAGGTTTCTATGAGGCTGATGCCAACTTACCTTCCCACCAGCAGAGTATAGGGATCAGGTTGACCATTTTTGAACACTGCCAGATAGACACCTTCTTCGTGGAAGTTTTACAATACATCTGCATATTCTTTGACACATCTCTGCTTGAGAGGTGGGGGAGATGTCCCCTCCCTCTGAATCTGGATGGACTGTGACTGTTTTGACAAATAATCACAGCAGGAGAGATACTGGCTGGTGCAGGAATTAATATTTTTGAGTCAGCCTTGATCAAAATTAAGTTCAATAGTAAGTTGTCCATACACGTGCTTCTTGAGACGACAAAGCACTGCTTTACATGGATTAGGAAGATTAGAAAATACTTACACAGCAGTTGCAAAGAAACTGGGGTTAAAGTAATTTTTAAACTGTATCCTGTCTGCAGAAAGTTGATTTTCTGGCTAAGTCAGGTTTCTCCAAAGGCAGAGTTTCCTGTAATAGTCAAAAGTTTACTTAATATAAATAAACCTTGGAAGGACCACTGACTGGTAACTTAGAGACCATTAGTCTGTGTTACAAGGGACTTCATTTGTTAGACTATTTATTACAGAGTACAGTGTCTATCACTTTAAACTGTAAACTGTGTTTGTCTCTGGAGGTTGAATTTGTGGCCAGCCTTGGGATCACTGATTCCTTGACTATGACCTCTTGATCTTGTTGTAATTAACTAGTCACTATATGAAAATTGAGCAATTTTTTTGGAGGCCAGGAGTGTTATTTTCCCTGGCACAAGTTCTAGCCAAGCAGACATTAAACATGTGACTTTGGCAGGTAAAGACACAAAGGAAATCCTCTTTCTCCCATGGTGGATTTGGACCTGTTTCTCTGAAACTGAATGAGGTTGTGTGACAGAATTAGTGAGCATTCTGGGTACAGGTTTGAAAATGATGATATCCTAGGAATGACCAAAAAGCCCCAGGTTTGACTGTACAAAGGCTAGGTATTTTTTTGTTTATGTTTGGTTTCTTAATCCCTTCTTGTCTCCTCTTTGTCATGGGAGCAGAAATCTCATCTCTCTAAGGAGTACAGCTTTTGGGATTAGTCTTGGATTCCAAGAGGCCAGTGGAGTACCCCTCTCACATGGATGCTTAGCTAGCATCTGGTGGTGATGATGGGGTTCTTTGTCTCTGCAGGGATCCAGTTTGTGGAGGGGAGCTAATGGAGGGGATAGTTTTAAAATCCTTGGTGCCATCCTCTCTGGCCCCAAATGAGGAAGGCCTTTATGTCAGTGTACAGGGGATGGGGGTGGAGAGCAACACTGTGGTCCTAAGCATCGCTTCCAGCTTGCCGATCAAGAGGAGATTGAGAGGAAGTCGAGGCTGATGTTACCAATGGAAGCCAGTCTGTCCATTAATAAGCATATGTTCTTTTGATGGAGTCTCATTGCCTCATGGAGTTAACAGTGATCCATCTTCACTGCTTCTAGCATCTTACCTTCCAAAGACCCCACAAGGATACTCTGAATCACAGATTACATTTATTGCATCATTTCCCTCCTCACTATTTCTCATCCATGAAAGGTGTGTGAGGGGTTCTTTACGTCTGAGGTTCTGCAGCCACCTGCTTTTTACACAGTTCTGATTCAATACACTAAGTTACAAATTTGTGACTAGCATTGCTGAATTCATTCTGTTAAGCATGAGTAAATGTCTTTAAGTTTTTAGAGCACCATATTGTTTTAGGAATTCCTGAACATAGCATCAAGTCTAAAAATACTTTTGCCAACTTGAAACTCCCTCTTCCTGGTTCCTTGATAATCCCTTCCCTTCCTGAAATCACTGTAAAACTCATCTTTTATGTAAACTTCCAGGTTTTTGTAGGATCTGAATAGTGTTAATTCCTTGGTTAAATTCCATTATCTCTGGAATGAACTCTTTCCCTGTCTGCTTTCCTGGGATCATCCCTTATCTTCTGCCATCTGCCCTCCCATCAGTGAAAGTGAAAATGGAGATACTCTTATTTGGGGCGATTTTCAACTAAAAGATCAGAGAGTATAATCAAAGTAGAGTGAGTAGATGTAATCTGTTACCCAAGAAAATGTCTATTAATTGCTTATGTGTCCCTTGGGCAAATCATATCAGCTTTTTGGATCTCAGGTTTTCTCTGCAAAATAAGGAGGTTTGACTAGATGACCTAGTAAGATCCTTTCCAGGCCTAAATTCTGTGAATGTAGAAACATTTGCTGCAGATGGTTGTTGTATCTGGCTCTGGATTCCTGGAAACTAATAGACTAGGAAAAAATGTGGAATTATATGGTGTTCATTGTCTGACAAAAAGAAGTGCAGGCTTGCTTCTGCAGAGATGGAATAAAGCTCAGGTAAGAAAGAATAACATAGGACCCTGGAAAAAGTTTTAAGTGGGGGTGTGGTCTATGTGAAAGTCATAGTGATGATTCTGAGTTACAAATGACCAAATTCAAAATTGAGCTAGCATGAGCAAATAAAGTAATGCACTGACTTTCACAAAAAAGAAAGAAGGAAAGGAGGGAGAGAAGGAGGAAAGGTAATGAAGGAAGGAAAGAAGGAAGGAAAAAGAAAAAAGAAAAAGTGGAAAAAGTGGATCCTTGAATGTCCTCAGGATTTCCTCTCTGCTTTCCTCCATGTTTTGGGGGCTAACTGCCTCTCAAAGATGAAACCATGGCAACAGGCAACTTGAGCATTATACCTTTCAAAATTCATAACCAGAGATGTTAGGAAAAAAAATCCCAAGAAAGGATTTTGATTGGCCAGGCTTGGGTCACATGCTGATTCCTTGGCCAATAATCATGTGACGACTGTGTTCTGTGGTCCAGCTTTCACCGGAGCTGAGAGTGGAGTGGAAGTTTCCCATAGGGAGGGTGGTTACTAGCCCAGGCAGGCAGCTGTTTCACATTGCCATGGTTGTTCCCTTTACTCCTTCTACTCTGGGTTCAGGTCTACCAGATAAATTCACCCTTCTCAGCAGTCCATTGTATCCTCAAAGCCTCTGTCTTTTAAAAAGTTGTGGAGATAAGAGGCCAAGATAGTGGAGTAGAAGGACGCTCGCAGCTCACCCTCTCCCACAAATACACCAAGACTCACATCCACAGACCCACTCAGCCAACCAGAGCACCTGCGGAACTCCGATAGAACATCGTCCTCTTCAAAAGACAGAGATGCCAAAAATCTGGTAGGAGAAAAGGAAAAAAGAAAGAAGAAAAGGCAAAACAGTGCGGGGCGGGTCCTGCAGGGAGGGGGAGGCAAAGGAAGACTGGCACTCATTCACTGGGTCTCCCCTCTTCAACCAAGAGGCCAGCGGGATGGAGGGGGAGCCTCCAAGGCTCAGATCTGTACAGATCAGCCCTTGACCAACAGAACTAAGTTAAACGGGCACAGAGGGTCACCACGACAGCCAGCCCGAGATGCAGGCTGGCAGCTGGGGGCAGGGCCAGGCTGCCCAAGCCGGGCAGAGGACAGGGACAGCTGCACTGAGGCAGCCCTGGGGGACTGTAGGGGGCTGTGTGCTGTGGCTGTGGGTGCATAGGGCAGAACAACCTGGGCCCTCCATAAAACAGCACGGCTGATGTGCCCTGAGGGGAAGGGTGCATACCCCTATCTCTGAAAACCCACGGAAAGTTTTCGGGTGAGGAGAGGCGGGGCTCAGGCACAGCCTCAGCCGCCATAACCTCCGGCGCTGAGCACCCAGGCGGGTGCGGGGGCGAAACCTGCATCCGCACCTAAAGACTTAGCAGCCTCTACAGCCCGAGGCAGATAGGATCCTTCCATCCTGATCCCCAGAGAACTTGCTCCGCCAAGACAAACAAGGAGATGGGTTTTGGCCCGGAGAGCAGGGACGGGGCTGTTTCTCAGTCTTCCCCCAGCCCGCCTATGGAGTGTGCAGCAGCACAGACCTGTGGAGCGAACAGTGCCGTGACGGGGCAGGTGGCCCCCCTCCACGCCTTTCCGGCAGGAACGCAGCCCCTGACCATGGTGCTGGGAGGGGGCGTGACCTGCCCTCCTACCTGGCCAGTCTGCAACATCTGACTGCGGCATTGGGAGGGGCAGTGACCCGCCCCCCATAGCAAAGGAGAGCTGCACCTGACCCAGTGTTGGGAGGGGGTGCGATCTGCTTGCTGACAGGCACTGGGAGAAGCACAGATGAGGGCGCCAATGGAGGGCCTCTGGAAACAGCAAGCTGAGCTTCCAAAACACGGTGAAGACAGAAAGACTTCACATTAAGAGCACACAGTCTCCAGGAGAACAACCCCCCCCCCCTTTTAAAAAATCTGTTTTTACCTGTTCTATTTTCTATTACCCTTTTAATTTTTATTTCTTAAACAATTATATATACTCCCAGTTTTAATCCCTTTAAAATACTTAAAAAATATATTTATTATTAAAATTTTTATAAATCCACTTCATTTCATTTTTATTTCTCTTGGTTTTGATATCCTGTTATTAACTATACACAGGTTTCAAATACATTTTTCCCTCTTTTCTCCTTTTTTAAAGGTTTTTAAAAGACATCTCAACCTGATTGCTATTCTGCTTCAACTTGCTTTTCTATTATTCATTATACACTGTTTTCAAACCTTCTTTTCTCCCTTCTTTTAAAATTCTCTCTCTCTCTCTTTTTTTAAGTGTTATTCCTACATAGGCATTAGATAGATGAATAAATAAACTCCATAAGGACCACAATAGAAAACTGATACTCCATAAACCACAGTGCCAGAGAGGTATCAGCAAGATGAAGAAGCAGAAAAACCATCCCTAATTAAAAGAACAAGAGAAATCCCCTGAAAGAATGATCAATGAAACAGACATCGATAGCCTGCTAGATCAAGATTTCAAAAAAGCAGTGATCAAAGTACCGAAGGAACTAAAAGAGATAGTGTTTAGAGATATAAAATATGTCAAAAATGAAATGGAAGCTATAAAGAAGAGCCAAGTAGAATGTGTAAACTCATTGGCTGAGATGAGAACTGATCCAAAGGCTGTGCAAAGCTGACTAGATAATGCAGAGGAACGAATTAGTGACCTAGAAGACAGGACAACAGAAAGCACCCAGTCAGAACAGCTATGAGATAAACATATAAAAACAAATGAAAATAGCATAAGGGACCTATGGGATAATATAAAGCATGCCAATCTTCACATAATAGGGGTCCCAGAAGAGGAAGAAAGATCAAAGGGGATTGAAAAGGTATTGGAAGAAATCATGACTGAAAACTTCCCAAACTTAAAGAAGGAATCAGATATCCAAGAACAGGAAGCTCAGAGGGTCTCAAACGGGAAGAATCCAAAAAGACTCACACAAAGACATATCATAACCAAGATGGCCAGAGTCAAGGATAAAGAAATGATCCTAAAGGCAGCAAGAGAAAAACAGAGTGGGTTACAAGGGAACCCCCATAAGGCTCTCAGCTGATTTCTCTACACAAATACTACAGGTCAGAAGGGAGTGGCAAGATATATTCAAAGTCCTGAATGAAAAAAAGATGCAGCCTAGGATACTCTATCCAGCAAGGCTATCCTTTAGGATAGAAGGAGACATAAAGAATTTCACAGACAAGAAAAAACTACAAGAATTTAGCAACACTAAACCCATGCTAAAAGAAATACTGAAACATTTACTCTAATTAGAAAAGCAGCAGGATGCTACAGAAATAAACTCACAACTGGAAAGGTGATAACTCATGAATTACAAATAAAATAAACATGAAATTATAAAAGAAGACATACAAATCATTGAGAGTGGGAGAGGGAGGCAGGGAAATATATAATTTTTTTCTTTCTTTTTAAATTTTTTTGTTCTCAGTAGGATGGGTTTGAGATCATGTTACTATCAGTTTAATAAAAACAGTTATAGTAATGGTCTACTAGATTTACGAAAAAGGGTAACCACAAGCCGAAAACTCACAAGGGAGTCACAAAAATTAAATAAAATCCATGATAACACAAAGGAAAATTACCAAACCACAAAAGGAAGAAGAAAGGGACAAAGAGGAAATACCAAATCAACTGCAAAGATAAGTTCAAAATGGCAATAAACACACATCTATCATTAATTACTGTAAATGTTAATGGACTAAATGCTCCAGTCAAAAGACACAGAGTGGCAGACTGGATAATAAAGCAAGAACCTTCAGTATGCTGCATACAAGAGACCCACTTTAGGGAGAAGGACACATACAGATTGAGAGTGAAAGGATGGAAAAGGATATTCCAAGCAAATGGAAAAGCCAAAACAGCAGGTGTAGCAGTACTGATTTCAGACAAAACAGACTTTAAAACAAAGGCCATAAAGAAAGATAAAGAAGGACATTTTATAATGATTAAAGGAGTGATACAAGATGAGGATATTACACTCGTTAATATATATGCACCCAATATAGGAGCACCTAAGTACATGAAACAATTACTAACAGAGATAAAGGGGGATATTGATGGGAATACAACATAGCTGGAGATTTTAACACCGCATTAACATCACTAGACAGATCTTCCACACAGAAAATAAATCAGGCAACAGAGAAATTAAATAATACAATAGAAAAATTAGATTTGGTGGATATCTTCAGAGCATTACACCCCCCAAAATAGGATATACATTCTTTTCAAATGCACAAGGAACATTTTCTAGGATTGATCATGTCCTTGGGCACAAAAGAAACCTCAACAATTTTAAGAAGATAGAAATTATCTCAAGCATCTTTACTGACCACAATGCCATGAAACTATAAATCAACAACAGAGAAACAAAGGAGACAAAAAAGGAAAGCATGGAGATTAAACAATATGCTATTAAAAAAACCAATGGGTCAATGAGGAAATCAAAGCTGAAATTAAAAAGTACCTTGAGACAAATGAAAATGAAAGCACAACCACACAAAACCTATGGGACACAGCAAAGGCAGTGCTAAGAGGGAAGTTTATAGCGATACAGGCCTTCCTCAAAAAAGAAGAACAATCTCAAATAAACAATCTAACCCACCAGCTGAGAGAACTAGAAAAAGAAGAACAAAAAGCCCCAAAAGGCAGCAGAAGGCAGGAAATTATAAAGATTAGGGAGGAAATAAATAAAATAGAGATTTAAAAAAACCGTAGAAAAATCAATCAAACCAAAAGCTAGTTTTTTTGAAAAAGTAAATAAAATCGACAAACCTCTGGCAAAACTCACAAAGAACAAAAAAGATAGAGCACAAATAACCAAAATAAGAAAGGAAAATGGAGAAATTACAACAAAAAATAGAAATACAGAATATCATATGAGATTACTATGAAAAACTATACGGAACCAAACTGGATAACCTAGAGGAGATGGACAAGTTTCTGGAAACATACTGTCCACCAAGACTGAATCAAGAAGAAACTGACCACTTGAACAAACCGATCACTAGAAATGAAATCAAAATAGCAATTAAAAACCTCCCTACAAATAAAAGTCCAGGACCGGACGGCTTCACCAGGGAATTCTACCAAACATACAAAGAAGAACTCATACCAGTCCTTCTTAAACTCTCCCAGATGATTGAAAAGGAGGGAATACTCCCAAACTCATTCTATGAGGCCACCATCACCCTGATACCAAAACCAGGCAAAGACACTACCAAAAAAGAGAATTACAGGCCAATATCACTGATGAACTTAGACGCCAAAATCCTCACCAAAATATTAGCAAATAGAATCCAGCAACTCATAAAAAAGATTATACATCATGACCAAGTGGGGTTCATCCCAGGGACACAAGGGTGGTTCAGCATATGCAAATCAATGAATGTAATACATCACATCAACAAGAGAAAGGACAAAAACCACATGATCATCTCAATAGATGCAGAAAAAGCATTTGATAAAATTCAGCACCCATTTATGATAAAAACTCTCACCAAAGTGGGTATAGAGGGAACATATCTCAACATCATATAAGCTATATATGACAAACCTACAGCCAGCATAGTACTCAATGTTGAAAGACTCAAAAGCTTCCCACCAAAATCTTGGACAAGACAAGGATGCCCACTATCACCACTCCTATTCAACATAGTCCTGAAAGTCCTAGCCACAGCAATCAGGCAAGAGAGAGAACTAAAAGGGATCCAAATTGGAAAAGGAGAGGTAAAAGTGTCACTATATGCCGATGACATGTTACTATATATAGAAAACCCTAAAAGGTCCACACAAAAACTACTAGAGCTGATAGAAGAATTCAGCAAGGTAGTAGGTTACAAGATTAACGTTCAAAAATCAGTTGCATTTCTTTACACTAACAATGAATCAGCAGAAAAGGAAAATAAAGAAACAATCCACTTTAAAATAGCACCCAAAGTAATAAAATACCTAGGAATAAATCTAACCAAGGAGGTGAAAGAATTATACACAGAAAACTATAAACCATTGATGAAAGAAATTAAAGAAGTCTTTAAAAAATGGAAAGATATCCCATGCTCTTGGATTGGAAGAATCAATATTGTTAAAATGGTCACACTGCCCAAGGAAATCTACAGATTTAATGCAACCCCTATCAAATTACCCAGGACATATTTCACAGAACTAGGACAAATCATAATAAAATTTATATGGAACCATCAAAGACCTAGAATTGCCAAAGCATTACTGAAGAGAAAGAAAGAGGCTGGAGGAATAACTCTCCCAGAGTTCAGACAATACTAGAGAGCTATAGTCATCAAGACAGCATGGTATTGGTACAAAAACAGATATCTAGACCAATGGAATAGAATAGAAAGCCCAGAAATGAACCCACAAACTTTTGGTCAACTAATCTTCAACAAAGGAGGCAAGAATATACAATGGAATAAAGACAGTCTCTTCAGCAAATGGAGCTGGGAAAACTGGACAGCAGCATGTAGAGCAGTGAAGCTAGAACACTCCCTCACACCATACACAAAAATCAACTCAAAGTGGATCAAAGACTTAAACATAAGAAAAGAAACAATAAATCTCCTAGAGGAAAAT
Source organism: Camelus dromedarius (assembly GCF_036321535.1). NCBI lineage: Eukaryota > Metazoa > Chordata > Mammalia > Artiodactyla > Camelidae > Camelus > Camelus dromedarius. The sequence goes on along the minus strand of NC_087437.1, from coordinate 4,454,534 downwards.
ATAGGCAAAACATTATCTGACATACATCTCAAAAATTTTCTCCTAGAAGAAATAAAAGCAAGAATAAACAAATGGGACCTAATGAAACTTACAAGCTTATGCACAGCAAAGGAAACCATAAGCAAAACAAAAAGACAACCTAGGGAATGGGAGAAAATGCTTGCAAATGAAACCGACAAAGGGTAGATCTCCAGAATATATGAGCAGCTCATACGAGTTAATAAGAAACAACCAAACAACCCAATCCAAAAATGGGCAGAAGACCTAAACAAGCAATTCTCCAAGGAAGACATACAAATGATCAAAAGGCACATGAAAAAATGCTCAATATCACTAATTATGAGAGAAATGCAAATCAAAACTACAATGAGGTATCACCTCACACCAGTCAGAATGGCCATCATTCAAATATCCACAAATGACAAATGCTGGAGAGGCTGTGGAGGAAGGGGAACCCCCCTACACTGCTGATGGGAATGCAATTGGTGCAGCCACTGTGGAAAACAGTATGGAGTTTCCTCCAAAGACTAGGAATAGACTTACCGTATGACCCAGGAATCCCGCTCCTGGGCATATATCCAGAAGGGACCCTACTTCAGGATGACACCTGCACCCCAATGTTCATAGCAGCACTATTTACAATAGCCAAGACATGGAAGCAGCCTAAATGTCCATCAATGGATGACTGGATAAAGATCTGATATATTTATACAATGGAATACTACTTAGCCATAAAAACCGACAACATACGCCATTTGCAGCAACATGGATGCTCCTGGAGAATGTCATTCTAAGTGAAGTAAGCCAGAAAGAGAAAGTAAAATACCATATGAGCTCGCTCATATATGGAATCTAAAAAAAAAACACACACACACCCACAAAGCATAAATACAAAACAGAAATAGACTCATAGACGTAGAATACAAACTTGTGGTTGCCAAGGTGGCAATAGGTGGGAAGGGATAGACTGGGATTTCAAAATTGTAGAATAGATAAACAAGATTATACTGTATAGCACAGGGAAATATACACAGGATCTTATGGCAGCCCACGGAGAACAAAATGTGACAATGAATATATGTATGTTCATGTATAACTGAAAAATTGTGTTGTACACTGGAATTTGACACAACATTGTAAAATGATTAATAATCAATAAGAAATGTTTAAAAAAGGACCTTTATTAGTTGATGAAGTGTAGGGTAGGGGATATTAAAATTAAGTATTAGAGATTTAGTTTCAGAACATTGAGGGTTTGCCCTCTGCCATTGACTTGTAAAAAGTCCTTAGAGAAACTGGTTGTCAATGAGGAAAAGGAAAGTAAGAAAGTCTGTTTCAGTTGACTCTCTCTGATTTAACTTCACAACTGCACCTGTCAATCTGCAAAACAGGAATCCTTCTACTTCTCTGCAGACAGTAACTCCATTATTTTTCCAACATACCTGGCAAAATTTTAGATAAAACTTGACTAAGTGTTGACTCATATATCAGCTAAATATAGTCAACCATTGTGAAACCACTTGAAAGAATAAATATAAATATTTAAAATGAAAAAAAATTGTGAGTTAGCTCCTAGCTGAAGGTCACCTGCGTAGTTTTCTCAATGTCTGTCTCTAGGTGCTTTTCATGGTACTGGATAGCAACCTTGAGAAGTTAATCTGTGCTACAAATTAGCAGAGGTGATAAAGTCCTTTGGATAAAGATTACCAAGGACACATGTGCTGTCCAACAAAGTTCGACTTCCTGAGCAAGGGGACCACACACCAGAGGATGCTGGGGTGCCTCACCAGACAAAGACACAGGCTGGTTATTGTATTTAGGGGAGGAGTGAGGTTTAGGTAAAATTTCAATAAAGCAGTGTTGTGATGGCTCACAGCAAAGCAGGGCCATGTTTACAGAGGTGACACCAGGCCTGGGCTGAAGTGAGAACCCAGGGTCCTGTTTCCTTGGAAGCGACCAAGTTAAGATAAATGTGGAATGTTGTGTGAAAACCTGTTATCTGAAGCTCTGCACTTGGGATGGAAATTGAAGCTGTTTTTCTGTGTTAAAAGGACTTGGATCCTTTAGGCAACAGAGAGGTGTTTCATTCTCACTAAATGTGCCTTCAAACAGCAAAGTTTCTGAAAGTATGATTTTAGAGAACAAGTTTTCTCTTGTTCTTTTTTCAACTAACAAAAGCATTTTCCCACCACAACTTCACAGAAGAGATTCTTCCTCTCTTGCTAATCGGATATACACTTGATCAGGGTCTCTCTTAGAATAACTACATGACTTTTATAGTCAGACGTCACGGGCTGAGTTAAGATGGAAATGTCATGTCCGTTACAAGGAGTTGGAGAAGGTCTTTTGGCGTTGAGGTATAGTATCAAGGCCATTATTTGCCATTTATTTACTCTGCAAATATTTACTGAGACCCTGCTATGTGCCAGTTATTGCAAATGAGATAGAATTTCTGTCTGTGATGAGCTCACAATTTAGCAGTGGAAACAATGGGGAAGGAAACCAACCCAGCCTTCCACAGTGTTTAGGAGGAAGGCTCTGGATTTAGCTTGTTTGCTCTGCCTGCTTGCTACCCTGGTGCTCTGTACAGACCCCTCAGGTGCTGCATGTTGAGTACGGTGTGTCTGCATTAGCCTGGGTCCCTGAATGACTACACGGAGGAAAGCCGCTCTCGGACCTGGAATACCCACCTTGGACTGAACTATTTGAGAGGGGAATGACTTTCTTTGTTCTTTAACCCTACTATTGTTAGGTCTCATGCTGTAGTAGCTGGACTCTTACCCTCACTCACACATACACATATGGAAAACCTTCTATATTTCCTTTGACTCCATCCTAATCTCTAATCTGTGGGCTAGTTTAGAGCATCCAGGAGGAATACAGACACTGGAGCTCCACCTGACTGAGTAAAGGTTATCTATGCAGGGAGTGTTTGTCAGTGTTCAGTTCATTAATACTTCCATCCATGCATCCATCTCACATGCTGCTTTGAGACTTGATATGGGCAAGGCTCTTTGCTAGGGAGATCCTGGGAATATGTACCACCCAAAGATGAATGGTACCCAGTCCCTGCTCTCAAGGAGCTTATAGTCTAGAGACTTTAGGTGGAGACTAAACAATGAATTAGGAATGATTATGATGATTTTTAATTCTAAGAAATCTCAATTAAAATTAAAAAGACTAGTTTCATTTATATTACTTTATTGTTATTACTACTATTTTTGGAGAATGTTCTCCCTGGCATGCTTTTACTCAATTTTTATTTTTGTGTTTTCATTTTCTTTTTATTGGTGCCCACAAAGACAACCAACAGTCTACTGGGTGTAAGATACTTATACTTGTAAAAGACCACTCCACTTTTATAAGTTAAAGGGATGCTAATAATTCAGCTTTGAATTGCAGCTATGTTATATGTATTGCCTCATAATCCTATTGTTTTCAAATGATTTAAAAAACGTTAACCAGAAAATTAGGACCTCTTTTGCTTAGGTAACTTGTCATTTTAGTTCTTTTGACTTCTACCTCCATTTTTCTTTTGAGTTTTAGAAATTATTTATTGAGGCTTAGTATGAATATGACCTTTTTTTAAATTGAAGTAAAAAAATTACAGTGTTTACAGTTTACAACGTTGTGTCAATTTGTGCTCATTTTTAAGACCAGTGTTTCCAGAATGAAGGACCATTTTTACATAACGGCAATAAAAAGCCTGTGTGAGCACAAGTGATGTGTCCACCAGCATAAACACAGTCTTTGCTCCTCCCCTGGCCCCCCTCCCTTTCCCCAAGGAGTGTATTAAACACTGGAAAAGCTGGAATGTCATGTGCCCTTGAGCCTTTCGGTACTCTAGGGAATCCCTGAGGCTTAAACAGCTTCTTAAGGGATGAAGACAAGAAGGAGCAATTGAAAGGATCAACCAGAAAGGTTCTGCCAGGTAAGAGGAAATTCTCTTTCCCAGGGAGTTTTCTGTAGGTGGGAACTCTAGTTTGTTTCCATTTATTTTTGCAAATGCACTGCTTCTCTTTCATTTCCAGGCAGAGAGAGACAGAGAGACATAGACAGAGAGAGGAGAAAGAGATAGAGACTGAGAGACCACGGACAGCAAAGAGATGGAGAGAAACTGAGATGGGGATAAAGACACAGAGTAAAAACCCAAAGAGTTATCTGTTAGATACAGAGAAAGAGTAACCTCTACAAAGAAAACTATGATAAAGCAGTCTGTAAGTCTCTGAGCTTTTACTGAGCAGGAAGCTGTGAAATATTTTGAGATCTGTGCCTGAAATTTACCATCTGTGTGGACAGGGGAAACTGACTTAAGTTGTGGGGACTCACGTAAGTTCCAGGACTTATTTCATTGGTGCAAATCTTTGGGAGACTTTGAAAGTGAAGATTAGTGTAGTGTGGTTAAAGACCAAAGGAAAGAGAAAACACTAAATATTTAATGAACGAATAAGCTTAGCAGAGATAGAAAACTCAGGTGAAAAATGACTCCCACTCAGAGCATTCCCAGGGCAATGGGGGAATTTTGAGTTGGAAGCAGGAGTTGTTTTCTTCTGTCTAGCTTGCCAGGGTTAATATAATTTGACTACCATACACAATTTTGATAAATCACTTAAATGATTATTTGAATTGTTTATGAAAAATTTCAAACATGGCAAAATCTTTAAAATCCACAGGGTATGCATGTATACGCCTCACCCAGAATCACCATTACGTTTTAATATAGTTGTTCAATCATATATCCATCCTTCTGTCTATCCATTAATCTATTTTTTTAAAATGCATTTTAAAGTAAATTATCAACATCAGCATGCTTCTCCCTAAATATTGCAGCATGTGTATCACTTACTAGAGTTCAAGAATTTTTTTCTAAAATTTATTTTTATTTTTTTTTAGAGGGGAGGTAATTAGGTTTATTTACATATTTTTTTAATTTAGTTTTTTTAACGGAGGCTCTGGGAATTGAACCCAAGACCTTGTGCATGGCAAGCATAAACTCTACCACTGAGCTATACCCTCCCCGCTTAGAATGTTTATTTTTATAAAGCACTTCAAGAAATTACTGTGAAATTGATCAGGATTAGATTTTGTGTGCAATCTTTAGAGAACCGGGACTGAGAGTTCTACATTTCAATTCGCGGAACAAACACAGGGATGGTGATGACTATTAAGGTGTGGGGGTGAAAGAATTATTAACTACTGGCTGAGAATTCTTCCACAGATTCTACAAAAGAAAGATAAATCTATCACCTTTTAATTCTTTTTTGTATTGATTCTTGAGGCTAAGAAACAGGCCCTGGGAACACAAAATACAGAAGGACCCTTTTTTTTGTTTCAGCCCCTGAGTGTGTAGCCCCCAGGCCTTTGAAATTATTCTGCCATCACAGAGCTCTTTCTGGTGGTTTCTGACTCACAGGAGTGGGCATTGGAAGGTTTAAGGCTGGGTTTCTTCTGCCACTGGCCAGGAGGGGTGGGACCCTGTCTCCATTTTCACAGTTTGCAGGTGTGACTTTACATTACATTACAGAGTCATTTAGATCATTTAGTCATTTAGAAGTGAAACTGAATATTGTCTGCCTGATATTTTGGCCTGAAATATCCTGACCTTAAAAACACAATGACTCCTTTTAAAAAGATCATACGGGAAGGAAATTGTTTTGCCCAAACTTTCCAACCTTATCTTGTTTCTTACATTTGAGCTAAGAAAATTTTTGTGGCTGTGAGTTTTATTCTTTAATTTTTCAATTTTAGTTTTTGGTTTTTCTTTCATTGAAGTATAGTTGGCTTACAATGTTGTGTTAGTTTCTGGTGTACAGCATAGTGATTCATTTATACATGTATATATATATATATTCCTTTTCACATTCTATTTCATTATAGGCCATTTTCAAGGTATTGAATATAGTTTCCTGTGCCATACACTATGTGCCTGTTGTTTATGTATTTTATATACAGTACTGTGTATCTAGAAATCCCAAACTCCCACTTTATCCCTCCACCTCCTTTCCCCCCGGTAACCATAAGTTTGTTGTCTATGTCTGTGAGTCTGTTTTGTAAATAAGTTCATTTGTGTTATTTTTTTAGATTCCACATACAAGTGATATCATATGGTATTTTAGTATGATCATCTCCAGTCCATCCATGTTGCTACAAATGGCAGTATTTCGCTCTTTTTCATGGCTGAGTAATATTCCATTATATAAATATACCACAACTTCTTTATACATTCATTTGTCCATGGACATTTAGGTTGCTTCCATGTCTTGGCTATTGTAAATAATGCTGCTGTGAACACTGGGGTGCATGTATATTTTTGAATTAGAGTTTCCTCTGGATATATGTGTTTTAAAAAAGTCACCATTCCAGCTGCATCTATCCCCCAGCTTGGGCATGGGCTGGTCACAGACTAGCTCCAGCCTCAATTTCTCAAAGGTCTCACATCAAGTCCCTTTCAAATATGGTGCCCATGATCTGGTTTTACTCATTCTGCAAATTTGCCAAATTTTTAGTTTTATGCTGTTTGTTCTGATTATATTTTTAACACAGATGAATTAAAAATATACCTCTAATTAAAATGTAGACATGGACCCAGTTGGCTTGGTCCTCCTTTTATTGAAAAATAATGGTCTAGGGGGCACCAATTTCCCCAGAGGACCTCTAACTTTTTTGTACAGAACGTTCTCCCTTAAGAACAGGAAGTCATTTTTTCCTGAGCAAATGAATTTATGCAACAAATATTTGAGTGGCTTGAGGACCTACTATATGCCAGGTGCTGGGGATACAGAATGGAAACAAAAAGATGCCTCATGGTGTTATAGTCCAGCTGAGGGTGGGGATATGACAATAGATAATTAATAAAAACCATGATAAATATTATAAAGCACATTAGGAGTTGATAGGAGCCATGGGAAGGGAGGAAATGCGGGGCAGGGACGGGGTTGGGTGTGCTGAGGGGACGAAGGTGGGTAGTACTTCTAAGTAGAAGGCTGGGGTGGACCTTTCTGAGATGGTGACATTGAGCAAAGATTGAGGGAGGCGAGGGAACTGGCCATGTGGGCATATGGGGAATGGTGTTCCAGATGGAAGAAATAGTATGTGCAGAGACCCTAACCAGTGAGTGTAACTGGCTTTTTTGAAGAACAGCCAGTAGGCTAATGTGATCAGAGTATAATGAACACGGTAAAAAATAAAACCCCCCAAAACAAGGTAAGAGATGAGTCAAAGAGAAAACTGGGGACTGGAATATAGGTCTTCTAGCCTATTTTAATTTTGTCTTTTTACTCTGAGTAAAGCAAGGAGGCACTGGAAGGATTTGTGTGGTGATGACTAGGTTTTTAAAGGACTTCCCTGGATATGTGTTGAGAATTGACTTCTGGAAGAAAAGTTAAAAGCAGGGAGACCGGTGAAGGTTGTAGTAATCAAGCAAGAAAGGTGACAGTGGCTTGACCCAGGCTGTTTGCAGTAGGAGTGGAGAGGATCTGTTTCTAGACCTACAGCTTTAGAGGCAGAGCCAAGGGGATTTCCTGAGAGTTTGGGTTTAGGGTGTGTGGACAAGAGAGGAGTTAATGAGAACTGCATGGTTGGGGGCTGTGTTATGACAAGCATGGGGGCAGCTGCATGAACTGGGAGAAAAGAGGGGAGGGAGGGAAGGAAGAAGGACAGAAGGGAGAAAAAAGAAAAAAAAGAAAAAAGAATGAGCAGAGAAGGGAACTGTCCGAGGTGCTGAGCATAGATCGGTGATGAAGACTCAGTCTTAACAAATCCCAGTTCATTGAAACAAGCATACGAGGTTCAGAGGAAGCACAGGACAGAGAGTAATTTCCTTTCAGGCTTGAGCTAGCGAGGTGACATTTGAGCTGGATTTACAAGATGAATAAGAGGTGCCAGGTGTGTGTGTTTGTATGGGAGTGTGGGCACGTGTGCACATCATGTACTGGGGCTGAGGAATGGCATGCAGACTTCTAGGAAGAGGGAAGGAAGAATTAACATCATCTCAGTCTGCAGATGATAACTATGTAAACTTTAGAAAGGTTTGTACCTGAGCCAGTGCATCCCACGGTCTATAAAGAAACATCATCATTCTGAGAGCTGGATGGATTTGTGCTGCCAGATTTAATGGGTATTTTTAAAATTTGTCTTAAAAATTTTATTACAATGTGACGATGAATGTATGTATGTTCATGTATAACTGAAAAATTGTGCTCTATACTGGAATTTGACACAACATTGTAAAGTGATTATAAATCAACAAAAATGTTAAAAAATATATACCTCAATAAAACTGGCAGAAATAATAAAAATTTTATTATAAACTAATGTATTCAAAAAGATACAAAGAATTAATTATTTTAAGCCCTTAGTTATTTTAAGAGGAAGTCCTGGAGACAAAAGGGAACAATTTAGCTCAAAAAACACAGACAGCTAAATAGACACATGAAAAAGTGCTCAATATCACTAATTTCCAGAGAAAGACAAGTCAAAACTACCTTCACCTCACATCAGTCAGAATGGCCATTATTAAAAAGTCCACAAACGATAAATGCTGGAGAGAGAGTGTGGAGAAAAGGGAACCCTCCTACACTTTTGGTGGGAACGTAATTTGGTGCAGCCACTGTGGAAAACAGTGTGGCGATTCCCCAAAAAACTAAAAATAGGGTTACCATATGATCCAGCAACCCCACTCCTGGGAACATATCCAGAGGGAACCTTAATTCAAAAAGACACATGCACCCCAGTGTTTATAGCAGCACAATTTACAATAGCCAAGACATGGAAACAACCTAAATGTCCATTGACAGATGTCTGGATAAGAAAGATATGAGATATATATATATATATCAGCCATAAAAAAGAATAAAATAATGCCATTTGCAGCAACATGGATGGACCTAGAGATTGTCATTCTAAGTGAAGTAAACTAGAAAGAGAAAGAAAAATACCATATGATATTACTTATATGTGGGGGAAAAAAGAACACAAATGAACTTATTTACAAAACAGAGACAGATTCACAGACATAGAAAACAAACTTGTGATTACCAGGGGGAAAGGGGGTGAGGAGGGATAAATTGGGAGTTTGGAATTTGTAGATACTAAATATAAAATAGATAAACAACAAGGTCTTAATGTATAGCACAGGGGACTATAGTCAGTATGTTGTAAATAATGTATAATGAAAAAGAGTATGAAAAGGAATATATATATATGTATAAATGAATCATTATGCTGTACACCAGATATTAACCCAACTTTGTAAACCAACTATATTTCAATTAAAAAAAAAAAGAACATAGTCAGCTAGTTAACAAGAGCTTATCTCACCCAGATGACCACAGGGCCACCAGCTTGGTGGCACACCTGGCACCCCACTCCTTTGATTTAGAGAGTCTTCTCTCCCTGGTCTAAAATGTCTGTTACAGTCCAAAATCTCGCTTTCATCCTAGCGTGGTTACTTTCTAGGCTTAATGAAACAAACACGTAGTCACAGCCCCTGGATTCAAGCAACACATTTCTCTTGGAATAGAAAATGGTGAGGTTTGGTCTTGTCAATGAGGACAGACTATATTTAGGTGATTTTGCTCCGTAGATTATTGCTTGACAAAAGTGATGGTAACCTCTCAAGGTTTTCTGGCTTTTTACAAAATTCTTCCTCCCCCATTAGCTTGCGACGACTTCACAAGAGCCCCGCCGAGTAGAGATGGCAAGATAACATTGTCTTTCTTTTATGCTGATGGAACTGAGGTTTAGAGAGTTCAGATGACTTCCAGGAAGCCACGTAACAAAGATGTGGCAGGGCTGAGTCTTGAGCCAGGAAATTCAAAGTCAAATTCTGTGCAATTTTCCCTGCTCTATACTACGCTTTCTCGCCAGTGTCTGGAGCAACCTTCTTCTTAAAGGACATGCAAGAAAAAAAGGACTGGGTCCAGGATGCTAGCCTAGACAATTGCAGAGGGTCATCACATCTCACTCTTGTTCACCCCCTGGCCTGCTCTGTGTTTCCTGGTGACAGGTCACACTGCGTGTCAGAGAGCCCAGACCCGCCCAGGTCTTTGGAAAGGCCTTATCTGCCTCGTGGACTGAGGCATCCTTCCTGAATGAAATGCCTCAGAAAGATAGGCTAGTCATTCCCTTTTCTCTGATGAGTCTGAGCTCATGAAATGCTGGGGAAATAGAGTTTATAAGCCACCCCCCAGTTGAAAGAGTTTGAGTAAATATTCTTTTTTCTTTGAACAGAATCGTTCAGCACTCTGTCCAATCACTTATACAGTGATAGTAAGAGGAAAAGATTTATCAGCTGGCTTCAAGGTATCTAGCACTACAAAGACTTCTCAGGCCAAGGCTCCACCCTCTGTGTGTCCACAGCCCAGGAGGGGCTAAGTCAAGACAGGGACACAGTCAAGTAGACAAAGACAAGTAATATGGCAAGTGGCATAATTGAGGTAGAACCAGGCATTATGGGAAACTAGAGAAATCGGGATATGCAGAGTGCCTAGGATAGTTGAAAACTGCCCAACAGCCGAGATTTTGTTTGGTTCCACAATTTTAAACACCTCACAAATGAACTGTGTGCCAACCTTGTAATCAGCACAGCCAGTGGGAGCAGCAGCGTCATCAGCCCTGTTTATCGCGCCCTCCGCGTGCTGTTTGTTGAGCTCCGGCACTGTAATCCTTACCCCTTCCTGGAAGGATGCTCCGTGATTCCGCATCTTCTTATTTTTTTCCTGAGCCTAATAACACATTAATTGTCACTGAAATGTTTGACACAGCCTCCCACAAATATTCTACCCCAAAGCTGTGTATATATCCAAGCCGCCGTGAGATCTGTGAATGGGCGCAGAAAGCAAACGTTAACGTTTATGCAATACATTAAGGCTAACCTTTCGTTTCTGTTTTCAACTGTCAAACATACTACGTGGCTTCTAATGTGATGTATATAGAAGAATCTGTTCATGTCCCCCAATTGTTTGCCTTCTGGAACTTCCTGTTGCCCAGATGTGGTACACAACAGGACTGTCTTGTGAGAAAGCTCAAAATACAGTGCTTAAAATAACCCTGCTTAAGTGACCAGAAAAAATATAAAATGAAAAGAGAACATATCTCCGGGTTTCAGAGAATAAAATAAAATAAAATAAAGAAATAAAATAGAAAGCAATTTAAAATGTGTTAAATTAATTTTGCACATTTGCATCGGGTCTTCTGTCCAAATTTTGAAGCTTCTGCTTACCTCTTAGTCATGTCTCTATAAAGAAAACAGTCTTTAATTGATCATCTTTTCCCACTTAGTTGATCATAGACACTTGGTTTTCTCCATGTGGAGCCAGAGATGCCGTTGAAGGTAGCTGAAGCGGACCTCTGCCTGAGTGGGAACCATTGCATGCTAAACTCATAGAAAAGAGGTTTTCAAAGTGTGGTCCACGGACCAACAGCATCATTATCAACCAGGAGCTTGTTAAAGTTGCAGAATCTCAGGTCCCACCCCAGACCTAGTGAACCAGAAACTCTGGGGTGAGGTCTGGGAAGATGGGCTTTGGCAGGTCCTCTGGGCGATGCTGACACAATGCTCACGTCTGGGAGCCCCTGGCCTAGATCATTAGAGGTGGATAACTTTTCATTTTATTGTTGAGGGGTCTACAGGGAAAGAACAGACACCTTGAAGGAGACTGGTATAGAAAGCACTGTTGGTCTAATTAAATGAAGTGAAGGAGCTTTATGGTTGCAGACTGAGAAACTCTGTCCAGGTCCTCTTCCATCCCACCTTGTCTCAGGCATTTCGGAAAACCAAGGTCTCCATTAGACCCACCATACCTTAGACAGCACAGGTGTGTGAGCACCACGTCCCCTTAACAAGTCCCCTGCATGCCAAACCTTAGCTCCGGAGGCATTGGATGAGCCCGTTTGGGCTGTCTAACCCTTCTCCGCCATCCTTGCACACGCTGTCCTCCTGCCTGGAATGCCCTTTCTCCTCTTGCTCACTTGCAAATTTCTACTCATCCTTCAAGTCTCAGCTCCAACGATATCTTGCTCTGGGAAGCTTTCAACCAAGTGATGGGAGATGGTCACCCACCGTGATCCTCAGGACCTTGCAGGGATTTCGATATTATATTGTTCACTCCATGATATTGTAATTTATCCATCTCTTTCTCTCCATGAGTGCTCCAAGTCCTCTGAAGAAAAGAACTATTTCTTTAATCTGTTATTTCTAGTGCCTGACATATTGTCTGCCACGCAGTAGACATAATAAAAAAGTAGCAAGGATATTGCAATAGTTTTTCCCTCTCCCCTCTCTTTCTCTCTGAATTAATTCTGCTGAACATTTGAGAGTAGGTTACTGACTTTAAGACCCTCTGCCCCATAATATATCATGTATATTTCTTTTTTTTTAATGGAGGTACTGGGGATTGAACCCAGGACCTCTTGCATGCTACAAGTGTGCTCTACCACTGAGCTATACCCACCCTCCTGGTGTGTATTTCCTAATAACAAGGACTTTGTCTTACATGACTATAACACAATGATTGAAACAGAATAATTATGTAATCTTCAGTCTATATTAAAATTTTACCTATTGTCTCTTGAAGGCACTTGATAGCACTTTTATCCCCAATCCAAGATCACCCACTGCTTTTAGTTGTCACGACTCGTGAGACTGGTTCCTCAGTTCTTCTGTGCTTTTGAGGGGTACTGGCCAGTTGTTTAGAAGACTGTCCCCAAGTTTTGATTTATATGATAGTTTCCTCATTATTAGATCTAGAGCATGGATTTTGAGGAGGACTACCATATAAGTGATGCTGAGTTTTCTCACGCATCATGTCAGGAAGCGTGTGGTATTAGTTTATCCTCTTCCTATTGATATTAATTTTGATCACCTGGTGAAGTGTCCACCGTGTTCACCATTGTACTTTTTTGCCCTTTGTAATGTATAATTTTTGCCCTTTGCAATATATAATAACTTGTCAGGAGAAACTTGAAAACTGTGTTAAAATTCTGTTTCCCAACACACTTTTACCCAACAATGTTAAAATCTCTCAATGATTCTTCCCTGAATCAGTGATTCCTATGGTGGTTGCAAAGTAAATTTTTAAAAATTGAATGAATTAATCTTAAAAATTAGATTGTTCAGTTAACTACTTGAGCAACATAGTTTGAGAGGAGTTTCTCTCTAAGCCAAACTCACTAGAATTATTTCCAGAAAGAGTCAGTATCCTATGCAATTCATTTAATGACTTTATTTTTTGCCTCCATGATGAGTCCTACATGTGTAAATTCAATCCCCCTTCCGCAGCTTAAATTAGATATAAACATCCTCATGAAATAGTAGATACGATGTAGGTACTAAGTCAATCTACAGACATTTTTCTCTTCACTGATATAACACACGCATATGCACAGCTGTAAAATGTTTATAAATGTTTGACTTTTCCACTAGGTTTCCATAAACAGCTCCATTGCTTTATTTACCACTGACTAAAAGTATTTCTCATTTCTTTTGACTAATTGCATTAATGCTAATAATTAGGACATAGTATAATATAAAAATGTGGATACCATACTTGAAAGCTTTATATATCATCTAACTTCTTAGACCCAAGAGCTTGAAAAATTGAAGTACAATATCTTATTGTAATAATAGCAATCATAGTAATCATAGTCATAACATATGAATATAACTTGGATCATTCTTTCTGGCCCTTTCAAACTTTCAGTCTCTTTACCCTCATATTGCCCTTAACCCATTAGAACAGTCCATTCTTTAAGATTCACACTTTCATTTATTTGCCATTAGATGAAAGTTTGTTGAAGAACAGAACATTTATTCTTTTTTTTTTTTACAAAAATGTAGCTAGTCTTTATTGATAAATATTTGAGCAGTTTCCTTTTTTTTGCTATTACAAACAATAGTGTAATGAGTAACCCTGTATATACATCATAATGCAATTGTATCTGTAGGATAAATTCTTAGGGATGAAATTCTTGAGTAAAGGTCACGTGCATTTAACATTTTAAAAGTTTGTATTAATTTACAATTTACACAGCAGTTCCTATTTGCATCTTATTATGAATGAGACAATATCTTTGCACAAGTTTAAAGCCATTTATATTCCTTTTCTGTTAACTATTTATGCCCTTTGTCCATTATTCAACTGGGTCATTGGGGTTTTTGCTATGTTTTTAAAGAAACTTTTGTATTTTAAGACTATTATCACCTTGCCCATTACGTGAGTTGGAAAGTTTTCTCCCAGTTTGTCATTTGTCTTTCATTTTGCTCCTGAGAAAATTTATTCCTAAAGTATTTTCTTTCAAGTTACAATGGGAGATTGATGTAGAAACATCAATGAGGAACAGAGAAATCCAATTTTATCACACCTACTTATTGGAAAAATCACTGGATTGATATGCTGAAGAAGGTTTGTAATAGAGTGGGCAGTATGCTAAGTGTCACCCAGCCAGTGCCGAGCGCTCTAGGGACACCCAAGCCAGTGCCAAGTGCCTTAGAGGCATCACATAAACCTTGAAAGGGGAGCCAGCTTGCTCAGCTCCAAAGAGCAAGAGATCAGGCTGAAACCAGAATTAAGGGCTGTGGGCTTACTTTGAAGTCATGACTTTACCCAGCATTTTCTGTTGGCATAAAATAATAAATCTGATGAAGTTATCTCACACCCTTGAGTTATTCTCAAGGAGTAAATGCACAGTAGAAGTGTGTCCTTAGGGAGACACGGTGGATGCACTTACCCCTTCTGCAAAGAGGACCTCAGCTGTTGTGTGGCTGCTGTTTCTGGGCATCGTGATATCATTTCCACACGATATTCTGCTTAAAGGGCCCAAGACTGCAAAGTGATTTAGACTCTGTGAGATTCTTGCCTAAGCTCTTTGATGAGTTTAAAGAAAACCCTTTAAGGTTTACTGGATATTTTTTATTGTGTCCAGTATGTAAAATTTCTCTCCCCGCAAGGATAGTTCACGTCTCTAAACACGAAAGCAAGGTTTGTAATTCCATTCTCTGGAGCACCTCATACCATGTTTTGGACAAAATATCGTGCTCCTTGAAGACCTCATTGGTGAATAAAGGGCTTGAGCTCACATCTTACCCCAAGGCAAATTGCTCCCAGGTCTTCATTCTGCATGACGTGGACTCTGGGGAGCTGAGTGAGTCTGGACTTGTAGATTTTCACTGAGGGGTTTGAAGTAGACGTCCAGCCATGCGCTGGACCTGGAGTCAGGTCACCTAGAACAGAACCTGATGGTGCATGCCTGTGTAGCCCGGGGATGCATCTTACACTTTTCTGGGACCTGATTTCTTCATTTCTATCAACAAAAGGTGCAGAGGAAGGCCTTCTTTGCTGGCCTTTCCCAGATTTGAGGTGAGGAACATGGAGATATTAGCACAAAGCAGCAACCAACTGAAAATGAAAATGAGATCAATTAAATAAAAAAGAGGAAGTAAAATATAAACAACAAAATAACTGCTTTATTAATAACAAAGCATTAGTGTTCTTTTACCTCCACAGACTCTGAGTCTCAAAGTAGGGGGAATCTGTTTCTACTTTTACATATTGGGTTTCCAAGAAGACTTATTTAACGAGCACTTAAAGAGTGCTTTCCATGAGCCAGGCATGGGTTAAAGTGCTTTACAATAATGGACTCATATGACCCCGATCACAAGACTACGAGGTAGGTGTTATTATTGCCCCCATTTTACAAATGGGGAAACTGAGAAGTGAAGCAACTGGTCCAAGATCAACCCTTAAGCAGCAGATCTGGGATTCAAACCCAGGCAGTCTGTCTCCAAGAATCCTTACTTTTAACCCCACTAATTCTGCTGAGGATAGCTGTGAGGTTGGCTTGCTAAGAAGATAAAGATGAGGTGTTCCCTGCTCCAGTTGGAACAGCTCATGCAATATGATTGCTGTGTTGTTCTTATTTTTAAACATATGGACTTTCTTAGAGTCAAAAATTAGAAATGGAATTGGGAGTGGATCACTTACGTGAGAGCCTTCGAAAATAGATCAAGCTTCGGGGTGGGGGGGAAGTCTGGTGTTCTGCTCCCTCTGGGAACTTAAAAAGTATTTTCAGGCTATGCTGATTTTATCAGGCAGATGTGCTTCTGAGCTACTTGAGTATTTCTGCATGCCACAATGTTTATCAGGTCATCCAACGCTTGTATAAAAACACAAGCGAAATCATCCAGAAAGGTTTATGTTCCACCAAATGAATTGAGTGTGAGAAACAGTAGCTCTACTTCATACCCTATATACTTTCTCCTTTTATAGCCATATCTGGATAACTCAAACAGTTGAGGTCTGAGGTATATACTCCAAGTGTTTACAAAATTCTTCCTGAGTTGGGTCAGCAAGACCACTTTCCTCGCACAACTGAAATGATGTGGCAACATGTCCTCCTTAATTTTTATAAAGGTTTTGTTGGTCTGGGGAAAGACATAGTTGCATTTTTTTAGAAAAATCAACTGTATTGAGGTATAATGAATAAACAATATGATGCAATCACTTTAAGTGTGTGAAGACATGAATTTAATTGTGAGGTTTCTTCTCTCCAGGGGCACATCACATCTAGAATGGAGACTTGGAAGACATTTTGGGGGATAGTCTTCCTTGCGGCGAGTTTTGGCGTCAAGTCACAGAGAATTGGTAATGCATTCTTTAAGCCAAAAATAATAACCTTGCCAGGAATCTAGTGGTAGTGACAATATTAAAAGAAAATATTACAGGAGTTTCGTAATTAACCAAAGGGAAATGATTCTTTTCAGGGGACCTTAGAATCTGGCAGCTTTTTGCAAATGGTGGGCACTTCATTTTTTTTTTCTCCCAAAGCTTAACCTCAAATGACATAAAATAGGTATTAAAAAATGCTACCCTTCTGAATGTGTTACCAGGCTCTCAGGTGCTTTTGTAAATGTGGGGCTGTTCTACTGACTCTGCATCTTGCTTTGTCTCCTTCGACTGTGGTTTCTGAGTGGTAATTGTCATCGCAAGATGGATAGCTTTTCCGAGGGCTGGTGACATCTCTGCATTCCTTTTTTTTGCAGTCATTGTAACAGATCATTGGGACTTTTCAATATGGAATCACTAAGAGAAGATTGTAGGAGTAGCCTGAAGCTCCCAGTGAGACAGTATTGAGGTTTAAATATTCAAGCATAATTGCACAGACTGTTATTTGTAGGGGAAAAAACACAAAGCTCTCTGGGTTTCCCGTGGACTTGGAGTCCTCTCACCGTGAGCAGCAGCTGTGACAGCAAGGCTTCTCACGCCTTGAACACCTTCTAAAGTCACACTGCATGAAAATGTAATACAGCTCTCACATTGTACCTGAGGAAATTAACACTTATTTGCCTAAAAAATAAATTCCACAACCATGAGGTGTCTCCTGATTGGAAAGATCAGGACACACTTCCTGGTCTGTGTTTGATTTCTTTCTGAAAGAGATTTTAAGGGGATCAACCAGTCAGCCATGCCTGGAGTTCTTACTGAATCCTCTCCTCCCAAGAGGAATATATTTTGGAGGGTCAAAGGGAAGTAAAGCTTAAAGGACCTTAAGCTCATTTATTATCTACCTTTTCAATAATCTTGACTTCCCTTGGCCTTGTGATCAAGATGAGGCAAACCTCTGAGAGGTGGGACTCAGGACTCTGGAAGTGACAAATGTGTTTATCATCCCTGAATTACACCAACCTTCTCCAGCCCTTCTCTGCCTAACTCTCACCTAACGCTCAAGTGATCTTTGTTTTTCCATAAGATGGACTTTGAATTTAATCTTCTTTTTTTGCGGGGGGTAATTAAGTTTATTTTGTTAAATAGAGGTACTGGGAATTGAGTCCAGGACCTTGTGCATGCAAGGCAAGTGCTCTCCCACTAAGCTATATCCTTCCCTCTTGCATTTAACCTTCTCTCTGACAGTCTAGGATAGGGAGTGCATGTCATGGGCGCTAGTTTCTAGTACTGGCTCTTTAAACAGATTTACGTGACTTACTTTGATGGATGAGTTGAATTCATTATTCTAAACTTGCACTGGGAGACGGGCTTCAAGATGGCAGAACAGAAGGACACGGAGCTGATTGTCTCCCACAAATACATTAGAAATATATCTACCTATGGGGCAATTCTCATGGAATGCCTACTAAACTTGCAGTGTTCAACACAGTGGCCACTAGGCACATGTGACTTTACTTATTTATTTATTTTGCGGGGGAGCGTAATAAGGTTTATTTATCTATTTATTTTTTAGAGGAGATACTGGGGATTGAACCTAGGACCTTGTGCATGCTAGTCATGCACTCTACTACTTGAACTAAATATCACCCCTACCACGTGTGACTATTTAAATTAAATTAAAATTCAGTAAAATTTAAAATTTCATTTCAATCATACTAGCTACATTTAAAAACATTTTTTCTCTTTTCTTTCTTTCTTTTTTAATGGAGGTACTAGGGATTGAGCCCAGGACCTCATGTGTGCTAAGCATGTGCTCTACCACTGAGCTATACCCTCCCCCTCAACCTCATGCTAGCTACATTTCTTTTTTTTTTTTTTAACATTTTTTATTGACTTATAATCACTTTACAATGTTGTGTCAAATTCCAGTGTTCAGCACAATTTTTCAGTCATTCATGGACATATACACACTCATTGTCACATTTTTTTCTCTGTGAGTTATCATAACTTTTTGTGTATATTTCCCTGTGCTATACAGTGTAATCTTGTTTATTCTACAGTTTTGAAATCCCAGTCTATCCCTTCCCACCCTCCAACCCCCTGGCAACCACAAGTCTGTATTCTCTGTCTATGAGTCTATTTCTGTCCTGTATTTACGCTTTGTTTTTGTTTGTTTGTTTGTTTGTTTGTTTTTGTTTTTGTTTTTTAGATTCCACATATGAGCGATCTCATATGGTATTTTTCTTTCTCTTTCTGGCTTACTTCACTTAGAATGACATTCTCCAGGAGCATCCAAGTTGCTGCAAATGGCATTATGTTGTCGGTTTTTATGGCTGAGTAGTATTCCATTGTATAAATATACCACTTCTTCTTTATCCAGTCACCTGTTGATGGACATTTAGGCTGTTTCCATGTCTTGGCTATTGTATATAGTGCTGCTATGAACATTGGGGTGCAGGTGTCATCCTGAAGTAGGGTTCCTTCTGGATACAAGCCCAGGAGTGGGATTCCTGGGTCATAGGGTAAGTCTATTCCTAGTCTTTTGAGGAATCTCCACACTGTTTTCCATAGTGGCTGCACCAAACTGCATTCCCACCAGCAGTGTAGGAGGGTTCCCCTTTCTCCACAGCCTCTCCAGCATTTGTCATTTGTGGATTTTTGAATGACGGCCATTCTGACTGGTGTGAGGTGATACCTCATTGTAGTTTTGATTTGCATTTCTCTGATAATTAGTGATATTGAGCATTTTTTCATGTGCCTTTTGATCATTTGTATGTCTTCCTTGGAGAATTGCTTGTTTAGGTCTTCTGCCCATTTTTGGATTGGGTTGTTTATTTTTTTCTTATTGAGTCGTATGAGCTGCTTATATATTCTAGAGATCAAGCCTTTGTCGGTTTCATTTGCAAAAATTTTCTCCCATTCCGTAGGTTGTCTTCTTGTTTTACTTCTGGTTTCCTTTGCTGTGCAGAAGCTTGTAAGTTTCATTAGGTCCCATTTGTTTATTCTTGCTTTTATTTCTTCTAGGAGAAAATTTTTGAAATGTATGTCAGATAATGTTTTGCCTATGTTTTCCTCTAGGAGGTTTATTGTATCTTGTCTTATGTTTAAGTCTTTGATCCATTTCGAGTTGATTTTGTATATGGTGTAAGGGAGTGTTCTAGCTTCATTGCTTTACATGCTGCTGTCCAGTTTTCCCAACACCATTTGCTGAAGAGACTGTCTTTATTCCATTGTATATTCTTGCCTCCTTTGTTGAAGATTAGTTGACCAAAAGTTTGTGGGTTCATTTCTGGGCTATCCATTCTGTTCCATTGGTCTATAGGTCTGTTTTGGTACCAATACCATGCTGTCTTGATGACTGTAGCTCTATAGTATTGTCTGAACTCTGGGAGAGTTATTCCTCCAGCCTCTTTCTTTCTCTTCAGTAATGCTTTGGCAATTCTAGGTCTTTGATGGTTCCATATAAATTTTATTATGATTTGTTCTAGTTCTGTGAAATATGTCCATGCTAGCTACATTTCAAGTGCTCAATAGCCACATGTACTTCGTGGCTATAGTATTGCATGGCAGAGTCTCATAGGATTATTCTAGCTCTAAAATTGTCTGATTCCCTTATTTGGTTTCATTAATGTTCAATACTTCCATCCTTGCAAGGATGCCTTCTCCCTTCTCCCTCCCTCTCTCCCTCTCTCTTTCCCAAACATTTCCTTCTTCAAATATTTTTTGGGTGACTACTCTACGTATGACACTTGAGTGGTGGACAAACAAAACGTATGGCATCTGCTTTCATGGAACTCACAGTTTAGCTGGGGAGATTGTGATTAATCAAATAAGCACACAGATGGATGCTTCATTACAAACCAAGATAAAAGAACGTGATTCTATGGAATTTACCAGAAGAAAAAAAGAAAGAGAAAAGGGGGAAAGGAAACTCAATAGAGGAAACTATTTCTTTTAAATTGAAGTATAGTTGATTTACAATGTTGTGTTAGTTTCAGGTGTCAGTAAAGTGATTCAGTTATTCATGTATATATTCTTTTTCAGATTCTTTTTCAATATAGGTTATTATAAACTATTGAATATATTTCCCTGTGCTATGCAGTAGGATCTTGCTGTTAATCTAATATATATATATATATATATATATATATATATATATATATATATATATATATATATATATATATATATAAGTTTATATCTGCTAATCCCAAACTTCTAATTTATCCCTCCCTCCTTTCTGCTTTGGTAACCCTGTTTGTTTTCTATGTCTGTGAGTCTCTTTCTGTTTTGTAAATAAGTTCATTTAAATCATTTTTTTAAGATTCCACATATAAGTGATATCATATGATATTTGCCTTTCTCTGTCTGACTTACTTCACTTAGTGTGACAACCTCTAGGTCCATCCCTGTTGCTGCAAATGGCATTATTTTATTCTTTTTCATGGCTTAGTAGTATTCTATTGCATAATTATACCAGAACTTCTTTATCTAGTCATCTGTTGATGGACATTTAGGTTGTTTCCATGTCTTGGCTATCAATTTTGTAATGTTTCATCTCAAGTGGACTCTCTCCCCCAGTCTGCAGGGAGGCCACTGTGGGAGATGTCGTGTTTCTGGTGGACACCAGCATCAACCCCCAGGACACCCGCAGTGTGCGGGGCTTCTTGTACATGGTGGTCAACAGCTTCAAGGTCAGCCGAGAGGCGGTCCGCGTGGGGCTGGCCCAGTACGGCGACGAGCCCCGGTCCGAGTTCCTCCTTTCCACCTACCACCGCAAAGGCGAAGTGCTGAGACACATCCAGAGGTTTCCATTTAAGCCTGGGGGCCACAAGTTGGGCCTGGCCCTGCAGTTCCTCCTGGATCATCACTTCCAGGAGACAGCGGGGAGCCGCGCGAGCCAGGGCGTGCCCCAGGTTGCCCTGGTGCTCAGCACAGGCCAGCCGGAGGACCATGCGTGGGATCAAGCCGAGGCCTTTAGGAGGGCGGGCATCCTCCTCTATGTGGTGGGCGTCGGAGACACGGGATCCGCGGAGCTCGGGGAGATTGCAAGTCGCCCTGCCGAGAAATTTGTCTCCATTGTTCCCAGCCTCTCTGGTCTGGGCAGCCTGGCCCCGAAGCTGCAGCAGGAACTCTGTAATACTTTGGTAAATGCAGCTCCAGCTGTTGGCCACATCTCTCCAGGTACAAGGCTTTCCTCTTATTTCTGATCTACTTCTGATCTTTTATTCATCCCTCCCCCATATGCCTTCCATATGTGTGCATGTTTAATTTTAATAGTAAAATTTCACTAAACTGTCTACACTTTATGCTCCTCTCCAATCAATGATCAAAGACTTTCCAACTCTTTTTATAAACCCTGTGGGCTTTATGATGGTCTCCATATGGATGTAGTGTAAGTCTGCTTTTGAAGGAAAAAATATCTGTTCCTAGGATAATATTATTCCTAGATCCAGGGGTGCTGTCACTGCTCCGAGCATGCTGTCGCTCAGGGTGTCTGAGGACCACTGTGTACAGGGTTCCTGGCATTTCGCTCCTTTTCTGTTCACAGTCTGGTTCCCCTGGTTCTAAGCATTTTGAGTGAAGACCCACAGACCCCGCCCCTTTTATCCTCTCTTGCAGCTTGCGGAGAAGCAGTCCTGGCCGACATTGTCTTCCTAGTAGACAGTTCGACCAGCATCGGGCCCCAGAACTTCCAGAAAGTGAAGAACTTCCTTCACTCTGTAGTCTTGGGGCTTGACATCAGCAGTGACCAGGTTCGAGTGGGACTTGCTCAGTATAATGACAACATCTACCCAGCCTTTCGGCTGAACCAGTATCCTCTGAAGAGTGTGGTCCTGGAGCAGATCTGGAATCTGCCCTACCGGACGGGAGGCACAAACACGGGGAGTGCCCTGGAGTTCATCAGGACCAACTACTTGACTGAGGTGGCTGGCAGCCGGGCCAAGGACAGGGTTCCCCAGATAGTTATCCTGGTCACAGATGGGGAGTCAAATGATGAAGTCCAGGAGGCAGCTGACCGGTTGAAAGAAGACGGGGTTGTTGTGTACGTGGTTGGGGTCAACGTCCAGGATGTCCAGGAGTTGCAAAAGATAGCCAGTGAACCATTTGAGAAGTTCCTCTTCAACACTGAAAACTTCAACATCCTGCAGGATTTCTCTGGAAGCATTCTTCAGACTCTGTGCTCGGTGGTGGAGAGCAAGATTAAAGGTAAGAAGTTGTGTCAAAATCCAACATTTCAACCAGGACGCCTAATTGTAATACAGGCCAAGAGCCACTGAGTGTAGCGGGAGGGCAGCACCAGGAGGTGTTCACCATCACTGGAGGATGTGAGGGTGTTTCCTGGATGAAGGAGCATCTGAGCTGCGGACTGAAATTAACAGAGTTCTCATGGATAGGACAGAGCATCCTACCATGCTGTTCAGAGGAAACAGCATGTTGTGGCGTCTGGAAGACCTTTTTTTTAATTGCAGTATAGTTGATTTACAATGTTGTGTTAGGTTCTGGTGTACAGTATAGTTATTTATATATATATATATATATAAAATATATGTATGTATTCTTTTTCATTATGGGTTATTACAAGATACTGAATATAGTTCCCTGTGCTCTACAGAAGAACTTTGTTGTTTATCTACACTGTATATAATAGTTTGTATCTGCTAATCCCAAACTCCTAATTTATCCTTCACCCCCTTCCCCTTTGTTAACCATAAGTTTGTTTTCTATGTCTGTGAGTCTGTTGCTGCTTTGTGAATAAGTTTGTTTATGTCATTGTTTTTTAGATTCCAAATTATCAGTGATATCATATGATATTTGCCTTTGTATGATAATCTCTAAATCTATCCACATTGCAGCAAATGACATTATTTTATTCTTTTTTATGGCTGAGCGGTATCCCATTGTATATATACCACAACTTCCTTATCCAGTCATCTGTTGATGGACATTTAGGTTGCTTCCATGTCTTGGCAATTATAAATAGTGCTGCTGTGAACATTGGGATGCATGTGTCTTTTCAAATTAGTTTTCTCCAGATATATGCCCAGGAGTGGGACTGCTGGATCGTATGGCAGGTCTATGTTTAGTTTTTTAAGAACCTCCATACTGTTTTCCATAATGGCTGCACCAAACTACATTCCCACCAATCGTGTAGGAGGGTTCCCTTTTCTCCACACCCTCTCCAGCAGAAGACCTGTTTTTAAAATCCTGGCTTTGCCACTTTCTAGTTATGTGAGTATGACAAGCAGCGTCACGTTTTCACTTCAC
Organism: Camelus dromedarius; assembly: GCF_036321535.1. Classification (NCBI taxonomy): domain Eukaryota; kingdom Metazoa; phylum Chordata; class Mammalia; order Artiodactyla; family Camelidae; genus Camelus; species Camelus dromedarius. The sequence continues at coordinate 4,430,604 of NC_087437.1, read as the reverse complement.
TTTTCTCATTTGCACAGTGAAGGTGCTAATACTTGCCTAGTAGGATGGTTAATGAGGATTAAAAGTACTTTGTATTCAATGTTCATGAGGTCTTGATTTGATATGCTTTCTCCCCTGTGTCTTTTCCTCCCCATTCTCTCTTTATTTCCAGAATACACCCAGCCCTATGCAGATGTAGTCTTTCTCGCTGACACGTCACAGAACACATCGTGGACCAGTTTCCAGTGGATGCGGAATTTCATCTCCAGGGTGGTGGGCATGCTGGATGTTGGCAGGGACAAGTACCGGATTGGGCTGGCTCAGTACGGTGGCCAAGGTCACACAGAATTTTTGCTTAATACCTACCAGACCCAGGATGAGATGACTGCTCACATCCATGATCACTTTGTGCTCCGGGGAGGTCCCAGGAGGACGGGCAAAGCTCTGCGATACATTCATCAGACCTTCTTCCAGGAGGCAGCAGGAAGCCGGTTTCTCCAGGGCATTCCCCAGTATGCAGTGGTCATCACCTCAGGCAGATCTGGAGATGAGGTCGGGGATGCAGCACAGACACTGAGGGAGAAAGGCGTGAAAGTCATGTCCGTGGGTGTCCAAGACTTTGACAGGAGAGAGCTGGAGGGGATGGGGACCCCACCCCTTGTATATGAGATGCAAGGACAAGATGGTGTCAGACAGGTGACACAGGATATGAGCTCAGTGATCCAAGGGACTGGGCAGCTCAAGTTCAACAGCGAGGCAGAGAAGGAGCCGATAGCAGGTAAGGTTTGGTCCCTCGGTGTGTGAGCCACCAGGTGGTCTCAGCATAATAGGAGAGTCTGGGGAAAGAGCAGAGGAGAGGGCATTCTGGGTTCCTAGTGCCAGGACAGTAGCATCAATGGATGGGGAGAGGAAGAGGCATGGGTTTGCCTCAGGCACTTACCTTGGAGTGGATAATTACGGTCACTTGTTGAGGATAATTATGGTCACTAGCTAAGGATGCTGCATAACAAGCCATCCAAAAAGTCAGTGGCTGAAAAGAAACATTTATTTTCATGGATCAGCTGAGCTTCGCTGGGCTCAGCTTCACTGGGCTTTACTCATCCTGCCTGGGCTTATTCACAGGAATGGGGTTTGGCTGAGAGTTGGCTGATCTACGTTTGGTTCTGCTCCATAGCTCTCCCCTTCCTCCTGGGGTCACTGGGCTAGTCTGGGCATATCCATCTCATGGTGATTACAGAGGTGTAAGAGAGAAAACCCAACTGCATAAGCAGTTTTCAGACTTCTGCTTCATTGTCTGCTGATATTCCATTGGCTAAAGAGGGTCATATGGCTATCTCGTCATTAGTGGAGTAAGAAAATACATTCCTGAGTTGGGGGGTTGGATATAACTGGATATGGAAGAATGTAGATTCAGTCCCCAGTACCTCCATTAAAAAATAAAAATTAAAAAAAACTTTAAAAATATATTCCTCTCATGAAGTGAGGTGTAGGGAGTGAGTATTTCTGAACAATAATCCAAGTTACCATATGCCTTTTCCAGAAGAAGGGGCAGTCAGGCTTTTCACCATAGATTAAATGAAGTCCCTCCCTAGTTTGGCATTCAAGATGCTCAGGGGAGATGCTGTTGGCATTTTGAATGATCCAGTTCATAGCGTAGGATAGTCCTGTGAGTTGCTGAAGGTTTAACATGCCTAATTCCTGCCAGTAGCATCCCTGAATCTTACGATAATCTAAAACACCACCATATACTTCTAAATGTCCCCTGGGGAAGGGTTCCACTCTGTTGGTAGAGAACTACTGAGCTTTATCTCCTGATAAGCCCCTTTATGCATTCTAACCACTAGCCAAGCTGAACAGCTCACCATTTGCTGTATATGTGTCATACTTTTCCACCTCTGTCTCTGCTGTTGAACACACTACCCCATCAGTCTGAAATGCCTACCATCAAACCCTTATCCTTCAGGAGGGAAGGTGTAACTCAGCAACAGAGTATGTGCTTAGCATACACGAGGTCCTGGGTTCAATCCTCACCACCTTTGTTACAGTCAATCAACCTAATTACCCCCCCTCCCCCCCAAAATATAAAAAACCCTTTATCCTTCAGTTCTTAAATTGCCTTCTTGACAGAGCAGCCCCACAACTAGAAGTGACCGCTTCCTCCTTTGTCTGAACTGTCATTGCTCTGCCCAGAGTCTCAACATCCAGAGCTCCAGGGTCCTTGGCATTTTTTAGGCAGAAAAGACAAACACAGTGAGACAAGAAGAGGAAAATCCAGAGAGATAATAAGGCACTAAGAAGCACTTACGAGCATTACTTTAAGTAGAAATAGAGCAAAAGGAGGGTGCAGCAGAGAACCTGACCTGGGAGTATTTGTGTTGGTCCCTCAACAATGGGTGAGCTTTTAAACGTATTTAATATACAGGGAGAAAGGAGGAGCCTCGTGGTAAGGAGAAGAGCAGGGTAAGGGGGTGCAAGTAGGGGTGGGCTGGATGGGTGTGGAGGAAAGTGAAAAAAATGGAGCCAATTGGGCGTGGGGGGAGGGTTTAGAAATAGTGAGGGATGAGATTGGATTATGTAGGATGAACCCTGATTATGGGGTTCCAAAGGCACTGGAAAGTCACCGTAGGTTTTTAAGCAAGAAAAATCATGACCAAAGTGGGCTTAAAGGAAGGCTTCAGTGGGCAGGGTGGATTCTACATGGCTCAGAAGGACTTCAAGGCTGAGCTGTCATCTGTCCACAGGGAGGGTGCCTGGGTCTAGGGAGTGGTGGCTCTGATCATGAGGAAACAGGGTAAGTCCTGGAGACCTCTTCACAGGAGAATAATAGTGCCTGGCACCAGCAGGTGAAGGAAGGGAGAAGTCAAAGGTGCTTGCAGTTTCTGGAGAAGGTGTTTCAGACATAAAAATCAAGGGCAATACCCTCTTTTTAAATCTAGGATTGATCTTTGATTCTTTTTAAAATTTTAAAAATTGAATTATAGTTGATTTACAATTTTGTGTTAGTTTCTGGTGTACAGCAAAGTAATTCAGTTATACACACACACACACATACACACTCAGATCCTTTTTCAACACAGGTTATTACAAGATATTGAATGTAGTTCCCTGTGCTATATAGGAGGTCCTTGTTGTTTATCTATTTTATGTATAGTAGTTTGTATCTGCAAATCCCAAACTCCTAATTTATCCCTCCCCCTCCTTTCCCCTTTGGTCACCATGAGTTTGTTGTCTATGTCTGTGAGTCTCTTTCAGTTTTGTAAATAAGTTCACTTGTGTAATTTTTTTAGGTTCCACGTATAAGTGATACCGTGTGATATTTGTCTTTCTCTGTCTGACTTACTTCACTTAGTATGATCATCTCTAGGTCCATCCAATTTTTGATTCTTTATTAAAAAAGAGAGGACCAAAGGGAAAATTTCAGGACATCAAGATAGGTCCAGGGGTTATTCTGGCCTTCCTGTATTCTCTTCTCTAAATTTTGTTTCACGATACTTAGTTGTCTACGCACTGGTTTCAGCCTTCTGCACGCGGTTTTGACTCTCTGCTAAGGAGATTTCTGTTTTCATACGGTAGATAGGTTTGGACCTTATGGGTATGCGGACACAGTGGGTTTCCCTACATTAGGCCCTGCCTTACATTGGGAGGGAGGGCTCTGGACTTCTCTTAGAAGGGAGTTGATGCAGTCAGAACCCCATTACCCAATTTGGGGCAGGCTAAAAGGATGGTTCTTTCATAGCAAAATGAAACAGCCAGTTACTTCAATTTTTGGACCAAGATTTTTCACAGAAACCTGCAAGATTTCATGTTACCTCTGTTAAAATGACCTGAAATTTATCAGAGAATGGTGCATAAATTAATAGTCACCATTGATTATCTCCATCTTTCACCAAAAGAGGAACAATGATTAAATCAAAAACTTCTCAGGCCTTATAAAAGAGAATTTGACCCAGGGTTTCCTGAAACCCCCAAAATAAAGAAAAAACTAGTCAAGCAAGACTCAGATGCTTCTAGTGGACTTAAATGAATTGAAAATGACCTTAAAGTGCTTTCTTGTGGATATTCACATATTTATGTATTTTGCAAGTGATGTGAGCACACTTCCATGTGAAAAATTTTGAACCCCGGGATGTTCTTTGACTGTCCTGCAAAATGATGGTCTTTATAAAGGCTTCCACTAAATTCTAACGTGCATTAATATGTTAGTATAAGATACATGATTGCAATTTACAATGCTAAGTTTATTATTACAGTATATAGAAACAGAGAATAATACAGCTTTTGTATACAAAATGAATGCTGTCTTTATTATTCTGTCCTCATGCTAACGCCCTTTCTGTTCGTTTGTTTATAGCGTGTCCGACTGCAGTCCCGGCTGACTTGGTATTCCTCATTGAGGAATTTCCCAGGCACAGGCACTTGAATTTCCAACAAGTTGTCAGTTTCTTAAAGACCACCATCCGCTCTCTAAGATTTCATCCAGAGGTTGTGAGAATTGGCTTGGTCTTCTACAGCGAGGAACCACAGCTTGAGTTTTCACTGGATACATTTCAGGATCCAGCCAAGATCTTGGAGCATCTGGACAAATTAACCTACAGGGGGAGAAGGGGAAGGACCAAGACCGGTGCTGCTTTGGATTTCCTGAGGAATGAGGTTTTCATTCAGGAGAAGGGCAGCCGGTCCTTGCAAGGTGTACAGCAGGTAGCCGTGGTCATCACGGAAAGCTCCTCCCAAGACAGAGTGTCCAGGCCCGCTTCTCTCCTCCGCAGGGCAGGGGTTACCATCTACACAGTGGGTACCCAGATTGCCTCAGAGAACTCAGATCTGGAGAAGATAGCGTCCCATCCTCCTTGGAAGTATGTCATCTCTCTCGAATCTTTTTTGCAACTCACCGTTGTGGGAAGCAAGATTAAGAACCAGCTCTGCCCTGAGATTGTAGGCACCAGGGCTTCCATTTCTGGGATGGGCTCTGAGCTACAAGAAGGTAGGAGGACCTTTCCCAAATTTGATCTTTTTAAAAAAAATGTTTATTCTGTTTGCTCCTTACCCACACCTGCTCTACCTCCCACCCAAGAAAAGATTTTGGAGTCAATTCATTGAAAAACAGAAACAAAACTTATGAAACCTTTATTTTGTCTTGACTCTACACAGTGGAGAATGTGAAGTAAAAAGTGAACACGGCCCCGAATTCCTGTCTTACCCCTCATTCCTTTTAACAAACAATTTGATGAAAAAATATGGATTTTTACAGTAGAAGCTGTAGGGATCTACAGTAGAATCTGTAGAATCTGTAGATTGACCAGACCTTAAGTCATATAAAGTGGCAGATTATTTCAAAAGAGAAAGATACAAACATTCTTGAAATTAAAACATCTAACTTCAAATATAGTAAATGAACATCAATTTGCCAATCTTTTGTGCAGGGCCAAGGCTTCTTTGACTAGGAGCCCCGCTGATTGGAGTTCTGTGTATTTGCCTCATGAATCATCCAATAGTGTATTTTCTATCATTTCCAGGTTCAGTTTCATTAATGTGGGAAGAGAACTTCACCACCGTTGAAACCATCTATGTACAGACATCCTTATTGACTTTTATGATCTCAAAAATGCAATCCTTTGCAGTGCTCTCCAGTACACCACCAACTTCTTTTTTTTAATTAAAACATTTTTAAAATTATTTTTTTAAATTGAAGTACCGTCAGTTACAATGTGTCAATTTCTGGTGTACAGCACCATATCCCAGTCATGCGTATACATACGTATATTCCTTTTTCATATTCTTTTTCATTAAAGGTTATTACAAGATATTGAACATAGTTCTTTGTGCCCTACAGAAGAAACTCTCTTTTAAATCTATTTTTGTATATGGTGGCTAACATTATCAACAATTTCTTTTAAAGCAACTTGCCTCTACTGGGTCTTTTCTAAGTAGTTAACTTGGTTTTCATAGATGTCATAAACCCCTTTTATTCACACTCATATCCTATAGATTTTCACAATATTTGCTTTGTTGTGTAATTATAATGATTTGCCACTTATGGGCTGTTATGAATATCTTTGTGTCTGTCTATCTACTTGTCTGTCTGTTTTTGTCCATCCGTGCTAGTATGTCTTAGATTCAACTTAGAATTATAGAAAGAAGGTGGCAACTTGAAATGTATATAATTAACTTAAAAATTCAGAGCTGTAACTGTATCCTCAGGGGAGAATCAGTGAGCTTTAATTTATTTACTTATTTAAAAAAAACCCCACTAAATGATTTTGTAATTTCCTGATGACTTGTGTTGAGGTCTAGCAATTTAAAATATCTAAATAAATCCCTGTCTTCCTCTTTGGCCCAGATTTTTAGTCCCTTTCTTTATCTTGGGAATAAGGAACAAAATCATTAACTATGAATTTCACTGGCTTGTGAACTCCCTGCTTACATTCTCTCCTTCTGATTGTCAAACAGTGAAAAGAGTTGAGAGTTGATTTCTTTCCCAGACTGCATAGCAGCTAAAAAGAAACCTGTAATGAGGAAAATCTGCCCAAAGTCTGGAGTAGTTCGATGTAGGGGCAGCTTAGAGGTAAGGAGAAGTTGGGACAATGTCACCAGAATTCTGTCCTGGGTGATCGTAACGATCATAATATCTGCCATTTATTGGTCACCTGCTGTGTGTCAGACCCTCTTCTAAGCACTTGGTTTATGTGATAGGCGTGCATATTAGCATCACTGTCAAAAATCGTCTCTCCTCCAAAATGTCCCTCTGCCAAGCTTGGCGAGAATGTGTCGCACCAGGCGGTACTTGGGCTTTTGACCCATCCTGTGGACGATGAGAAGCCCTGGGCGGTAGGGGAGCCTCTTTGGGCCACTGCTAAGGAGAAAGGACCACTGCACAGGAAAGGGCTGGCCGCAGAGATACGGCTTCCTGCGCAGTGGTCTTTTACTTGGACTCAGACCAGCCACGACCTGTTGCCAGTGGGTGCTGTTTCCATCAAAGGTCCGGTTCCTGCCTTCTCTTTTCAAAATTCCCCCTCCATTCTCCAAGGATTCAGCAAACACTTCCAAGCCGCACTCTGTTCCGATGCCTGCCCCTCTAGGGTGGGGTTGGCAGATAAATACAAGATGGCCAGTGAAATTTGAATTTCATTCAGATAAACAACAGATATTTTATCTAGTGTAGGATGTTTCATGTGTTGCATGGACCAAGTCCTCCCAAGTGGTAGCCTGAACAAGGGAGACCACTGCCCTTCTGGTCAGGAGCCGTGAAAAGGCGTCCCTGGGTCAAGGAATCCAGAGATTAATAACATAAGGCTGAAGGGATTGAGGGCAAAATTATGCTGTTCTTTCTGAGAAATCTGCTACATGACAAAAGTAAAACACTGGGTGATCTTAACTGTGAATTTTTGTTTGTTTGTTTGTTTGTTTTTGAAGAGGGGAAGATAGTTAGATCTATTTATTTTTTTAAGGGGATGATTTTCAAAAAATGTTATTTTTATTTTTTAATTTACAATGTTGTATTAGCTTCTGGAGGGAAGGTAATTAAGTTTATTTATTTAGTTTTGGTAATGATTTTTTAAAAAAAATTATTCTTTTTTTAAATTTTAAACACTTTTTAATTGAGTAATAGTCATTTTACAATGTTGTGTCAAATTCCAGTGTAGAGCACAATATTTCAGTTATACGTGAATATACATATATTCATTGTCATGTTTTTTTTCACTATGAGCTACCACAAGATCTTGTATATATTTCCCTGTGCTATACAGTATAATCTTGTTCATCTAGTCTACATTTTAAAATCCCAGTCTGTCCCTTCCCACCCACTGCCCCCTTGGCAACCACAAGTTTGTATTCTGTGTCTATGAGTCTGTTTCTGTTTTGAATTTATGTTTTTTGTTTTTTTTTAGATTCCACATATGAGTGATTTCATATGGTATTTTTCTTTCTCTTTCTGGCTTACTTCACTTAGAATGACATTCTCCAGGAACATCCACGTTGCTGCAAATGGCGTTATGTTGTCATTTATATGGCTGAATAGTATTCCATTGTATAAATATACCACTTCTTCTTTATCCAGTCATCTGTCGATGGACATTTAGGCTGTTTCCATGTCTTGGCTATTGTAAATAGTGCTGCTATGAACACTGGGGTGCAGGTGTCTTTTTGAAGCAGGGTTCCTTCTGGATATATGTCCAGGGATTCCTGGGTCACGTGGTAAGTCTATTCCTAGCCTTTTGAGGAATCTCCATACTGTTTTCCACAGTGGCTTTCATTGCTTCCCTCTCCCACTTTTAATGATTTAGATGTTTTCTTTTCAATTTTGTGTTTATTTTATTTGTAATTCATGGTAGTTATCACCTTTCCAGTTATGAGTCTCTCATTTCTGTAGCATCCTGCTTCTTTTCTATTTAGAGTAGACCTGTCAATATTTCTTTTAGCATGGGTTTAGTGTTGCTAAATTCTTGTAGTTTTTTCTTGTCTGTGAAATTCTTTATGTCTCCTTCTATCCTAAAGGATAGCCTTGCTGGATAGAGTATCCTAGGCTGCATCTTTTTTTCATTCAGGACTTTGAATGTATCTTGCCACTCCCTTCTGGCCTGTAGTGTTTGTGTAGAGAAATCAGCTGAGAGCCTTTTGGGGGTTCCCTTGTAACCCACTCTGTTTTTCTCTTGCTGCCTTTAGGATCATTTCTTTATCCTTGACTCTGGCCATCTTGATTATGATATGTCTTGGTGTGGGTCTGTTTGGGTTCTTCCTGTTTGGAACCCTCTGAGCCTCCTGTACTAGGATATCTGATTCCTTCTTTAGGTTTGGGAAGTTTTCAGTTATGATTTCTTCCAATGCCTTTTCAATCCCCTTTGTTCTTTCTTCCCCTTCTGGAACCCCTATTATGCGAAGATTGGCATGCTTTATATTATCCCATAGGTCCCTTATGCTATTTTCAATAGTTTTTATATGTTTATCTGTAGCTGGAGACAGTGTGCTCTTAATGATTTTATCGAGAGGTCTTTGTGTCTTCATCCTGTTTCATGAACTCAGCTTGCTGTTTCCAGAGGCCCTCTGCTGGCACACTTGTCTGTGCTGCTCCCAGTGGCTGTTGGCTAGCAGATTGCACCCCCTCCCAACACTGGGTCTGGTGCTGAGCTCTTACTTGGTGGGCAGGCAGGTCACTCCCCCTCCTGATGCCACAGTCAGATGCTGCACTCTGGGGAGGCAGGTGGGCAGATTGCGCCCCCTCCCAGTACCGTGGTCAGGTGCTGCATTCCTGCCAGGAAGGCAGGTGGCCATCCACCCTCTCCTGGCACCAGTCGCTCCACTGCTCTGTGCAGCTGCCTGCTCCGCCTCGGGTTGGCACTCCATAGGTGTGCAGGGAAGACCGGGGAACAGCCCCACCCCTGCTCCATGCCAGATCTCAGCTCCTTGTTTGTCTTGGTAGCGCGAGTTCTCTGAGGTGTCAGGGCGGAAAGCTCCTATGTGTCTCAGGCTGTAAACAAGTCTCAGTCCTGCCCAGGAGGTTGCAGAGCCCCCGGGTGTGGAGTCAGGTCTCGGCCTCACCCCCGCCCAGGCACTGCACACAGGAGGAGATGGCGGCTGTGGTTGCGCCCCGCCTCTCTTCTCGCAAGAAACGCCAGTAATGGCGCCTTGGGTCTGAGGAGACGAAGGCTATGGTGCCCCTCCCCCCAGGGCACACCAGCCTTGTTGCTTTGCTTTTTTCACAATTTATGGGGGACGGAGGTTGTTCTGCTCCATGCCCCCTCCCAGCCATGGCGTGCAGCCCCCTGAAGTCCCCCCGGGCTGTGTCAGTGCAGCTGCCTCTGTCCTCTACCCAGCTCGGGTGGCCTGTCCCAGCCCCAGCTGTTGGCTCGCATCTTGGGCTGGGTGTCACGGGGACCCTTTGTGCCCGTTTAACTTAGTTCTGTTGGTCAAGGGGTGCTCAGGCCAGATCTAAGCCTCAGAGGCTCCCCCTTTGTTCTACTCCACTGTCTTGCTTCTCTCTCCTTCAAAAAAATTTATTATTATTTTTTGATTTACAATGTTGTATTAGTTTCTGGTGTATAGTATAGTGATTCAATTACACACACACACACACACACACACACACACACACACACATATATATATATATATATATATATATATATATATATATATATATATATATATGTATTCTTGTTCATATTCTTTTCCATTACAGGTTACTATAAGCCACTGAATATTATTCCCTGTGTTATACAGTAGAACCTTGTTATTTATCTATTCTGTACATAGTAGTTTGTATTTATTTATTTTTAATGGTGTGCTGGGGATTGAACCCAGGACCTCGTGCTTGCTAAGCACATGCTCTACCACTGAGTTGTACCCTCACCCCCGTGCCCATGCATTTAAAAAGGATAACTTGCAGTGGAAGCAGGTATATTGGATGCTGAGACAATCCATCGCTTCAGATAGGCTCTGATGTGTCACTTTTAGCTTGTTCTCAACATCCCCATTTGAGAAACGTCAAGTCGTATTTTCCTCACATCTTTGGGGTTCATCAGAAACAGACTCCGAGACAAGGATGTAGGTTCAAGTGATTTATCTGGGAGGCGAGTGCAGGGGACACTGTTGGGGAGTGGAGGCTGGGGAGAGGGAGGGAAGGCAGCCAGCACAGGTTGAGTTAGTGAGCAGGCGATGGCTGGAGGCACCAGGCTCAGCTTTGCTGAGGACTCCGAGTGTTCCCCCTAGAGTGGTCCCACCAAACAGCAAGGGAGACGGGGTACTTAACCACCGGCCCTGTCAGTCATGGCAGGTGGCTACTCCATCTCACTCCTGGCCTGACTGGGGTGTGGGCCAATCATGCCCTTGGCCGAGGAACATCCTTAGGGAGAGTTTCAGGTGCTTTTAGTAGAAAGGGAGCAATGAGGGCTCAGGGAACCGGGGGCATGGGGATCGATCGCTTTGCCACGGGCCATCTCCAATGTTGCTCTCATGGCTGCCACTTCCTCTTACCACCTAGGCTGTGTGCACATCCAGAAGGCAGATATTTACTTCCTTATTGACGGGTCCTACAGCATCAACCCAGACGATTTTCTCGAAATGAAAGTGTTCATGAACGAGGTGATAAAGATGTTCCACGTGGGGCCTGACAGAGTACAGTTTGGAGTCGTTCAGTACTCAGACGATATCGACACTCAGTTTATCCTCAGCCAGCATCCCAGCGGGGAAGGGCTGAAGGCTGCCATTGATGGCATGCAGCAGAAAGGAGGGGGCACCATGACCGGCCGGGCCTTGGGCCACATGGTTCAGGTCTTTGCAGACACCACTCGCAGCAACGTGCCTTGCTATCTCATCGTCATCACCGATGGAAAATCTATGGATCACGTAGCAGAGGCCGCAGAGGCATTGAGGAGAGACAGAGTCACCATTTATGCCGTTGGAGTCAGGGATGCTAACACTGCTGAGCTTCAGGAGATGGCTGAGGACAGAATGTTTTTCGTGCATGATTTTGATTCTTTGAAGGCCATCCAACAAGAAGTGGTACAGGACATCTGCTCCTCAGAGAGTAAGAATATTTTTCTTCAGTCTCTCTCTCTCTGTGTCTCTCTGAGTATGTATGTCTAATCTATTTGTATAGGCTTCATTCCCCAAGCATGGATTCACTGGTCCAAAAGTGAGCACTGGACACAGAGTGACCATGACCTAGATTGATCCAAGGTGGTCACATTTTATATCTTTATCACACAGCTGTGTCTTATTTTGAGACTTGTTCGTACCGGGTCACAGAAAATTTATTTCGTTGACTTCCCTTTCCACCCCCTTTAAATGTATTTTTTGTTGTATATATGTTACCCTAGACTCTTCTTGGCGGCTTGTAATTAATTGGTTTCAGACTCTGAGAGAATGTTCTGCCCTTTCCCCCACCCAGCCTGTAAGAACAGGAAAGCTGACATCATCTTCCTGATGGATGGTTCTGAGTCCATCCCCCCGAAAAACTTTGAAAGGATGAAGGGATTCATGAGGCGAATGGTGAACCTATCTAATATCAGTGCCGATGAAATTCGGATCGGCCTTCTGCAGTTCAGCTCCAACCCGCAGGAAGAATTCAGGCTCGGCCAGCACTCCTCCAAGGCGGACATCCACAGGGCCATCTCGAACGTTAAGCAAATAAATGATGGCACCTACACCGGGAAAGCCCTTAACTTCACGCTGTCTTTTTTTGACAGTTCAAGAGGAGGGAGGCCCAGTGTTCATCAGTATTTGATTGTAATCACCGACGGGGTCTCCCAGGACAGTGTAGTCCTACCGGCCAAGGCCCTCAGGGACAGAAACATCATTATCTTTGCCATTGGGGTAGGAGGAGCCAGAAAGTCTCAGCTTTTGGAGATCACTAAGGACCAGGGCAAAGTGTACTATGAAGAAAAATTTGAGTCCCTGCAAAACCTGGAGAAGGAGATTCTGTACAAGATCTGCATTCCACAAGGTGAGGGACAGAGAGTTTTGTCACTCAATCCATAAGCCCATGGTAGGTGTCTGGGACCAGGCTGGCTCTCTTAGTGAAATAAAACTGGTCCTTCTAGCTGAGGAGGGAGGGAAAATCACGCTGTGGGGAAGATAACGGCCCTGAAGGAACGCTGTGGTCTCCTTCCCTTGGGAAATTTTTCATCATTCACGTGGCTGTCATCACTCTGGACTCCAGAGGCCTGACCCTTCTCCAAACTCTGCCTCTAGTAAGTCCTCCCAACTCTTCCTTCATTCCTTGTAGATATGAAGCCAGACTGGAATGTGCAAACACGGCCTACTGGAGATTGGGGTCCAGAGAAAGGAAAAGAGAAACAGTGAATAAGATCAGTCAGATAGTTGTTCTTATGAAATAGAACATGCTGTCTTTTCCATGCGACTCTGTACTGGGTCTTGCTTCTTGGTTGCCATTTTGTTTCCATATGGCTCATTTCATCCTCAATCCCATTTTATCTCCTCAAGCTTTTCTCTGAAACAACAGGATCTGGAGACAAGGGTTCCTCCTCCCAACAGTTTGGGTTTCCCTTGGCTCTTTTCCCGAGACTTGAGACTGACTTGAGACTGAATGTCTTCACGGATGCCTCCTACCCATGGGGACAAGATGCCACACATACATTGTAATTAGAAGGGCTCACCTTTAGATGTGTGTTTTTTTTTTTTGTACCAAGTCCTGTTCCGAGGGCTCCCATAGGTTAAAACATTCTGTCTTCACCTAACCCTATTAATAAGTAGATACTACTTAACAAATGAGAAAACCAAGGGCATGGCAAAATCAGGTTGTTTGGCCCAAGTAAATAGCAGAGGTGTTCATGAACTTGAGGCAGTCTGGTTCCAGGGTCTGTGTGCCAAATCCTGTTCTAGGTGCCTTTTGGTGTATAGCACAACAGGGCCTCTCAGATGAATGTGCATTTGAATCACCCGGGGACCTTGTTAAACTGCAGTTACCGATTCAGTGGGTTGGGGGTGAGTCTGCATTTCTAAGAGGCTTCCAGGGGATGCTGACTCTGCTAGTCTTCAAATCACCCTTTGAGTAGGAGGGTTGTACGGTACAGTACTGGATGGAGTAGGAGGCTGAAATACAGTGTAGTATGTTATAGTACGCAATAGGACAGCGCAGGATGGTATCGTGATATGTGGCAAAGTATAGTGTATAGTTATGTCCTATGGAATAATGTATAATGAAACTCATAAAGCCCAATATTCCTAAATCAACCCCATGTGAAATAGGGGGGTTATTATTATAATACTCAATTATTATGATACTCAATTTCCAGCTGAGAAAAACAAGAGAAAGGTTAGGAAACACAGATGGAAAATCAAGAAGGCAGAGGTTTTGAATTTCCCATCAGTTTTGGTGTCGAAAAGCCAGATCCAATTTTGTAGAATATTAAATATATATATATATATATATATATATATATATTTAATTGAAGTATAGTCAGTTACGATGTGTCAATTTCTGGTGTACAGCACAATGTCCCAGTCATGAATATACATATTTTTTTTCATATTCTTTTCTATTAAAGGTTATTACAAGATATCAAATATGGTTGCCTGTGCTCTACAGAAGAAATTTGTTTTTTGATCTATTTCTGTCTAAAGGGTATCACTACTTATCAGTGTCTTTGGTGAATTCAGGAATCAATTGAAAGGAGTGTGTGTGTAAAATTGTTTTTGTTTTAAATAAGCATGGATTATGGGATGTCCTGTATTAAGCAGTTCAGATTCTTCAGGAATCAAAATCCTATTTTTGTTTTGTTTTGTTTGTATGCAGCTGGGTATTGTCCTAGGGAGGAGAAGAAATATAGGAGTCTAGGTTCTCTTTTCAGATCATTTTGCGCCACATAGTAAATTAGGATTTATATTTATCTTCAGCTCTGTCTTTCGATTTTTTGGCTTAAATTAGCTGGATACTCTAATAATGGCTGAAACCTAATTAATTCTAGAATTCTAGAATCATAACGCTGAATCAGAAAGACCTTAGAGTTTCAACTCTCTCCCTTAACAGGCAAAGAAAATGCTCCTGGCGGTACAGGGATAATGCCAGCTGAAAATATTCTGGGGAGAATGCAAATTAGAAATGTTAGAGTAATCTACCACACTGCAAAAAAGAAATTTCTTTTTTCTGAATTTAGATCTGATATAGAAATGAGATTTACATCTGCAGAAATTCCTTGTGGTGAATTTCAACTGGAGACTTAAAAGTCAAAACAAAGCCAAGATGTTTTATATGGAAAGAGAGGAGGAAGGCATTTTCTGTCTTTTTAATTGCAGAAACATATCTGGCCGGCTAGCACAGAGGATATTTAGAAGATTGAACAGTCATGGTTCAGCCCTGGATCTCAGATCCCTGAGAAAGTTTAAGCCACTGATTATGACCCTTTTTACTGGTGAAGTGTCCAGTGTTTATTTTCCTCAAAACAACCCTTCCACCCCCAAATCTGCAGTTTTGTTTTTATTGATTCTGAGCCAAATACTCCAGTGTGTGCTGATCTAAGGGAACAACGCCTACATGTCCTGGGTTGCCCTGACAATCCCAAATTCTGCTTTTTACCCAGAAGTAGATAATAATAGTGGCTCTTTTATGGTTGATAAGTTCCATTTTAAGTTATTCTCACCAATTCTAATCCAAGTGCATCTGTGACTGCCAGCTTTTGCCTCCTCAGTGGAATTTTGTGGGTGGTCTTATTGTGAGTGGGTGGGTATAGCCTGAAACATCAGTGGACCCTCAGGCTCTAGCTCCGTCCTCCCAGGAGGGCTTCAGGGCTTTTAGGCAGAAGGAACTGCGTATTGGGAATGACTGTCAGTCCTGGTCTTTTCCAACACGTTTTCCTGAAACAAGGTGGATGCATGTGGGTGGGAGGAAGCTTCCAGGGAAGAAGGGAGTAGTACAGCTCGTGCTGAAAGAAACTCAAGACTCATTATTTTCTTCTACATTTGTTTGGAGAGCATTTAATGAGGATGTGTGTTAGATCCTGGGAAAGTAGGATGACATAGTCCCTACTATGAGGGACTCTTTGTTCAGAGAGAGAGAAGGTCAAGTCAAGTAAGAGTGGATACACAGGGACATTTAATCACTCAGCTTGAGGATCTGGGGACATGAGTCACAGAGAGATTTAGGGAGGGCAGTCACTTGAACTACAATTTGGAGGACATAATATGAGTTAACCAGGCTGGGGTGGAAGGGATGGGAAAGGACCTCTGGCTAGAGGGAATAGGACCTGCAGAGGCATTGTGTATGTTTTGTACCAGTTAACTTTTGCTGTGTAACAAGCCATCCCCCTCAATTAAATAAAAAAACACCATTATTTAGCTTACCCTTCTGTGGGTTGGCTGTGTTGCCAGAGAGTAGGTTCTTGCACAGGAAAGGATTCAAGAGTGAGCCATAGTAAAGTGAAAGCAAGCTGACTTAGAGAGGTACACATTCCATAGGCAGAATGCGTCCATCTCAGAAGAAATACTGACCACGAGGTCTGGGGGTTGTCGGTGTTTATAGGCTGGGTAATTTCATATGCTAACAAGTGGGAGGATTATTCCAACTATTTGGGGGAAAGAGTAGGTAGGGATTCCCAGGAATTGGGCCATCACCCACTTTTTGACCTTTTATGGTCAGCCTTGAAACTGTCATGGCACCTGTGGGAGTGCCATCTAGCGTACTAATATATTCCAGTGAGCATATAATGAGGCTCGGGGTCTACTGGAAGTTGAATCTTCTGCCATCTTGGTGCTAATTGGTTCTAACCAGTTTATGTCCTATCCTCAATGGCTGTGTCATTCTTTTAGTGGTTGCACCCTGTCCTCTTCCCTCTTGTCTCAACTGGAGGTCCTTCTTGCAGAGCCAGCTTGGTTGATATCTTCTGGGCTGGGTTGTGTGTCTACAGATAACTAATTTGATTTTCTTCTCCTTCACCTTCAAAGGATGCCACATAGATTTGTCTGTAGGAATTGATGTCTCCACCCCCACGAGGCAAATTCAGCAGTCGCTTGAAGGGTTACTGCCAGAGCTGATGCAAGAGCTGGCCTTGCCTTCCAACATCAGCTGTAGCCTTCCTGGTCAGACCAACGTGATGTTCCGCTACATGGTTCCTGGCTCAAGTGGCCAGCTCATCTTTGACTCAGGTTTTGAAAAGTACAGTGATGGGAGAATTCAGAAGTTCTTGATTCAGCAGGCTGCCAATAGCAACCACATGGATGTGGATTTTTTGCAGTCCCTGGGAGATAGTGCTCTCCATCTCTCTTCTGCTAAAGTGAAGGTAACAAATGCTGAGAACCCACATTATCGAACCATTAGGCATGGGGAGGGATAAGGCTTTTGGGACTGAGGACAAATAAACTGTTCTTCACTGAGGATCTTGCATAGAGGAAAACTAGTCTTACTCAGTCAAGATTGACAAGAGATGTGTTTTCATTCAATCAACAAGTGTTTAGTAAGCGCTAGGGGCTCTTTGCTGAATGTCAGTAGAGGTAAAAGGATAAAGTCACTGCCCTCGGGTTGCCCACAGCTTAGTGATCCAGGTTTTCCACGACATAAATTTCTTCCAAAGACAGCTTGGAAGATGTTAGCTCCTCATGGTCACTCATTGTAAGAACCCATTATTTCTCTTTCTTTCTTTCACTCTCTCTCTTTCATGATTTTTATTTATTTATTTATTTATTTATTTATTTATTTATTTATTTATTTATTTATTTATTTTAATTGACATATAGTCAATTTCCAATGTTGGGTGTACAGCATCATGTTTCATATACATACATCTATTCCTTTTCATATTCTTTTTTGTCATCATTTACTACAAGATATTTAATATAGTTTCCTGTGCTATATAGTAGAACTCTGTTGTTTATCTTTTTTATATATAGTAGTTAGTATCTGCTGATCTCAAACTCCCAATTTATCCCTTCCCAACCCCTTCCCCACTCTGGTAACCATAAGTTTGTAGGACCCATTGTTTTTGTAATCAGCCCCCTGAGCCATCTTTAGTGACAGTTAATGGCTTGTTAGCATAACCCCCCTCCTCCCTTTCTGCTGCCTCAGAACCATGCACCCACAGAAGTCACAGAGGTAAAAAAGATCTCATATGACATCTATTAGGAAACGACCTCCCCAAACTTTGAAAGTTACATTGAGTTTTTCCTTCCATCGTGAATCCGATGGATTTATTTCTTAAAAAAAGTAATTCACTTTTTAAATTCAATTTTTCTATGAGTAAAGGTAACATAGATAAAGAACATTGTAAGACAATTTTTGGACGATATCTTTAAGTGAACACATTAAGCTGCTTCAAATTCTTTTTCAGCGGTGGGGGGGTGTGTGTGGGAGGACATGGAGGACAAGTGAGTGTGTAATAAAGTAACAAATGAATGGGTAAAATGGAACAGAACAGGGTGAAAGGCTGGTTATAGCTTACCCTTGCATTTTTTAAGAAACGTGCAATTTACAGCATCCATCTTTTCCATTGCCCCTCCCCTCTGTCTTCCCTTCTTCTTCCTTCTCCCTGGTCCCTCTGTTCCTGCATCTCCCATACCCCCCTCTCATAAACAACAGGTCCTTTTAGTGTTTACAGATGGATTGGATGATGATTTAGAGAGACTGAAGGAAACGTCCCAGCTTCTCCGCAGCAAAGGTAAGTGCATGGTGTTGTTCCTCCCACAGGGGCAGAGATGGTCTTTCAGATTCCGGATGGCCCAGGAATCTCTGAGCCCCCGAAGGCTAAGCCAGGTATTTGGAGCTCAGTGCCCACAAGGCTGCTGCCCAGTTTCTGGCTTCGTATGAATCAGGGGGCTATTGAGGGCTGAGAGACCCCTGGGTCTCTCTGACTGAGACAGGGCTGACCAGTTACCAGTCCAGCATCTGGTTCAGAAGGTTGTGGGTGCAACCCCTGCTTCGTGGGAAGTGGGTCCTCTCTGCTCTTTTGAGCTACCCAGGGGTCCAACCGTCTCTCTTTCCTAAACTCTAAAATCACCCTAAAGCTGCGTCTTACTTTTTCTACTGTCCTTCCTCCCTGATTCTTCTTTATCCATCTCCAAGGGCTGCTGCATGCATATGTGTATATGTACATATATATGCATATAATCAAAGTATAGTTGGTTTGCATTATTATATTAGTTTCAGGTGTCCAACATAGTGATTTGATATTTTTACAAATTATACTCCATTTAAAGTTATTATAAAATATTGGTTATATTCCCTGTGCTGTACAATATATCCGTGTAGCCTATTTATTTTATACATAATAGTTTGTATTTCTTAATTCCCTCCCACAACTTGCCACTCCCCTCTCTCTCTCCCCACTGGTAACCACTAGTGTGTTCTCTTTATCTGTTAGTCTGTTTCTGTTTTGTTATATTCATTTGTTTGTTTTATTTTTTAGGTTCCCCACATAAGTGATAAATAACATAGTCTTATCTTTATCTGATTTATTTCACTAAAAGTGATACTCTCCAGGTCCAACTATGTTGTTGCAAATGGCAAGATTTCATTCTTTCTATGACTGAGTAGTATACCTTTGAATATACAGTTGACCTTTGAACAACCGGGGGTTAGGGGCACCAACCCTGAGTACAGTTGAAGACCCATGTATAACTATATTATTGCAGAAAAATGTGTGACAGCTCAGTGGTACAGCTCAGTGTTATGGCTTGGTGTTACAGCTCAGTTGTGACAGCAACCTGGATCCGGGTGAGAGACCAAGCAGCACTCGGAGAGTTGGAGAACTCAGGTTTATTATGCCGGCGGGCCCAGAGGAGTTAACACTCCAAGCTCTGGACCCCATCTGTAGGTTTACACAGGCTTTTAATAGGCTGCCAGTTTACACTTTGCAACGTCATATGCAAATAAGGTATAACAATAGCTGTCTAATTAGGACCAATCAGGAGGGAAAGAAATAACCAATCAGGAGTAAGCTCCATGCAAGTGAAATACTACAAATGGACCAATCAGAAGTTAGGGAAATGGACCAATCAGGAATGAAGGAAATAACCAATCAGGAGTGAGCTCAGGGAACAAATAGAATTTTAGGGATAAGTTCCACTTTCCTAGAAGTAAGCTGTTCCAGAGGCAAAAATTGATCTAGAGCCACTGGGCCAGGGAACTGGATGGTGCTGGCAGGAGAGTAGTGGCCCTGCCTGGGGGTCCTTCCGGTCTTTTTTATGGGGCTTCCCACCTCAATATAACCTCTGTATCCACAATTCATCCATAGTTGAATCCACAGATTCAACCAGCCATGCATCATGTAGGACTATAGTGGTTATTTATTGAAAAAAATCCGCATGTAAGTGAACCCATGCAGTTCAAAGCCATGTTGTTCATAGGTCAACTGTATATACCACATCTTCTTTATCCATTCCTCTATTGATGGACATTTAGGTTGCTTCCATATCTTGGCTATTTAAAAAACTGCTTCTATGAACACTGGGTGCATGTATCTTTTTGAGTTAGTGCCTTCATTTTTGTTGGAAACATACTGAGGAGTGGAATTTCTGGATCATTTGTTAGTTCTGTATCTAGTTTTTTGAGAAACCTCTATATTATTTTCCATTGTGGCTGCATCAATTTACATTTCCACCAACAGTGTACAAAAGTTCCATTTTCTCTACATCCTTGCCATGTTATTTGTAGACTTTTTGATGATAGCCATTCTGACAGGTGTGAGATTATATTTTACTGTGATTTTCATTTGCATTTCTCTGATGATTAAGGATATTGAGCATCTTTCCCTGTGCCTGTTGGCCATCTGTATGTCTTCTTCGTAAAAAGGTCTATTCAGGTCTTCTGCCCATTTTTTGATTGAGTTGTATGTTTTTTGATATTGAGTTTATGAGATGCTTATATATTTTGAGTATTGACCCCTTATTGGTCATATCATTTGCAAATATTTATCCCATTCAGTAGATTGCCTTGGTTTTGTTGATGGTTTCCTTTGCTGTGCAAAAGCTTTTACATTTAATTAGATCCTATTGTTTTTGCTTTTGTTTTCTTGCCAGATCCAAAAAATTATTGCTGCAATTTATGTCAAAGAGTGTTTTGCCTGTTTTTTTGAAGTGTTTTATGGTTTTTGGTCTTACATTTAGGTCTTTAATCCATTTTGAGTTTATTTTTGAGGTTTATATGATGTGAGAAAATGTTCTAATTTCATTGTTTTACATGTAGCTGTTCAGTTTTCCCAGCACCACTTATTGAAGAGACTGTCTTTTCTCCATTGTATGTTTTTGCCTCCTTTGTCATAGATTAGTTGACCTTAGGTGTGTGGGTTTATTTATAGTCTCTGTATTCTGTTTCATTGATCTCTGTGTCTGTTTTTGTGCCAGTATGTGTCTGTTTTGACGACTGTAGCTTTGTAATATAGTCTGAAGTCAGGGAGCATGTTACCTCCAGCTTTGTTATTTTTCTCTTAAGATTGCTTTAGCAAATCAGGGTCTTTCATGGTTCCATATAAATTTTACGATCATTTGTTCTAGTTCTGTGAAAACTGTCATGGGTACTTTACTAAAGATTGCATTAAGTGGAATATTTTCTGACAATTTGCTTTCAACTGAATTTACTGCATAGATTTCCACTGAAAGTTTAAAATGTTGCAACTTTTCTGGAAGGGAACTGGGAGTTCATGACAAAGGACTGCAAACTTTGCCTACGAGCTAGGTCAGCAATTCCATTTCCAAGAATTTATTTTGAGGAGTAATTAAGAATTTGTATACAACTTTTAACCACAGGATTTTAAAGCAGTTTGTTTACCATAGCCAAGAGCTGATGTGTGTGCATGTGTGTGTGAATTTACTGTTTAAATATTAACGGTAATATTTGTTTGGAAATTCTACTGTGACTTCTGGCCAGATTTGAGAAATGTTCTTGTCACTATGTTTTCTGTTACATGGAAAAACCCAGATGATCTCTCAGTGTCTGCATCAGTAGGAGATGGTTGTTATTCTGCAATGACCACCTTCAAATCTCAGTGGCTTAAGCTAGCAAGACTGTCTCCATCTTGTACCTCATGCCCTTTCGTCCATGCCTCTTTCTTATCAGTCGAAGACCCAGGCTGAAGGAGGGATCTGTTTCTGTGGGAGGGGAAAGAAAATGGGCTGAAGTGTGCACTGCTCTTAAAATTTCTCCCAGGGAGTGGCCAGTGTCACCTCTGCTCATATTTCATTGGTCAGAGCCAGCTGTGCGGACAGTTGTAACTTTCATGAGATAATATTTTTGCAGGTAAAGAATTGGGGCTTAATGAGAGCTTATAATTTCCCCCCAAAAGTGAAATCCTACCTCATGCTCTTCGGTAGAGGAACCAGAATATTTGTGAACAGCCCGCAAGATGGTCACAGAGTAAACCACAAGTCTACTTCAAGCATGGGGTTAAAGGATGTAACTTCATACTGTAACAGGGGAAAACTCTCTTTCAAATAGAAAACTGGGGTTATAAGAGCCCTGAGGGTCCTTTGTGGTTCCATCTAACTGTTTGACTTTCAGCTGCAGGGATTGAAAGATGTCAGACCAATTCTTCAAGAAGGCATGTCATGAGCTAGCTTTGATTTTAAAAGAAATGCAGTTTGAGACAAGACTGATGAGGCTGTAGGAGGGGTGATGGATATTGGGGCCCAAAGACAGACCATTCAAAAGATGTGCAAGGAAATCCCCCACCTGTTGGTGTTTTGAAGGATTCTCTGGACTCCTTACTATTGGCCTGGAAGGTGTATATAAATTGGAGGAGCTCCAGGAGCTAGAATTTGGCAGAGGATTTGCGTATCATCAACCTCTCAGCATCACACTGCCATCTCTCCCGAGCATCTTATGGAAGCAACTTGTAAGTTGTTTTTAGATTTTAAATTAATTAATTACTTTTTTATTGAAGTATAGTCAGTTTACAATGTTGTGTCAATTTCTGGTGGTAGTTTGTTTTTGACACCATCCTTCACCAGATCTGTACATTCTAATAACTTTAAAAACCTTGAGGGAATTTTGTTTCTTTAGCGTGTCATGTGACTTAAGTTCATACAGATGAAAAAAAAAATTGTACGTGATGTGGATTCTGTTTTCAGGACACAATTGTAGAAAGAACGTGCTGCAATACGTATGCAAAGTGTTTTGGAGACGACGGGCACAGAGGTGATGGTGGGAGCCCTGGGAGGAAGGTGAGGATTTGTTGGGGGGGGGTGTGTGGGAGAGAGATGACATTTCGTATCCACTGCACACCAGCCTGTGTTATGCCTTTAACACGCCTTTTTTAGTTCTGTGCTCTTTACAACCTATTTTACAGGTGTGAAATCGAGCTCAGAGAGGGAACACCACTTTCCCCAAAGTTGCATGGTTGCCAAGAGATATTTTTGGATTTAAGCCCCTATGTCTCCCTGACTCCAAGGCGTACTTCCTGTCCACCCTATTGTGCTGTCTACTTATATTTATTTTACAGACACTTTCCCTAACTCTAGGACTGAGTGATAGGAAAAAGATCACTTCATGCTTTTCAGGGAGAATCTTGTTAGAAACGGTCCTCAGCTATCCAGGGACACAGGTTTCCATTCTCACGGGACGACAGCTTTACGATGGGGGTATAATCACCAATTCACGTGTAAGGTTGAATCACACCCATGGGCTTTCATGTTCTCTTGTTGTAAGGTTTCCCATGAGGTGGTTGGAATGAGCTCTTCCTGCCTTTGCAGATCAATCTTAATTTTAAACAGTGTATAATTACTTTTTGAAAAATAAATTATAATTATGCCCCAGCACTAGAATTTTCTCCCCTCTTGTTGTTCTTAAATATGGGATTAGAGGTTCAGAAAATCAAGCCTGGGAATCTCTTGACATGTTTTTTGGCAACTTGAGGACCATGCCTCAAAGGCCAAAGATGGGAGTGTCCTGAATTCTTGACTTCTCTGCTCAGAATTCAGTGCTTGGTCATGTTACTTTCATATCTTTGTTAATTACAAGGAGACTATGGCTCCCACATCTTGTTGACCAGGTTTTAGACTAAATAAACACCTCTGGCTATAAAATGTTAAGCCAAACTTCCTTGACAGGAAATGGTTTGTGGGTTTAGTTATCTAAGGAGAGTAAAAAAAAGAGAGAATAAACAGTTTAGTCACACAGAAATAAGCAACCATTTCTCATAAGTAATGCGGGCTGTAACACCTTTGTTTACTGACGTTTTGTAAAACCAGCTCAAAGCCCCCTTTACAGTAATAGTCTTTCCTGAAATGTTTAATTAGAAACTAGTTTTGGCTTTGGTTTTCACAATAGCATGGCTTAAAAGATATTTTAGAAAAATAAAAATAGGCTGGGGTCCCGGACTATAAAGACAAACAGGTATGCAAGTTTCACTCTAAGACAGGCCAACAGTGCCTCTACGTCTCTGTGTGTTACACTCCACATTTAGTAGAATCTCAGTAAAACGTCAACTCAGTGAAACAACGGTATCTATTAGTAACCATTTTTATTTCACATAGATTTGAGAAATGAAGGATTTGGAGTCCAAATTATTTATTTTGATTTTTTCTCAGGGAAAGAGGGGTTTTGATGGATTTCCTGGTCACCCTGGTGAAGAAGGTGGTCCTGTAAGTACTGAATCTGTTTTTCTCTTTGAGGGAATATGGTAAATGGGTCAACTCTTAGGAATACTTAATTGCATTAAGCCATCAAAGTTTTTCACATCCATGCCATTTAAGGTGGGTTTAAAATATCTATATAAAAATAATCATCTGTTACAACAAATGTTTGGTGGACTGAGTTTGTAAAAATATAATCTCCAGAAGGTGTTTGGTGATGAAGTATGGTCATTTTGGTTTTTAGTCAGTGATTCTTGGACAACTGAAAATGTGTTCTGTGTCTAACAGGCATACATTGAAGAGCAGTTCTTAATCATGAGCTGAATAACAGGTAGTTTGTTACCATTAAGGAGACAGCCATGCTTGTAAGTGGTTTAACAGAATCAATTAAAGAACTAAGGCTGTTCTTACAAGATCACTCAGATGCCTTCCTGAGTGACTGAAAAGGTGATGGAGTTGTCATCACCTGCGGACAATTTGTATGTAACCCTGGATACATCCCTGGGCAAAGAAAAGTTACCACGTGATTGGCTGTGGAGAACAATGTGTGTTACAGAGACAGTTGTTAGCTTGGGGACTGGAATGTGGTTGGGACCATCTTTATTACATCATATAAATACTGAAAGGATTTTAAAAGCCCATCATTTTCAGTTAATTTTAAATGATGGGAAACCACTCACCCACAGGGGTCAATTTTAAAGCTGACTTGTATATACTACTGATTCTTACACTTTTTGGTCTCAAGATAGCTTTGCATTCTAAAAGATTATGGAGCTTGAAGAGCTTTTGTTGGTGTGGTTTCTAGCTACTGATATTTACCATGTTAGAAATTAAAATCGAAGCAATTTAAAATCATTTATTTTCTTTCAAAATAATAAAAATAAACCCATAACATAAATCACGTATTCCTTTATGAAAAATAACTATTTTCCCAAACAAAATACATTAGTGAGAAGAGTGGCATTGTTTTATGTGTTTTCAAATGTCTTTAACGTCTAGCTTATTAGAAGGCAGCTGGATTGGTATATCTGCTTCTGTGTTGAGTCTGTTGTGATACCGCTTGCTTTGTGACCTCTTAAAAACTACAGTACACAGACATAGAGAACAAACTTATGGTTACCAAGGGGTAGAAGGGGTAGGAAGGGATAAATTTGTAGTTCAAAAATTGCATCTCTTGGGGAGCAATGGAAGTGTTAGCTGTCTTGATTGTGGTGGTGGTTTCATGGGTGTACACATCTATCAAAATTCATCAAATTGTACATCTGAAATATGTGTAGTTTGCTGTACAGAAATTATACCACAATAAAGTTTTTTTAAAACTGTGCCGTACACTTGGGAAAGAATATGAATGAAAAAGGAAAAGACAGCATTTTAGTGTAATTGGGAAAAAAGTTTTAACTTTGTGAGCATCCCCTCCCAAAGGGTCTTGGGGGCCTGAGGGGTCTTTGGGCCAAACTTTTCACACTCCTGGTATACACAAGCATTATGTTTTAATTGCCCCAGTTAGAGTAGTCTGTTGATTATTAGAATCTTTAGGTTGCCTGAGCTTGGAAAGGAAGCAGAAATTAGAGAAAAATGCAGCCACTGAGATTTGTGTAAGCCCACCCTTTTCTTTGGTGATGTTTGTGGGAGAATCACTCCACTTTCCTCTTTATTTTGCTTCAGTAAGCGTAGTCTCAGATGTTAGAAATACGTTCAGAAGTGTGAATAGTGAGCTTCCATGATTTTGCTGAGCAGTAGTGAAATTATTTCTTCCTGTTTTTACGATGTTTTAAAATGTCTTTTAAGTGTTATTTTTTCTGCTTGGCCTCTGGTTTCATAATATGCCTGATCAAAGTTAAGAGAATAACTTAAGGTCTGAGCAGCCCATTAGGACCACTGACGCCAATTTCAGACAACTTGGATAAGCCAGCAATGCCTGTCTAGGGTGGAGGATGATTTTGTCCCCTTACTCTGCTGTCTCAACATCTCAAAACCAACATATTTTATAAAGACCGTCTAGTACAGAGCTAGAAATAGAATGTGAGTGACATATGTAATTTTATATAATGAAAAAGTTATTAATAGCAAACTTAAAGAAAGTAAAAAAAAAAACAGGCAAAGTTATCTTTATTAGCATATTTTATTTAACCCAATATATCCAAGATGTAATCATTTCAACATGTAATTAATATAAATATTGATGAGATAATTTGCTTTTAAAAATATGCTACTTTGTAATCCAGTGTGTATCTGCATTTAGAGCTCAATTGGACTAGACACATTTTAAGGTCTCAGCAGCCACCTGTGGTTACTGATTGTGACAGTGCCTTCTGTAGGACTCATTCTCTTTTTGTTTCATTTCTCACAAGAGAGGTGACTTCAAACTACATCATCCTCTGAGTGGCTTTTTTTTTTTAAGTGAAGTATAGTCAGTTACAATGTGTCAATTTCTGGTATACAGCATGTTTCAGTCATACATATACATACATATATTCATTTTCATACTCTTTTTCATTATAGGTTACCACAAGATAGTGATTACAGTTCCCTGCACTGTACAGTAGAAACTTGTTGCTAATTTTATATATAGTATCTACAAATTTTGAACTCCTGATGAATAGCTTTTTTAAAAATTGACGTATAGTAGGTTTACAATGTTGTGTTAATTTCTGGTGTATAGCATATTGATTTGGTTATACACATACATATATATTCTTTTCCACATTCTTTTTCACTATAGGCTATGACAAGGTATTGAATATAGCTCTATGTACTATACAGTAGGGCTTTGTTGTTTGTCTGTTTTATGTATAGTAGTTGGTATCTGCAAATCCTGAACTCCCAATTTATCTGTCCTCACCCCCATTCCCCCGGGTAACCATAAGTTTGTTTTCTGTGCCTGTGAGTCTGTCTGTGTTTTGTAGATAAGTTCATTTGTGTCATTTTTAAAAGATTCCACATATAAGTGATATCATGTGATATTTCTCTTTCTCTTCCTGGCTGGCTTCACCTAGTATGACAATGGCTTTTAATGTCGCTTCTCCGCAAAGCAGATCAGGCTGGTCTCCTCTATGGCAGAGACAGCTCTTGCTGGTGGACAGGTTTCAGAATCTGCCCAGAATTCGTAGGTTCAAGAACGTTCAAAGTGTAGGAAGACAGATAACGAACTCATTGTTCCCATTATCTTTCCATCCCCACTCCCACTTCCCAAATAGCAGCAGCAGCAGCAGCAGCAACAACAACAACAACAACAAACCCAGACACAAGTCTTAGTGTTGCAGAGCAGCAGTCACCCTCTGGGGCTCTGTGGGTGGCGAAGCTGAGAGGGGAACGGTGGGCGGTCCTATGCTGGGTGTCTAGGGTCTCAGCTGGGCTGGAGGACCCGAGGTGACTTCCTCTCCCCGCCCTGGTGAGCTTCGGTTGCAGAAGGGCAGGTAGAGGTGGTCCTGCAAGGCTGCTGGGTCTCACAGGGAGGGGCGGACTTGAGAGGGAGCAACCAAGGGGTCGGCCTGAAGCCACCGGGCTCTGAGCATGCTCAGAAGTCAGGCGGTAACTTGCCGGCCACAGTCTGCCGGGTCCAAGGGCGTCACTAAGTCCCATCCAGATTCAAGAGAAGGTGGGCGATCAGACCCCTCCTCTTGGGACGGGAGTGCAAGGTCACGTGCATGGCAGGAGAGCTCGGAGCTTTTGGCGTGGCCATCCTTGGAAAGCACAATCGGTCAGACTCACGGATTCAGTGTATTTTCAAAGTTTACCTACTGTGAGATGCTGGTTTAAATATGCACTGGTCACACATGAAGGCTTCATTAGATAGGACAAAAATCAGGTTATCTAAGGTCACAAAAAATAGTTACGTAAGAAAACCGGCAAGCCGCGAGGCAAGGCACGCCTTCTCGCGAGAAACTGGCACCTGGCTCTTGGCGTCTGCCCGCCCTTCCACAGGCGTTGCCCTCTTCCTTTTGGAACTTCAGCTTCCTGCCTCTTGGAGTGTACGGACTGCGTTGTTTCCTCATCTGTGTGGAAGGATAGCCCTACCTGCCTCCTAGGTGTGCGGACTAAATGAGCCAAGGTGTGAAATGCACTTGGAACAGCGTCCAGCAGGGAGCAAACGGTGTCACTGTTGGTGGTGCTTTTCCGGCTGCTCTCTGACTTGAGCGTCCAACCCCGTGCCCAGGACGCATCCTCTGAGTGAGCGCGGGGCTCGTCCAACCGGCCTTTCCTCCCAGCAAGCTTCCTCCAGGGCCTGCACCAGGACACTTTGCTGCAGCCCATTGGCCACGGATAGGGGAGGATTGGTCACCCACCCAGGGGAGAACATCATTAAAGCACACAACAAGGGGCACAGATAGTGGGGCGAGCATCCCTGGGACCAGCAGTGCCACTGGAAACCAACTGAAAGCTCTAACAGTAAACAGCATTTATGACTTCTCACGGCAGCAAGAAGCATCACAGACAACATGGCAGTAAATGACTAAAAGCAGGCGCGAACGTGATGAAAGTTTAATGGAAAACACAAAGGAGACTGGGTAACGGGGCCAAATGGAGTCACCCACCATCTTCGCGGATGGGAGATTCAGCGTGGGAGAGTCCAGGCTCTGTCAGGTGGAACTGCAGTTCAGTGCGGTGCCAGTACGAGTCAGTGGGCGTGACTTGGTCCTGCTGTTGGGCTGCGCGATGCGGGTGTGTTGGGGAGTCTGCCCCACAGATCACGGGGACAGCCCTTAGCGCCGTGTTTAAAAACAGAGCAAGGGCTCTAAGAAAGGACTTTAGTGCATATGAAGATTAGTGTGATGTAGGATTAATACCTGGCGCGGGACAAGTGGTCCTTCATGGGGTGTAAGAGAAGAGAGCCCTTCACCCCACACAGACCAGAGTTGCTGCAGATGCAAGAACCAACCGTGAGCGTTTAGTTATGAAAGTTCCAGTAGTAACAGAAGTCATATGGAAACAACACATAGTTTGTTACTGTTTTTACTAAAGTACTGTCAGTGACAATGTGTCAATTTCTGGTGTAGAGCACAATGTCCCAGTCATGCATACATACATAGATTTGTTTTCATATTCTTTTTCATTAAAGGTTAGTATAAAGATACTGAATAGTTTCCTGCACTATACAGAAGAAACTTGGTTTTTAATCTATATATATATATATATATATATATATATAAGTTAATATTTGCAAATCTCAAACTCGCAAATTTATCCCTTCCCACTCCCTTTTCCTGGTAACCATAAGATTATTTACTGTATCTGTGAGTCTTTCTGTTTTGTAGATGAGTTTATAGTGTCCTCTTTTTTCTTTTTTTTAGATTCCACATATAAGTGATATCATATGGTATTTTTATTTCTCTTTCTGTCTTACTTCACTTAGAATGACAATCTCTAGATCCATCCATGTTGCAGCAAATGGCATTATTTTATTCTTTTTTATGGCTGAGTAGTATTTCATTGTATAAATATACCATAGCTTCTTTATCCAGCCCTCTGTCAATGGACATTTAAATTGCTTCCAAGTCTTGGCAACAATTGATAGTTTTGACTCCAAATTTAAGAGTTGCATTTAAGGACAGACACCATGGATAAAGTTAGAAGGACAAGCATCACATATGGAGAGACATGTACCAGCTAAACAGTGCAAATATATCTGGAACACACAGAAATGTTCTATAAATTAGTAAGAGGTAGAAATTCCAGTCGAAAGTGGGCAATGGATAAACTAGTTATTTGCAGAAAAAGAAATGCAAATGGAAAATAAGTACCCAAGAAGATGTTTGACTTTGTAAATATACAGGAAAATGAAAATAAGAACATATTCTATTTATGCTAGCCTGATTGAAAAAATGTGAAAGATTGATAATATCTGGGGCAGGGAAGTGGCCACTCTCATCACTGTTGATTGCAGGACACCTGTTTTTTTGCAGGATAATTTGGAAGAATTTATCAAAAATTAAAGTATGCCTGTTTTTTGACCAGCAAACCCACTATTAAAAAGCCATGTATAACTCTCACAGACTTCAGACAATACTATAGAGCTACAGTCATCAAGACATGGTATTGGTACAAAAACAGACCTATAGACCAATGGAACAGAATAGAGAGCCCAGAAATGAACCCACAAACTTTTGGTCAACTAATCTTCAACAAGGAAGGCAAGAATATACAATGGAATAAAGACAGTCTCTTCAGCAAATGGTGTTGGGAAAACTGGACAGCAGCATGTAAAGCAGTGAAGCTAGAACACTCCCTTATACCATACACAAAAATCAACTCAAAATGGATCAAAGACTTAAATATAAGACAAGATACAATAAACCTCCTAGAAGAAAATATAGGCAAAACATTATCTGACATACATCTCAAAAATGTTCTCCTAGGGCAGTCTACCCAAGCAATAGAAATAAAAGCAAGAATAAACAAATGGGACCTAATGAAACTTATAAGCTTCTGCACAACAAAGGAAACCATAAGTAAAACAAAACGAATGGGAGAAAATTTTTGCAAATGATGAAACCAGCAAAGGCTTGATCTCCAGAATATATAAGCAGCTCATACAACATAATAAGAAAAAAACAAACAACCCAATCCAAAAATGGGCAGAAGACCTAAACAAGCAATTCTCCAAGGAAGACATACAAATGATCAAAAGGCACATGAAAAAATGCTCAATATCACTAATTATCAGAGAAATGCAAATCAAAACTACAATGAGGTATCACCTCACACCAGTCAGAATGGCCATCATTCAAAAGCCCACAAATGACAAATGCTGGAGAGGCTGTGGAGAAAGGGGAACCCTCCTACACTGCTGGTGGGAATGCAGTTTGGTGCAGCCACTGTGGAAAACAGTGTGGAGATTGCTCAAAAGGCTAGGAATAGACTTACCATGTGACCCAGGGATCCCACTCCTGGGCATATATCCAGAAGGAACCCTACTTCAGGATGACACCTGCACCCCAGTGTTCATAGCAGCACTATATACAATAGTCAAGACATGGAAACAGCCTAAATGTCCATCAACAGATGACTGGATAAAGAAGAAGTGGTATATTTATACAATGGAATACTATTCAGCCATAAAACCTGACAACATAACGCCATTTGCAGCAACATGGATGCTCCTGGAGAATGTCATTCTAAGTGAAGTAAGCCAGAAAGAGAAAGAAAAATACCATATGAGATCGCTCATATATAGAACCCCCCCCCCCAAAGAACATAAATACAAAACAGAAAAAGACTCATGGACCTAGAATACAAACTTGTGGTTGCCAAGAGGGTGAGGATGGGACAGACTAGGAGTTCAAAATTTGTAGATACTGACAGTCATATGCAAAATAGATAAACAAGATTATACTGTATAGCACAGGGAAATATACACAAGATCTTGTGGTAGCTCACACACACAAAAATGTGACAATGAGTATATGTATGTTCATGTAGAACTGATATATTGTGCTCTACACTGGAATTTGACACAAGATTGTAAAATAACTATAACTCAAAAAAATGTTAAAAAAAAAAGCATGTATAGTGGCTATTGGGGTAAGTGGAACTAGTCATGCAGAGAAAGACAAATACTGCTTTAGCTCACTTATATGTGGAATCTAAAGAAAGAAGGAAAGAAAAAGAATGAACTAAACTCATAGAAAAAGAGATGAGACTTGGTTACCAGCGGGGTGGGGGAAGGGGACCTGGAGGAAGGTGGCCAAAAGGTACAAACTGCCAGGTGTGAGGTAAGTGCGTGCTAGGGAAATAATGGGCCACATGTGACTCCCGTTACCACTGCTGTGTGATCCACGGGAAAGTGGTCTAGAGAGTCAACGCTGAGTTCTCATCACAAGGCAAAGAGCGTGTTCCCTTGTCTTTTGTCTTTGTGTCTGTATGGGACGGTGGGTGTTGACTGAGCCGTCCTTTCACAGCGGGTGGAAGTCAGAAACCTGCATCTGCTGCGTGGGGGTGGGCTGGGAAAGCAGATAGGGAAGAAATAAGAAAATCCATGTGTGAAGATGTGTGTACTAGTGTGATTACTTACCAGCAAACAGTGGGGAGCAGTCTAGAACTTTCCTCCTGGAGACCTGGATACGGAAGTTGTGCCCGGAAGCCAGCTTTTTGGCTGGCAGTGAAATGTCACAATTACACAAAGTGTACATGTTATATAGAAATTCCTTATAGGGCCTTCATGTTTAGACTCTCCCTGCCCATAGAGGATGGAAGCCGTGGTCAGGGTGGGGAGAGAACGCGGGCTGCAGCCGACGGAAGGAGAACCAAGAACCCGGGGAAGCACCTCGGGGCAGAAGCGCCCTGAGAGCCGTGGACTGAGCCCAGCCCGGGAAGAAAACGTGCCTGGAACGCGGCACTCCTCCCGCTCCCGGCGCGCACGCCCTGACCTCTCGCCTGGACTGTTGCGGGAGCTCCCCCACCATGCACACCGGTCGGAAGGGCCCAGATGGAATCTGTCAGGTGGTGCCCCTCGCCCCTCCCCTGCTCAGGGATCCTGGTTTCACCTCGAGGAGAAGGAAGCCCTGGTGAGGCCCCTCCCGGGCTGCACCGGGGGAACCGCACCCCACCCTCGGGCTCCGACGGCCTCAGCCCACCGGGCTGTTCTGGGACGACACGGGCTTCTCCCGCCTCGTGGGCCGGGCTGGCTGTCCCTCTGCCTGGACGGCTCCTTCCTCACCTCCTTCAAGCCTGTTCTCCGATGTCACTGCCCACAAGAGGCCTCCAGGTGACAGTCCACACTGCCCTTGGGAGGCACTCCCTGTGATGAAATGTGTAACTGCTGGGAGGCTGGGCACCAGCGTCCAGGAACCCTGCGTCCTGTCTCTGCAACTCTTATAAATCTAAAATTATTTCAAAGTAAAACGTTTAACCCACCGCCCCCAAAACCAGCTCACGTTTGTTGGGAGCTTTGTATGCGTTAGTTGA
The DNA here is from genome assembly GCF_036321535.1 of Camelus dromedarius. Taxonomy (NCBI): domain Eukaryota; kingdom Metazoa; phylum Chordata; class Mammalia; order Artiodactyla; family Camelidae; genus Camelus; species Camelus dromedarius. The sequence goes on along the minus strand of NC_087437.1, from coordinate 4,397,712 downwards.
ACGGCTACACGTGCGTATGTTTTCTCTTCTTATCTCATCCACAAAATAAGATGCTTTTCTTCGTCTTATTCCCGTTTCTCATAGAATAACTTGCACCAGCCCAGCATTTGAAAAGCTTTGTTGATGTAATTCTCTCCGCTGTCCTGATTTTAATCAATAGCTTTAAGCAGCCCCTGTGAGCAATCGGACATCGATTTTTAAATGCAGTAGAACTTAATTCCTAATGAGAAACACAGGGAGCCCAAATTTCCCTCTCAAAACAATTTAGCCTATTGCCCATCATAAAGCAATTTCCATTTCTTATGAGAACATCCTGGAGCTGTTCTGCCCAATTAGAAAACAGGATCTATTAGGGATGTAGGTGAATTGAACAAATATTTACTTACAGTATTTAACTTAGTTACACATAAACGTTCTGAAGTCTTTATTATGTAAAAAGATATATTAAATTGGAAATTCTTTTTTTCTCATATTTTTTCAAGCCATTTTATTCAAAACTCTTCCCATGTAATTTCTTTCTTAATTTATTGAAGCATACTTATTCTTTTTTTATTGAAGTATAGTTGATGTACAATATTATATGTTACAGGTGTACAATATTATATGTTACAGGTGTACAATATAGTGATTCACAATTTTTAAAAGTTATGCTCCATTTATAGTTACTATAAAATATTGACTATATTCCCCGTTTTGTGCAACATATCTTTGTAGCTCATTCCATGTAATTTCTATATTTCTTTGGCATTCCTGGAGCCACTTTCCAGAAGCATCGCACCGGGTTTTCTAGAGTATATTGTGTTCACTTCTAAATGTTTTTCAGATAAACCACTTTTAAGTCTATTTACGAAATCTGTCACTGCAAATTTTACTTCTGGCTTCAAAAACTTGTTGCCTCATTTTTCTTGTGAGAGTATTTTTAGGTACTCAGGAATGTAATTACAAATTCTGTTGTTTGTAAAAGTGATTTTTAAAAGTCCTGTTTCATGATCTAACATTTGAAATTGTGAGGTCTCACCCTCAAATATAATAAATAATCTCTGTCAGATTTCTTTATTTCCTTTCTTCTTTAACTGATCTGGTAGGTGACTTCCATAAACATCCCATAAATATCTCAAATTACCTGACTGGGTGTCAATCCTACGCTGTTCAAAGCCAAGTAATGGAGAGAGGGCTCTGAAATACAGGAGACTGTGAAGACTCAAATTAAGGATACTTTTTTTTTCCCTGAGGACTGATTTTGAAAAAACACATACCTAATCACGTAGATAGAACAACTGGAACTTTAGAAATTATAAACAGAAGTCATAGGAGTGGGTTTTTTCCTTTTTCATCACGTTTCTTTTTAATTTTTAAGTGTAGTAAAACACAGGTAATGTAAACTTGATGGTCCTAACTGCTTCTAAGTGTTTGAAGCTCAGTGACGTCAGGTACATTCACGTTGTTGTGCGGCCCCTCCCCTCACCCATGTCCAGAACTCTTCCATCTTGCAAACTGGAACTCTGTACCCATTAACACTACCTCCCCGTCCCCCTCTCCCCCAGCCCCGAGCCACCACTGTTCTACTTTCTGTCTCTATGAATTTGACTACTCCACGTGTCTCTTTAAGTAGAATCACACTGTATTTGTCTTCTTGGCTTATCTCACTCAGCATAATGTCCTCAAGTTTCATCCATGTTGTAGCATGCCAGAATCTCCTTCCTTTTCAAGGCTGAATAATATTCCATGGTATCTGTATGCCCCCTTTTGTGTCTCCATCCATCCATCAATGGACACTTGGGTTGCTTTCACCTTTTGGCTGTTGCAAATAATACTGTGTATGTGGGTGTGCAGAGATCTCTTTGAGACCCAGCTTTCAATTCTTTGGGGGTGTATATTCCAAAAGTGGAATTGTTGGCTCATGTGGTAATTCTGTTTTTACTTTTTTTTTGAGATACTACAATACTGTTTTCCATAGCAGCTGTATTCTTTTCTATTTCCACCCCAAATGCATTGGGGTTCCAACTTCTTCACATCCTTGCCAACGTTTGTTTTTGTTTGTTTATTGCTAATAGCCATCCTGAGTGGGTTTTTAGAAATTTTTTTATTTTTTATTTTTAATTTCCAAGATTAACTTACTTACTTTCTTAATTTATTTATTCATTTTATTGATGTAGAGTTGATTTACAATGTTGTGTTAGTTTCTAGTGCACAGCATAGTGATATATATATATATATACATATATGTATATATATATATATATATATATATATGTATATATATGTTCTTTTTGGTATTCTTTTTCATTAGAGGTTATTACAAAGTATTGAATAAAGTTCCCTGGGTTATACAGTAGGACATTATTGTTTGTTTATTTTATAGATACTAGTTTATATCTGCTAATCCCAAACTCCTAATTTATCCTTTCCCCCTTTCCCCTTTGATAACTGTAAGTTTGTTTTCTATGTCTGAGTCTCTTTCTGTTTTGTAAGTAAGTTCATTTGTGTCATTTTTTTAAGATTCTGAGTGGGTTTATTTTTAACGTTTTGTTAAAAATAAAATTAACAATTTTTCCTCAGTGTCCTTGCTTTATGAGGGACATTTGTTTTATATATAACAATTATTTTCTAATAAAGATGACAACCATTTATTCATGATTGATGACACTGGATAGTGCAATGTAAACCAGCACATCTGTGAGGGTTACATTTTTCAGATGAAGCTTAAACACCACATATTGAACCTAAAAATTCTTATAAGCTAGGAAGAAAGAGGAGAAAAGACATTTATTTGGCACCTACTGTGTGTTAGGCTCTGCGTTAGGCACTTTGTGTATATTTTGACACAACCTTCATCACAACTCTACTGATATGTGTTAATACTTTCTTTATGTATATTCAGAAATAGAAACTCAGAGAGAGTAAGTGACTTGCTAAGGTCAGGTAGACAGCGTTGCAGGTGTGTCCAAACCCATGTCTTTTTGTTTGTTTGTTTTTATGAGGGGGAGGTAATGAGGTTTATTCATTTATTTCTATTTGGAGGAGGTAATTGAAATTGAACCTGGGACCTCGTGCATGCTAAGCATGCGCTCTACCACTTGAGCTATACCCTCCCCACCAAACCCACGTCTTGTGTTGTGCCCTGCTATTACTTGCTGTCTGTTAGGCATAAAGCACCTCATTTGTCCAATCCATGTGGTTTGTGACATCCTTTCAATACAATAGCTCATGTGTTCAATACAACAATCCTATGAGTGGTTAGAATCCATGTTATCCAGATCCATATTTTTTTTTTTGCCAGTGGAGGAAATTGTAATTCACAGAGTCATGTGCTCACAAAACTTGTTGGAGGCAGAGCTGGGACTCAAACCCAGGTCCTTTCATTCCAGATCCGGAGGACCTCTCACTTTACCATGATCCCTTTTACTGTCCTGGGCAGCTCACACAGGGAAGTCATCCAGCCTTGTTAAGAGAAAGTTAGATATTACATTTGTAGACCCTCTTTTTGATGAAAGGTCTTGGGATGTACAGTGCTTTCTAATTTATATTCGATCAACTTAGTAAAAGGCCTGACATCTCCCGTTCTGTTCCTTATTCAATACCTTGATCAAAAGGTTACGTTCATTAACATAATTCAGGGAGTCATTCTTCAAATCCTGATTGGATGTTACCGTGTGCCAGACGCCGTACTTAGGGCTGGAAATCCAGAGATAAATAAATGAGACGTTGTCCTTGTCTCCAGGAAGCTCACAATATACCAGGAATATAACACAAAAACATAATAACAAGCAATATAACAGTAAAAGCTTCTCAGGAGAGGACGTATGACATATGATCTACACCTTAGACAGAGGCTGGATTTCATCTAGAAAAGAAAGAGTTAAATAGTGGTTTATTCTTTGTGGAGCCGTGAGGAAACCTTCATCCAGTTTTAGCTGCCTGAAGGAAATATTCAGACACATCTTCTGTTTGATTTGAATGCTTAAGTTTTTGCCCATGTGGCTTGACTGAATTGATCAAAACAGAGAGAGAGTTCAGATTCGTGTGATTTGGAGTCATCAGTGTGGGCAGTTGATGGGTGAACATTCTGATTGCCTTGCAGGTCATCCAACCATGTCTTTGAGGATGTAAAAGTGATTGCAAGGACCATGGCGTTATTTTACCCATTCTGACAGTTGCTCATTGCTGGCTGGAATTGGTCGGATGGGGACAGAGGTTGTTGCTTGACTGTCTCCATGTGTATCTTTACTCCACAGGGAGAAAGAGGTCCCCGAGGTCTTCCTGGACTCCGAGGTGAGGACGGATGCCGGGGCAGGAGAGGACCCAAGGTGAGTGTGACCTCGAGCTGTGGAGGTCTTTCCCTGTCTCTGGAGTTTGAGGAAAATCTTAATTCTTCAGCGTAGCTCTGGTGTTTTAGCTCTTTCTCAGACTAAGGGAGCAGAGCAGTGGAGCCTGAGGAAAGGAATCCAGTGCGAAATCTAGTGTTTATTTGGGGAGTGGGGGTGGGGGTCACAGTAAACCCGAGTAGAGGAGTAGAGAAGTTAGACAGAAGGGAAGGTGGCCTAAAAAGGGTGCATTATTATTTGATTACACTGTGGGTGGATAGAGCTTAATCCTGCTGAGAAGCAGTGGGGGCCAGTGAGCGCAACTCACCCCCAGGGGGAGGGAGCGGGAGTATGTGTGCACCAGATCCCATCGGGCATTAGTTGAGGGCTGCTCCCAGGGGACACTGATGCCCCAGCACTTCTGGCCGGTCTCGTGTGTGGACAGACTCCGATACCAGGAAAAACCCTCAGGAGGAGACCCACAGAGGTGGCAGTTGGAAGTTGGGCTTGAGAACAATGAGATTTTAAAGGCTCAGTGGTAGACTTTGTGCTTAACAAGCACAAGGTCCTGGGTTCAATCCCCAGTGCCTCCATTAAAACAAACAAACAAATAAATTAAAAGCCAAATGTAGGGATCATGAGTGGGAAACCCTTTTTTAGTGGTTTCTTTAAATGCCTCTTAACCTTCTAGGATTAGAGAATGTCCTTTAATAAGGCCAGATAATTATTTTTACAGCCAGCTTCAGAGTCCTCTGGAGTTTTTCTGATCACAGTGACCATATTCTGTATCTTCTACCAAGTTTGTCTTTCAATTACTTTGTCTTATGGTTCCCGGAAGCCTTTGCATGCTTGTGAATCAGTGTATTCCCATTTTTGTTTGGAAGAGTATGATTGTTGTCATAAACGACAGGTTACCGCTGTTTCTGGCTCTCCCCCTACTGTGGGAGGAGTTACAAGGCGCACTTTTCTCCACGTCACGGTGCAGGGGAGTGGTAGTAATCAGTGATGTCCATGTGGTCACTGGAGAAGAAATCTCCATTTTGATCCAAAACTTGCAGTTTCTTTTTTTAAAATTTTATTCTTAATTGAAGTGTAGTTGATTTACAATGTTAATTTCAGCTGTACAGCAAAGTGATTCAGTCATACATACATATGGACATATATATTTCAGATTCTTTTCCACTGTATGTTATTACAAGAAATTGACTATAGTTCCCTGTGCTAGACATTAGTTTCTTGTTGTTTATCTATTTTATATATAGTAATGTGTGTATCAAAATTGCAGTTTCTTGAAATTAGGGAACATATGGTTTCCTAAATGAAACAGTGGCTTAAAAGTGTCATTCAAGCTCAGCTGTTTTTATTTGTTTTGAATTTTAGGGAGCAAGAGGATTTTCTGGAGAAAAGGTGAGTGGTCTTCCTTATTCTCAAAGTGGGGAGTGGCTTCTTTGGGAAACACAACATCAAGTTCACTGATTTTTTCCTTTGCTTGAGTAAGGTGGGGCTTAACACTTGGGGATAGATGTGTCAGGTGGTGTTAACAGCCAAACTGTCACGCTAATGAATGGCTGTCTGTAAGGTAAGTATTTCAGGTTTGAATCTGGACCTATAAGATAATTTTCAAGCCTTGCTGACTACAATGATGGAGCCACAAGATTATCATGTTTATCTGAAAGAGTTGGTTCTGAATTCAAGGTGTGTTCAGGAGGGTTTGGTCATGTGAGGTGTCACGTGGGAGAGGGATGCAGGACAGGGCTAGTAAGGCGCTGGTGCAGCAGGGAGTGGCTTTACGTCCAGATTCAGAAGCCAAGTACCCATTTGCCCATTCATTCATTCATTCATTCAACAAACATGTATTAGGAACCTGCTCTGTTCCCCGCATTATCCTAGGGAATGAATACCAAGTGATGAATGGATCAGACAAGGGCTGATGGATCTCATTTACCAGGTCTCCTGGGACCACTATGTCCTGTGCCAAACGTAGCACGTCATTCTAGTCCTAGAGTTTCCTGTGCGTATTTTCATTCACTAAAATCAGCTGTCCTCTGGCTAAAACAAAAATGCCTGAAACTTGATTTCCTCGTGTGGCCAGTAGGAGTACATCGACCACCCCACGTGTGTAAAATGCATTTTGTTCTGCTTGCAACACTCTGGATCTTTTTGTTTTTTCTTCAGAAGATGCTTTATAATAAATAGATTCACTGTCCTTTTGAGTTGGTTGGTAAAACAACGAGCCCGTGATTTGAAAGCGATGGAAAGCTTGATGGGGTAGCACAATGCTGTGGCCAGTTGTTACTCTTATCGTAGTCAGCCCCAGCTTTTCAGCTCTTCTCTAAAGAAGTGTTCTTTTCTTTTTTTAAGTCATAAGTCTTTCCAAATGCACACACGTCCAAACACACTCATTTAATTCCTGCTTAATCTGCGATCTTTGGAGTTTCCATTATGCAGATGAATTCAGGCATGTTTGCCAGTCTTTTTATTTACTTATTTATTTTGTTGGGGGAAGATAATTAGGGGTGTTTATTTATTCATTTATTTTTCTAATGAAGGTACTGGGATTGAACCCAGGACCTCGCGCATGCTGGGCATGCCCTCTACCACTGAGCTATACCCTCCTCTCTTTGCCAGTCTTTTTACATTAAAAAAAAAAAAAAAAGGTCAATGACACAAGGACCATCGTAGACAACCAGTGAGAAATGTTTCATTCAGTCCGGTGAGAGTTACCGTGCTTGTCACAGTGTAAAAGTTTAAAAGGAAGTCTTTCTATCCATTCAAAATCTGAATTTCTTTTTTTCTTCTATTTTTCTTTAGCATCTGAAACTGTCAGGAAAAACAGTATATATCGCTAATATCCATTTCAGGAAGAAAATAATCACTGCTTTTTAATACTTGAATGCTGAATATAAATGTTGTTTGGGAGACCTAGATTCTTCTACCTTCTGAGAATAATATTAGCAAGGAAATTAACATGCAAGCAGTAACCAGGGACACCTGGTCCTCCGGTCCCTAACGTCCTCATCTTCCTTTGCTCCACAGGGCAGCCCTGGTGAGGAGGGTCTTGACGGCTTGGATGGAGAACAGGTACAGACAGTTTCTCATTCTATGTCCCCAGCTCTCCCCACCCTCATGAGTTTGACATTAATACTCTTCATATTTCTCACAACTAGTCTGGAAATTTAAATAAACACGCATGCTCACCAATGTCTAAAGTTAATCTATGTGTTTGTTCTTGTGTTCAAAATACAAGGAACCTATAAACTTAGCTCTCATATCACATGTTGTTGTCGGAGTTTTATTTTCACCTTTTACTTTTGTTAATTCTAGTAACTAGACATTGTTGTAATGATTGCTTTATTTAATCAATACTTACCTAGCTTTACCATCATATTTATTACTGTCACTGATGCCTTCAAAAAATGTGAAAAGATCATGCTTCTTTTGCCTAAAATACAACTTGTAGATTTTTTTCTTTGATGAAGGTTGTAAATGCTCCTGGTTGTTTTTTTCTCTGACAATTTCATGATTTCACCATTTTTCTTGAAAGATCACTCTTGGGTATACAATTATTTTCTCTCAGCACTTTAGAAATGAAATTTCATCCTCTCCTGGCTGACTTTCATCTTTGCTCTTAAGAAGTTATCCATCAAGGAACTGTTGTCCCTTTGTTAGTGATCTTTGAAAAAAATATCAGGCTGCTTTACAGCTTTCCTTTGTTTCTCGTTTCCTGCAGTTTCAATATGATGTTCCAGGTATGAATTTCTTTTCACTTATCCTATTTGGGACTTAGTAAGCTTTTGAATCGGAGCATTTGTGTCTCCAGGTTTTGGAAAATCCTTAGCAGATGATCATTTTGAAATTTTAATCCTTCCCACTTTCTCTCTTATCTCCTTCTGGAAGTCTAATTAGAAATTTGTAGACCTTCTCACTTTATCCTCAATGTCTCTTAGCCTTTCTTTCATATTTTCTATTTCTTTATCTTTCTGTGCTGCATTCGGAATAACTTCTTCAGTTTCTAGTTCACCAATCCTTATGTTAAATGTTTAATGTACCATTAACCTGCTGATTGGAGTTTTGATTTCATTTATTCTAATTTCACTTCAAGAAGTTCTGTTTGATTCTTTCTCAAATCTGCTTACCCCCCACCCTTTTTTAAAATATAGATGCTTTTTTTTCCTTAGCTCATTTTTTGGGTTATTTAAATGATTAAAGATATTTATTTTACATTTTGATAATTCCAACATCTATAGTCATTATAAGTCTAATTTGTTGTCTGTTGGATCTGCTGGCTTCTCCCTCATGGTGTCTACCTCCTATGTGTTGTAATTTTTGATTGACACTCATTTTTGATGGAACTTTATCTGTGAGAAGTCACTGAGTGGAGGTTGTTTGCTTCTGCCACATACTTGGTGGCACTACCTCCTGGGACCACTTTAAAATAAGTGATCACCTTGTGGGTTTTCACACCACACACGTCCAGAGTGACCAGGAGTCCTCCGGCAGCCAATAGCTGTGACTCTTCTAGATTCCTGCTTTCTCTTTGTCTAAACTCTAAGCATCTCTCTTTTTCTTTATCAGCTCATGGATGCATGTGAGATGTAATTTAATTTGTTATTTGGATTTTAAATTGTTTTTTGAAGGGAAGATTGTTCAGGGCATCTAGTCTGCCACATAGTCAGATTTAGAACTTTCTACTCTTGGCTAGAATGTGAAACTATGTGAAAAATTTTCCTGGTGTGTGTGACTTATGTAATACAGATTCTTTTTGTATTTCTTTGTCTTTTTCTAGGGTGATCGTGGAGTCCCAGGGTCATCTGGAGAAAAAGGAAACAGGGGAAATCGGGTAAAGTGTGAGAAGATTCTTCTCCCACATCTCTCAGATTCCTGCTGCAGAAACTGACCCGGACAGCTTATTTCCAAACTCTGGGAAAGCGTCATCTGTACTGTGTTGGGAGTGAAAGGGTGATAAATATTAGATTAGTCTTTGGAACTTCTACTTAAGGCCTGACTCTGCTGATAGTGAAATGGGTCATGGGAACCAGCTTACTTAACCTTTTGTGCTTTATCATGGGCGTCATTCCCTTTTGCGCAAGCTTTTCATAGCTTCCTGTCACCAGTGATGTAGTCTGACACACAAGGCCTTTCAACCACATCCTTCACTAATCTCAGTCCAGAAGTGTCCTTCCCAGTCAAACTGGGCTCCTCACTGTCCCCTGGAGATTCCTTCTGCACGCCGAGCTCTGTGTCTCACCCTCACTCAGTACTTCATCCTGGAACGCCTTTCCCCTGCAACCATCTTCAGTGCTTACTTGAACCTCACCTTTCCTTCAGTTTCCACCTCCTCTCTTTCCTCCTAATGATACCCTCCTTGACCATGTCGGTCTGTAGTGACCTCCCCCTTTTCTGCATCCTCCCGGTGTCCATTGTTTGGACTATCTGCTTGACTGTGACTATGCACTGTGCTGGTCACTCTCTCCATGTGAGGGAGGGCAGGTACCTGGCGTATGTACTGCAACTCCCCCTTCCTGTGCCCAGGCAGACATTACTAACCAATTTCCCTTCCCATGCCCATGCAGACATTACTAACCGATGATGGATTCCAGCCTGAAGGATCCAACTTGACACAGCACTGTAATCAGCTTCTGTTGATTCACTGGATTAGATAAAGGAGGTTAAATTTATTTACTTATGTTTTTATTACCCCTATGGAATTAGAGCAATGCTTTTACCCTTAGGCGTGGATTGATTTCCTGATACATGAAACAGAGAGTCGCAAGACATGACTCTTTATTGAGGTTTAATTTCCAACCTGCAGTTTGTGGATCAGATTTTGGAGAAGGTGGAGCACACTACATTCCCTTCAAGACTGGAGAGCCTTCAGTTTCCACCAAAATTAGTTGAATTCAGTAAATGCCTGTCAAGTGCTTCCTACCTGTAGGGCATTTTGGCGGACACAAAGAAGGGTTCAGAGGTAAATGAATCAAGGTTATGACCAATAAAGAGCTGGTTTCCTGGTGCAGGAGATAAGATTTGTACAGGAATAACTCTAATACAAGATAGGATAAGATAAAGGCTGTAAGAATGGTACAAATAAAGAATCAATGGGAGCCCGGTGACTTGGAGAGGAATCTCAAGTACAGTGGCCTTTCTCCATCCAATCAGTCAACAAAATTCACTGAGCATCTATTGTAATTTAGGGAAGACTGTAGAATGGGGACCAAAATAGGCATGAGTTCTGTTTCTCAGGACTTGCCTCTGTGGGGTGAAACAGATATTAATGAAATAATCATGGAAATAGTTGTAAGATTACTGCTGAGATAAGTACGTGAAAGGCAGGGAAATGGCACAGGGATCTGATCCAGCCTGTGCAGTCAGGAAGGCTTCATTGAGGGAGTAACGATGGAATGAAATTTAAAAGATGGTGAGGGAGGAGGAAGGGGATGTGAGACCAGCCTTCCCTACTGAGGCCCTGTGGCATTTGAGAATGTGCTCAGGGTGGAGAAGACTCGGGCATTCCAGGGAACACAGGAAATCAAGACATTCTCCACTGAGACCTCTGTGAGACACACACACACACACACACAGGGTATTCCAGGTTAAGAAAAAGAAAAGGCTTAGATTAAAAGAACTCAGAGTGGTTTTGGAAAACAAAGATTCCACTTCAACAAGAGTGGAGGGTGAGATCAAAAGTATAAAGAGTGGGAGGACAGTCTGGAAGGGCAAGTTGGAGCCAATTTGATGCCATGTTTTAAGGGTTTTGTTCTTTTCTGCTGAGTCACCAGGTGCTGTTGAAAGTTTCTAAGCAAGGAAGACATGTGTTCAAAGCTACAGGTTTGGAAGATTACTCTGGAAGCCAGTGTCTGGGTCAGAAAAAGGAGGGACTATATGTTGGACAAAACATAATAGGCACCATATGTCAGGCCCTGTACTCAGCATTTTAATTTACTATTCCGTTGAATCCCTATAACAGCCCTATAAGATAAGTATGTCTATTTCACCGATGAGAAAATTGTTTTGAACTGAGAAGTCAAAGAAATTTGCCTTGGTTGTCAATTAAGCAGCAGGATTAGAATTTAGAATTAACTAATTCCTTCTTACCATTGTATCAGACCGGGGAAGACGTGACGAAAGGTCTCCAGCAACAGTATGAGGTGGCTTCTTGTGGAACCCAGAGAACATCCCATTTCCTGTGTGTCTGAGGGTCAGATTTCAGAGGGGGCCCCACTTCACTATTCTCAGGGTGTGGTGTGTACCCTCCAGAACCAGGTACATAACATCATCCGAGGAAGGCTCCTGCAGTGGGGGGGGGGGGGGGCGCTCTCCCCAATTCTGTGATTCTGTAGGAACTATGGCACAGAGGTGGTACCACTAAAAGCAAGGTTTAACAAAAATTTTTTTTTTTTATTGAAGTGTAGTTGATTTACAATGTTAGCTTCAAGAGTACAGCAAAGCGATTCAGTTGTACACATACATACACATATATATTTTTTTCTTTTTATATTCTTTTCCATTATATGTTATTACAGGGTATTGAAGGTAGTTTCCTGTGCTATACGGTAGGACCTTGTTGTTCATCTATTTTAGATACAGTCATGTGTATCTAACAGCAGGGTTTAAGAGAAGCAACCATTTGCTTTTCATGTCATAGTCTTATGGCAAGTTGCTCCACCTCTCTGGTTCCCTGCCTGTAGCAGTCAGGGGCTCCAGAAGCATTTCTCTCTCTTTCCTTCTCTTTTTCATAAGATCTTGCGCTGCTAATACTGATGGAGAGAGCCTTCTTTTTCTTACATGTATTTCTGTGTAGGAGCATCAGGAAGTTGTGAAAAGATCCAGGGTATTGGTGGTAGGGGGACAGGGTCTGACTTCCCTGAGTCTCAGTTTCCTCATATGTAGCAGGTTAATTCTTGAATTGTGAGGGTTAAATGAGGCAATGCACATATAGGGCCAAGTGTATCCCAGATTTCCAATAAAAGGATGTTCTTTTCTGTGTCTCAACCTCACCTCTTTGGCAGCTAATGCTTCAAAGTTCACGTACTACATTGCTCTTTTAATTTGAATCTCATTTGCCATTTCCCTTTAGGCAATAGATGATTTTAAAAAGTGACACTTCTTAAAAATTTGATTTAAGGGCTTGCCTGGACCACCTGGACGACCTGGCGAGCGCGGAGAGCCTGGGCTGAGGGGAGATTTTGTGAGTAGTGGGGTTTCAGGGATTTCTGCTGCTCTAATCCAGGGATTGTGAATTGTTTGCTTGGGCACAAAGGCAGAGGACAATGAATTATTCATTAATGAGGCATCTGTTCAGCCTGCCTTAGTATTGCGACCAATAGGAGATTTGAAAGGAAGTCCATCTTATACAACGTTTGGGCTCTTAAAGAGTTTAGGATTTTAATTGCACTGGGTATTTGGAATACTGAGCAGGCTCAGACAACTGAAAGGATCCACTTTGGTGCCTTTTCTTTTTTAATAATCATACTTTGCCTACCCATTTGAGCTAAGCAACCTTTTATTTTCCCAGGGGGATCCTGGAACTGATAGTTTCACCCAAGGCCCCAAGGGGGAAAAAGGGAGGCGTGGACACCAGGTAAGACGGTCTCCCTCCCTTTGGGGCTACTGGTGCCCTGGGAGCAGATGCTGGCTGGGGCAGGAGTCATGGGCATACAGGTTGGATCAGCAGAGAAAACCACAGTGAAAATGTATGGTCTCCGCTGTCCATGGGGACAGGAGCTCTGAATGCTAATCTCTACTTATATCCTTGTCCTAGCATCCCTGTCTCCTGGTTTATTATTATTTTTTTGTACAGATCTTACCTCCCACAGCATTAGTAATTTAAGTTACTTTACCTCTTTTGTCCTTGGTTTCCTCATCTCCAAATTGAAAATATGGGACTCAATGATACCTAAGACCTTTCAGTTTTAAAATTCTCCAATTTTATAATGATGCCTCGATTTAAAAAATGCTCAGGGTCATCACCCCGCTGGCTTGCTTTCTGTCATGGCAACTGTAAATTGATGTGTATGGGGTACCATCCATTTTTAAAGATAAGATCTTTGTCTAGTTCTAAATACTAGAAGCATTGTGATAAGAGTCATCACAGAAGAAAAAAGACTTGCTATCTTGACAGAGACCAATTTGTTGAAAGGTATTTTTAGATTTTTACGCCCAAGACATTAAAATGCAAGATTCTGAAAAATGACTGAAATAACCCAGGTACCTCCAGCCATAGAGTTCATCCTTCCCAGTTTCCAGGAATGGGGTGTGCATAGCAAAATGCTCACAACTGTAGAGGAACTTCCGTTTGCTTTAAACTCCAATTTGCAACCTTTGACAAAAACCTTAGGACATCCATTCTCCTCCCTGAATTTTGGCTAGTTCGCAACCATTTTATATACGCCCAGGTTCTGAATAAAGTCCAGTTTGTAACAAGATCATTATTACGCAGCTATGTGAGAAAATTGTCATGATTTGCTGCAAGAATTTCTCATCCTGTTGTCGATTACAGTTGTTTTGGACCAACTGTGAGGATTTTCTTTGGTGAGTTGAGATCAGAGAGCCGTGTGAATTGCCTCAATCAGCTATGGGATTGAGCTAAGGGAACAGCAGGGCAGCCACCCTGAACCCATCCCGGCCCCAGTTTCCTCATCCGCAGGGTGGGACTATTAGAGAAACCATTTCAAAGTTTCCAGGAGTCAGTGCTTGTCATGGCAAGAAAGGTCTTGATCTGTATCATCTGTGGTTTGCTCATGGTTTCACTGCTGGAAAGGAACTCAGGTCTCTAGACAAATTGTCCGCTGCTGCGTCCGTCTCGGCACCGGGGGGACCCTCCTGCTCACAGCTTTCCGAGGTGTCCGAGGTGTCCGTCGCTGACTTTAGCTAAGGGTTAACCTTGAACACCGGATCCCTGAATTGTGCGTGCAGGCAAAAAGGTACCTGAAACAGAGCCACGTCATGCTGCATTTTCCTTCCCTGTGCTCGCTACTCCCATGCTGAGCTCAAAGAAGGCTCCTAACTAAGCGTTCTTTGAGTAGGTTTGGATGATGGAAGTCCCTCCCGCCAGTTACACAAGCCTGCAGCCGGTGCACGCTGACGGCCTAGCCTGTTAGGTGCTTTGAGAAGAGAGCCCTTTAGGGGTCAGTCTTTCCTCGGTTTTACCAAAGAGCAGATTGAATGTAATCTGGATGGAGAAGGGGCCCTGATGAAGCCGTCTTTCAAACCACAGAGGAACTTTATTCTATGCCTAGAATTTGGGGAAGGGATGGGAAACCAGTGATGGCTTCACACTTCCGGGAGAATGAAAAGCAATACAACCTTTGTGGAAGGCAATCAGTCAACATATGTCAGTTAGAACAGCTGTTTTTTGTTTGTGTTTTTTAATATGCAAGTGACAGAAAGCCTGACTGGCAGGCTTTAGCTGATAAATGTGTTTGATAATCCAGGTGGGGGCAGGTTTGGTACACGAGCTCAGCGATGTATCAAAACCCAGTGATGTCATCAAAACCCAGTGATGTCATCAGGGACTCAGCTCCTTCTTTCCAGGGTGCCATCTGCAGTGTGGTTCTTGGGCTGGGCATTAAGGATTTCATCTCCACTGTTACATGAAATGGCAGCAGGAGAGGGGCTTTCTTTCATCAGGGCACTCCCAGAAATACTCTGTTTATAGCTCATTTGGCTCATTGGCTGGGTCCTGGGCTCCCCACCCACCCTCACCCCATTTTAAGAGTGCCAGAGAAAGGACGTCTCTGACAGAGGAGATGAGATTGTCATGATTGGCCTAGACCTGTTGTAACTCAGCCCTTAGAGTGGGGCGTGTTGTTGCACCAAACAAAACTGAGATTTTTGTCAGCAAGGAAGAAAGGGGAGGGTTTGTTGCGTGGTCGCTAACTGTACCTGCCACAACTTAACATGTGCATGTCCTTTGACCCAGTCTTCCCAGCTCTAAAAATTTATCCAGAAGCGTATCATGGATCAAACAAGGTTTTAACTCCAAAGATGGTCAAGGTGGTGATTTTTAATCACTGCAAAGCTTACGTGTTCAATGAAAAGGGATTGTTCGTATAAATGATGGTGTACCAACATGATAAAATATTATTAAGCCATGAAAAATAATTTAGAAGACTATTTCTAAGAAGGAAAACATTCATGGTATGATACTAAGTGAAAAAAACCAGATTACAAAACTCTGTATTCCACAAGGGGTCCAAATGGGTAGAAGATATCTGTATCTATTTTTCCTAGAAGGATAAACAGCCAGAAGTTGTGCATTTATTATCTTTAACCTTGTTCTCTGAATTGTTGAAATAGTCTGTGATGAACCTGTTCTACTTTTTACCCCAACTTTTTATTTTGAAAAATTTTAAACTTGCAGAAAAAGTTGTAGCTTCAAGACAAGTGTAACGAACACCAATTGTTACCACTGACCCCGCTTTACGTCTCTCTGTACAAATACATGGGTAATATATGTACATATTTTGCTGAGTCATTTGAGGACTAATTGGAACAAAGGCATTCTCCTATACAAGCAAAATACAGTCATCACATTTGAAAAATTTTTATATCGATGCAAAATTATTTTCTAATATACAGCCCACATTCAGATTTCCACACTTGCCCCAGTAACGCCCTTTACAGCTATTTTTATTGTTGTCCCCGGACCCAGTCAAGGATTATGTGGTGCATTTCATTGTCTTGGTCACAACTGTTGCCCAGTTATTTGTTTGTTCACATGACATTGATGATCTAGACCAGTACACCAACATCCCTCAATTAGAATTTACCTGATTGTTTCCTCATGACTAGATTCAGGTTAAGCATTTGTGAAAGGAGATTAATTAATGCTGGACCCTTCTCAGTCACCAGGTGGGACACTGCCAGTCTCTCTCATTATTGGTCCATTAATTTTGTCATTTGATTAAGATGGTGTCCACCAGATTTATCCATTGTGAACATACTTTTCCCTCTGTCCAGTGATTAATCTGGAAGATGACACCCTGAGACTGCATAGTTCTTATTTACCAACCATCTTTTACCCAATGATTCTAGCATCTGCCCAAATAATTCTTTTACTATTCTGGCTGCAAATAAATTATTTACTGTTGAAATAAGAAAATGATAAACATTTTAAGAAAGAATCTTTATTACATCTGGACTAATTGTGAGTGTTTTACTTAAAGCCTTCTCCCTCATAAAACCTACTTTATTGTAAAAATTCCAATTATAAAAGTAACACCACAGATATTTGAGAGTACAGAAATGTAAAACATAGAGGAAAAAATTCAGGAGTTCCAGTAACTAAGAAAACCATCAGCTTACTAGACCTTCCTAACTTGTTGATGGCAAAGTTACTCTCCCTGAGACATTCAGATGAGGATCCCATGAGCTTATTAAGAAATGTTCTAGAACAATATAAAAAAATGAGGAATCACCATTTTGTCTTTCTCCTTATCTGGGATAAATTATTTACTCACAAAATTTAGCATACTTGGAAAGAACAACATGATAGCACAATTTTTTTCTACTTTATAAACTTCTGATAAATACAGTTTTTGATTGTTTTTATACGATTACAATAAGCATTTCTACTGTAATGTAATTAACACATCTCTCACTTCATGGAATATTTAAATTGTATCAGAATTTAATCTGTTGTAAGTAACAGTTAGAAGAATAGCTTTTCACAAAATGTTTTTGTTTCTGTATTAAAAAAATTTTTTTAATTGAAGTACAGTCAGTTACAATGTATTGATTTCTGGTGTACAGCATCATGTCCCAGTCATGTGTATATAACACATATATTCATTTTCATATTCTTTTTCATTAAAGGTTATTACAGGGTATTGAATATAGTTCCCTATGCTGTATAGCAGAAACTTGTTTTTTAATCTATTTTCATATATGGTGGTTAACCTTTGCAAATCTCAGACTCCCAAATTTATCCCTTCCCACCCTCTTTCCCCCATTAATCATAAAATTGTTTACTATGTCTGCGAATTTGTTTCTGTTTTGTATGTTTCTGTATTTCATATTCTTTGCCAATTTATGGATTCTTACTGAGTTAGCATGAAACTTCACTGAGTAATTATCTAAAATATCCCTATTTGGGACCCAAGATGTTTTTTTCCATTCTCCTGAAATGTGGACTCAGTTTGGTTTTCTCTGGACACCACTCATTTTCCCACTTCAGACCTTAAAGAGGTGAGAGTGCTAGGGAGTGTCCCCATCATGACTGAATAGCCTCCCCTTGCACCATCTGGTCTACCCATCACTCCACATGTGCAGAGACCACTCTTCTGTTTCCTTTTGCACATTTTTCAAGTATTAAACCTGGCTTCTTGGCAAGTACGTATGACTACTGTCCCAGCATGGTGAACGCTTGCTGGATATTGTTCAGCAAACAATCTGGGGAGAAAATGCCCACAATGTGGATATTTCAGAACACCAAATTAAATCCATTTGCTTCTAGAGGAAAGCTGACCAACAGAATTTTCTAGATCACAGAACTGTTCTGTATCTGTGCTGTCCAATATGGTAGCCACCAGCCACCTGTGGTTATTGAACACTTGAAATGTACCTACTGTAACTAAGGAACTAAATTTTAAATTTAACTTACTTTAGATTAATTTAAACTTAAGAGCCACATGGGGCTAGTTAGTGGTTTCTGTGTGGGACAGCCCATATCTAGAGGGTAAACCCAGAAGTGTGTGGACATCTAAACAGATCTCTTTACCTCTTTCTTGTCAGGGAAGTTCTAACATTGATGGACCTCACGGGGGAACTGGAAGTGTTGGCCCTCAGGTAGGTATAGCCACTTGTTGGATGTATTTCATCTGCTTTTGTGGGAGAGAGAGAGAGGCTGGGGTGAAAACAGGCTTGTTTCCTTCTCTAAGGTCTCCACTTTCCTTCTATCCTTAGGGTCCAAGAGGAAGACAAGGTCTGCCAGGATTGAAGGTCAGTGCTTTCTGGAAAGAGTCACTTCTTATTGCACACATATGGCTTCTGTAAATAGTTCTGTCTGGGGTCAAGGCAGGTGTTGGTTGGGCTGATGGAGGCTGCGTGATCCCTGAGAGGTTTCCATCGAGAAGGGAAACTTTATATGGTTCCTCTCTGCTCCCTCCCCAACCTGCTGTAACAGTTCATCTAGATTGAAAATAAGCTAACATCTTAAAGAATTGCTTTTACCTCTGAAATAGTGATTTTTTCGTTTAAAGAAGTGGGACTTACTACAAGTACATAAGAGAGTCTCATAGTCACTAAATAAAGAGAAAAGACCAAGCAGTTACAATTTCCGAAGAAGGGTTATCTGAGGGTGGGGTCGGGCATCTCTGTAGGGGAATCATATTTTACAAAGCATTTGTCTAACACTTCATTTATATGACCTCATGTAACCTTTCTACAACCCCAGGAGTTATGACCATCACTGGTTACTTTTTATGGATAAGAGAGGAAATAAAGGTTTAGCAAAGTGAAGTTAGTTGTCAGAGACCACATAGCTAATAAGTAAGTGGTGGAGATAGGATTCAAATCCAAAGATCAAGATGGTCTTGGAAATTTTTGTTCAAAATGAGAGTTATGTGGACTCCTCTCTAATGTGGTCTGGTCCTGCTCTGCTGGTATTTTTTTTCTCCCTAGCATTCTCAGGATTTAGGGATGGAGGAGAGGTCAGAGACTGACTTATGTCATCTCTGAGCCTGGGAATGGCTGAGCACGCGCGCATGTGTGTGTGTGTGTGTGTGGTGGGTGGGCAGTGACCTCCTCAGTACAAAAGAAGGTGAGACTCCTGTGTCTTCAAACTAAACATGTTGGAAAAGCATGGCTATTGAGAAATTTCAAGTCTCAAAAATGCAAACAAGCTTTGTCGACACCAAGTAAAATATGACTTCTCGTAAAATGTTGAGGCTTGAAATAGATTCTTATGCTTTTAATTCAGTTTGAACATTTGTGAAATAATGTCTTGAACTATCATTTTAGTCTATTGTTTTTAGCTTCCAAAAGGCAGAAAGAAATAGACTACAACTTGACTAGGCTAAGTTTTGGAGAAATTAAATGGCTCAGTGGAAAGAATTTCCTACTCTTGAATTATTTAATATTTTTGCGATCCTGTGTGTGGTTTATCTAACTAGCCATCGGCCGTGGGTCCTCTGCCCAGTTGGGTCTTGGTTATTTTTGGTTTGCTAAACTGAACTCCATCTCCTATGTCTTTCCTTTTTATTTAATTTGAACCAGAGCTCAGCCTGTGCATAATTTTAAAGTCAGATTGCTTACTTTGCTATTTCTTTGTTTTCCATTTTGAATGTTTTTCTATTGAATTCTTCTAATGGAGAACAAAGATTTTTCTTAACCTGTCCATCACTTCCATACACTTCCCCTCAACTCATCCTTATAATACACTTATTTTCTCTACTTTTGGTCAAATCAATTCATCATTCAGATGATGACTGATAAACATCACAAATAGCTGTAAATGATATTTATCCGTCACTTTTGTATTCCTTGAGTCACCCTCTCTCCCCAGGTGCCTATTACTAGTTAATCATAAAGCTTTTCTACAAAACTGCTCACCTCCCAATATTCCTAACATGTGAGGTTTATTTTTCTTAGATTCCTCCTTCCTGAGCCCTCTGTCCTCCTGCTCTAATCCGGGCTGATTGTTCTCTGGGCCTCTGCACTGTTGTCTTCTGGGGACAGACTTTGAACAACAATCTTTCATTTTGGGAGCTGGGAAAAGTGTGTGACCACGGCCATCTTTAATAGAAAACCTCTCCCTTTAATGCATCATAATCTTGATGGATCCCTGTACTTTTTGCTCTTTTCAAGAATCACTTTAGTTGTTTGTTCTTGTTTCTATTCAAGTTTGAGTTTTTAATAAGAGGAAAATTTATAACTACTTGCAGGTTCCAGAGTGAACTAGGTTTATCCAACAAGTCAGTGGTTTGCTAGTTAACCCAGTGTTGGAGCCGTGGTCATAGGACTCGTTTATGTTTTGAGGCTGTAACTTGCTAAAGATCAGTCAGTATTATTGGGAAAATGTGGCTTAAAGAGGTGCTGAACTCCAGATTACAGTATCCCTTGACCTTGGGAAAGTATGGTTCATTATTGTGTATAAATTAGATGTGCTGGCTTTTGCAAGGTGCATAATAAAATGAAATTTTAAATAAGATTTTATTTATGGAAAAAATTGTACTATGGCAAACAAATCAATGCACAGATTATTTGGCAATAAGGGAAAACTTTCTGTTACTTAAGATAAAATTAAGAATATCATTAATTTTTTAAATGTGCATAAACCCACCGCCCTCCTGCAATTATTTTCCTGTTTGTATGTTTCCTTTATTTGCATACATAATAAAGAGCTGTTTTTAATGTATATACTATTTTATATTCTGCTTTTCTATGTTTCCAAATCTTACTAGTATCACTTTAATGCATTATATCCTACTCTGTTGAAGAACAGTGATTTACTAAACCATTCTAATGTTGAACATTTAGATAATTTCTATTTGTTTAAATATGACAGTGATGAAAAGAAAACGCTGTATCACGGGGCTTTTATTTTGTTCTTGCTTTTCTTTGCTGTAATGATTTCCCTAGTATAAATGTAAAAGAGTCTGACCTTTGCTGTACCGAGCCACATCATTTTCCAATCTGTTGTACTACAAATGTCACTAATGTGATGAGCAAATTGGCCCACATCTTCCAAACGATTTCAAAATGTCTAGCTACATGCCTTTTAAAACGTGACTCACACTTACGAATCTAGAAATCAACTCTTGAAGAATAGAACAATTTAACAGGAATGATTAGTAGAAGAGCTTCCAATTTATCTGAATGGTTTAAAGAACTTAAGAAGCACAAGTCATTGATCCACCTATTGCTTCGTTCTGAGCTTAGGGTTTCTTGTCTTTGCAAATCTGTGACTAATCAGTAACCCAGTCAACAGTGAGCAATGTGAAAAAGAAGGCAGCACTGGTCACAAAACAGGTATTATCCTCAATCTTGGAATATGTATCTTCTCTGTAGAAATGGAAATATTAACTTGAGGGAGGAATTAAGTCAGTTACCAGATGAATTATTTTAATAGCTCACCCTGTGCCTAGAGAGCTAGCTCAGTGCTGTAAGAATCTGTAGGGTTTTAAAACCAGTTTTCTGCTATTTCTTTGTGTGCTGTGTGTGCCTTTGTCCCCAAATGCCACACATGCTGCTGAGCTCGACATATTGAGTTTCCTCACAGGAGATAAAGGTCCTTAACACCAGGGACCATCTAGCCGTTAAAAGGAATGGATGGGCTTTTAGGAACTGTTAATACGTAAATTGGGAGTTTGGGTTATTTAAACAAAGTGCTTTTATATTTAAACAACTAGCTGTTTGGAAGGAGACTGGAAAAGACAATAAGAATTTCCTAAGCAAATAAGTGGGACCCCTTCCCCCACCTCCTCCCTGATTCTGTGTCCTAAGAGGACTGAGTGCAGACCTTCAGATCATTTTGCCTTTCTCTTGTGGCTTTCAAGTGACCTCTTGCAGGGAAGGCTGCCTTCAACAGGAACACTGAAGATGCCTGGAGAACTCACTGAGTTTTCTTCCTTTCGACAGGGTATGCGTGGAGAATCTGGTGAACAAGGTTACCCAGGAGAGCTTGGGCATCCAGGCTCACAGGTTGTATCAGTGAACTTGCTTTTAGTGCTCAGCAATATTTGTTTGAAATTTTAACTTCTCTGATAGGAATTTAACATGTATCGGAACGTTCTTGGATGCTCCCTGCCAGGGCCTCCCTAAGCAAATTGTGTAGCGTCTTTTCTGGGGAGGCTAAACCCCGATGGCTAATATTTATTGAGCTTTTGTTGTGTCCTAGATACGACCCTAGGCACTTGTCTTACTTAGTTCATTGAAGCCTTCAGTGGGGAGGTTTTATCATCCTCGTTTTAGAGGGGAGAAATGGCGGGGGAGGGGGGCGGGCTGGAGAAGTGAGGTAAACTGGCCAAGCTCGCACAGCTAGGAAGTGACGGAGGCTGGGTTCAGGCGCAGGCAGTCTAGTTATGAAGCCTGTGCTCTGAATTACTGCCTCTGAAGCTGTGAGTGCAAATTACTCAAATAGGATTTAATTCTTTAAAATTGGGATCAATTTGGCAGGAAAAATCAGCAGAGTATTTACTGAGTAGCCAGTATACACAGGGCACTTTGCAAACAGGCTGGGTCATTTAGACCATGAAGGCCAGGGTTTCACCCTGAAGGATTCAGTCCAGTGGGGCCTTGTAAACTATGGAGTGATAACCAGAAATTAAACTTCCAACCAGTTCCTTTGAAATCCCCTAAGCATAACCCAAATCTGTCATTCTGTAAACCCTTCTGGGACACTTTCTACATTTTTTTTTTAAGCCACATTATTTCCAAGTACCCTTAAAAGGAGGAACTTGGCAACAACAAATTTTACTAACGCATTGAATCGTTCTCCGTAACGTTAAAAATCCTATGAGTGTCAGACGGTCATTTAAGAAAGTTTCTGCTGTTTTTGCACTTGACAAAGGGACTGAAGAAAGAGCTGGGTCAAATCAGAGTGTAATTAGAGATGGGATTGTATTTATTTTATGGTAGAAAATAGTGTCCACAACCTAGGGGGGAAGAGCTGAGAGATACTTACGGCTTTCCTCTTGAACACTGGCTCAATTCAAATTTAACTGTGGACCCCCCACCACTGTTGTGTCCTGGGCTTCTCCTTTGGGTTCACTTCATTGTATGGCTGAACACAGGAGAGCAAGTCATGTTGTGAACCATGAGGGAGATAATCGGTAAAAGCTCCCCTGGATTCTCACCTTCCCACTGCGGATGGTATGGGATGGTGATTAAAAAACCTCACCCAGGGATGGAGAAGCCCGGTCAATCCTTCACAGAGGAAAGCATCTCTCAGAAAAGTGGGAGAAAATCTAAAGCGGCAAAAAGAAATCAGTAAAGTAAGTAAAGTAAAATAGATCGGGGAGAAAATGAACACCCCCCAGCAAGGTGCACAGTGAGATTAGCCCACTTTTCCATGTGTTTGGGCTCTTGATAACATCAGAATGTGAACGCTTGTCCTTAGCCTTTATATGGAGAAAGAAAAGGTTGATTTTTCAAAGGAGATCAATTTCCTGACAGCTCTTCTCATTCCCCTTTTAGGATTTAAAATTAGTTGGGTGAATTAAAACACAGAAGCAAATGTTAGTGTGTGTCAGATTCAACTGGAGAGGAGGTTAAAAATGTAGATACTGAGGACTCACATCCCGATGGAGGGAGTTTGGTGGGAGCGTGTTGGGTGCTTCAGGGTGATGAGGCTGCTTGATTCAAGTGTGATGAATGAGATCGTGGTGGGTCAGAGCACCTTCATTTGTGCCTCCATCGGCATCCAAGATGGTCTTGTGGGTACATGGAAAAGAAATCGCTCGATAAAAATTGGTTGAATTTAAATTTCATCTGTGGACCAGGGACCAAGAGGAAGGCAAGGACCGCCAGGAACTTTGGGAGAAAAAGGCTCACCGGGTGCTCAGGTAGGTTTGAGAGACTGACAGCTACAACATAGCTGCTCGTTACCAAGGGCCGGTTCATGCACCTGCGTGTTCCTGGGCAAACAACATAAGGCTACCCCGTTTGTTCTGGGATCTGTGGGCATCAGGAATTTCTAGAAAGAGCTGTTTCAAGGAAGTAGCCCTTGATCACCAGCTCCGTACCCCTTCTACTCTAGGCGTTTGGGGGAATACACTGATCAATGAGACTGGGCTTGAGCCTCAAAGGTGTGTGACACAGGCTTATCCTTATGTAGAGTGCAAGAGAAAAACAGTAGTGTAAAGGAGGGTAAATGACTAACGTCTTCCTCACAATCATACAAGGAAGCATTACTTAAAATCACCCTACTTTTATAGAGATGAGGAAACTGAGGCTCAAAGAGATGAAATGACTTTTCATCTGGATCGTTTAAGTGGCTGGACTTGGCCTCCCACTTGGGTCTTTCTTTCTGGTGCCTGATGAGAGCCTCGCCCACTCGGTCTCCCGGGGCTCGTGGAAGGGTCAGATCAGACTGAGGCAGGCGATCAGGCGCGGCTTCCTACAGAAGGAGTATTTGAGAGAGCTTGAAACACCTGAGCAGCATGATGTAAGTCAGGGCTTAGAGTACCTGGAGACTCAAACAGCAGCTCCAAGAAGGCCTGAGCCGCCTCTCTCTTGTTCGGGAAACCTCTAGCCTCATAACCGATGGTATTGTTTTCATTCTCATTTGATCGTATTTTTAATTCAGAGCGGCTAAAATCCAGGCATTTGTCTTCCTAATCTCTTAACCAGATGGTGTTCTTCCCCTCTGGTAGCCAGATCCTCCCTCCCATTCTTGATATGTGGGAGAGGTGACTTCTTGCACAGAACACCCTGCTCCTCCGCCCCAAGCCCCCAGCTCAGAGGCTACATGTGTGTATGATGCACTTTGGAAGATGAAATTAATTGTCTAAAACATTACAGATCATTTGGGTTGTGGTGTCATTACAGGGGAATGCTGGGCTTCCAGGGCCAAATGGTTCCAAAGGAAAAGACGGACCAAGAGGAATGAAGGTAAGTGTCAGAAAACACACCTTTCCTTGACTGCAGCTTGGGGTCTCGTCTATGAATTATGAGATCACTTCTGGCATGAGTGTCTGATGCCGTTGGTGACGATACTGACTGTCCATTACCTCACAGCTGGATAGGCGGATATAGACAAGGGAAGATGTATAGACAAGACATACAGGAAGATGGACAGATAGAGGGTCACACAGATCACTAGACAAGGACACAGCAATAGATAGATAAACATAAGGACTCAAATATAGAGTCATACACGTGCCCCTAGAGAAAGCCATGGTGATGTGAAGTTCTGTAACTGGCACTGCGTACCTGGGCTTGCTAATTCTCAGCACCAAAATCTTTCCTAGATTTGCTAGTTACCTGTATTTAACAAAGTCTAGAGGAAGATACTGACCTTAGACTGTAGGATGATGCCAATAGGACTTAAAAAGAGTGACTGCAACATATCCGAGGAAAATGAAATAACATTGCATGAACTCACAGCAGAAAATTACTTTTGTCTTTACCTTTCATCATACAAGGGAGAGCGTGGTGTTCCAGGAGAAAGAGGACCACTGGGTCAACAAGGACCAAGAGGGCAACCTGTAAGTCTAGAGTCTCTGTTTTGGATTCCTGATCGAATTGTTTGTTGTTTGTTCTTGTTTCACACAAAATTCTAATATTCTTGATAAATATTTGGGGTTACATATATGTGATCATCACTAGAGCTGTTGTGAATCCACTCAGTCCAGAGATTCCCAAACTCCTCAGATTAACAAAGAATCCAAAGATGCTTTGGAATTTATCCTGCCTTCTCACATGTTGTTGAAAAGGGAAGTTCCAAGGACCCTCTTCTCTTTGGAAGACCAAGATGTCTTAGGAGCATTTGAGCCTTTAGGAATACAGACATGTTCAAGGAAACAATATTTTTCCCCTAGAGAAATAAATAAGACAGCCAATCAGAGTTGCAGACTTAAATTTTAAGAGGCTTTGGAGACCAAGGATGGTCTGCAGGCTATGCATTTATACCTTAGTCATCTCTCCAAACACGAGAGTAAGTTAGTTATTTCGTGACTCTTTCCAATTCGCCACCTCACAGGAATTAGCTTTATGATAGGGCATAATGTTGTCTTTCCTGCAGCTCACATTTCTGAGATCTCTTTCATCACGGAGGACCTGCTCTTGTTCCGCACTCAGCACTGAAATTGCATCTGTTGTTAGCAACGAGAGGAAACAAAAACAGGCCTAAGAAACTTAAACTTTAATGCAGAAAGGGAAAGAAAAGAACGAAAGAATGGGATTACTATCAAGTGTGGCAAATAACGTTTAGCATCTATACTCAACTCAGATGATGACCTTAATACTGTTCAACTTAATAAAGAATCCTGATTTAAAACAATGCAACTTTCGCCTCCTGACCTCTCCCTGGGCCAGACAAGCTGAGGAGCAATGCCTTTCTTGAAGGCGTCACATCAGAGGGGACATTTCCAAAATGCTCGGTTTGGGCACCTGGGGCTGCCAGTGCTGGAGACACGGCATGTCCGTCTGCAGAGAGAAGCTGGAATAACAGCAACTGAATCTCATTTGCATCCTTTCCCCCCTGCAAATAATTTATTTTGGGCCATTTTCTTTACCTTGTTTTCTTTCTTTTCTAATAGTTCACATTTTCCTCCTTAAGTTATAGCACTGATTTTTATGGCTTAAAATTTTAAAATCTTTCTTCTCAGTTGATCTACTTGATGTAGGTGCCATCTTTGTCCATTTAGCGAAAAATATCTCAAAGGTTTCTGAATTCACTCTTTATTATGGAATGCTGACTGTCTGTATGTTCGGATGCTAAGATCCCAGCAGTATGATCAACGTTTTCATAATCATGAACATCACCGCATTGATTTCCCTCCCCACTGCCTCCACTGTCAACAACACCATCATCACCATTACCACTACCACCGTGAACCACCTGCACCTCCACCGCCACCATCACCACCACCATTAACCCCCCACCAGCATCACCGTTACTACGGCCACTGTGAGCAGCAGAATCAGGGCCACTTATCAAGTACTTTCTGTGTGCCTGACATCATGCTTTCCATGTACAATCTCACTTAATCTTTCCCCCCTCCAAAGTTGTCTTCATACCTAGAGATTTACCAGTTTGGGAGCTTCTTCTGTTGTTACTCTATCCTACAAAGAAAGCAGGTTTAGCTCAAGGGGAGCTTTTGTGCAATGATTTGGCTTCCTGCAACCAAGGTAGCCTCTTGCTGAGGTCAGAATCTTGCTGAAGATGGGGTTAAAAATTAAAGCACACACACACAAGCTTACTTATCTCATGGTCTTTCAAAGTTTTAAACCCTTACCACCTCCTAACCCTAGGAAGGCAGTCTAATGTTTATCCTACAAAGGTGGGATAAACCTCTGCCAAGCCCATTCTGCCCCCCCCCCGCCTCTTTGCACTGCTGATTTATCTGCGTTCAGATGATTTTATTGACCAATTATTGATCTGGATGACTCTACAATTCATTGTGTATTATTTTCTTAGGGTCTTTCTGGCCCAGATGGATATGGACATCCAGGAAGAAAAGGAACAAAGGTGAGGGTTACCTTTCAGAGAATTCTCAACCAAGGACCAGAGTTTTTATTTTATTTTACTAGAATAAGGGTTATTACCCAAGCATATGCCGGAAATCATTTCTATAGGTTGTTTATGACATTTCGTAGCTGCCACAGTTCCCTCCTTAAAAACTGAAAGCTGATTTTATTTCTCCCTTATTTAAAAACCAAACTCCTTACCTCATCTTCCACCTGTGCCGGATGGTCCCACCCCAGCTCCAGGTGTGCCAGACCCTTTCTCAGTGTCTTACCTTTGTAAATACTCTTGCTTCTCTTTGGGATGTCCCTCCCCATTTCCCTCTTCTGGACAATTTGTACTCCTTTTCTGAGACCACCGTCTTCTCCATGTGGATGCCCCCCTGAGCTTCCCCAGACAGAATGCATGGTGCTGCGCTCAGTGTTCCTAAATAAAGCACCTCGGTCCTTCATCTCAGGGAGTGGAGACTCCATCCTGCCAGTTACTCAAGACAGATGCTTCTGTCGTCTTAAATAAGTCTCTTTCTCTTACCCGCTGCACTTAATCCATCAACAAACAATGGTGAGTCTGTCTTCACAGTCTGTCCAGCATTGCACCACATCTCACCACTGCCGTTGCCACCCTCTGGGCCAAGCCAATGTGATTTTCCACCTGGATTAAGGCAGTAGCCACCTACGTGTTCCCCCTGCTTCTGCCCCCGCCTCCTCTAGTGAGCTCTCCTCGCAGGAACCAGAGCCATCCTTTAAACACATGTCAGATCCTGTCACTCTTTTACTCCAAGCCCGGCTGTGGCTTCTGATGTCATTCAGAGTTTCCCTACTGTTACATGGCCTACAAGACTCCACGTCATCTGGCCCCTCCGTGAGCTCTCCGACTTGGTCGCCTCCTGCCCCTCCCCCGCCCCTCATTCTGCTTCACTGCTCCTCCAGCACAGCACACGCTCACGCCCTTTTCACGGTCTTCACATCCTCTCTCCTCCCCCGGGATGCTCTTCTCCCCAGATATCTGCTTGGCTTGCTTCCTCAGTTCATGCTGGTCTTTACCCAAATGCCACCTTTACAAAAAGGTTTTGCCTGACCTCCTTATATAAAATAGTTACCCCCTTGCCCCTACCCGTGTCATTCTTTATTCCTTAGTCCTTTTTCTGGAATAGCACTGAGCTCCCCCTGACAGACTGTGTATCTCT
This sequence comes from Camelus dromedarius, assembly GCF_036321535.1. Lineage (NCBI taxonomy): Eukaryota > Metazoa > Chordata > Mammalia > Artiodactyla > Camelidae > Camelus > Camelus dromedarius. The sequence goes on along the minus strand of NC_087437.1, from coordinate 4,369,091 downwards.
TCCTCACTAGCAGGTCGGTTCCCTGATAGCAGGGTCTTTGGTCTGTTCACCACTGACTTCCTGGTGCCTAGAGGAGTGCCTGGCACAGAATAGGTGCTAAGTGAATATTTGTTGAGTGAATTCTTGCTTTGTAGTCCGTCTTTGGTCTGACAGTGAGCACCTGCCTCCCAGCAGTCGGTGTGGTGGCCCTTCCCTTCCCTTTGGTTTCCATTGGATCATCCCTCTGGTTATTTAAACCTATAGATTGAAAAATGCTTGAGAGGAAAGTTTCATTATCAAGGAGGGAGGAAGAATTTGTAAAACTCAATTACACTGGATAATTGAAATACAATATAGCCATTTGGGAGTAACTCAAGAAAACAATTGTGTGATAGTTTTTTTTTTTTTCTGGCACCTATTTTGAGTCTATTTCCAATGATAGTTTCTTCTTTTTTCCCCCCCAAGGAATGTCAAAGAAAGATCTTAATCACATGACACTAAATAAGACCTTATCTCATTTCTGACACTAGGGTGAACCTGGATTTCCTGGCTACCCTGGTGCACAAGTAAGAAGATATCTTTAAGCTCCTGGCACTCCGGTATGCAGAATGTGTCATTTGTTTGCACTTGTTATTTTTCTTTACACTCAAGGTCCTACTTTTGATTCTTTTAAGGGAGAAGATGGTGATCCAGGCCCCCAAGGAGAAAAGGGGGCAAAAGGAATCAGAGGGAAGAGGGTAAGAACCAAGGGAATGTCCCCAAACCCACAGAAGGTCACATCATGACACTTTCCTCACAGGAATGTACTCCCACTGGGTTAATGGACTTCTTAGCAGGAAGCCCGTGTCCTCCTCAGGACATCCTGCACCTTCCTTGGTCACTCCCTACTTAGTCCCGCTGTCCTTCGTCTTCTGAAGGCAAATGCAGCTCACCAAACCATAACGACAGGAAATTGAAGTTGGAGGTTCAGTTATGCAATATCAACCTTAAAAAAGCAAAGTTGGGGGCACCGCTGTCTTTGGTAAATCTGGACATCATTTGGAAGTGTATCGCTTTAACTGCAAGGCAAGCATTACCATTTTTTTTTTAAGATTCTTCCAAGGACTAGACTCTTCCAGATTAGACTGTCAAGAATGCGGCTGCCATCTTGGTGGACTCTCAGTCATGTTTTCACCGTGCTGTTTAGAGAATCTACCAGGAAAAGCCATTCCGTTAGGTTCGGAAGAGTCAGTCTTAAAGAGCCGCAATCATTGGCAGCTCTTTTTGGGAAGGGTAACCCTGTGGATATCTAAAACCTTGGTTGTTTAGCTGATAAACATTAGAGAGGAAGGCCTTCTGGGAAAAGGCCATGGACTAGTGTTCAGGGCAGAAAAGGGAAATGGAAAGAGGATGTGTACCCTCTGGGCACTCAGTAATTGATGTTTTCATACCCTGGCAAGGACATAAAGAAAAATCTGATCTACGCCTAACTTGGCTTGCTGCTGGCTAGGATTAGCCTGCTCCCTGCTCGGAAGGACTTCTCTCTCTTGTTTAAAATTAAAAAAGATAAAGCACCAATTACGTGCAGATCACGCTGTATCCATTCAAATACCTGTAAGACGGGCAGTGAGTCGGTGGTTAGCATATACTTTTTCTGAGACACTGAAGACCAGAAGGTAATGGGGGAGTTTCTTTTCTCCTGATGCCTGGCCCTCGATACACATTTCCTGCATTCTTTTAATTACATGACCTGGAGCCTCAGCGGAGTATTGAGAAGCGACTTAAGGCTCTGTTCGGATGTGTGTGTGTGTGTGCGTGCGTGTGTGTACACCTGTTGCCAGGGGTCAGGTATGTAGGGGGATTGAGAAGATTCCCTCAAAGAGACTCCCTTCTCTTTCTAGCCTCTGGGTCTCACTCCACTGATCACGGTTCATAAACTGACTGGTCCATAGCAGCCTCACTGGACCTTAGATATATGACACCTTGGAATCCCAGAGCAGGTCTGTTGGTTTTAATCACGTTGTGTTCATGGTGGGGGCAGCGGCTTATTCCTCTGGTTTTGCTCCTTTTTAGGGGAATGCTGGACTTCCTGGGTTTGTTGGAACTCCAGGAGACCCAGGCCCTCCAGGACCAGTGGTAACGTGGACTTCTTCTTTCTTTTATTTTCAACCTTTCTGTAAAAACAAATAAGGATTTGACAAGAGGCATCTCTAAGAAGAAATGAACGTTTCAAATGCACAGTTGGAGCTCCATAGGGAGTGGGTCAGATTTGCTTTAGAGGACATTAGCCTCAAGTCCTTACACAGTATGGTACTTATTAAGTATAGATATTTTGACTTAATGTGGGGAAGATTTTAGAGTGGCTGGAGATTTATTTATTTTTAAATTTATTGAATTACAGTTGATTTACACTGTTAGGTGGAGATTTATTAATCTGTCTAAATACACAAAAAACAGTTTGTAAAACTCACTAGAGAATGAGTTTATCCATGTAATCCTGATGCATAACAATAATTATGCAAAAACCAGAAAGAACTCCTAACAAAATCTGACATTTATATAATCTTACCTGAACGGACGATGTTGCAAGCCCACAGAGCTTTCTAAAATTCCCTGGAAGGTACTTGGTCTGAAAGGAAAGTCTCAAGGCTGTTGTTGTTTCACCCCATATCTCGTCCTAAGAGGCTAGGCCATCGTTCATGGAGGATGGGACGGTGAGGTGGCCGGGGGCTGGACCAGGTGGTTTCACTGCAGTTTGGGGTTTACCGGAGGGGTGCAGCTGAAATCTTAAAAGTAGAATAAAAACATCTTAAAAGCGGAAGGACCACTCATGCCCATTTCACAGATGAGGAAAGAAAAGCTGAGAAGATTTTAACGAGTGGCTGGAAGTCACAGATGACTACCTTGCAGAGTCCAAATAAGAACAAAGATCTTAAGACTCCTAGAGTGGCTGGGGTCAGGTGGCTCTGTTCTGAAGGCTCGTGCGACACTAGGGAGTAGATAGAGTGGTGGGGGGTGGCCAGAGGAGAAAGGATGGGAGGACTGGGGTCTACCTGAGAGCTGCCTATAAATGGTCCTGGGGTCTTGAATGGTCCTTTCCTGAATTTGTCCCAGACTGTGGCTTGGTCTTTAAATAAATGGTCTTCTAGGAGTCTTTATGTACCATCTCCCTGGGCATCCTGCACTCCAGGGTTTGGGACTCATCTCCTAGACACTCTGACTCCTTCCTTAAGGAGTCAGACAGAACTCCAGGCCCAGGAGTGATGCAGAAGGTGTTCTGTGTAACACGGTGAACCTTCTCAAACTCTCTTGCCAACTTTTTTTTAACACCTTTATTGTGGTGTGGTTCCTGTACAGTAAACTGCACACATTTCAGACGTACAGTTTGATGAATTTTGATAGATGTAGACACCCAAGAAACCACAACCACAATCAAGGTAGCTAACATTTCCATCGCTTTCCAAGAGGTGCAATTTTTGAATTCCCAATTTATCTCTTCCCACCCTCTTTACCTGCTGGTAACCATAAGTTTGTTTTCTATGTCCAGAAATCTGTTCCTGTTTTGTAGATAAGTTCATTTGTGTCTTTTTTTTTTTTTTTTTTTAGATTCCACGTATCAGCTTTATCACGTGGCATTTTTCTTTTTCTTTCTGGCTTACTTTACTTGGTATGACGCTCTCCAGGTCCATCCATGTTGCTACAAATGGCATTATTTTATTCTTTTTTATGGCTGAGTAGTATTTCATTGTATAAATATACCACAGCTTCTTTATCCAGTCATCTGTCGATGGACATTTGGGTTGTTTCCAAGTCTTGGGTATTGTAAATAGTGCTGCTATGAACATTGGGGTGCATGTGTCTTTTTGAGTTATATTTTTCTCCGGATATGTACCCAGGAGTGGGATTGCTGGATCATATGGTAGATCTATTTTTAGTTTTTTAAGGAATCTCCATACTGCTTTCCATAGTGGCTGCATTAGTTTACATTCCCACCAACAGTGTAGGAGGGTTCCTTTTTCTCCACAGCCTCTCCAGTATTTATCATTTGTAGACTTCTTAATGATGGCCATTCTGACGGGTGTGAGGTGACACCTCATTGTAGTTTTGATTTGCATTTCTCCAACAATTAGTGATGTTGGGCATCTTTTCATGTGCTTGTTGGCCATCTGGATGTTTTCTTTGGAGAGATGTCTATTTAGGTCTTCTGCCCATTTTTGGATTGGGTTGCTTGTTTCTTTGATATTAAGGTGTATGAGCTGTTTGTATATTTTGGAAATTAGTCCCTCGTTGGTCACATCATTTGCAAATATTCTCTCCCATTCTGTAGGTTGTCTTTTAGTTTTGTTGATGGGCTCCTTAGCTGTGCAAAAGCTTTTAAATTTAATTGGATCCCATCTTCACTGTACTGTATTGGAATTCCAGAATCTTGCATTTTGAACCCATTTCTGTTCCTTCCAGGGCATCAAGGGCCCCCAAGGTTTGGCAGATATGACGGTATGTGAAGATTTTAATTCTAGACTTGATTATTTTCAGAACACAGTTTTCCACTTTCACAAAATAGAACTCTGTAAAGGTTCCTTAGTTTCTTCTTTTACAAGTTCTTAGTTTATAGACTTTGCTCTGGTAGGGTATGACCAAATCAAATAAAAGGAGCAGAATAATATTTTAAATGCTGAAATAATATCTTAAATAATTTAAAGTGTAGAATAAGAGTCTAAATCTGGATATTTTAAAGTAACACTAGTTGACGTAAAATGAAAGACTTTGAGGCTACTAGCCCTGTGCAAAAAAAAAAAAAAAAAAGAAAGAAAGAAAGAAAGCCTTTTTGTAACTTCAAAAATTGCTTATAAAGTATTTATAAGTCAACACATAGTGTACTACAGACCACTCTGTCTTATGGTCCACCTGGAACCAGTCTCAAAAGTTACGATGATTTTTCATCTCCCAGGAGCAAGGTACCTATGGGGGAGGCGGGGGCAGATCTTGGGGCACTTGAGAAGCCAGAAGTGGTGAGGTCGAGGGAAGAACAGCATTGAGAGGACGAAGCAGAATTCCAGGGGAGGTGTTGGGGTTGGAGGGTCTTGGCCGCCATTCTAAAGAAGTGTCACAGGAATCACTAATACACAGCTCCAAGACTTGAAGGCACTCCTCTGCCTTCTGTGCTGAGATTCCTGGAACTCAACTTCTTCAAAAGCAGATTTGATTCCTTCAGGGGGAAAAAAAAAAGAGGTCCCCTCATCTGCCTGTCTCTAATCAAATGGGCACTCTATTGTATATAAAATGCTACAAATATTTTAAAATATCCACTGGATCTAGAATGATAACTTCTGGGGAGTTCCATCTGCTGTAAGAACTTTTGGGTTTCCTTTTGTGGATTCAGAAGCTTAAGATAGGCACTGATAACATCCATATGGCATTTCTAAGTCACGAGGGTGAGGAGAGATATGCTTCAAATTAAATACCGTTTCCTCTCTTTCTCCATCTTTCTCACAGCCTTGCGAAATCATCCATCTTGCTCGAGAAAACTGCCGTAAGTTGTGTGGGAAAGGCTCCAAAGGAGCCAGTGATGTGAAGTGGGGATGGATCGTGGGCTGGGGACAGAAGTCATCTGGGGATTTGACTGAGGTGGTCCATCATAGAAGGCTATTATAAATTAACATTCAGCTCAGTCCCCACCTTGGGTAAGTCATCGTCCCCAGTGTGGTCTGAAAAATGAAGTGGGTGAAAGGCAGGAAGAAAAATTCCACCACGATATGGCGCCTCATGCAACACACTGACAATCATACACCTGCGTGTCTGAAGCTCAGCGTTTCTTTATCACAAGACAGGCAGAGAGGAGCTCTGTTCTTTTATTTCCTCCGTTTAAAGAAGAGGGATTAATGGAGAGCCTTTAGTAATGAACGTGACCTTTTGCATATCTTTTTTTTTTTACATTTTTTATTGAGTAATAGTTATTTTACAATGTTGTGTCAAATTCTAGTGTAGAGCACAATTTTTCAGTCATACATGAACATGTATATATTCATTGTCACATTTTTTTTTCACTATGAGCTACCACAAGATCTTACATATTTTTCCCTGTGCTGTACAGTATAATCTTGTTTATCTATTCTGCAGAATGTGACCTTTTGAATTAACATTTGTTTTAAAAATGGAAATATTAATCATTGAATCCTAAGTAATGCCTTGTCACATTCCCAGATTGGAATTCATTTACTGTCCTTAATGTTCTCTGGGATATTTGCATCCTATAATATGCACATTTCTCTGCTCACTGGCAACAGGGAGAGAACGCTGATCTGGCAAACTGCTTAGCTGGATTTTCTCCACTATCATCCTGCCCTGTAAGATGCTAACTCTTCCACGTTCTGTCCATTCCCATCCAGTTGCTGTTCAAGGAGATCTGGAATCTTTTTTCCTTGAAATCATAAAGAATAATACCGTTATCTTGACCACCAAGGGAAAGAGTCTCAGAGTTGGCTGTGTAAAAAGTTAAACCCCTTTTGCATTCAAGAGCACCGTGAAGTCCAAAACAAACAGAAAAAAGGGGAAAAAATATGCACTGCAAGCCATGAACCCAGGCAAAGTTCCTATCTTTTTTACCCTATCATGTTGAAATATGTAAACTCGCTGCTACTCAACCATTTTCATCTACAAACACAGAGATTTCATATTTGCTAAACCTAAATGTAAAAAGGTCTTTTAGACTGAAAACAGGCCAAAGACATGAATGAGGATTCAGAAAAGAAAAAATACAATAAATCTGCCGTTGTTTGACCTCACGTGAAGTCAAAAAATACAAATTAAAACTAGATACTCTTTTGTGGCTCAAATTGGAAAGATTTTTAAAATGAGGGGAAAAAAAAATCCCTATCCAAAGTTGAGAAATGTAGGCATGTCCATTGGCACAAATTTTCTGAAGAGCCATTAATGCACGTCAGCATTATCAGAACTTATATGGGGCTGTAATTGGACAGATATGCACAGATGCACGTTCCAGTAAGGGATGCTGGCGGAAGAAGTTATGAGATGTCCATGTTAGACCAGATGACTTTGCTCTCAATTTATTGTTGGAAAGAATAGATGTTTATCACACAATAAGGGGAAAAGAAAAAGATTCAGAATAGAACATACCCTGAGCTCCAAGTTTTATAAAATAAAACAACAAAGTATATCTGTGCATATGTGCACATACATATGATAAATTAAGGGTGATTTTAATTTTTTGCTTTCTACTATTTTCCATGAAAATAGACTACTTGTGTACACACACTCACACATAATATAATATAATATATATTTTATTATATGTATGTACTTTAAGGTATGTGTGTATATGTACGTGGGTATGTGTGGATACAGTTGCAGAGTAGCTCAGGATATTAGGTTGAAGGTGAGCACAGTGTGAGCTCAGTGCCCAGAAGCACAGACACAAACGTAGTTACCATGTCGGAGCCTGGATGGGGCCAGTTGGGGCTGCTGATACTCCACGGTGCTCAGAGAGGCAGGCTCTTTGTATTCTCTTGCTCTGCCACTGGGGCAAGGATGCTATTTCCCCGTCACCTCATGGTCCAAGATGTCTATCAAGCTTCAGCCAGCAGGGAAAGGAAAGAAAAGGAGAAGAACGTTGTGCCCGCCAGGTTTCTGATTCTATTATCCAGAACTAAGTAAGTTGGCTACCCACCCCGGGAAATATCGTCTTTGTTCTAGGCAGCCAGACCCCTGGCCAGAGACTGGGATTCTGTCCTGGAAAAAAGGGAGAGTGGGCATTGGGGAGCAAGTCGAGGTCTCTGCCACACTCAGGCAGGAGGCAGGGAGGCTCGAGTGTCTCAGAGGAGATGGTTCTCAGCCGAAGCCTTCACGTGTCAAACACGCTGTTGCCCGTGGTAACTAACGGTGTCTTCTCTTCTCTCCCAAATCGTCCCCCTTCCAGCTTGTTCAATAGGTAAATAACATTTCTTCTTATTCATGCCCGCCTTCCCCTGTTGAGAGGCCTTACAGACAATCCCAAATTTGCGTGTCCATGTGTCTAGGTGTCTCCAGATGCCCAGTGTTCCCGACTGACCTGGTCTTCGCCTTGGACACATCAAATGACGTCTCCCAGCTGGAGTTTGAGAGGATGAGAGACATTGTTGTCTCTCTGTTGATGAAGATGGAAATAAGTGGGGGTAACTGCCGCACGGGGGCCCGGGTGGCCGTGGTCTCGTACAACAGCAGAACAGACCACCTGGTTCGCTTCTCCGACTACCGGGGCAGGCCCGCGCTCCTGCGGGCGCTCAGGGAGATGGCCCTGGAAGCGCCCTCCGGCAGCAGGAGCCTCGGGGGCGCCATGAGGTTTGTGGCAAGACACCTGTTCAAGCGCGTGCGCTCGGGCCTTCTGCTCAGGAAGGTGGCAGTGTTCTTCCAGGCGGGCTGGGCCCAGGATGCCGACACCATCAGCACCGCCACGCTGGAGCTCAGCGCCCTGGGCATCACCTCTGCCATCATCACCTTCACGGAGGGGCACAACCTCCCGGAGGCTCTGCTGGTACGTGGGGGCCGCGGCTAGGCGGGGGGGTCCAGGGTGAGTGCCATGTGCCTCGTGAACACCATCTTACTGAATTCTTCCCTGGACTCTACAAGGTAGGTGTTACCATGCATCTCCCTTCCAGAGAGAAGAAATCCAAGGCTTAGAGAGGTTAAGTCTATCATCAAAGGTCAGATACCTTATTAGGGGCAGACTGATTTGACCTGCCTTCAGAGCCTGTGCTGAAGCACTGTGCTAACCGGTATCATGAGGTCGGTAGAATGGACTTTTCTTTCTTCTTTTTCACTCGGGCTATAAAATCCATACCCAGGTAACGTGCGGAGATGGCGCACCAATCCTGTCTACGGCTGGATGGATGTTGACATAGGGTTAAACCCCTGCAACCAAGACATGGTTCAAGACATTGAACACCTTCATCATTTCATAAGTTTTCTCTTGTCTCTTTCTGAACCATAAGATGCTCCTGGCTTCTGTCACAGTCAGATAGTTTCACCTGTTCGGGGTCTTCATGCACACTGAGTCCTGAATTCTTTGTACTGGCTTCTTTCATTCAATGCCATGCCTGTCCTCTTTGTTCATCCATGCTGGGTATATTGTCTTTTTTTTTTTTTTTTCCTTTCTGCTCTTCTGAAGTATTCTAGTGTGTGTATATACCTTATTTATTTATTTATTTATTTATTTATTTATTTATTTATTTATTTATTCATTCATTCATTCATTCATTCATTCATTCATTCGTTCATTCACTCATTTATCACCTTTATTATGGTATGATTCCTGTACAGTAAATTATGCATATTTTAGATGTACACGTTGATGAATTTTGATAGCTGTGTTCACCCATGAAACCACCACCACAATCAGCATAGCTAACATTTCCATCACTCCCCAAGAGGTGCAATTTTCAAATTCCCAATTTATCCCTTCCCACCCACTTTAACCTCCAGTAACCATAAGATTGTTCTCTATGTCTGTGAGTCTGTTTCTGTTTTGTACGTAAGTTCATTTGTGTTCTTTTTTTTTTTTGGATTTCACTTAGAAGTGATATCGTATGGCATTTTTCTTTCTCTTTCTGGCTTACTTCATTTACAACGACAATCTCCAGGTTCATGTTGCTGCAAATGGCATTATTTTATTTTTTTTAATGGCTGAGTAGTATTCCACTGTATAAACGCACCACAGCTTCCTTATCCAGTCATCTGTCAATGGATATTTGGGTTGTTTCCATGTCTTGGCTATTGTAAATAGTGCTGCTTTGAACACTGGGATGCAAGTGTCTTTTTGAATTAGACTTTTCTCAGGATGCATGCCATGCCACATTTATTTATTGATCTATTCTCTAGACTTTTTTATTTATTTTAAAAAATTGTGGGGGATAAGTAGGTTTATTTATTTGTTTGTTTTAATGGAGATTCTGAGGATTGAACCAGGACTTCCTGTATGCTAAGCACACGCTCTGCCACTGAGCATACCCTTCCTCCCTGACCAAAGTCTTTATTTTTCTGAGACCCAGGTAACACCTTCTCACAAACTATCCAGGATGATTTATCAGAATGAAGGATGATTCTCTTTTTAAGAGATTTCAGGGCGCTGAGGAATATCAGGTTGAGCTCTGTGACATGGCCAATATTCAGCTGTTTCTTACCTGCAGAAATGGCAATGTCAGATGGTTCCACCTAATAGCTAATGAACTCCACTGTGCGAGACTGTGGAATTTTCTATGAACATTGAACAAGGGGTGAGAGGTGAGAGATTTTGCTGACACAGCTGTGACTATGCTTCTAAGAAGCAACAGGCAAAATGGTGACAAAGTCCATCCTTGGGTTTTGAGAAACAAAGTTAAGAGGCAGAGGGTGAGTTCCTGGTTCCCTATTAATCCCTCTTGCCTTGCAGAATATCTGGACAGGGATGGGGTGGGGGATGGGGCAATTCTCAATAACTGCCTGAATGGGTTAATAAAGGCAGGGTGAAACACGTAACAGTCCATTATTTTTATTTTTAAATTTTTATTGAAGTATAATTGACTTACAATAGTTTGTTGGTTTCAGGTGTCTAACATAGGGAATTGATTAGCATTACAAAATGATCACCACATTAAGTCCCATTACGATCTGTCACCATTCAAAGATATCACTTAGTTACTGACTGTATTCCCCTCACTGTACACTTCATCCTTTCGCCTTATTTATTTGGCAACTGGAAGTTCATACCTCTTCATCTCCCTCACCTATATCCTTCATCTCCGCTACCCCTCACCTCTGGGAGGCACCAGTTTGTCCTCTGTATTTGTGAGTCAGTTTCTGCTTTGTTATGTTGTTCATTTGCTTTGTTTTTTAGGTTCCACACATAACTGAAACCACATGGTACTTGTGTTTCTCCATCTGACTTGTTTCACTTAGCATAACACCCTCTAGGTCCACCCATGTTGTCACAAATGGCAAGATTTCACGTTTCATGGCACTGTATATATACGTACATAGACACATATATGTCTCTGTCTATATGTATATGCAGGTATATAATCATCTTCTTTATTCACTTATGTATTGAAGGACACAGGTTGCTGCCATGTCTTGCCTGTTATAGCTAATGCTGCCCTGAGCATGAGGGTGCATGGATCTTTTTGAATCTGTGTTTTGTTTTCTTCAGGTAAATGTTCAGAATTGAAATTGCTGGATCATCTGGTGGTCCTATTTGTAATTTTCTGAGGAACCTCCATACTGCTTTCTACCGTGGCTGCACCAATTTATCACCAACTTACATTCCCACCAGAAGAGCATGAAGGTTCCCTTTTCTCCACATCCTCGCCAATACTTGTTATTTGTTCTCTTCTTGGTAGTAGCCATTCTGACGGGCTTTGATTTGCATTTCTCTGATGATCAGTGATGCTGAGCATCTTTTCATGTGCCTGTTGGCCATCTGGATGTCGTCTTTGGGAAAAATGTCCATTCAGGTCCTCTGCCCATTTTGTAATCAGGTTGGTTGTTTTTGTTTGCTGTTGAGTTTTGTGAGTTCCTTGTATGCTTATCAGATAGACGGTTTGCAAATATTTCCCCCCATTTGGTAGGCTGCCTTTTGGTTTTGCTGATAGCTTCCTTGGGCGTGCAAAAGCTTTTTAGTTTGACGTAGCCCCACTCGTTTAGTTTTGCTTTTGTTTCAGACAGTGAGACATGGAGCTTTTGTCTTGGGCTTTCTCATCAGCGATGAGGTGCCGTTGGAGAGAAAGGTCTCTTTGTCCTTCTGAGTCTTATTTTGCTCTAAAATGGAGAGAGGGTCCCAGCTAGATGTTATCCAGGCTCCCTTCCAGGTGTAATGGTCTATTTTCAAAAAGGCATTGTCCTAACGTTTGGGGAGTGATGCTCAGGGTACAATTACGATGACTCCACACCTTCCTCCCCCCCCAGTGTTCATCAGTGCTGCTCTCTGAGAGGGGGTTCTGGGCAGACAACGTTTGGATGATCCTTCGTCAAGATGTTCTTGCCCTCTTAGTTGCTTTAGGTTCCAGTGAAAGGATGTCATAGTGTGTGAGAAGGACTTGCCAACTTAAGGATACGTGCCTGTCAGCTCTGTCCTTACTGTCTGCCCTCCTCTTCGTTTCTTAGATGTATTTTTGCCCCACGATTCTGGGAGATGACTCTGTTCCTTAAATTTAACAATTTACAAAGGATGTTAACTGCTACTTACCAGCTCGCATGTAACGAATGACCTAATTTCTGGTGATGACAGCGAGGGGAGAAACCATTAAAAAGGGCAACCCCATCCTTAGAGCCATTCAGAAAATCCTCATTTCTTCCCAGCTGAGCATCTTCCAGCCCATAATCTGCTCTGTGCTTTATCTTTAGGGGAATCTGGTCAGGGTCATGGGAATAGCCTGTAATTTTTCTTCTGAATTATCAGTGTGGGGGCTCTCTTTGACAATCGATGGGGCTTTTTGTCTTTCATCTCTATGCTACTTTATTTTTCAGAACAACACTCTCATGCTTCTGGAAAAATGATGGTTGTTCAATTTGAATTTGATTGTGTAAACAGGTGCCCTAACTTCTCAGTCTGTTTGAACAGGCTTGGAGGTGGTAAGGCATCTTGAAAAGACTTATTAAGGCATCCATTGAATCTTCCCAGCCCTAAAGGAAACAGTATTAGAGCATCAGGATTTCTGTGTGCCTAATCTCATTTATAAAAACCATTCAACTGTCTGGTGTCTCAAAATACAAGGCTTAATTTGCCCCCCTCCCCTTTTTTTAAAGCCAAAAAAGTGGAGGATTACAGGGAAAATGCAATTTGTGTGCCTGGCTTCAAATTTCATTTTTTTTTTAAAAATAAAAATCTAGCATTTGTTCCCTTGAAACAATAGCTAGAAAAATAGCTCACATTTATGGATACACGCACTAGGCTGAGATCTCCTCACTTCCTGCTTCATCTGATCCTTACAGAGACCCAAAGAATTAACGACGATTATGGGCTCATTTCTCTGCAGATGAAACTGAGACCCAGAGAAGGTAAAAAGCTTGCTCAAGGTATGGAACTCCCATTAGACATGGGATTTTAATTCAAACGTCAAAAACAGGGAAAGGAGATAGCTGAGGAGTTCTGAGTTCTTTCCATGTATTGATTTTATCTTTACAAGGATACTGTGACAGATCTATGAGCTGGCCCTGTTTTTATTTCTGTGTGTTGTGCTTAAAAATAAAGGAATTCTTTTCCATTCTGAAGAATGGAATACTGGCTAGCATGGAGGCAAAAACCAATCAGCTTTAGAAGAAGAACATATTAAGAGGGAGGCCAAAGGGAATTTGGGAGTAACTAAAAAATTTTTTGGTATTATTTTAGAATTCAGAGAAGTGGCAGGAGGAAGTTCTTTTTCTTTTTTCTTTTTTTTTTTTGGAGGAAGTGTTGGGTTGTCTAGACCCTGGTTTCAGGGGCCGTAGACGACCCACTGCCAAGGCCTTATGGGCTGCTGTTTTCCATTAGATTGTTACTCCCCGAGAACCGGGATCAGTGACCGAGGGAGGAATTAGGGAAACAAGGCTTCAGACTCCAGCTCTGTCCCTTGTGTTGTTTGGACATGTCCTTTGTCACAGTTGCCTCAACCTAGTGACCTGTGAAATGGTGACCAGCTCACAGGTTTGTGGTGCGAGTTGCAAGAGGGAGCACCTACGGGCACGTGTGACCCTTCCGTGTGTGTACTCAGTACAGGCCGTTGTCACCGTCACCTCCTCAAGGTCGTTAAGAGTGCGCCTTGGCCCTGCTACTGCTGATGAAATCGGAAAGCTTCCATCTATTACAGCACCTGTGAAGGTCCAGCTGCCAGGCCACATGCTTTTCATGCCTCATCACTTCACTCTTCACTACTCAAAGGGTGGTCCTGGGACCCCCAGCTTCGCAGCCTCACCTGGGTTTGGAGAAATGCCAGCTCTAAAACTCCTCCCCTGATGGAATCAGCCAGGCTCTGCATTTTTATTAAACTCCCCTGGTGGCTTTTCCATGAATGTTAAAGTCTGAGGCAGGTTGGGCTCATCCTCAGACTTAACAGATAGAGAAACCCACAAACTGGAAAGCTCACCAAACAGATGGCAAGCCACCCCGCCTTCCCCTGCCGATGTGTGGGTCCTTGCCCACCGACTGAGAAAGAATTCTTCATAGAGGCAAAGGGACAAAGGGAAGAAGGAAGCTGCTTTATTATTCAGAGAGAGAAGGGACAAAATCAGAAAAGAGGGGAGGGTAATAGCTCAGTGGTAGAGTGTGTGCTTAGCATGCATAGGTCCTGGGTTCAATCCCCAGTACCTCTGTTAAAAAAAACAAACAATATTCGAGTGGGAAGCCGTCAGCCAGGCAGCCAGCAGAGACAGCCTCAGAACTCAGTCGGCCACAGGGTCTCTTTATTGGAAGCCTCCGCCCCCACTGTCTTCCCTCCACTGGTGCCAGGCACCTCCTGTTACTGGCTCTTTCCTCCCGTGGAGCTCTCCCCTCTCTTCACGGGGAGAAAGAGGACAAAGAAAGAGATACTGGGGGCTGTCCTTGGGGTCCAGGCAGCAGCTGTGGGACGTAAGTCGTCCTGCTGTAGGACTATGTTCTCAGAGCCAAGGAGCCAGCTGCGGTGTAAAAGAAACAACCTATTTTTGTTTGTTTGTTTGTTTGTTTGTTTGTTTGTTTGTTTTTAACAGCCTGGCACTTTCTTTCCCTTGTGGTTAATCTGCCAGGGTCAGTATGGCTGCCTGATCACCTCTCTCAAGGCTATCACACAAGTTAATAGGATAAGGCATGGGTGTGCGATGGTCAGAGGTGAAGTGACTGGTTCTAAAGGGCACAGTTCTTAATTGGCTCCCACATATGTTCCCTAGTTCCCTCTTCCGGCTCTGCCACCCAACACCCTCGATCCAAGGTCGGCCCCAGTGTTCGCTGGGGCACCCAGAAGAGTCAGCTGCTTCTCGGCAGTCCCGGTGGGACCATGCCACCTGGTAGGGTCTGTCACCGGGGACGTGATTACTGTCTTCTTTTCCTTCCCTGATTTTTTTCAGTTTTCCCTCCTTGTTCCCTAAGCCCTTACTGGGTGCCCAGTGGTTTCTAACTCTCCCTCCTTGGTGTCCAGGCAGCCCTTTCTCTGTCCAAGGTAAGTCCTCCTTATCGGCACTTGCCAGGAGCCTCCTCCAGCTCCATTCCGGGAAGGAGCGTTGTCCTGGGGCTTATGGCAGCTTAGTCAGCAGTTGAAGTCTTGGCTTGAACCCCGTGGGCCCCTCCAGCTCAGGGCCCATGCAGCTTTCTTCAGTAATGGGGACTGAGGTTCGAGGGTTGTCTGTATCCTGCAAGAAAAGGTCTTTCTGACTATTAAACAGAAGAGCATACTGATGCAAAGCCTTGTGCTGCATTCTCCCCGCCCCCTCCACCCGCCATACATCCCTGCCTTTAGTGCCCAGCCAGTCCCATCAGGACCTCGGCTGGACCTTCAGGAGTGACGCTGGTTGAGGGCATCACCAGAGGTGCTGATTCAAACTACTGTAAAGCTTTGAGCCCCAAGTAGATGACTGGTTTGTGCTCCAGGTACTCTGTGAGGTTTCCATCTCTGGTGCTGATGGGAGTTTGCAGTAGGAATCAGAGACCCTGTTTTCTCTTCTCCCTCCCGGCTCCCCTCCCATACGATCTCTCTGCTTGAACTTTCTCCAAAATGATCTTGTCTGCCTTATCAGTGACTGGGACCATGCTGGCCAGTCCAAAGTCAAATGAGTTAAATGTGAATGAATTAACAGGGAGGTCCAGAAGCATCTCTGCTGAATTATGGTTCCCTGAGGACTCACACTGTGTTTTTGTGTTCTGGTTTCCACAATTTTATTTTTGCAAGAATGGTGAATATTTTAAGCATGATCACAAAACTATTCTTCCTAAGAAAAGTTAAAAATATGCGAGGCTTGTAGCTATTCCAGTTCAGTTGAATTTGTTTTTTTTTTTTTCCAACCAGCAAAACAGCAGATGGAGGGTTGCATCCCCTGAGCTGCTCCTAGTAGAAAAAGTTACAGTGTCCTGAACATGAGTCAAAAAGAGAAGACAAGAACAGAGGGCTAGGCTGTGTCAGAACAGGAGGAACTCAGCAGTAGTGACTCCTACCTTAAACCTCTGTTGCCAGGGAAACAGGTCAGGGGCTTATCCAAGGTCACACAGCCAGTTCCGGCAGACCAGAGAACAGGACCCCAATTCCGGACACCTAGTCCATTAGGGCTGCATAGAACTTCTCCCATGAATTGTTCCTATGTACAAACACGGAGGAATGTTTGAATTTGTTGGAAGTCTTTCATACTACCTTAAAAATATGAATTCTTCCTTTTATAACACATTCCACTCATGTATCCTGTGATTTAAAAGTAATGAACACCAGCTTAGCATTTCCCTGCAACTCTTGGAGTAAAGTCGCTGCTCCTGGGGTTCTTCCATGCTTCTTCCATGTTCTGGAACACTGCTGTGGACCCTGGTTTCAGAAGCCTTCCAGATTGCCTTCTGTGATTTCCAGGGAAGCTATTAATGTATCATTTCCATGCCGACAACTGTTCTCTTTGATCTTTGGGGATTTATTAGGTCCATTTGGTTTGGTCGACTCTCAGATCTAGTGACCATGTGGAGTCCATCTGAATGTTGGATGCTGGCGACTCTCCCCTCGCTCTTCATGTCAGCTTCCTCTGTCTGGCAGGGAATTAGAGGGTTTCAGATATGCTGTACATCTAATCTCTAGGGTGTTGGGGCATTGAGAAGAACCCATAGATAACCACTGCCTACCTCTGGGCATTTGCACATGCTGTTCCTCCATGCCATCATGCTTTTCCCTGCTGCTTTGCCAGGTAAGGATCCTCCTCATTTTCTCAAATGCCATTGTCTTCATCATCATTATTTATCAGGTTCCCTCCACCTCTTCCTTTTGAAATGAATCTCTTCCTGTGTTCCTAAAATGTATTATTGAGCCTCTGTCTTTCTTAAAGACTGTCCATCTTTCCACTTAAGGTTTTTAAGCTCTTGGAATCTGTGGCTGTGTCATTTTGGTGTCTCCAGATGGCTTGTTAAGCCTTTTACCTGGTAGCCATTGAATCAGTCTTGGTTGGTTTGAATTTCCAAGTCAAGAAAAAGCATAATTTCAGGGGTTTTTTTGCCACGGAAGACTTAGGAATGTTCCCGTGTTTGCTTTGTGTAACATGAGCATAAACGAAAGTTCAGCTCTTTACATTTCTTTTCCTTGGAGGGTTTTTCCTCCAAGTAAGCTCAGTGGAAGGGACCACGCTGCAGTCCTGAATAGGAAGAGGGAAGAGCTCTGCATGGAGTCTGTGTTCCCGAATGTTCTCGTCCAAAGTAACCCTTGCCCATCTGTCTCCCCGAGGGCAAGTACATCGTTGAATCCCATGTACCTTGCTACCCGAGGAGGGTCCGGGTCTGCTTGGTCCTCCAGCCCTCAGGGAGGCACTGTCCCAGGTGCTGTGACAGAGTAGACAAGGAGATGGACATGACCAAGCCGAGATAGCCAGCTCTTTGCAGACCACCCCTCAATCCCAGAGAGCAGTAATCTGAAGGCATTTCTCATTTCACGATGCAGTGGGAAATCCTGCTGCTGGTCTGTGGTAACCAGGGGAGGTTCACTGTGAAACCATTCACACCCACGTCTCAGTGGTTCAGCCCCAGAAAGGGTTATTTCTGCCTCTGTCACCAGTGAGGTGGGTCCTCAGAATCTTTTCTGGATCCTTTGCATCTGGCTGGCAGATGAGGGCTGAGGAGGTAGTGGAGTTGAGTGCACGCCCTGGAGATGGCAGTCAGCGCTTCCTCCCCCACGCGGGCAGCTCCACCCTAGCCACGTGGTCCAGTCAGCTGCAAGGGACGATGAGGACGGGACCTGAGGTCTAGCCATGGCCCTCGGAAGACAAGGGAATGGGTTTGTCGATGGTCTAGCCAGTTATCACATGGACCTTGTTGGATTTATTATTGTCTTT
The DNA here is from genome assembly GCF_036321535.1 of Camelus dromedarius. Lineage (NCBI taxonomy): Eukaryota > Metazoa > Chordata > Mammalia > Artiodactyla > Camelidae > Camelus > Camelus dromedarius. Next base: position 4,351,151 of record NC_087437.1, on the reverse strand, counting down.
TTAAGTTTTATTTTTTATGGAAGTGTAGTTGATTTACAATGTTAGTTTCAGGCGTACAGCAAAGTGATTCAGTTATACATATACATACATATATATTTTCTTGTCAGATTCTTTTCCATTATAGGTTATTACAAGAAATTGAATATAGTTCCCTGTGCTGTATAATAGGTCCTTATTGTTTATCTATTTCATATATAGTAATGTGTGTCTGTTAATCCCCAACTCCTAATTTATCCCTCCTCTGCCCTTTCCCTTTTGGTAACTAGAGTTTGTTTTCTATGCCTGTGAATCTGTTTTTGGTTTGTAAAGAGAATTTGTATCTTTTTTTTTTTAGATTCCACACGTAAGTGATATGATACTTATCTTTGTCTGACTGACTGACTTCACTTAGTATGAGAATCTCTAGGTCCATCCATGTTGCTGCAAAAGGCATTATTTTATTCTTTTTTATGGCTGAATTGTATTCCATACACCACATCTTCTTTATCCAGTTACCTGTTGATGGACATTTAGGTTGTTTCATGTCTTGGCTGTTGTAAATAGTGCTGCTGTGAACCCTGGGTGCATGTGTCTAAGGATTTATTATTGTTAACACCATTTTTCTTTTAAGCCTGATACTAGTAATTAAATGAATCATAATGGGAAAGGTTAAGTGAAGGAGACAAACAGATTTGCCATCCTTGCAAAGCCTTCCCTGATTCCCTCCGTCTTTCCAGCTGTGAACACCAGGAATATTCTAGCCAGGCCTCCCCTGTGGTCTCGGCCTCTTTCCATTCTAACAGTATGTGACCTCCGGGACCACCTCCTTGAAGAGTCTATGTGTTCATGTCTATAACTCCCCCAACACTGCACCACATACCACGGACAATCACTGAAGATTTACAGAATTTCTAAATAATTAAAGCTTCGACTTCCTTACCCTAGTTCCAACACAGCCTGACATTGGTTGAGTTCTATACACATTGGGGGTCTGCAGACCCACAGCTCATGCAGTCCAACCTCCACGCTGAAACTAGAGAACTAAATGACTGTATGCAGCCGGCATAGATAATGCCAAATTACACATACATAATTATATGCGTTCTTTAAAAAATCATATTAATAATTTTCTCACCTGAATTGGGAGATGCATGGAAAACAAGGCCTGAGATTTAGTTCAGCGATAATTAACAATAACCTTGTGTCTGTGTTCCCCCCAGATGGATAGAACCAACAGATCTCACCTGTATGTCTGGGAGACGGAGAGCCAGCAGGATGTGGAGCGCGTGGCCCGCTGCACGCTCTGCTATGGTGAGCCTGGGCAGTGTCGCTTCTCACACTGTCTTTAGAACAGGATGAATTAGCTGGCGGCCACAGGCCAGTTCTGCTCTGCAGATGTGCATTTGCTTGGTACATGCAGAACTTCCAAGCTGGGGAATTTCCTATCAAGTCTGGATTTCTCATTTTTCTCAGGAAGTCAGAATCATCTGGAGAATCGCAGACACTGCATTCCCTTGTGGCAATGGTCAGACAGAGATGAATTGTTCCCACTCCCTTTAGAGCAGCCAGTGTCTGCTAGTGCCCCCCACAGTGCCTTCCCCTCCCTGTCTTCTCAGTAACCCCCGATCCACTCCGCTTATGTACTGTCCTGTCAGGCTCCCATAGTTGGCTGGGCTTGCGTTCATTCCTCAGCGGAACCTTAGTGTGAAGGACAGGCCACCAAATTAAGAGTCAGGGGTCCTGGGTTCTCGGCCTGGGACTGCCGCTGGCCACCTGTGGGGTATCGGCAAATCATTCCATCATTCCCTTTCTGGGAGTCTCCATCACCACGTCCCACACCCCGCACTGGCCTGTGCCAGATCAAACAAGATGCTGAAACCCACGCATGCCCAGACCCCCATCACCCGGGGCCACAGTGAGTCCCTTAGGCAAAATCAAAAGGGGATTGAATTGTTCCTTCTCCTTGGTTCACGCTCAGGGCTCACACTGCCATGAGCGGTTTGGCTCCGAGAACTTGGTTGTGTCAAATACAGGAGTTGCCGCTTGCTGTGTAGGTTACAGTTGATGGACTGCGTTGACGCCCATCACCTCATTGACATGTGGCCTCCCTGCGCCTCCATCCCCACTCCTTTGGAAGCATAAACCCAGCTGGCCTGAGCTTTTACTGTACCCCGTGTGTTCTTCTGAGCACTTAACATATATGACTCATTTTAAAGTTAAACTTCACGAACAACCTCAGGACAGAGGTGCTGCCATTGTTGTTGTTGTTGTCATCATCATCATTATCTCCATCGGACAGAGGAGGGCACGGAGGCCAGGGGGAAGCTGTCATCCACCCAGATCACACACCCAGTAAGAGATGGGGCTTGATTGGCCAGGCAGGGATCTGTGAAACCAAGGATTAGGAAGCTTAGTGGTTACAAACATTAAATGTGGAATCAGGTCTTCTCAACTCTTCCTTCTGGATAATGGGCACATCTACTTACAGTGTCCGGCCCACAGGGTCAACCCTGTGAGGGTAGCCCTCAGCACTCATTCTCCTTACTGAGCGTCTGGAAGTGTGTGTGCATGGAAAGGGAAGGGACGCGTGGTAACCCCGGCCTCTCCCCGCCTCTCCTCTGCAGACCCGTGCCACCCGGCTGCGGAGTGCGGGCGGGGTGCACCCGGGCCCCTGGCAGTGGACGTGGACGTGGCCTTCGTGGTGGACAGCTCCAGCGGCGTGGACGCAGACTTGTACCGCGCCGCCTTGACCCTTGTGGGCGCCACCCTGGATGACCTGGAGGTGGCTGCGGAGCCAAGCACATCCCCGCGTGGGGCGCGCGTGGCCCTGGTGACACACACGACTCCCGGCTTCTGGCCGCCCTCTGGCCACCCACCTGTGCGCGAGGGCTTCCACCTGACCTCCTACAGCCGCCGGATGCAGATGCAGAAGCACGTCCGCGAGGCCGCGGGCCACCCGCTGCAGGGAGCCCCTGCCCTGGGCCATGCTCTGGAGTGGACGCTGGAGAGGGTGCTCCTGGCAGCCCCGCTGCCCAGGAGGGTGCAGGTCCTCTTTGCCATCGTGGCCAGTGAGACCAGCGGCTGGGACCGGGAGAAGCTAAGGACTCTGTCCCTGGAGGCCAAGTGCAAGGGCATCACTCTGTTTGTGCTGGCCTGGGGCCCGGGCGTGGGGACCCGCGAACTGGCTGAGCTGGCCCACGTGGCTAGCGCCCCCTCTGAGCAGCACCTGCTACGACTGGAGGGGATCTCGGACCCGGAGGTGGCATATGCCCGGGGCTTCACGCGGGCCTTCCTGAACCTCCTAACAAGTGAGCATTTCCGGTGCACGGGGGATGTCCAGGTGGGCTGCAGGGAGGGCCGTACAGAGCCTGGCATTTGGGCGAGTGGACGCCCGTCGCACCTTCGCCCTTGCTGAGGTGTGAGCAGCCCCGCAGCCTCTGGGGAGCTCCCAGGGAGCCCCCTACTACCTGAAAACCCCGAGCTCTGTTGCCCTGACACTGTGCCAAGCCTAGTACTGATTTCTTGTGTGGCGCCTAGGAGCCTGATGTTTCCACCTGACTTCTGGGTTTTCTTTTACCAAAATGAGGATTACAGTGTGTTCTCTGTGTAGCCTGCATTCAGATACGTGCGTGAAAGCACCATGGCTGCGCAGATACAAGCGGAGGTGTCGGTACTGCTGTGCCCAGGAATCCAGCCCCCAGTGCTGCAGAGCAGGGCTCTCAGAAGTTAACATGCACGTGCATTTCCCGGGGAGTCTAGTTAAAATTCGGATCCTGATTCAGTAGGTCCGAGCTGGGGCCAGGGATTCTGCTTTCTTAACAAACTCCTGGTTGTTGTCGCTGCTGGTCTGTGGACCACAGCTTGAGTGGCAAGGTATATGACATTTATTTATTTTCAGAGGTCTTCAGGGACCTGCCAGGAAGTGAGGGAGTCAGGACAGAAGTCCAGAGTCCCCCACCTCAGGTTTGGTGGATGAAGCCGCAGTGAAGATTTGGGGGCGGAGTGACAGTGCATCTTGGCTGGAATTCCTCCCTGTCTCCTGTCCTAGTGCCCTCACTTCTGGCTGGAACTAGTTGAACCAAGTTCATGGGCTGCTAGTACCAAATCTGTATCCCTGGCTTGGTGTGGAGACGGTCAGGACTGCGGGGTGGGTATTATCCTGGTCACCCTTCCAGGAGGTGGCCTTGGGCGTTGTGCACCAGTGTGTAGTCCAGAACAGCTCTTGTGTGGGTGCCGCCTCGTGACACGGGAGGTCTTCTCTCCCTCTCTGCGCGGAGACCTTAGTTTCTCAGTCTGTACGTGGGTGTGACATCCTGTCGGGAGCCTCAAGGGACACGTGCCCCTTCCTCACTGAGGGAATAAAGGGAGTCTGATGGGCATCTCAGAAGTACTGACACAGCATCTGTGCCTCTCTGACTTGAGAGGCGTGGAGACTGATGAATCGGTTCTAGTCCTCACTTTGCCACTAGTGAGCTGTGTGATTCTAGAAAGGTCGGTGAACCTCTCTGAACTTTAGATTCATTACCTTTGCAAGAGATGGAGGAGAGAATTGTAATGCATGGCTGAGCGCTTAGTGATTCTTTGAGGGACGAACAGGCTGAACGATCACTTTTCTAGTTAATTGCCTTTTTTTTTTAATGTCTTCTTCCATTAGGTTGCATTTCACGTTCTGTTACATCCTTTTATTTTATGCTTTTATTTTGTTTTCCTATTTTATTTTATTTGCTTTTATTTTTGTGCCTATGCTGTGCTTTGTTTGAAGTTATTTTATCTCTTTTTGCTTTTATGTCAGTGGATTTTTTTTTGGTTTTTAGATTTTATTTTTTAATTTTTTTTTGTATATTTTACTTGATTTTGTGCTTACTTGATTTTATTTTCTGTCTTAAGTTTTATGTCTTAATGGAAAATATTTTGTTTTTATGCTTTATTTTATTTTGTTTTTATGCTTTATTTTATTTTGTTTTACTTTCAAGTTTCATACTATTATAGGCTTGATTTGATTTGAGAATTTATTTTATCTTTAGGTGGAAGAAACCAGTACCCACCCCCAGAGCTCATGGAAGAGTGTGGGGGCCCGAATCGAGGGGATACTCTGCGGCAGTCAGCTCTGCCTGTCAAGAGGTAGGCTTAGGGCCCGGCTGGGCTGGTCCCACAGCTCTGTCCCCTGCAGGACGCTTTCTCTCTGGAGTCACAGGCAATGCCAGCCCTTGACCTGATTCACACCACTGGGGCTCAGACACTCCTGTGACATCCAATATGGTTCAGTTTCTCTTTTCTTAGTTTTTAATATCAATGGGTAATATGAGACCACTGAAAAAAATTCAGACAGCACAGAAGTGGGTAAAAGCAAACAATAACAATTTTCTACCCGACCGCATTCCCCATCCTCTAGTCTCACGCCCAGAGGTAAAATGGATCACACTTAACAAATTATTAGTCTGATGTTTGCGCACACACCTCTCAAACCTAAGAACACAGCTGCTGCGGTGACAAAGTCTTCAGGAATCGCCCAAGCCCAGCTCCCTGAGCCCAGAGCACCAGCTGGGACACGCCCCCTCGTTCTGGGGGTGAGTTTCACCGTTTGACGGGGTGGGTTCCCTGCAGGTCAGCCACACACCAGTCGGGCAAATCTCGTCTTGCTGATGATTTGGAAGCACTCGAAGCGAGAGACTCTTCTCTGGAGGAGACTGGAAAGGTCACGATGACAGCTAGAACTCAGCAGAAAGCAGTCAAAAATTATGAAAAGGATGGATATGATGCTAATGGAAATGAGCAAGAAAAGCCTGCAAAGCAGAAAGAAATCAGAAAAGAAAGAAATTCAGGCACGGACTATGGTAAAACCCGAACGACTCCTTGCTCCTTACTTACAACTTCAGTTGAATTTTACTTTTTGTGATCTTTAGCAAAAAAAAAAAAAAAAAAGAAATCCTGTGCTCTGTTAGCATGCGCACTTTGGCTTTTTTAGACACTTTTCCTTGCAGATGCACAAATTCGCGTATGCAGCTAAAGAAACTAGTTTAGGGAAGCACGTGAGGGCTGACTTCCATCTGACTATAAGACTGGAGGGGAACGGAAGGTGTGTCAGGAAGGGTCATGGAAGCTCACCCTGTGAAGTTCTCTTCTGTCACAGAAGGGGTAACCATGGTCTTGACCTTGAGGGAAAGCGCTCCAGCTTGAGGAAGGCCCCTTTGTCTATGAGTGGCCACATGTATTCAGACCAAGTTGAAGGAACATTCTGGGTCCTTCTAAAACAATGTGGTGTCGATTTTGGATTACATTAACGCAGAGGCCATTGTCACCTCTCATGCGGTATTAGTGAATTACGCAAAACAGCGAACGCGTTAGAGGGATGTGGGGAGCAGGGATTTGACTCTGAATTTTTTCAAAGGCAGGGAAAAGCTGTAAGAGTTTCTAGTAAGTGGTATGGTCCATCCTGTTTAGATGAAGCGAGAGGTCACTGCCCAGTGGTTTTGAACGTGTCTAGATGGTTCTCTATCTGATGTTGTCAATTAGGGGGCCCTGGGAGAATGATTTAATCTCTCAGTGGCTGAGTTTTCTGATCTGTAAAGTGGAGATTATGTGCATGCCTACCTCGTGGGGTTGTTTTGAGAACAAAGCTTGAGAATTCGTATGCTTGTCACATAGGAAGCATACAAGTTAGCCGTTAAGATGCTGACGCCGTGTCTTACCTCTTAGATTCTGAAGCAAACACATATCCAGAGGGAAACAAAACCAGGCAGACAGAGGACTGGACACTCCCAGCACTCCCAGCAGGGGCAGTGCCATTTCACCTTCTTAGGCTAAACTATTTTTTAGGAGAGGGGAAGGATGTAATTAGGTTTAATTATTTACTTATTTATTTTAACGGAGGTGCTGGGGATTGAACCCAGGACCTCATGCACGCTAAGCGTGTGCTCTACCACTGAGCTACGCCCTCCCTGCTTCTTAGGCTAAACTTTCAGCATAGAAGAACTTCTCTTGTTGATTGTCATGTTTTGGGTATATAATATCTACTTAGTAGACTAAGGATTATGAAGGCAGTGATCTTCTGTCTTGGCTGTAAGTTCAAATCACCTAGGAATCTTAAAAAATTCTCAAGGCCCAGACCTCACCCCACACCAGTGCAATCAGAATCTCTGGGTGCAGTCTTCGGTTTGTCTGCAAAAGGGAACACCAGGAGTCCTGAGGAAGAGATCTAAAAGTCTTCCCAGTTATCCGTGGTTTAGAAGAGTCCTGTAATTTGTAGACGCCCCTCGAATTCTGGATCTAGTGGCTGACTTGGCCAAAGGGTTCACGTTTCCAGATTCCTTATTCAGGGCTCCAGTCCCTACACTATGTTGGGGATGTTCTAAAGAGGAGATAAAAGAGAGAGGCTTCCCGTAACTGAGCTCCAGGATTTAACATCCTTGTGTGAAAGCAGAACTATTTTAGTGCAATCGGTTCTAACTAATTGTAATCAGTGATTAACGTCAACTTCTCAGTCTTTATTTCCTTGGGAGAAGATCGCTGAGGTTGTGGTCTTGATTTCAGTTGAAACTGTTCTTTCGTGTCTAGCGGGTACTGGATTTTGACAGTTCTCTTTCCATCTGCTCAGAAACCTTTTTATTTTTTGATAATCCTGGCAGATCTGCAGCTGTGCAAAAGAATAAATGTGATTATTATGTGTTAGTGGAACATTAAAAAAAAAAAAAAGAATCTCAGGGTGTGGAGCAGACTAGTGATTCCACTGAGCAAGCGGGAGTGAGAAGTTCTGCCCTATGGCTGGGCTCTTCTCCCATAAGATCAAGGCGGAAGGCTGGAAGAGAGCTCCCCGGTATTCTCATCCCACCTCCCTCACAGAGGCGTGAAGGTCCCGGGAAGTTCACAGGCACTCTGTTCCTCGCTCCAGCCAGTCCCCTCTCCGGGAATGGCATCCCAAGGCCATTCAAGCCTCTGCCTCCTCCTCACGCTCCTGCCCCCATGTCTGTTTCTCCAGCAGATACCTGCATCATTTTGCTCCTGGAGGAAGTAAAGGCGGCCAGGTGCGGCCTCCTGCAACTCCCCACATTGCTCGCAGCCTTTCTCACTGCCTTCCAGGCAGAGAAACGAGCTGTCCCTTGACTGGAAGGGCGTGCAGAGCACCAAGACCAGAAGGCTGTGTCAGACTCCCTGACCTGAGCTCCGGGGCGGAGCCCGTGTGGCTGCCTTCTTTACAAGCCTCTCCTTTCTTGGCTGCGGAGACAACATTTTTCTCTTTTTTTCTACTTCTGACCAGCCCATCCTGTGGGTTCCTCTTCCCGGGTCCATCCTCATCGGGAATCTGAGTTTGATGGAAACTGAAGTTTATGCAACTTGAGGGGCCCTCTTCTTTTTAAAATTAAAAAAAAAGTTGTTTATTTATGTATTTTTTATGTATTTATTTGTTTGCTTTTAATGGAGGCACTGGGGACTGAGCTCAGGACCTTGTGCGTACTGAGCATATGCTGTACACTGAGCTATGCCCTCCCCCGCCCCAGGGGGCTCCCTTTAAGATAAAGAACACAACATTACTGAAATTAAGGATGAAATTAAATATTTATTGAGAAGAGGGTTATGCACAGAAGGGGCCTTGAAGCTTGGCTTCGTTCATCTCGTGGTAAATCCGCAATGCCTCCCCCAGGGTCCTGTCTTCAGCCCTCAAAGCCCTCACCACGAGCTGCTGAGCCAGCTTTCCTACCGTGACTTCGGCTGTCCCCTGTGTATAAAACTGCCCTTTCTCCAGACCTGTCCGACTCTGTTCTCCCCGTCTTTTTTCCTCTTCCTTCCTGGATTCTATGGACTTGTTTGAACGAAACCAACTGCTGCTGCAGGGTTCTTCCCAGAAGGTGGGAGTTAGCACTCATGGCAAAAATAACATGAAATGTAAAGTTGGAGGCTGTCCATAATTGTGCAGGGGGAAGTTTATTGGCACCTAACACCCTATCGCATCATGCTGATAAAAGAAAATTAAGAGTCTGAGGCTTCCTGTGTGTTAGGTTACAAAGAACACCTTAGAATTCGTTTAAAGCAATGAGAATTCACTCACCTATGACTGCCCTGACCAACCACTAGCCACGGGGTGTTTCGATTTCAATAACTTGAAATTGAATCCAACTAAAAATTTAATTCCTCGGTTGCAACAGCCACACTTCACATGCCCGACAGCTGCATGGGGAGCGGCTACCATGCTGGACAGGGCAGATCATGGAAGCTGTTCCTCATGGCAGAAAGTTCTGCTGGACAGTGCGGCCCTAAGAAGTAGAATCCAGAAGAAACAACTTCTGTTTGATTGTCTCCGAGACTAAAGGCAAGGATAGGGCTTCTAAAGACAAAAGCCACCCAGTGTTAATCGGAAAAGCATCTGATTTATTTAAACACGTCCTGGGCTTGTCTGTTTGGAATCAGGTGATAACTGTAGAGGTTGGTACTAGCTGACTGCTGAGCCCCAGGTCTGTTGGTTGAACCTACAGGATACAGTGAGAAGTTCGCCATTGCAACCCGACATCACGGGAGCCTTTGCTCTGCTTTTTCTCCTGGGCCCTGCTGCTTGCTGTCTGACATCCCCCAGAGCTGGTCATGCTGCTGGAAAATTCAAACACGCCTGCTCAAGACAAAAGACAATTCCTGTCAATGTATTGCATCATCTTGGATCCAGGACATCTTGTCCCTCCTTCAAGAAAACTCCCAAGAGCACACCATGAGTTGCTTTCTGAAGATAATATCCACTTGCTTTGGGAGGTGCCTGGAAGGCCCCGGGGGAAACAGGAGGTTACCATCATTCTGTGCTGGAGGGTTGAGCTGAGCCAAGAATATTTTTCTCTGACACCAAGTGTGCTCAAAGAAACCTGTTCTCCCTGAAGGCAGAGGTTACGGACCTGGGAAAATGCATGTCTGATTGAAAATTTGAAATAGGCACATGCCCAGATCTTGCACTTGCTGTAACTTGCTGCTTCTCAATGCTGTTTTTCGTTTTCCAGGCACATCGTGTCTCCCTTTGAAGGGCTATCATTACTTGTTAGGCAAGTGTCCGGGTGCAGTAAATAATTATAAAACAGGGTACAACAAATAATAAACTTGCTGCATTTATTGAGACCATTAGAAGGCTGGAACGTTTGGAGATTAGGCAACGGATTGAGATGGTTTGAAAAAATGAGGGAATTAAGTTTAATAAGCAAGTGAGGGGTTCTCAGTGTCAGAAAGCATTATTGATTCATTCATCCACTCATTTGTACCTTGTCTGGTGTATCTGCCCTGTTCTAGACCCCGTGCAGAACGACGACTCCAACTGTACGGCCCCTTTCACGTGGATTCTGTGACCCTTGCAACAGACTTGAGATGTAGGGCTTTTCAAAAAATATTGCTTTTACGGGTGAGGAAATTGGGGCTCAGGGCGGATAAGTTTCTTGCTCGAGGTCCCACAGCCAGTTGTGGGTGAGTGAGGATTCATTTTGGGTCCCAGACTCCAAACCGTTGTTCCTTGCCGGTCAGCCTCAGGCGGAAAACCCAGCTCTGTCCGCACTCGTGTTGTTGCAGGTCCCTGCTCCGGGGCTCCCACGGCACCTGAGTGCCGGGACTACGTCCTCAGGTGGTACTGTCTCCAGGAGGAGCAGGCGTGCCGACCGTTCTGGGGTGGTAGCTGTGGGGGCAACGCCAACCTGTTCGAGACCAAGGAGGAGTGTGAGACCCGGTGTGCTCCAGCCTCCCCTAGAGGCAGGCAGAGCCTCTTCCCTGCTGCCTCTGTTCTAGGAACTGACGACACCGAGATGCCCTTGGCTGAGACAGCAAATGAGTGATGGAGCCCAGGGGCTGAAGCTACAACCTCCGAGGTCGGATTCCTAACCCTGGGAAATCCTTCCTGCCACCGAGGGCTGGGACCAGCCACACGATCCATGATTTGAGAAAGGACTGAATTCTAGTCGTTTAAAAAAGCAACTGAAACTTTTCCTGAAAGTTATTTAAATGATTTCAAACCGAGCGAAGAAGAGACTTGAACCTGATCTCTAATGTGACCCAGGAATTTTCTTGGCATTGTAGCAAACGAAAAACCCACGTAAGCAGTTAAATAGAATCTCATTTGGACATGAACTGAAATGTAGTTTCCTTTTTATTATTAGAGATCATGGAAGTGTTAGTCGAAGTGGGGGTCTGGGAAAAGGGACAGCTAATGTGAAATCTCATTCTTACTCCCCAGGGTAAAAATAAAGGCATTCTTGAGAAATCATTTGGTGTGAGACCATGTGTGACACCAGCTGTCTGCAATCTGTGTTCTACTTTGTGACACAGCCATTGATGGAGAGGAACAGCTATGAGTTTGCCAGGAGACCCATCCTTTGACATCAACCTTGACAAGGGTCCTTCAAAACCTGGTGATTTAACAAGTAAGGCCGAGCTCGTCAATGCATACATGAAGCGGAGGGTCTAGGTTCACCCTGGACGAAACATGTTGCAATATAGATACTGAGGGTAACTGTGATTTTTCAAGATCTTCCTCTGGCTCCCAGCTCCACTCCCCAGCCTCTGAACTTGGGCCCAGCTTCAGGGCAGAGCTGAACTGTGCAACATTCTAGAGCTTCAGGGTATCGAGGGGGCCTGGTGTGGGGTCTCTGTACCTTCATGTGTTAGTAGGCTCAGGCAGCCATAACAAAAGACCACAAACCAGGGGATTTAAACAACAGATATTTATTTTTCACAGTTTTGGAGGCTAGAAGTCTGATATCAAGGTGTCAGTCACTTTGCTTCCTGGTGAGAGCTCTCTTCCTGGACTGTGGACAACTGCCTTCTCAAATAGCTTTCTTCTGTGGGGAGAGAGGAAGGGGTGCTGTGGGGGTAGAGAGAGAGAGGCAGAGATCATCTGGTGTCTCTTCTTATAAGGACACTAATCCTATAGGGTGAGGGCCCCACCCTTATGGCCTCGTTTAACCTTAGTTACCTCCTAAAGGCCCTATCTCCAAATACAGTCACATTGGAAGTTAGGGCTTCAACATGCTCCGAGTTTAAGGGGACACAAACATTCAGTCCACAACAGATCACTGGCAGCTGGTGGCTGCCCCCAGGGACCCAGAGAGGAGCTTGCTTTCTGGCAAGTTGCTGGTTCAGGCATGAAAGCTGTGATTCTAGAACGCTTTTTGATTCTCTCCTCAGCCCACTGACACTGCATTTGGAGTGGGAACAAACTTGGTCACAGAAACATTAACATTTTTATTCTGTTGTTATGACAGTCATTTTTATCTGAGCTCAGAAGAATAACTGTGTGTCGATGGTAATAAATTCATAAGACATAGAAATACACATGGAAGAAGTAAAGGTCACTGATAATCTTTTCTCCCTGATCATTTTGGTATAAACCAGGCTTTTTCTAATGCCTAGAGTACTATCTTTTTTTTTTTTTTTTTTAACATTCTACGTCATAACCTGTTTTGGCTAAAGCATCTACATGATGGGGAGGGGAGAGCTGGTGTTCACTGGTGCACGGAGAGCTGCTCATGATGCCAGGTGTGTATACATTTCTGTGTTACACGTGACCTCAGCTCCCTGGCACAAAGGGGCCGGGCTTACCCATCCTGAGGATGGCATGTGATTTGAGCTGGGGTCTATTTTCCACTTGTTATTCCTGCCCTGCCCCCTGCCCTTCCCACGTCCAGGAGTTGGGAACGAAAAGGCAGAGATTCAACGGTGTTGGTGGCTGTTCCCATCCTTGAAGTGCTTCTGAAGGCCACCTGCAGGTCTCCCAGCATCTACAAGGCAATGGTTTAGCCCTTCCAGGGAGGGACTCTCCCTCCAGGGGAGGGAGGATGGGCTGAGACCAAAGGAGGGGTCTCCTGCCAGACATAAAGGAGCTATACCTTATGGTCGGCCTCAGAGGCTGTCCTCCCAGCCCTGGTGATTCTGGACTGGCTCTAAGGTTGGTGGGGAGGGAAACAGGGATGACAGAAACAGAAGTTGGACTGGGATGCAGGCCGATCCTAACGGCAGCCTGGCCAAGCCTGCAGAGAGCTCTGCGGCGCAGAGGGCTTTTCGGAGTTGCCCCAGGTGGGCTGAAAGGTTGCGCCTGTCTGCCCGGCCTCCATGGCCAGGGGATGTGGGCTGCCCCAGGAAGGCGTGTTCATGGGGGAGGCAGCTCTGCTGCTGTGGCAGCCCCTGCGGGGGCCCCGCTGAAGGCTGTCGGCCAACAGCAGCCCCAGCGGCTGGGCCGAGAAGTCCTTCATGGAAGGGGGATCCGGGTGGGGCGTCTCCACGTCCGTCACCCTGCCTCTCCCTGGAATGTCCTTTTGCATTCTGTTTCCAAATTTCCATAGCTGGCCAAATCTAACAGGACAACTCAAAAGCCTGAGTACGGTGTACACGCCCGCAGGGATCCGGGCTCAGCATCCATCTCTCGCCCCACCGATGACAGAAGCTGCTCTTCCCCTCCAGATTTCCCCTTGAGCAATAACAACAAAGCAATAAATGCAGTTTCCTGGAAATTCCATACTCCACCCATCCATGCTCTTGCCCTTGGTGGTGCTTCTGTGAGTAATGCCTTTAATTCATTTATCTGAAAAATATTTCATCGGCACCTGCTATGTCCCAGGCCCATGGTCTGTGTCAAAATCCCAGCTCAGCACTCATTGCCTCTGTGAAAACTCCTCTTTTTTAAAAAAAATTATTATTTTTTAAACTGAAGTACAATTACAATGTGTCAGTCTCTGGTGCACAGCGCCATGTCCCAGTCATGCAGATACATGCATATATTCGTTTTCATGTTTGAAAACTGCTCTGATGATCACTTTTCATAGACTCACAGACATGGAAAACCTATGGTTACTCGGTAGCGGGGGGAGGGACAGATTAGGAGCTTGGGGTTAGCAGATACACATCACTATACACGGAATAGACAAACAAGGACCTCCCCACAGCACATGGAGCTATATCCAATTTCTTGTAATGAACCGTAATGGAAAAGAAACTGAAAAAACATACGTGTATGTACGTACATAATGGAATCACTTTGCTGTACCCCTGAAACTGAAGCTAACATAAATCAATTACACTTCGATAAAAATTAAGAATTAAAAAAAAGACTGTTAAAAGAAAGAAAAAAAAAAAACAAAAAAAGAATTAGTCATTGTCCCCTGTAAGCTTCCTTGTACACACTTTTCTTTTTGCCCTTTCCCCGTCAATTTATACCCTTTGGCCTTCCATCTTCTAGACCGTGAGCCTTTTCACCTTGGACCTGCCACGTACAGGGCTGACACATGTCCTTTCGGGTCTTGTATGGTCAGCCCACCCAAGATGGCTGTACTCTTGCTCTTGGCACATCCCCTGCTGGACCAGTGCCTGCCTCACCTACACCTACTCGCAGGACTGACCTTCCTGCGTACTTGTCACCCTCTGCCCCCACCTGCCACTAGTGACTCTTCTTATCCAAGGGGCAGTGAGGGCCGTGCCCCCTGCTGGTTTCCCTGGTAACTGATGAGCCACCTGACCTCAGTTCCCCTTATAATGGTAACCTCCCTCTCCCCGCCCCCGGGGAGCAAAGACTGCTGCCATGTTCTGCCGCCATCCACTGCCCACGGGTGGGCAGTCACTCCAGGACCTTGCTTCAGGCGTGTGAGATCCCTGCATCCATTAACTCGCTGATGTCTCTGTCGCTGACTCCAGGCTCTTTCTTCGGTCTTGAGGCTGGGTGAGTACAGTGCTGGCACGTCTGCGGGGTGCACCCCAACAGTTCTGATTTTTTAACTCTCTGCCTGTCTCCAAACAGTGTTAGAAATGTTCCCCCCGCCAACAGTGCTTGGCACTTTCCTTCCAGGTCTCTTGCTCTAGAAAATCTCTCTGCTTTGTAGATGTTCTTGAATTTGTTTCAGACACCAGGGCATCGGTGCCTCAGCAGACAAATGGGAAAGGTTCACATGTTTTAAATTTCTCCCTTGGATCTGTTAGTCCATTAATTATCACCAGGCACTGCTTTTGGGGTTACTAACTTTTCTGATGAAAGTGTTAAGATGCAGAAAGGTCAAGTCACATCAAATCTAATGCAATGAATCGGTTGGTGGCCTAAAATTAGAATTAAAACATGTTTGGGGCTGATTTGGCATCCGCTTGATTCACTCTGCAATGTTGAAGGGTTTTGGTCATTGTGTGAATTGCCCACTTTGTACTTTTGACCCTATAAGGAGTTTTGTTAATCCTGGAAAATCAGAAGATTTAGGATTGTAGGCTCAGAACTTGGTTCCCAGGCATCTATCAAAGTGTATAAATGAATCCAAGGATTTTTCCCGAGTGCTCCCTGACTGAGCATGACTCCCAGGATTTCTCCTTTGTTCTTAATTTTGCCATCTTGTGATCCCATGGTGGATTAGTCCTCTAATTTTTTAATAATTCCAAAGGTATATATTGAAAACAGCTTGGGGTTCACTGCTGGGATTATGGCTTTACAGGACTTCCAAGCCTGAGGCACCTGAATTCAGCACCTGGTTTGCTCCCTAACATCCCTAGTGACCTTACACAGGTGAATCCAATTTTCTGAGCCTCAGTCTTTTCTGACTGAGGAGACAGGAGTTGAGAGAAACACCTCTTGACCCTCCATATTCTTTCTAAATTCTGCATGCAAAATAAACTCTTCGTTAAAAAAAAATCCCATTTCTCATCTTTGGTCACTGAAAGAAAGAAGTTCAGCTGAGAACAAAAGAACCCGCCGAGCTGAGCCCAACACAAATTAATGAGCGGTTTTAAGACACTAAGTCTGGGGTGATTATTATTTGGCAAAAGTTGTGGCTGAGTTTGCTCACATGTCCGCCGTCAGCTGCCAGCGTTTTAGGTCAGCTGGCTGGCCTCAGATCACTTCTTAATGCTAAAAAAGTTATGTATTTTTGTGCACCTAATAATACAGCCTCAAAATATGTAAAACACCAATGCAGTTAGATTTGAGAGAGCATTTAGGAGCAGAAGAACTAGAAAGGAAGAAATAATCTCTGTGTGTAGGTGACATGAATATGTATCTAGAAAAATTAAAAGTTCTACAGTAATAGCAATGTTACAGTTAGAGCCTGCACCATAGCCAGTCCTGCCATGATCATGTGACAGTTTACACGGACGTGAAATGTGATTGGGAGAAATACCTTTGTTGTTGGAAGCCACTGAGGTTTGGAGGTTGGGGGTTATGAGTGCGGCGTTACCGCGCCCATCCTCCGTGATACAGATCGATGGGAACGGAGGCTCTCAAACCTGGCCGCTGGGAGTGCGCATTAGAAAGACTTTTGGCATTTCCTAGTAAATTTGGAAACACAAATACGCTGAACCAGCCATTTTACTCTTAAGCCTATTCCCTGGGGACTCAGGTGCATGATCACCAGGATACACCCACCTTCATTAGCAATGCTCAGAGCAGCATGATTTAAAACCCCAAGGTCGTGCACAGCCCACGCGTCCGCTAACAGGGAACCAGGTGACGGTGCTGTAATCCATTAAAGCGAGGTGCACGGCGGTGGAAATGAACGCATGCAGCTGAGTTACGGTTCAGTAACTGCGCTGAGTCTTAAAAACATATTTTTTGAGAGAAAGACACAAAAATAGGCACACAGTAGGATACCATTTATCTAAGCTTCAAAAACAGGCAAAAATAAATGGTTATCCCTTATGTGGTGAAACTAGAAAAAAAAAAGGCACAGGGCGATTCCCATTGGAGTCAAGATGGCTATGTGGTGGAGGCTGGGACGTCCTCACATCCCCCATCAGGAACGAAGACCATATCCCTGTGCTGCTCTGAGGGCTCCTGGAAGGGGACCCTCGGGGTCAGCCTTGGCCTGGAGATTTCCGCAGCTGAAGAAGAATCTGAATCCCTCAGTGACTGATTAACACTGAGCTCTAAAGTGAGCCCCACGACTTGGGATGACTCTTAAGGGGCCATCCCAGCTCCAGAGCTGCCTTTGGGGCTGGCTGAGACCTTTGCTGAGACCGCAGCGCAGCCCAGCTTCTCTCTCTGTCTCGTTTGACATCCTCTCCTTCCCTTCCGCAGGTGTTAAGGTTAAATATCCTATGTGCTTAGCTCTGTTGCAGAGACTGCTTCTTGGGGGTCCCCAGCCTATAACCCTTTTCCTGGTCCTGGGAAGCAGAACTCAGATGCTGATAACGTCCTATCCTGCCATCACAGTTATATTTTCATAGCTCCTTACTTTCTGCGTATTCATTCAAGTGGACACTGATGTTTTATGTGGTTGGTTTGTTTTATGCATCATAGTGATCCAGAAATTCCGTAGAAGCATAAATCTGGTACACATGAGCTGATGGTATCTTCATATGACCCTTGGTTTAAGGACGTGAAACATATTCTGTGTTGGCCTGAGTTAATCTCTTTCTTTGGAAGGGATAGCAAATCCTCCCTTTTGCATTTATGAGTGGACTTATTTTAAAAGCATGATTTTTCTTATTTATTGGAACACAGCAATTGCATCAGAATTCTTTCCATTAAGAAAAGAAAAAAAAAAAAAAAACCCAGACTGGGTCCAAGTCCTGAATTCTAAATCACTTACCTCAGGGGAAACTCCAGAGGGATGTTAGCATGTTCAATCTCATTTTAACATCGAGGTCTTTTAGAAATAAGTTAGTTTTGACTCGTAGAACTGGACAGGGGCTTATAGAGAAACTTGTAAAGGGAGATGTAAGAAGTAATATCTGCGTGTTCAAAAAATGTTCACTGAGCACTTACTGAGTTCTTTTATGCTTAGAGCTCGTCTATTAGCTTGGGATACATCTGTGGAATAAGAAAAAAATCGGAAATTAACACAACATTGTAAACTGACTATACTAGTTAAAAAAAGAAAAGAAAAGAAAAAAAAATCATTGCTTTCATTTGCTCACATAGTTACCATTTTTTGGTGTGTCGTGAGAGCACCTGAAATCTATGGTAGCAAATTTCCAGTGTACAGTATAGCATTATTGACTACAGTCCTTATGCTGTACGTTATAGTATCTCCAGTATCTCTAAACTCATTCATCCCACTGAATTGTAACTTTTATCCATTGACCAACATCTCTGCGTTTCACCCACCTCCCTGTCCCTGGTGACCACTGTTCTCTTCTCTTTTTCTGGGTCTTTGACGTTTTTAGATTCCACATAGAAGTGAGATCATGCAGTATTTTTCTTTCTACGTCTGGCTGGTTTCCCTTGCATCATGTCCCCCAGGTTAATCCATCTTGTAAATGGCACGATATCCATCTTTTTAAAGGCTGAATAATATCCCACTGTATATACGTAGCCATGATTTCATTCAATACCTGTCAGCGGACACTTGGATCATTTCTACATTTTGGCTACTGCAAAGAATGCTATACTGAATCTGAGAGCACAGATATCTCTTCAAAAGACTGCTTTCAATTCCTTTGGATATATACCCACAAGTGGAATTGCTGGATCATGTTGTGGTTCTATTTTTTATTTTTATTTTTTTGAGGAACCTCCATACTGTTTTCCACAGTGGCTGTGTCAATTTACATTCCCACCAATAGTGTACAAGGGTTTCTTTTTCTCTACATCCTCGCCATCTGTTACCTCTTGTCTTTTTGAATAATAGCCGTCCTAACAGATACGAGGTGATATCTCATTGTGGTTTTGATGAACATTTCCCTGTTGATTAGTGATGTTTCATCTTTTCATGTACCTTGGCCATTTGTATGCCATCTTTGGAAAAATGCCTGCGTAGGTCCTTTGCTCATTTTGCAATCAGGTTTTTTTTTCCCTGCTATTGAGTTGTATGAGTTTCTTATATTTTTTAGATATTAACCCCTTATTAGATATATGGTTTGCAAATATTTCTCCCACTCATGGTTGCCTTTTCATTTTGTTGATTGTTTTCCCTTGCTGAGTAAAAGCTTTTTAGCTTGATGTGGTCCCTCTTGTTTATTTTTGCTTTTGATGCCTGAGCTTTTGGTGTTATATTGAAAAAATCATCCCGGTCAGCAGGATGGCAGAGTAGGACAGACCAGCCTTCACCTTCCCTCCCCGAAACAACAATTAGACAGCTATCCATGACAAAAATAACCCTGGAAGGGCTCAGAAGTCCAATTAAGAACCTACAGTAATACACTGGCACAAAAAATGAAGAAATACACAGAAAAGACAGCTGAGGAGATCACATTGGTTAAGATGTTTGGCGATGACAAGGAGCAAAGAAAAAGACCAAGGGCTGTCAGGATTAGCCATGCGACAGGTGCTGTGTGCTGCCACCTCCCTAGTGGCCTGCTCTGCAGAGGTCCCTGGCAGCCTCTACCACAGAAGATCTCACAGCCCTGGTGACAGCTGCAGATTCCTGACAACCTTCACAGCAGAGGACCCCGTACTGTTCACTAGCATGGACCGCAGTGGCTTTTGCCACTGAGGTACCAGGAGCCAGAGCTGCTGTGGACCCCTGGGAGGGAGATGCGGCTATGCATCCCTCAGGAGGAGCAGCTGTTGTGCTGCTGTGGGTCCAGGACTGCCTGCCCTCCCAGCCCCAGGCACACCCAGACCTTGGACCCCCAGCTCCTCCGACCCCCAGCTCCTCCACATGTGCCCACACTTCAGACTCTGGCCCCATGTATCCACAGGCATAAGGCCATGCTCCAGAGCCTGACTCCAAGGTTGCTCTGTGCACACCCACATCTCAGGTGCTGGGGCCACTGCTGCTGTGGGTTAACCAGTACCCCTGACCCCAGAGCTTCTCTCTCTCCATGCAGGCATGACTCCAGAGCCTGGCTCCCTGACTGCTTGCTGCTTGCCCACATCTCAAGCACCACCAAAGGAACACAATAATTTTTCAGTAACTGACCCAAAAGAAATGGAGATCTACAAATTACCTGACCAAAAAAAAAAAAAAAAAAAGAAAGAAAAGAATTTTTTTTTATGGAAGCTCAGCAAGCTACAAGAGAACACAGATATACAACTCAATGAAATCTAGAAAACAATACATAATCAAAATGAGAAGTTCAACAGAGAGACAGAATTCATAAAGAAGAACAAATGGAAATTCTGGAACTGAAGAGTATGATGAAATGGAAAAATGCAACAGAGAGCATCAACAGCAGACTGGAGCAAGCAGAAGTAAGAATCTGTCATCCTGAAGACAAGACAGTCTGAAGAGAAAAAAGAATGGAAAAGAGTGAAGCAAGTCTATGTGAATTATGAGACACCATCAAGAAAGACATTTGAATTATGGGCATCTCAGGAGAAGAGAGAAAGGAGCAGAAAGGTTATTTAAAGAAATAGTTGCTGAAAACTTCCTAAGTCTGGGGAGAGATGTGAATGTCCAGGTACAGAAAGCTAATTAGTCCCCACACAGATTCAACCCAAAGAGGACTTCATGGGGATACATTATAATAAAACTGATAAAGATCAATGAGAGAATTTTGAAAGCAGCAAAGAAAAGAAATTCATTACTTACAAAGGAGCCCTCCTAAGGCTACCAGCACTTTTCTCTGCAAAAACTTTTGCAGCCAGGGGATAATGGGATGGTATATTCAGAGTGCTGAAAGAAAAAAAAAAACTTGCCAACCAAGAATACTTTACCTGGCAAAGCTGTTCTTCAGTGAAGGAGAGAGAAAGATTTTTCCAGATAAACAAAAGCTGAGGAAGTTCATCACCATGAGACTTGCCTTACATGAAATTTTAAAAGGAGTTCTTCATGCTGAAATGGAAGGGTACTAACTAGTAACATGAAAACATATGAAGTATAAAACTCATGTTAAAGATAAGTATATAGTCAAACTCAGAATATTCTCATACTGCAAAGGTGGGGTGTAAGTCACTTAACTGTAGTCAAAAGGTTAAAAGACAAAAACATTAAAAATAACTAATAGCGAATACACAGTATAAAATATGTAAATTGTGGTATCAAAAACATAAAATGTGGTGGTGGGGATTAAAGGGGTAGAGTTTGTAATGTGATTGAAGTCAAGTTGTTACCAGTGTGAAACAGACTGTTCTGTGTAAGTCTCATGGTAACCAATAGCAACCAATAGTAGATACACAAAAGAGAAAGAGAGGAATTCAAAGCATATCACTACAGAAAAATCATCAAAAGAAGACAGCAAGAGGAAAGAAGGAATAAAAGAACTGCAAAAGAACCAGAAAACAACAAAGACAGCAACAGTAAGTTTTCACTTATCAATAATTATTTTAAATGTAAATGGATTAAATTCTCTAGTCCACAGTGAAGGTGGCTGAATGGATTTTTTTAGACTCAAAACTCCTTCTTTAAAAAATCTCTAGTTCAAGTGTAGACGAGTCCCTTGTCACTGGTGCTTAGTCAAGCCTCTCTTGGATATAAGAAACAAAAGTGAAACTCAAAACGATTACTTACGGCAATAATACGAAGTCATTTTCTCCTGTGTCCCTTGGAAGGAGTGAATACAGCTGGGTTTCTGGAACCAAAGTCTCAAACACTGACTAAACTCCAAATTTCTGTCCTTACTTCTGTTTCTCTCTGTGGATCAGTTATAGTTCTTCAGACCAATTTCTCAACATCTTAAACCATCATCCCAAGAGTTCTTTGGTCATATCTTCCCTGTAAAATCACCGGAAAGTAAGGATCCTTTTGTTTTGTGAAAATGGGACACACGCCACAGAGCACTGTGGACTTCCTCCCTCCCAGGCCCCTTCTTCTGATGGTGTCATCTAAAATCTACTACTAGGAAACCTCTTCTTTGACACCCTGACTCTGAATAATCAAAATTAGAGTCTCATTTGAGTCTTACTACCTTGGTAGTTAGTACCCCTCATACTACCTTGGTGACCGCTTCTCCAAATTTCTACTCTTCAGGTGATACATATAAGAGGGTAGCTTTTATCTTGAAATATTATCAGCATATCTTAATAAAATATAGGGATCCCTTTTTAAAATTGAAGTATAGTTGATTGACCATGTGTTAGTTTCTGGTGAACAGCATAGTGATTCATTCATTCACATATATGTATTCTTTTTCATTATATGTTATTACAAGAATATAGTTCCCTGTGCTATACAGTAGGACTTTGTTGTTTATCAGTTTTTTATCTAGTAGTTTGTATCTGCTAATCCCAAACTCCCAATTTATCCCTTCCCACTCCCTTTCCCCTTTGATAAGTTTGTTTTCTATGTCTGTTAGTCTGTTTCTATTTTGTAAATAAGTTCATTTGTGTCATTTATTTAGATTCCACATATACGTGGCACCATGTGATATTTTTCTCTCTCTTTTTGGCTTACTTCACTTAGCGTGATCATTTCTAGGCCCATCCATATTGCTGCAAATGGCATTATTTCATTCTTTTTTATGGCTGGGTAGTATTCCATTGTATAAATGTACCCCATCTTTATCCAGTCATCTGTTGATGAACATTTAGGTTGTTTCTATGCTTTGGCTACTATAAATAGTGCTGCTATGAACATTGGGGTGCATGTATCTTTTTGAATTAGAATTTTCTCTGGATATATGGCCAGGAGTGGGATTGTTGGATCATATGGTAACTCTATTTTTAGGTTTTTAAGGACTCTCCCTACAGTTTTCCATAGTGACTGCACCAATTCATATTTCCACCAGTAGTGTAGGAGGGTTCCCTTTTCTCCACACGCTCTCTAGCATTTATTATTTGTAGACTTTAATGACGGCCATTCTGACTGGTGTGAGTTGATACCTCATTGTAGTTTTGATTTGCATTTCTCTGATAATTTGTGATATTGAACATCTTTTCATGTGCCTGCTGGCCATCTGTGTGTCTTCTTTGGAGAAATGCCTACTTAGGTCTTCTACCCATTTTTGATTGGGTCCTTTCATTTTTTGTTCTTGAATTGTATGAGCTGTTTGTATATTTTGGAAATTAATTCCTTGCCAGCTGCATCATTTGCAAATATTTTTTCCCAGTCTGCAGGTTGTCTTTTTATTTTGTTTATGGTTTCCTGTTCTGTACAAAGGCTTATAAGTTTGATTAGGTCCCAATTATTTATTTTTGCTTTTGTTTCTATTGACTTGGCAGACTGCTCTTGGAAAACATTGCTACGATTTATGTCAGGGAGTGTTTTGCCTATGTTCTCGTCTGGATTTATGGTGTCCTATCTTATATTTAAGTCTTTAAGCAATGAAAATATAAGCATCCTTTTAACTGTAACTACGTACCTAGGTAGCAGGAGAGGAGAAAAGCATGTTGTTCGCTCATGGGTCTTCCCCCACCCCTACTCCAAATTACGTGAGAATATACTTTTCTAAGGAAAACCATAAAAGAAAACTCAAACCACCTGGCACGAATTAACTAAGCCTCAAGGGGACTGACCAGAGTTATGTGAGTCACCATGTGGTTTTTTGAGTCAGGAAAAGGAAAGAGTATTTCAAGAATTTCTCCACCATGATTGAAAAAGTGTTCAAAGATATAAACCAAGAGAATTTTTCTAAAACGTGTACAATTAAGGAATATTCAGAAGTTTTTCCAGTTACTGTGACTGAGTAATAAATGATCCCTAAATCTCGGAGTGTGAAAGCTGTTTATTATGCTCACAGATTCTGTGGATGGGAATATGGACTGGGTACCATGAGAGCCTGGCTCTGCACCACAGTGTCTAGGGCTCCACTAGAAGATGTCTTGCTCTATCCTTGGAAGCCACACTGCATCCTGTTTATCAAGGCAGTCACAAAGTCCTGTCCAGATTCATTAGCACTTGATGGGAGTGTCAAATGAAGAGCATCTGAAGCTGAAAATATGGCTTTGGTCAGTTTTGAAAAACAATCTGTCACAAAAATAAAACTGGAGACGTAAGTATAGATAAAACAGAAGTGTAGGAATCCTAAGAATATTCTCCACTGCACTACCATTAAATTTGAAAATGGCACATGGCCTTCTCATGCATCCACATGGTTTCTGATCATGATGGAGTGACAGATATTGTACTGTCTTCTTTCTGTAAACAGCCATAAAACTGGCCAAAACATATGCAGCAAGCGTTTTCCAGCATTAAACAGTATGCACGGCTGTAATCCTCAAGGGAATGGAAAACACCCGGCGACCTGCACATTAGCTCCAGCTGTCTGCATTGGAGGCTTTTCCAAACTGTAGCAGGAGAAAGCGGATCCCGGAGACCAGTGAGCTGCTGATGTGGCTCTGGTGTGCACCCGAGAAACAGAAGGATGCGGTACAGAGAAGGGTCTCTCCTGAAGTCTCTAGCAATCTCTCGAGCCTTTGGCTGAATGTTAATCTGGGCTGACACAGCCGTGAGGACCGAAGCAGAAGGCTCACTGTGGGTTTGTGTGCTACATGGAATTTTCTCAAGTCACAAAGCATTGGAGTTCTAACCGGTGGGGGGTGGGGGGTGGGCTGGAGAGACTCCCTGGACAAAGGCACCAGCTGAGAACTCAGAGCAGCCACAGCTTAAGGGCAGGGCTCACAGACGCTAGGATGGGCTGCTTTAGACCCACCCTCCAGAGTCCAGAGAAAGGCATCTGACCTGTCAGTAAATGAACTGCCTTATACAGCAAAACTTAACATTTATGAATGAAAATGGCCCATAGCTGTTTCCTTTCCTTGCTTTGCGTCACCTCTTTCCGTATTGTCCCTCCAGCCCTCCTTCTCTTTCCCTCTTCCCTTCCTTCCTCTCAACTTTCTTTTTTTAAAATCAGTGTCATGGAGGGGAGGGCATAGCTCAGTGGTAGAGCGTGCACGAGATCCTGGGTTCAATCCCCAGTACCTGCATTAAAATAAAGTTAATAAACCTAATTACCTCTTCCCCAACCCCCCCCAAACTGAAGAAACAAAAAACAGTGTCATGTTAATACTGTAGAATAAATTAGATAGTTTCTGTAACTTTCTACGCTCTTGAACAATTGACATAGGAATTTTCTAATGATTAATTCCATTCATTCATAATACTCTCTGGGTGTGGTGGCTGTTTCAGGGGTACATCTTTGAGAACTTAATGCAGTTTTATTTTATTTTATTTTATTTTTTGACACCTTTTATTATGGTAAGTTTCCTGTACAGTAAGCAGTTTATTTTAATATTACTGGTTTATTAAGGTTTTCCTCTACTTAGATTGTTTTGGCAGTTTACATTCCTATGTAGTCTCTATTTTTGGTTAATGTTTGTTTATTTATTTATTTAGAATCTAAAAATAACCAGTTCTCTTTTACTCTCCCCACATAAGCTTCTCATTGCGTCAAGATGGAATGTGAGACGGAGATTCTAATTGGTCAGATATGTTAATGATTATTGCATGAAGCCATTCACAGTAATCTTTAATTTCTAACCTCATTCCTGTGTGTAGCCTCACTCTCTCAACTCCAGGATTTATCTCTATGGTCTTCCTCTTGTCATTGTTATCAGAATGACAAAATTTTTGTCCAGTTTATTATTCTTTTCAAAGAATCAGACTCTGGTTTTATTGATCAGCCGTCCCCCCTTTTTAAAATTATTTTTTTAACATTTTTTGTTGAATTATAATCATTTTACAATGTTATGTCAAAATCCAGTGTTCGGTACAATTTTTCAGTCATTCATGGACATATACACACTCATTGTCACATTTTTTTCTCTGTGAGTTATCATAACATTTTGTGTATATTTCCCTGTGCTATACAGTGTAATCTTGTTTATCTATTCTACAATTTTGAAATCCCAGTCTATCCCTTCCCAGCCTCCACCCCCCGGTAACCACAAGTCTGTCTTCTCTGTCTGTGAGTCTATTTCTGTCCTGTATTTACTCTTTGTTTTTGTTTGTTTGTTTAAAATTATTTTTTGATAACCACGATATATAAAAATAGATAAAAAACAAATTTCTTCTGTATAGCACAGAGAACTATATATTCAATAGCCTGTAATAACCTTTAATGAAAAAGAATATGTAAATGCACATATGTATCTGCATGACTGGGACATTGTGCTGTACATCAGAAACTGACACATTGTAACTGACTGTACTTCAATTAAAAAAAAAAGTTTTTCTCAAACAGGCAAAGACTCAAGATATAAAGCATTTATAAGCTTTTATGAAGATAAGCCTTTGAAAAGTGATTAAAAGACGCATGCAACTAAGGGAAAAAAATTTTAAAAAGGACTCATGGTAAAGAATCATGAGTTGAAAGGATAAACAGAGGCTGCTGATTCTTTTAAAATATACAATTAACACTAGACAAATGTAGGTATGAAGACATAGAACAGAATGCCAACATCAAATGTGATCTTAGATTAAAATGCAAATAAATATTTGGAGGCAATTTGGAAGATGGTTAGAGGGAAACTTTTTAAGTGCACTAATTTCTTCAAATTTCATAGTTGGGAGTTAATGAATACCACATGATTGGGAAATTTTTTATGAGGTTTAAGTTTTAAGGATTGTCATGTACTACATGTTTATATGTAGTAGCTAACATTTACAAGCTCAAACTCCCTAATTTATCCCTTCCCACCCTCTTTCCCCTGGTAACCCTATGATTGTTTACTATGTCTGTGAGTCTGTTTCTGTTTTGTAGATGAGTTCATTAGTGTCCTCTTCTTTTTTTTTTTTAGATTGCACATATGAGTGATACCATACAGTATTTTTCTTTCTCTTTCTGGCTTACTTCACTTAGAATGACCTTCTGTAGGTCCATCCTTGTTGCTGCAGATGGCATTGTTTTATTCTTATGGCTGAGTAGTATTCCAGTGTGTGTGTGTGTGTGTGTGTGTACCACATCTTCTTTATCCAGTCATCTGTCAATGTACATTTAAGTTGCTTCTGTGTCTTGGCTATTGTAAATAGTGCTGCTATGAACATTGGGGTGCATGTATCTTTTTGAATTCGAGTTCCCTCTGGATATATGCCCAGGAGTGGGATTGCTGGATCATATGGTAAGTCTATTTTTAGTTTTTTGAGGAATCTCCATACTGTATTCCATAATGACCGCACCAAACTACAATCTCACCAATAGTGTAGGAGGGTTCCCCGCCTGTCTGAGAAAAACTTTTGGTAGTTTTCGTGTCCAGATGACTGTTGGCTGGTGAGACATTCAGAGTTCCATCAGGGAAGGAGAACCACGGTGAGTTTGGGGTAGGATTCAGCAGAGGACTCAAAACTCTATACGATTGTGCAGGATGTGGGAAGTGAGGATCCTGGAGGAAGCTGGAGAAACTGAGGAGTCAGCAACCTGAGAGGGCAAGCCTGCCTAGGCACTGATGTCAGACTATGGAGAGGAAGCATGTGGGGAGGTCCATGGGAGCCCTGACTCTGTGTGGCCACCACCTCTGCCAGTCTTCCTTCAAGCAGCTGGTGTCCAGCCTGGGGCTGCTGTTGGTCCACAGATCATCAGCTGAGAAGAGCTGGAAATGAAGCAGAGGGTGCAAGGGTAGGCTGTGTTCTCTCTGCTCACCTTGTCACTACATTTATTCATGGCAGCCTGCAGAGACCTTCACGTTCAAACTTCTGAACCTCACACAAATCCCTCTTCTGTCCAAATGGAACCTGTAATCATACAGCAAAGAGACTTCTGGGAAATGTAGTTTTCAACAAACTGCCACAGTGCCAACTTCCAGAACTGGGTTCGTGAGAATTTTTGTTCTTGAGTTTTACAGTTTTGCATTCTCATGAATACTCTTAACCTTTTCCTCCACTTTATAACTCATCCCTCAAATCACAAAATACACATTAACATACACTTAAATTTTTTTCTATTATGCTTAACTTCTGTCTAACTGAAAAAAGAACTCTTCGCAATGTTTATTGTCTTTGCATTTGAGCATCTGTTTTTATGAAGGGCTCTGAATTTCAGAAGCTTTTATTTATTTTTGCCTTATTTTTTATTAACCTATATCTTATTGCAGTCATTAAATGGATTTTCTTCTTTGACCTATTAAAAAAAGTTGTTTCATTTGAATTTTCTATTATTAAATAATTCTTAAAAATGGCATTGGGTCGTGGTGCATTCTTTGAATCCAATGCCTTAATCTATTTACAATTTTATTTAAGTATTATTTAATGTTGAATAGTATCAGATCATGGCTTTTTCCCTTTTGTATCATTGTCAAGATTTGAGGCTTCTTAAAAAGCAATTTGTAAGCTTATTTTCTTTCTCTGGGTGAAATAGTATCAACTCTTTGTATTTTGTTTTTAGTGAAAAACGCTAATTAAAATATCTGAAATCGTTTGTTGTTTTGTTTCTCTGGGAGAATGTAAAGAGAATTTCTTTGGAAACTTTCTCAATTCATGGTTTTAATTCATTTTTTTTCTATTTCTTCTTGAGACAGTTTTAATAATTGTTAAATTGCAGAAAACAATGTTTTCAATCCAAGTGGGAGTGATGATCTAAGTTAGTATCATTGAAAGTAGAACTCCTTCATCGAGTTTTAAATTTAATTGGCATCCAGATACAGAGGTACTACACACGTATTTTTCAAATCTGCTTTATCATTTGCGATAGTTGCCTTGTCCCTATCATATTTGTCATTCTTTGTTTTAACTCATTAATAATTTCAAGTATACTTAATATTTTATTTGTATCTGGTCATTCCACCAACTGAGGTTTTGAGACTCTAATTTTAATATGTGCTGACTCTGAAGATTCCTGTTCATGGTGGCTTGTTATCTGTTTCTTTTCTTGTTCCTTTATGCTTTGTTTTCTAACTTGTGTTAGGCAGAGTTTTATCCATCAGAAATTGTGGGTTCAGTATATGTCTTTCCAGAGAGGATTTGTGTTGGCTTTTGCCAGGAATCCCAGGGTTGTTTTTAATCCAAGACCACTTTTAGTGATAATTTCTTAACTTGGGGACCCTATCATTCACAGGATGTTTGAACCCCTGTCCTGTGTGAGATTAGGCCTTTGCCTATAAATTCTCTGGTGGAACATTTCTTCTTTCCACTCAGGGCCCAGGCCAAGGCAGCTGAGTTCCGTGTCATCTCCTCTTTTTTTCTGGAAAGAGCTGTTCTTTTCTAATACCCTCGTTCACCAAGAGGGTCTCTCTTCGAGAATCTTGGATTTTTGTGGGGGTCTCATTCCAAGTCCTTGTATAGACCCAACACCTTGTCCTGTCCCCAAGGGGTCATTAAAGTCCCTTGGTTTCTGTAATTGACAAATCATGCCGTGATGCTTTCCAGTTTCTTTTTGGCTTTGCCTCGGCTGTGGGGGTGGGGGGTTCCTCTCACTTTCTTTAAACTCAGGCATAGAATTAAAAGGTTAGTGCATTTCACCAACATTTCTAGTTGCTTTAAAGTGAGAGGTTCTTCCCCCATTCCCAATATACATAGCACATAATATTAATGGAATTGGAAATCTGCCACACAGTGTTTATTTCTTCCTCTGCTTAACATTTAACTTCATTCTTAATAATATTTTACTGGCACATAGATTAAGAAGTCAATCGGTTACACTCAGGTAACTACAGAAGATAGAAATTTCTTGCCCCTTACCTCCTCAATTCAAGCTCTCCAAAGACAATCACATCTAACTCTTTCTTTTTCATTTAATACTCTTGCACAAATCTTTCTTGACTTTTGAGTTTAAATATTCTCCACTGAATTTCTTCTACAGGTTTTCTTAATCAGCTGTTTCCCTTCTCTGAATCCTCCAAATAATTATATTTATATAAATGAGATCAATGTTCGATGTTTATATTATTATGATCATGCAAATATTATTCCCAGCAGGGTGATGTGTTGTACATTTCATGCAACTTCTTTGGGAGTAATAGTCACCTTCTTCTATTCCTTGCTTTGTCTGATAGCCAGTTGTATACATATTGCTATTTCATTGCCAAATGCTATGAGGACTGTAACTCTCCTCTCAATCTATTCAGACACAGTTTTTCTGTCGGCTTTTATCTCTTTACATCTCTCCTGGAGCCCTCAGCCTTTCTTCTCTGAAGGAATCTACAGGTTTATATGCTTATATTAGAAAAGAAGAAAGATTTAACATCAAGGACTAAGATCCTCCCTTAAGAAGCTAGGAAGAAAGAGGAAATAAAACACAAAGTAGGTGGAAAGAAGGACGTTGTAAAGAAGAGAGAATAAATCATTGAAAGGAAACAGAGTAGAGAAAATTTAACAAAATTAAGATCTGGTTCTTTGAAGAGATCACTATTGCCTTGACCCCTTATAATACAAATTTAGGGTTATTTGTTCTAGTTCTGTGAAAAATGTCATGGATTTTCGATGGGGATTGCACTACACCTGTAGATTACTTTAGGCTGTATACACATTTTAACAATATTAACTCTTCCAATTCATAAACGTGGGCTGCCTTTCATTTGTTTGTATTGTCTTCAATTTCTTTCATCAATGTCTTACAGTTTCCAGAGTATAAGTCTTTCACCTCTTTGGTTAAGTTTATTCCTAGGTATTTAATTCTTTTTAATGCAATTGTTTTCATGCTTTCTCTTTCTGATAGTTTATTACGAGTCTATAAAAAAGCAACAGATTTCTGTATATCAATTTCATTCTGCAACTTTCCTGAATTCCCTTATTATTTCTACTTGTTTTTTGGTGGAGACTTTAGGGTTTTCTATATACATTATCATGTCACTGCAAATAGTGACACTTTACTACTTCCCAATTTGGATGCCTTTTATCTCTTGTCTTAAAACTATGGCTAGGCTTTCCAATACTATATTAAATAGAAATGATAAGAGTGGTCTTCCTTGTCTTATTCCTTATTTTAGAGGAAAAACTTTCAGTTTTTCACCATTAAGCGTGGTGTTAGCTGTGGGTTTGTCACAAATGACCTTTATTATGTTGAGATGTGTTCCCTCTGTACAAACTTCACTGAGAATTTTTATCACGAATGGTGTTCAATTTTGTCAAATGCTTTTTCTGCATGTATTGGGATGTTTTTTGTCATTTTCCTCATTCATTTTGTTAGTGTGGTGTATCACATTGATTGATTTGTGGGCACTGAACCGTCCTTGCATCCCTGGAATAAATCCCACTTGACCATGATGTAAGGTCCTTTGTATATATTGTTGAATTAGGTTTGCTACTATTTTGTTGAGAATTTTGCATCTATATCCATCAGAGATATTAGCCTGTAATTTTCTCTTTTTTTGTAGTGATTTTGTCTGGTTGTGGCCTCATAGAATGAATTTGGGTGTGTTCCCTTCTCTTCATTTTTTGGGAATAGTTTGAGAAGGACAGGAATTAACTGTTCTTTAAATCTGTGGTAAAATTCTCCTGTGAAGTCCAGTTCTAGATTTTCATTTGTTGGAAGTTTTTAAAAAATTATTGACTGAATTTCAATACTAGCAATTGGTCTGCTCAGATGATCTGTTTCTTCCTGATTCAGTCTTGAAGAACTGTATGTTTCTAGGAATTTATCTGTTTCTTCTAGTTTGTCCTAGTTGTTGCCATATAACTGTTCATAGTGTTCTCTTATAATTGTTTGTTTATTTCTGTGATATTGGTTGTAATTTTTCCTCTTTCATTTCTTATTTCATTTTATGGGGGTCCTCTCTGTTTTTTTCTTAGTGAGGCTGGCTACAGGCTTATCAACTTTGTTTATCTTTTCAAAACCGGCTTTTGGTTTCATTGATCTTTTCTATCTCTATTTTATTTATTTATGCTCTGATCTTTATTATTTCCTTCCTTTTGTTGACTTTGGGCTTTATTCTTCTTTTTCTAATATCTTTAGATGGTAGATTAAGTTGTTTGAGGTTGGTTTGTTTATTTGTTTGTTTTGAGGTAGGCCTATATTGCTGTGAAGTTCCTGCTTAGAACAGCTTTGCAACAGCCTACAGATTTTGGAACGTTGTGTTTTTACTTTTGTTTGTCTTAAGGTATTTTCTGATTTCCTTTTTGTTTTCTTCATTGAACTTTTTTCTTTTTTAGTGGCATATTGTTTAGTCTCTACTTTTTTGTGTTTTCCTCATTTTTCTTCCTATAATTAATTTCTAGTTTCATACCATTGTGGTGAGAAAAATGCTTGATCTAATTTCTACCCTCTTAAATTTGTTAAGACTTGTTTTGTGGCCTAGTATGTGATCTATCCCAGAGAATGTTTCATGTGCATTTGAAAAGAATGTATATTCTAGTTTTGGATGAAATGTCCTGAAGATGTCTATTAAGTCCAACTAGTCTAATGTGTCTTTTAAGACTACTACTTATTTATTGCTTTTCTGTTTGGATGATCTGTCCATTGATGTAAGTGTTGGGGAGGGGTGGCAGTTAAAGACCCCTGGTTAAATTATTATTGCTACTATACTACACCAAACTAATACTACACCAAACTAATACTATACTATATTATACTAACACTACATGTATATACACATATACTAATATGTACTACACTGCTATGTGTATCATTGTAATATGTCTGTTAATATCTGCTTTACGTATTCAGTATTTATGAACATTATATCCTATTCTAGTATTGATCCTTTTATTATTATTTAATGCCCTTATTTGTCTTTTGTTGCAGGCTTTGTTTTAAAGTCCACTTTGTATGATATGAGTGTTGCTACCTCAGCTTTCCTTTTATTTACATTTGCATGGGATATCTTTTTTCCATCCCCTCACTTTTAGTCTGTGTGTATCTTTAGCTCTGAACTGAGTCTCTAGATGGATCCTGGCTTTTTTTTTTTTTTTTTAATCCATTCAGTCACCCTATGCCTTTTGATTGGAGCATTTAGTCCATTTACATTTAAAGTAATTATTGATAGGTATGTACTCACTGCCAATTTATTACTTGTTTCCTGGTTGGTTTTGTAATCCTTCTCTATTATTTTCTTCTTCTTTTAGTCTCTTCCCTTATGGTTTGATGATTTTCTTTAGTGATTTGTTTGTGTTTCTGTCTGTCTAGTTTTTGTATGTCTATTGTAGGTTTTTGATTTGTGGTTACCATGGGGGTTCATGTATGTTGACCAATAACTATATCTACTTGTTTTAAACTGATAGTCATTTAATTTCAAACATTCTAAAAGCTCTGTGTTTTTTACTCCCCTCTCAAGCTTTTTGTGTTTTTGATGTTATATTTTACATTTTCATGTCTATGCCTTAACTGTTTATTGTAGTTATAGTTTATTTTATAACTTTTGTCTTTAACCTTTGGACTAAATTATATAAGTTTGCGATCCACAGCCTTTACAATATATTTGCCTTTACCAATTGGATTTTCCCTTCCTATGATTTCTTATGTCTTGCAGGTTTTTCTTTTTCTCTTAAAGAAGACACTAACACTTCTTGTAAGATTGGTTTAATATTGATAAACTTTTATTTCTTGCTTGTCTGAGAAACTCTATCTCTTCTTGAATTCTAAATGATGAGTTTGCTGGGCTGAATATCAGAATTTGTAGGTTTTTTTCCTTTCAGAACTTCAGATATATCATGCCACTCCCTTCTGGCTTGCAAACTTTCTGCTGAAAGTCAGCTAATAGCCTTATGGGGGTTTCTTTGTAACTATTTGTTTTCCTTTTGCTGCCTTTGACATTATCTTTTGCCATGTTAATTATTATATATCTTGGTGTGGCTCTCTTTGGGTTCAACTTATTTTGGACTCTGTATGCTTCCTGGACTTGGATATCTGTTTCCTTATTCAGGTTCAAGAAATTTGCAGCCATACTTTCATCATATGTAGAATCTCCCTTAAACTATTCTCATTTTTTAAAATTTGTTTTTCTTTTTGGTGATCTGACTAGATCACTTCCATTTTTCTATCTTCCAGATAACTTATGCATTCTTCTGTGACTCCTAATCTGCTGTTAATTCCCTCTAATGTATTTTTCATTTCAGTTATTGTATTCTTCAGCTGTGACTGGTTCTTTTTTATATTTTCTACTTCTTAAAATTCTCACTATGTTCATCTATTCTTTTTGCAGATTCAGTTACAATCTTATTACTGTTGCCTTGAACTCTTTATTAGGTAAATTATTTATCTCTATTTCATTAGGGCTTTTTTTTTTTTCAAGTTTTTCCCCCTGTTCTTTCATTGAAAACATATTCCTCTGCTTTCTCATTTTGTTTAACTTTTTCTGTCTTCATGAGTTTAGGTGAAACAGTCACTTATCCTGGTTTTGAAGGCATGTCCTTGTGTGGGAGCATTCCTATATAGTCTGAATGTGCCCAGTGGCCTTGGTGGGGAGCTGGATCTGAAGTGAGCACGGGCTTTTATTCTCCAGGATGTGCTGGCGGCCACCACCTTGGTGGGTGGTAGGGCTAGGTTGGAGGGGCAAGAGCCAGAGCCAGGTGTAATCTGGGGCATCTCCTATTCTCAATGACTGTCACTGCTGTATTGGGGGCAGGGTCAGGCCTGGGGACCTAGAGTAGGAGCCCTGAGGGAGCTGGGTTTCACCTGGGTTTGATGGCAGTCTCAGCCTTGTTTGGGGGTGTAGCTGGGACCTGAGGACTTGGGGATGCACTTCGGAGCTGGTTTCACTATTTTACTGGTGTTTGTTCCTTGGTTAGAGATTGGGTTGGGGCTGGCGGTGTTGGTGCCACACTACTGAGCTGGTTTTGCTGTCTCCTAAGTGTGCTCAGGAACATGTAGGCAGGTGATGGCAGTTTCTGCACTGGAGCTAGTTTCACTCCCACTTGAGTGTGGGCACTGTTGCATGTGCACTGGTGGTGGCTACCTCCACCTGGTCAGAGGCAGGTCCAGGACTCTGAGCCGGCTCCATTCCCTCCAAGTGTGCACACTCTTGTTGGCAATGCCTGCCTCTGCCTTAGTGGGGAGCAGCACCAAGAGGGGCTGGAGCCGGAGCCTGGTATGGGCTGGGGAAGCATGCTGGGTGGTCGTGGCAAGCCAGTCAGAGACCCAGGCGGTTTTCAATCTTCTGCCTCCGTGCTGTGACTGGGAGCAGGCAAGTCTGTGCATGTGCTTTTCGAGAGCAGAGCTCAGTTTCCTACAGCCCTGCAGTTAAGCCCCATTGGTTTTCAAACCAGTTAAGGGAGCTTGTTTTCCAGTTGTTGAACCCCAAACCTTGGATACCTAATATGTGACTAGAACACTTCTCTTCCCAGGGAGGGTTGCTGAGTCTGTGATACCGCATCTCTTCTGGGTACCCCAGTAGGGGTGCAGGTCAACCGGATCACTTCTCCCTTCCTACCAGACTCCCTGTGGATCTTTCTTTATGGCCTTGGTTGTGGAAGAGCCATCTTGCTAGTTCCCAGGTCGGTTTCATCGAGTCTCTCTCTATGTAGTTGTAGTTTTGATGTGTTTGTGAGGAGAGGTGAGCCCAGCGTCCTCCTAGTCCGCCATCTTGATCTCTTCTTTCAAAGATTGTTTGGCTTTCTAAATGAAATCCCGAGACTGGGCCATTCCTACTGAAAGAACATTTTTCCTTTGATTTTGATGAAGTTTACATCGAGCCCTTTATTTTTGCTGGATGCTTGGATGCCTTTGGAGAGTCCTGTTAATCATGAATGCTTTGATTACAAGCTCAAAGACAAGACAAATGCTTTGGCATTGAACTCGGGACACTTCCTCCTAAGTCTCTAGCTATTCGAGTGAGCAGTCCTCCCTCCACTCTAGCTAAGCTGATTTCCCCACTCTCCCTTGACATTTTTGCATTGTGCCCCTTTAGCCTGTGCTCGGGTTATCTTTCATGCCTGGAATACCTCCTTCCCTCTTCTCCTCCATCAACATATCCTATCCCATCTTCAAGGTCTTCTCTTCAGGAGACTTTCTCTCATCTGATATATACCTTATGAGAAATGTTCTTTCCCTACCGTGAACTTTAGGGGAAGAATAGTTAAGCATAAAATCTGCCAATGCAAAAATTCCTCCCCCCAAATATATAGGAAAGACAGAAAGCAGTGTTATTATTGAACAGACGTTGACTCAGACTACAATGGACATCATAGGCTCTCTGCTACAGAGGTTGCAAAGACAAGAGAGAAAGCTTGTCTAGACAAGCAGCTATAACCCATTATGTGCATTTTCTGGAGAGAAATGATAGCTAGTCGAGAAGACTTGACAGCACCATTTGTCATACATAGTTCATTCCAAATTCATCTGATAATTTGGGTGGTCATCTGTGTTTGTTAATTGCCTTTATCCAAAGAAAAATTGTTCCTTACCACAGAGGTGGTTTTGCAGCATGGAGCCAGGCGCCCTGCCAGAGTTAGGATCTTACTCTTCTATGGAAACTGAGAGATAGAGAAGCTATCTTTCTTGATGATTGTATTTTAAAGAGATGGCTTCCAAATCCTTGAGAAAAACATTCCTGGGTTGTAAAACTGGCAAAAAGACTTATTTAACTTAAAAAAATTTACATGTATCTCAAAAAGGCCAAAAAATAATTTGCAAATATAAAAGTTCTAAAGTAAATGCTTTAAGAAAAAGGAAATGAGGAGTGTCCCTCTTATCTTTTTTTTTTTTTCTCTTGTGCTAGGAAGACTTTTTTTTCCTTTTAAGTTGTATTTCCCCTTACAAAGTCAGACAGCCTTTTCAGTGAGTGCCATTAAAATGCTGCTTCTTTGTCGGAGGTATCTATATGCTCAGTGTGTCTTGTTCCTGCTGTGTCATGGCAGGAAACGTACCCTGTGCTTCTGTGCTCTGGCATTTGATCTGTCCCCTGTATATTATTGGAAGTTAATTAAAATTGATTGAAGAATCAATATACCTGTATGATGTAGTAGCCAAGGTTGTGTTATATTTCTTTCTTTTTTTTCAGTCTTTTTAATTGAAGCATAGTCAGTTTACAATGTTGTGTCAGTTTCTGGTGTATAGCATAGGGCTTCAGTCATATATGAACATGCATATATTCGTTTCATATTCTTTTTCACCATAAGCTACTACAAGATATCAAATACAGTTCCCTGTGCTGTACAGTATAAACTTGTTTATCTATTTCATATATACTGATCCGTATCTGCAAATCTCAAACTCCCCGTTTTTCCCTTCCTAACCCCCTACCCCCTGGTAAGTTTGTTTTCTATGTCTGTGAGTCTGTTTCTGTTTTGTAAATAAGTTCATTTGTCTTTTTTTTTAGATTCCATGTATGAGTGATATCATATGGTATTTTTCATTCTCTTTCTTGCTTATTTCACTTAGAATGACATTCTCCAGGGCCATCCGTGTTGCTGCAAATGATGTTATTTTACTATTTTTTATGGCTGAGTAGTATTCCATTGTGTAAATATACCACAACTTCTTTAGCCAGTCATCTGTTGATGGACATTTAGGTTGTTTCCATGTCTTGGCTGTTGTAAATAGTGCTACTTGTGTCATATTTCAAAGCTACTTTACTTTCAAATATGAATCATCTGTTCAGTTATTTTGGTGTTAAGTTTACTTTGATAAATGCACTTTGTGGGGGGAAACTGAAAATCAGTCTCAAGGGAAAATTTTATACAGTGCTAAGTTCTGCTTAATTTTTCATAATGGCTTCTAAATGCCACATTCAGAGCCTTCAATATAAAAGAAATGCCATTGAAATCACCAGTCAGAATGGATATACATAAAAGAGAAACTGTACAAAATTTAACCCAGTTAGATCTTTGTCAACCAGAAGTCTCCAAGAGAATTATCCTTTAATGCCTTAAGCTGGTGGTTTTCAAAGTGTGGTCCCAGACTAGGAGCACAGTAATAGCTGGAAATTTGTTAAAAATGCACATTTTCAGGCTCCACTCTATACTTTTTGAATCAGAAACTATATGGAGGTTGGGTCTAGCTGTTTCTGTTTTCATAAACCCTGAAGGTGGTTTCTATATTCCCTAATGCTGAGAACCACTGACCCCAAACATCCGTTGCATGTAACGAATTAGCTTATTTCCATTGCATCTAATACTACTTATATACCATTCTTGGGAGAGTAGAGAAAATAGCCACTGAAGTGATTTTTTGTGTGTTCAGATTGAGAAAGGCTACAGCGGATTTTAGCTCTTTCAGGCTACTGTACTGTCCACCCTACAAGGATGCCAATACACGGCCCAAAGGGGTGACATGTCTGGGACCTGGAGCCCTGGACATCCACTTGTGAGCCTGTTGTCTTTCTATTCAGTCCCATCCCTGGTTTCAGTCATCAATTCCCAAGCATCCCCAACTCCTCTGACTCTTATCCCCTGAGATGCTGTGGGCCTACGTATTCTCTTGGGAACTGCTTTCTTGATGAGCCAAGGTAGGTGCCCCACGTACATCTGATGGAACCCGCTTGTCTTTCTGGTGTGGGTTCTAGGGGAGTCAGTAGTAAGAAAGCAGTACCTTTGGCTGAAAGTTGGAAGGATGCCATGTGTACCAAATTAGCCTAAGACACTATTCTCCAATAGTGAATCAGACTGGAAGAAAATAATAGGATAAAGTCTTCCATTCCCCGATGGCTCTTTATCTGCTAATAACTGCAGTAGGTTGTGATTAACACTTCAGGAAAAGGTACTGAGGGGAGGTACTGAAGTTTTGAGGGGGAGCACAGAGAAACAGAACGCCCTGCAGAGGAAAAGCCAAGGGTAACTCCCAGAGGACGTAGCAAGAGAAGAAGGGACAGGATAACATGTCTAATGAGAATTGTTACTAGATCTGTTTAAAAATTTTTTTTTGATTTGCTTTTTTGGGGGTGGGGAGAATTTTTATATATATATATATATATATATATATATATATATATATATATATATATATATATTATATATATATAATATATATATTTATTTACTTACTTACTTATTTATGGAGGTCCTAAGGGTTGAACCCAGCACCTCATGAATGCTAAGGGTACACTCTACCACTGAGCTGTACTCACCACCCTCTCAGATCATTTTTACAGCGTGTGAGATAAGTCCTATTTTGTTGCTCATTTGAAAATCATCAACAAAATCTACATTGCTCATTAATCCTTTCAATATGAGTGATAGCCTTTAAGAGGATTAATTTAAATTTCTTCCCACAGAGATGATGAGTCCTGGCTGTTTTCTAGGTTTCTTAAGGCCAAAATAGAGACAATGTTTTAATTAAATGTCATTCAGAGATTCAGATGCTTTAACAAAAATTTCCCAGCAGTGCTTCTGTTGAATATTGGCATGATTTCAAAGAAGGTTTTCAGGAATTAAATGGAGGTGGGAAGCTTCTCTTATCTCTTTCTCTAGACTAAGGGTCCTTTTCAGGATCTGTTTTCATTTGAGCAAGAGAATAAAAATTGTGGTCCCTGGCCCCAGTATTATTCCAGTTAAACCTGTGCAAGGACTAGATCCTGGCCTCTTTTCCAGATGCTAAGCTTGGCAGGATACAGCTAGCTCATGCTCCAATGGCCAGGAGGGTTTTGAAGTGGTCTTTGGCTATTGTTGATGCTAAGACAAAGGGCTTCTCTGTCTCTCCCCAGTGCAAAACTCATCTCCATCAATTTCTTATGTTTTTATAGAGAGCCATTCAGCTTGGACTTGGCTATGTCCATCTTGCTTGTTCACATCTGCTGCTTGACCCTGTTTTCAAAGAATTTGAATCATTCTGGAGAGGATGCTTTTGTTTGGTTTATGGAAACAGAAACATCCTCCAGCTATAAGTATCCACTTTCTCAGAAAGTCACAAGGATTATGAAGAATAAACAACTTTTCTCATCTCACTCATGTCACTAATAACGTCTCTCATTCTCCCAAAGCACTCAAGCCAGAAAACTCGTGGCCAGCCCTAACACCTTTCTTCCCTTCATGTCCTGTGTCAGACCTAGGGCCAAACCAAAGTATTGTGTTGTCAAGTGGCTCGATTGTGGCCACTTCCCACTGTTTTCACTGTCATGATGGTGGTCGAGCCCCCATCGCCTCTTACCTGGACCTCTGCTGTAGTCTCCAGTCTGGTTCTCTGCTTCTGTTCTCACCATTTAGTTATCACAAAGCAGGTGTGGTGTTCTACTTGAAATGTAAGCAACATCATGTTTCTTTCCTACCCAAAATCCTTCAATGATTTTTTGATGTGTTTGATAAAATCCAGGTTCTGGAACAAGCTTACATAATACTTGACCCTGCTTACTTCTCTGAGCACATTTTGGGCTATTCCCCACAGCCCCACTCCCAATGCTTTTGTTCATTAAATTGTTTACTTGTTTGGCTGTATTGGAATGAATTGTGTTTGCAAATTCCCAAAGCTTAGCCTAAAGCTTTAGCCTATACGTTCTATCCATGGATCTGTAACAGTATAATACATATCACATAGGCAAGGCATATATCATATGTTACCATATCATACAAAATGTCTTACTTTTGTCTGGATCACCATGAAAGAGTACCAGGCATTTTAAAAAATCTTGATCATTTTCAATCTTTTTTTTTTTTAACATTTTTTATTAATTTATAATCATTTTACAATATTGTGTCAAATTCCAGTGTAGAGCACAATTTTTCAGTTATACATGAACATATATATATATATATTCATTGTCACATTTTTTTCTCTGTGAGCTACCATAAGATCTTGTATATAGTTCCCTGTGCTATACAGTATAATCTTGTTTATCTATTCTACAATTTTGAAATCCCAATCTGTCCCTTCCCACTCCCCGCCCCCTTGGCAACCACAAGTTTGTATTCTATGTCTATGAGTCTATTTCTGTTTCATATTTATGCTTTGTTTGTTTGTTTGTTTTAAGATTCCACATATGAATGATCTCATATGGTATTTTTCTTTCTCTTTCTGGCTTACTTCACTTAGAATGACACTCTCCAGGAGCATACATGTTGCTGCAAATGGTGTTATGTTGTTGGTTTTTATGGCTGAATAGTATTCCATTGTATAAATATACCACTTCTTCTTTATCCAGTCGTCTGTTGATGGACATTTAGGCTGTTTCCATGTCTTGGCTATTGTAAATAGTGCTGCTATGAACATTGGGGTGCAGGTGTCTTTTTGAAGTAGGGTTCCTTCTGGATATATGCCCAGGAGTGGGATTCCTGGGTCACATGGTAAGTCTGTTCCTAGTCTTTTGAGGAATCTCCATAGTGTTTTCCACAGTGGCTGCACCAAACTGCATTCCCACCAGCAGTGTAGGAGGGTCCCCTTTCCTCCACAGGCTTTCCAGCATTTGTCGTTTGTGGATTTTTGAATGATGGGCAGTCTGACTGGTGTGAGGTGGTAACTCATTGTAGTTTTGATTTGCATTTCTCTCATAATTAGTGATACTGAGCATTTTTTTCATGTGCCTATTGATCGTTTGTATTTCTTCCTTGGAGAATTGCTTGTTTAGGTCTTCTGCCCATTTTTGGATTGGGTTGTTTGGTTGTTTCTTATTAAGTCATATGAGCTGCTTATATATTCTGGAGATCAAGCCTTTGTCAGTTTCATTTGCAAAAATTTTCTCCCATTCCGTAGGTTGTCTTTTTGTTTTACTTATGGTTTCCTTTGCTGTGCAGAAGCTTGTAAGTTTCATTAGGTCCCATTTGCTTATTCTTGCTTTTATTTCTATTGCTTGGGTAGACTGTTCTAGGAGAATATTTTTAAGATGTATGTCAGATAATGTTTTGCCTATATTTCCTTCTAGGAGCTTTAAGGTGTCTTGTCTTATGTTTAAGTCTTTGATCCATTTTGAGTTGATTTTTGTGTATGGTGTAATGGAGTGTTCTAGCTTCGCTGATTTACATGCTGCTGTCTAGTTT
The DNA here is from genome assembly GCF_036321535.1 of Camelus dromedarius. Classification (NCBI taxonomy): domain Eukaryota; kingdom Metazoa; phylum Chordata; class Mammalia; order Artiodactyla; family Camelidae; genus Camelus; species Camelus dromedarius. The sequence continues at coordinate 4,309,728 of NC_087437.1, read as the reverse complement.
TCCCAACACCATTTGCTGAAGAGACTGTCTTTATTCCATTGTGTATTCTTGCCTCCTTTGTCAAAGACTAGTTGACCAAAAATTTGTGGGTTCATGTCTGAGCTCTCTATTCTGTTCCATTGGTCCATATGTCTGTTTTTGTACCAATACCATGCTGTCTTGATGACTGTAGCTCTGTAGTATTGTCTGAAGTCTGGGAAAGTTATTCCTCCAGCCTCTTTCTTTTTCTTCAGTAATGCTTTGGCAATTCTAGGTCTTTTGTCCTCTCACTACTTAATTTTTAATTAGATATTTTTCTAACTCATTTGTATGGAGTTCCTTGTGTGTTATAAATATAAGTAATATATTAAAGGGGTTCAAGTCATACAAAGATTGTTCTTTGAACACACTGGAGTTCTATTAGAAATCAATAACAGAATGACAGTATTTTTCCCTTTAATCTATTAAGTGATCTTTATTTTCTAATATTGAGCTATCTTTGCATTCCTGGGTAAAATAAACACTGTTCAAATTACATTATTCTCTTATTTTTATTTTATTCTCTTCTTGTCTAATTCTTATATTTGATATCAGTGTTCTCTTAGCTAAATAAAATTAGTTGGGTAGTTTATAATCTTTGTCTATGTTCTGAAATAGTTGATATCAAATAGGATATTTCAAAGGATAATTAATCTCTTGAAAAATTGGTAGAACTTCTCTATAAAACTGTTTGGACATGGGGGCATATTATTTAGGAGTGGTGTTTGTTAGGTCCTTGATTTCTATAAAGTTTTCCTACTTTTCAGGCAGTTTTGATATTTTATATTTTTCTATAAAATTTTATTTTTAGCCTGAGTTTTAGGATAATTTGCATAAGATTTTATGTAACACCCTTATTATTTAACTTCCTTTATATCAATACAAAAATAATAATAATAGCTAATATTTATATGGTTATTTTCCTAAGCAGGTTTGCATATATTCCTTATGTAAGTTATTTGTGCCTTCTGTTTTTCTTCTACAGACTTTTCAAAATATTTTCTATTTATTGGTGTTTTTAAAGAAGTACATATGGTTTATTGATCAAATGTCCTTTTTTTTTATTTTAGTAATTTTTGCTTCAATTTTATTATTTCCTTCAGTTTACTGTTTTCAGTTTATTGATATCAATATATATTTTTCTATCTTTTAAAAATTAATTTACCTAAAACTACAGACATTTCCTCTGACTACTGCTCCAGTTAAACAAAAAAGTTTTTTGTGTATTCTTCTCATTTTCATTCATGTCTAAATACTGTCTAACTTCCATTTAAATTTCCTTTTTAACCTGAGTTAAAGTATTTTCTTTCCATTTTTCCACTTGTACTTATTACTTTTGTAACAAGAAATCATTGGACTATGACTTGTTTGATACGAGTGGTTTAGAATTCATCAAGATTTCTTTTGTCACTGTATTAACGTTTTAGTTGTTTTCCCAATTTCTATTCCACCCCTACCTCACTGTATCCCATTCATGAAATGTGGGTGAAACTGACCTCACCTCTACTCCAGGAATAGGCTTTGATTGGCCTAAGACAATCAGGGTAATCTCCCCTTGTCACTATAGTGGTTCAGGTAATCCTAAACTAATCTAGTCAGTGTCTGATCTTCCTGTGAACATATGAATTTGTTCAAGATTTATATTCCCTCTGTCTAGGTAACCCCCAGACCTTGAAGTTAAAATGGTTCCAAGCTGGTGATACTACCTGATACCCAGCAGAAGCAAATACAAATTCTTCCTGAATTTGGAATGAGAATAGAAATATTAATTAATTATTATATATGCATGCTATGTTTTTAAGAGTAATGACTAAAAAATTAGAGAGTGCATAGTTTCCAAACCAGTATGAGGGAACAAATGGAATTTTTAAAAAAGGATTATTGTACCATAGGAGCAGTACAAACAACTTTATTTATAGACAATGTAGGATATAAAACATTTATTACATTAACCCAGGTTATCTCTAAAGGTGTAAAATATAATGGTTAAGAAGATGGACTCTAGAATCAGCTTAGATTCAAATCCTACTCTCAGTACTTATTAGCTGTGTGATCTCAAGAAAGTCATGTATCTTTCCTGTTCCTCAGCTTTCTCATCTGTAAATTAGAGGTTATAACAGTACATGTCTTATAGAGGAGTCATAAGACTTACAGAGTGTCATAGACATTTATAGAGTGTCTTATGAGTTAATAAATATAAAATTCTTGGAACAGAAATCAGTATAGAGTAAACACATAAAATGCTACTAAGATTTGTGTTTAGAAAGGGGAAAAAAATTGTTTGCTTGTTTATACCTATCTCTGGAAGATTCACAATTAACTGATAAGAATGGTTGTGTTCACAAGGAATCATATTCAATTTCTTGTAATAAGGTGTAATGGAAAAGAATCCAAAAATATATATATACATATATACACACACACACATATGTATATGTATACCTGAATCACTTTGATATACACTTGAAACTAACATTGTAAATCAACTACACCTCAATAAAAAATAAAATTAAAAAAAAAGAATGATTGCCTTCAAGGAATTGCCTTCAAGAACTGTAAACCTTCTATTCCTTTTGATTTTGATCCATGTACAGTTATTATCTATTTTTAAATTAATTTGGAAATATAGAGATAATGTATATTTTAAAATATATTTTAAATACATTATAAATTTTAAAAGATCACTGACATACTAGAATAGGCTAACTGCTATAACAAATAGACCCAACTCAACAGAAATTTATATACGGTTCAAGTGTCCTAAGTCACCATACCAATTCCTCCTGCTTTTCCTCTACCTTACTTACAGCTTTGTAATAGGTCCTTTTATTACCCTCTCTTCAAATTACCCAGCTGGAGTCTTCCATCTAGGACTAAGATTAGGGAAACCCATCAAATTGAGGGGTGATGGAGGTGCCCAGTCAGATGTGTCCTTTTTACCACTTCCTTCACACGAGTCCCATGTGGAGCACCCATCCTCTGGGGTCTCTGGTGGTTAAAAAGACATTCCCCAGGCTTTTGGCTTAGTCATGATTTGCAGCTTTTCCCAGCTGTTTTTCCCTCAAAAGCATAACACTGAGCAATCACTCAGAAAAGCATTTTAAGATTGCAAATGGGAGAGAGGAGGCCAAGATGGTGGAGTAGAAGGACGCTCGTAGCTCACCCTCTCCCACAAATACAACAAGACTCACATCCACAGACCCACTCAGCCAACCAGAGCACCTGCGGAACTCCGACAGAACATCGTCCTCTTCAAAAGACAGAGACGCCAAAAATCAAGTAGGAGAAAAGGAAAAAGGAAAGAAGAAAAGGCAAAACAGTGCTGGACAGTCCCACAGGGAGGGAGGGTCAGAGGAGGACTGGCGCTGGTTTGCTGGGTCTCCCCTCTCCAACCAAGAGGCCAGCGGGATGGAGGGGGAGCGTCCGAGTCTTGGATCTGTACAGAGCAGCCCTTGACCAGTGGAACTTAGTTAAACGGGCACAGAGGGTCCCCGCGACACCAAGCCTGAGAGGCAGGCTGGCAGCTGGTGCCAGGACAGGCTGCCCGAGCGAGTGGAGGACTGGGGCGGCTGCACTGAGGCAGCCCTGGGGGAATGAAAAAATGCTCAGTATCACTAATTATCAGAGAAATACAAATCAAAACTACAATGAGTTACCACCTCACACCAGTCAGAATGGCCATCATTCAAAAATCCACAAACGACAAATGCTGGAAAGCCTGTGGAGAAAAGGGAACCCTCCTACACTTCTGGTGGGAATGCAGTTTGGTGCAGCCACTGTGGAAAACAGTATGGAGATTCCTCAAAAGACTAGGAATAGACTTACCATGTGACCCAGGAATCCCACTCCTGGGCATATATCCAGAAGGAACCCTACTTCAAAAAGACACCTGCACCCCAATGTTCATAGCAGCACTATTTACAATAGCCAAGACATGGAAAAACAGCCTAATGTCCATCAACAGATGAGTGGTTAAAGAAGAAGTGGTATATTTATACAATGGAATACTATTCAGCCATAAAAACCGACAACATAACACCATTTGCAGCAACATGGATGCTCCTGGAGAGTGTCATTCTAAGTGAAGTAAACCAGAAAGAGAAAGAAAAATACCATATGAGATCATTCATATGTGGAATCTAAAAAACAAAAAACAAACAAAACATAAATACAGAACAGAAATAGACTCATAGACATAGAATACAAACTTGTGGTTGCCAAGGGGGCGGGGAGTGGGAAGGGACAGATTGGGATTTCAAAATTGTAATAGATAACGAAGATTATACTGTATAGCACAGGGGAATATATACAAGATCTTATGGTAGCTCACAGAGGAAAAAATGTGACGATTATATATATGTTCATGTATAACTGAAAAATTGTGCCCTACACTGAAATTTGACACAACATTGTAAAATGATTATAACTCAATAAAAAATGTTAAAAAATTAAGTAGTGAGAGGAAATAGGCAATTCAAACCAGAAGAGGTATAAATAAATGACCATAAAACAAATATAAAGATGCTAAACCTCACTATTACATATGTAAGTGCAATTAAACAACTTTGATTTTTTTTTTTCACCTAAGAGACTGGCAAAAACCCAAAACCAAAATTAACAAAGCACTCATAGTATCAACTGTAGTCAGGCATGTAAACAAACAGGTTCCCTATTTGTTGGAGTGTTAAATGTAACCCTGAAGCTAGCAGTTCATGACATAGACCTCATATACTTAAAGGGTGATCTTCAATTTAGTCATCTGTGTGGGCTATGGTAGATTTGAATCATTGTTCTCATTTCTTGTGAGATGTATCCATGCCTTTTGCCTTGTGACTTGCTGAATCCTCTCACTAGAGTGAGGGGGCATATTTCTTCACTCCATTTATGGTTTGTCATGTGTGTAGGTAACCACTGGTCTAAGGAGAATATGGAGACATGTAAAGGAGACCTAATACGAACCCAAAGCTTGGGGTCAAACCCACCTTTCTCATAGACTGAAGCAGAGACAACTCGAACCATCCCACTGGTCATGTATACTTATCACAGTGATAGATGAATAACTTATGAGCTGTAGAAATGGAGATGAGCCTGTAAACTGGAAAGCAGTTTCAAATCCAACTCCCAGACAGGAATAATCTGGAGGTGAAAAATAGGTGGATGAGGTCAAACGGTAGGGTAACTGTATAGCAGCCTTTGTAAACAGAGGAAATCTCTATAATTTCTCTGAGTCATTCTATTACAATTTTATTTACACATTATTTATTGAGTACTGCCTAAGCTGGGTAATTCTCTGGGCTCCTGAGGAAACAGCGCTGAACAGGATAAGCAGTCCTTGATCTCAGAATCTTAGAGTCTAGTGGAGAACCTGCTGTTGAACTAGATAGACCAGTATTTAATTTCCTATGTGTATGAAACAAACAAAAGCACAAAAACAAAACCCTGGGTGTGTAATTTCCCATCAAAAAGTGAGAGACGCTGTGATGAATACCTACACAACACTGTTTTTTGCAGCCTTCTAGATGCAACTCCTCCTTGTAGAGTGCGGATGCACACATCTGTTGAGGATAAGGCACTTTCTAAAGAAATGAAACTACTTGACCTCAGATTTTATTGTTGACAAATATCCTGCAAAGTTAGGAAATTGGATTTATTCTGAGCACATGCTGAGGTGAAGGATGTTAACAAGTGCAAGGAGGAAGCAGAAGGAAGGTGGTTATTGAGGAGTACACAACACAGAGATCTGACCGGTGGGCTTTGCTAATCTTTATATCCAGCTTCACTTATGAGAAAGAGATACCACACTGAATATTCACCAGCTTGGAGAAACTACTCTTATTTTTGGACTTCCCTAACTCTAGGGATGATGATACTGAGAGCCAGGAAAGTGAGATCATTTGCCCATTTTAAGTCCCCATAGTGAAACTGGGGTGCTGCTGAGACTCTGCCGAGATCCACCTCTTCCTCCACCTGGCAAAATTCTACATATTCTTCAGAGCCTTGATCTTGCGGTGTCTCCTCGCTGCATCCTTTCTTGACCTCCACAAGTGGGATGATGATTACTTCCATTGTAATCTTGTAGAAGTCTGGTGTTGACTCTACCAAGCTGTATCATGATGTCTTGCTGTTGTTTGTCTAGACATTTTACTCCTCTATTCCTCACCCCGCTAACTTATGACCTCCATCTGGGCAGGAGCTGTGTGAGGCTTAGTTGTTACTACACAGACCATACGATAGTTTTATTTGCTCTTGCCTTATTCCTTCAGCAGCCGTAGTTAATAATTTGGACTCTCCAAATCTGGTAGTTAGGATGAGTGGATGGAGGCCAAACAAACTTAGGTCAAGGAGAAGTCCTGCTCATCACAAGGGCAAACTGAATGGGCATCGTGGTTTGTGAAGCAGGGGATTGTGCATTTGAGTGTGTGAATCAATTCTTTGGACTAGTAATACTCAAACATGTCCAATCAAAGAGTCAATTTTGGAGCCTTAAAATATCCAAACTCTTGGCAGCAACACCAGGGATTCTGATTCAACAAGTGTTTGGTGGGGTCTATAAATACATATTTTTAAAACCCTCAATTGATTTTGATATAAAATCAATTTGAGAATATATGATCTAAACTTGATCTCTTTAGTAACCTAATAAAATAAAAGCAGGAAAATTGAGGTCCCACACTCACCAGGGTACAGCAGCTCCTCTAAGATTTAACTTTCCTGGTAAATTGACCTCAGTCGTTGATAACATCACCAGTTTTAACATCCCAATAGTACCGGGTTTGGGGATGGCATATTTTTTGCAATCTGAATGGAATTTGACCTACTCCTGAAAATCCTCCCTGCGGACTTGACATTCCGAGGACTTGCCCACCTGCTTAGCAGTGGTTGTTGAACATTACACATGGTGTGTACTTAACACACACAGCACCAGCCATTGAATGGGATCTGAGACCTGCTGGAGTTTCCTGTGATGAACTCTTTATTTCAAATGGAGACAGAGAACATCACTGTTGGTTTTTCCTACAGTGGTGCCTTTTATTCCCAGGTTACTTCAGTGTAGGCCCCCGGCTGAAGGCTCTAGAGAATAAGCCATGGGCTGAACTGATAAACAAGCTGTGAGGAATGTCACGTATCCAGGCTGGATAAGAAATGGCCTACTTAATGAAGTTTTGTGACGAACTTTAAAAAAATCTGTCCTTGATCATGTAACATCCTGTGGTTACTGCAGGAACTTGGGGACCTAAATAGATTAAGATTATTAACATTGTCACAACTTAGATGATATGTGAGGCATCGTGCATGTCCTATATAAACCCTTTTCCAAGAATCAATAAACAGAGAACTGCTTCGCTTCTCTCCACACGGTGTTCGTGTGTACATGATATCATGTCACCGACATTCAGGACAGTTCTGAGATACCAAAATGAGTAAAAGATGGTTTCTGTCATCAAATGCATTCAAGATGAAGAGGGTGAAACAGTCATTATATTAGACAAGCTTCTTTAATTGAATGAAACGTAACTAACTAGTTTTGGTCAAGAATGGATATTTCCTGGCCAATGGGCACACGTTGTGGGAAGGAAGAAGTTTAAAGATGGTGCAACATGGAACTTTAACGCCCCCAGAAGGCTCTTCCTTTCTCTTCTCTGCAGATCAACTCTAGTCTTTAATAGTCTTCATTCACAGTGCCTGGAATGTGGCTTCCATCAGCCTTCAGACTCACATTTATCTGCTGACGAATGGAGGCTCAGTCTCTGAACCCAAGATTCCAGGGCTGACTGGTCCTGGGGATCAGGGGATCAGGGTCGTCCCCAGACCAAGAACTAGGCTAGGGAGGTGGTACCCTGAAGAAATGGCAGTTCTCTTCGGAATCACGCAGGTAGAAAAAAAAGTTCCCAGGAGAGAGGAAGGGAATGTTCTTCTAAGAATCTTATCCTGGACGATTGATGTCCAGTATAGACAGGAAAGTTAATGGTTCCAGTGTTGAGACTGTAATTTGCATGGGTGTCTGTATCTCTGTTCCTGTCTGTATAGACTGTGGTAGAGGTCAGGATAATGATCACTGAGTGGAGGTGATGATGGGAAGAGGCTTCATAGAGGAGGTAACATCGCAGGGACTCTTTGAGGCTCACTAGCATTTTACTAGGCGGGCAAATGGAAATAGCAATTGCAAAAGCATGAAGGTATGGATGGAATGGTATGTGCGGGCCACAGCAAGGTAGCTTTGATCTGGGTGTAAGTTAGAAAAGCAGACAGCATCGAGATCGGTAAAGAACTTCTCTCCCTTGTTCTATGTTGAACTCTGTCCTGGGAGATTGGGGACCCATTGCGTTTTTTCACGAGGTGAGTTTCAAATCAGATTTCTCTTCCAGGAGGACTGGTAAGCAGTCCAAAGTTCAGACTCCAGCTGGACACTTGAGGCTGGCCTGCTGCTCTGTGCTCTGTGCTCAGCTATAGCTCAGCATCCCTCTCTTCCTCGTTGTTCTCCTGGGCTTGCGTCCTAGCTGCAAGTCCAAGGATGCTTGTAGAGGGAGTCGGGGGCGTTTGTACTACAGGAGAGGCGTACTTTGTCCTCCTGAAGGCCCCTCCACTTGACTCTTGACTGGAGGTCAACAGCTCTGACCCTCGACAGCACTAGGGTGAACATTGGGGATGACATATCGGGGGAGGGCTGGGGCCTGAAAGGATGCAAAGGACAATGATTATGGGACATCAAAGACGAGTTGCATCTACATCAATATGTTGCCTGGGCTTTGCCTCAGTACCTTCCATGATGAAGCTGATTTCTACCCCAAGTGCCTGGGCTCCTAGTTTGGTTGGTCTTTGAAAATCTGACAGGCTGAGAAACTCGGGGCAAAATTCTCCTTCTTGCCCACTTTGAATCAGGAGCAGAAATCCATGATCATCATGCTGTTTTTCCTATGTTTCAATCCCCCCTTGTTCTCAGTATGGCTTCACATAGAGAAAAGAAGGTATACCAGATTCCTACATAGTTTAATACAGAAACAAGAAAGTTCATTATCAATATTGCATTTTGTTTATCGATTATTTTACCTACTGGTGTACAGGCACAATAGAGTGATACACGGTCAGTTGGTGAGAGAAGTGCTTACTTTCCCCCCGCTTCTTCTAATAATTCTGATTGCACCAGGGAGAAATTCCATCACTTCATTTAAATCATCTCTGGCCGCAGATCATCCTGTGTCCTTTCTTATAGTATGGGTTCCACAGTTTTGGAAATAATATTTCTCTGTGAGAATTAAAAAGTGCAGAGTAGAGCACAGTTGCTGTACTCAGTCTAATAGTTATCTCCTTACTTAAAACAGTTGCAGAAACCGCAGACTGTAGTGGCTGAGCTAATGAAAAAGAAATGTAACTAATGATGAATTCTGGGAAAACACTGAATATCCTTACCACAATTTTGAAACTCTGGATTTCTTTTCTTTTATTCAATACCAAAGCCAGATAAATATAAGTCCAATTAATCTATTTTCTGTGTGAAGAAATTGAAAATGTGGTGGTTTTAGTATCTTAAATTCCTTCAAAAGTTCAGCTTAAAACTCCTACTTTCTAGATAAACAAGTTTCTTCTGCATAGCGCAGGGAACTATGTTCAGTATCTTGTAGTAACCTATAATGAAAAAGAATATGAAAAGGAATATATGTATGTATATGTATGACTGAAACATTATGTTGTACACCAGAAGTTGACACCACATTGTAAATTGACTATATTTCAATTAAAAACAAAAAAGGAGAAAAAAAAAAAACCCTTATTTTATGAAACAAATTTATGCATCCTTAGTAGAGTAAATGTAATTCTCAGTAGAGGACAGATTTTGCATTATAATTTCTTTAGGGAAAAGACTTGTTTGAATTTTACAAACAGAAGAAAGGAAAAAGAAGGGTTGAGCTCTCTGGAAAAGGCTGTCAACCCCCAAAGTCACTTTTATATGACTGTATGATTGTGAAACCTCAATTGTAAAAAACATTCCCACAATAATACTTTCCAGAAAAGTTACTCCAAAAAGCCAGCTTCCTGTTGTGCTAACATTATTTAAATGCTGCTGCTGTAGTTGGAAGGGGAGAACCCCACCCTTCTCCTGAAGTGAAGTCAGCCTCCTTCCCTCCCTGGGGATTTCACTCTTGGTTGGAAAAGAACGACTCAACTAACTAGTCTCTGTCAGCTGGGGATGTCTGGACACAGCGTGAGCACAGCTCCCCCCGAGGCCCGGCACAAGTGGGAACTGCAACGGTATTTGGTCCCTGAGGCCCCACGTTCTGACCTTGCCCGGACAGGACCTGAGACCTGCTGATGTTAAAGGTTGAGTCTTGGGGTGGGGTGTGGCGTGCACCTCAAGTGGGGAAACCATTCTTTGGCATCTTGAGGTTTTTTTTCTGATTATGTTCCAGAAATGATGCTAGGTGGTGGTGTACCAGGAGTGCAGCCGCCCACCTCTCCCCGCCATTTTGCTTTTGTTGGGTTGTGGTCTCTGTTCTCATGACATATCTTGGGGGACTACTGAGCGGGGCCAAGTTTGACAGTCAGAACAGGTCTGGTGGGCGCTGCCAGGGACCATGGATACTCAGCACACCTCCCACCCCCCCAACACACACACACACACACACATGAGAGGAAAACCTTAAGAGGGAGGAACCAGGTCAGGCAGGTTTGGGGGTGCTGACCCCTGAGGACCAGGAGGAGACCTCCCCCCCCAACTGAACAGAACTGTGTTCAAATTGAGCATTTGAGGGTGTCCTGTGCAGAACCCCCTGGCTTCCTGACTGTTTTAAGTAGATTCCAGAAGTCTAGGTCACCTTTAGCTTAGAGCAAATACACTGTCTTCTGGGGAAAACCATTTCCTCCTTATTAGTAAAAAGCAAAAAGAAAACCAGTTACAAGTTCACACATATTTGTGTTCCCTTGGTTAAAAAAATAATAGTCAAAGGAAAAGGTCCCGACAGCCCTCGTTCAACTTCCCTCTTTCCATCCTTCCAACCACATTCTTCCTCAGATACACCTGGAAACTTCCTGATTAACTTAAGGAGCAGTTCCAGAATCAAGAAGCCTAGTGCCCCAGAGGTCCTTGCTGAGCAAGGCGGGGGCTCCCACCTCTCATGTTTCCTCTTGGCCTTTTAATAAACTTTCATCAGTGTAAGTAATTTCCCCATGTCTCTTCGTGGACAGCCGAGAAGCAGGCAGGCTACAGCAACAGACTAAAACAAATAAAAGATTGAATCCAACTGCACAAGCTGGGAACATGTTTACCTATAAAATCCCAACTGTGGGTCCATGTCCATGAGAAACAAACAAACAAACAAACAAACATTAAAAAAAGCCCCTCTAGATAAACAACAAATTCCTACTGTATAGCACAGGGAAATACATTTAACATCTTAAAATAACTTACAATGAAAAAGAATCTGAAAAAGAATATCTATGTGTAACTGAATCACTATGCTGTAGACCAGAAACTGACAGAACATTATAACTCAGCTATACTTCAGTTTAAAAAAGTAATCTGTATAAAAATCTTGTTCTCCAGCAAATTTTCATCAAAAATCTTAATGCCTCTTTTGCCCAGTTATGATGATAGCCTCGAAAATGTTGCTGTTTTAACTTTATCATTCCTTGTACATTTATTAGTTGGCATTCTGTGATAAAGAAGGTCTTTTGCTCCTTCTCTCCATTGATTTATTTACAATTTTTAGCGTCAGTATGGTCTCAGATTGTTTTTAAATTTGATTTATTATATCCACTACTGTCATTAGGTTTCTTAAGTTGTTTTGTTGTGGTGTAATTTACCTACAGTTAAAAAAAAAAAAAAAGCCTTCAAGTTCTTCATTGTCATCTCTGTGAGAAATCAGAACTTGATTTTTGATGCCTGCCCCACTTCCCTGGCTCCCGTTCCAGGGCGCTGCAGGGCAGCTCCTGCTACCTGTACAGGTGCGCTCTCTGGTCCCTCTCCGACCTCCGCTTCGGGACATCGCCCTGTCCTCCCCCCAGCCCCCGCCCTCGAGACTGTCCTCTGGTTCTCTGCAGGGTAGCGGAGGAAACCGCTGAGGAACCCGCTGGAGCCAAATGGCCGGCCAGTCCTCAGCCCAGTAGCAGCGGTGGCCTCAACTCAGCGGCCAGCAGATAAAGGTTGCCCTAGGTTTCTGAGAAACTGCCTTCCCAAGTTCTTTTTTGGCAGCCCCCGTCTTCCCCCGAAACGCCTCGTCAGAGCCAACAGCTGGAGCGTCTCCGGACACTCGCATGAAACGCGGGAGGAGTTCATCGTCAGCCTGCAAGCTGAGGTCAAGGGTCAGCGCCGGCTTTAAAGAGCCGCGCGGGCGCTGCGCGCCGGGTACCACCTGCGGCTTCCCGGCCGCTTCCCGGCTCCGCGCTCTTCCCCGGCCGGCCGCGCGCGGGCACTGCGCCCCGGCGCTCCTGCAGCCCTCGGGGAGCTGGGGTACTCTGCGGGGTTCTCAGTGGCCCCAGACCCCAGGAAAGCTCGGTGAGTGCGGCGTGCGGGGGTTTGGGACCTGAAGGGGGCGGAGGAGGACAGGTGCCTAGGCGTGAGTACATTCTGATGATTTCGCACCTGGAGGACGCCCTATATCCCGGACTTCAAGGAATTTTGCAAAAGGTTGAGACTGGGTTTTTAGAATTGGAAAGGACCTTGGAGCAGGGCTATCGAAAGTGTGGTCCAAGGACTAGAAGCAGCTCCATACCCTGGGACCTTGTTAGAACTGCGAATTAACGGGCCCCACCCCGCACCTGCTGAGCCCGAATCTCCGGGGCGGGGAGGGATGGGCTCTGAAATGCGTGTGTTAACAAGCCCCCCTGGAGATTCTTATGCAGCTGAAGTTTGATAACCAATGACATACAGGTCATTTAGGCTAGCACTTGGGCCCCTCACCCCACGCAGGAACCGGCAAATAAACAGAGGTGGGTGCAGGGACCCTGAGCCATAAGGCATTAGATACAGGGATATATTCAGAAATTGCCTAACAAGAACTTTGAAATACTCATGGTTGGTGGGGATTGCTATTCTGTTTCAAACTGCGAACTAACATCTTTGAGCTTTCCTCAAAACAGCACTTAACTGGCGTTAACAAACATTTCTGAGTTTATTCTATGTGCAAGGTTCTATCAAAATGAAGGAGGGAGTTACTGGTTCTTAGGATCTCCAAACTGGTGTATTTTTTTCTTAACCAAGATCTTTGTAATTTGGTGTAGTGCTTCATACCGCACTTTTATTTTGGCTTTAGGTATTTAAGTGTGCCTTCTGAAGTTGATTTTTGTTCTTGTTGTTAACCTGGAATGCCAGCATAGATATTTTGGAAGAGGTATTTATTTTGAGAGTTCTGAAGGAAATCTTAAAGGAAAAAAAAGCTTCACTTTCACATTGGCAAGACACATTTTTTGATCTTTGTACTGATATTTGCATGCTGTGATATATTTTATGAATAGAATAAATAGAGTCCCTGAGATTTCTTAAGAATCAAAGTGAGAGAGACAATTAGTTGTCTTCTCTGAGGAGTCCAATGCCACAGCAAGCTGCCTTGTACAAACTCGGAGAAGAAATCCATTGCTTTGGGGAAGCTCCTTAGAAACAAATATGGATGCCATGTATACCCAAATCATGTGGTTCCCCATTCTGCAAGTTTCTGAACAGTTTCTGCTGATGAACCAGGGACCCCATTCATGAAATACTGGATGATGAAGGTTCTATGATTGGTCTGGTGTCAGTTGTGTTGTTTGGTTCTCCTTTGTCTAATCTTTGGGTGGCTTAATTTAAATATTAAATCTAAATCCACTACTGACTCATTTGGAAACTTTGGAGCAAATGCAAATTTCTGTTTTCCTCTCATCTATGGGTGGATACGGGATGTATGGTTTATCTTAAAAATTTTTTTATTGAAGTATAGTCAGTTTCCAATGTTGTGTCAATTTCTGGTGCACAGCATAATGGTTCAGTCATACATGTGCACATATATTTGTTTCATATTCTTTCTCATTATAGGTTATTATAAGACATTGAATATAGTTCCCTGAGCTATACAGTATAAACTTGCTGTTTATCTATTTTATATGTAGTAAGTGTCTGCAAATCCTGAACTCCGAGTTTATCCCTTCCCACTCCCTTTCCCCCCTGGTAACCATAAGTTTGCTTTCTATGTGAGTCTCTTTCTGTTTTGTAAATAAGTTCATTTGTCTTTTTTTTTTTTTTTTAAAGATTCCACATATGAGTGATACCCTATGGTATTTTTCTTTCTCTTTCTGGCTTACTTCACTTTGAATGATAATCTCTGGGTCCATCCATATTGCTGCAAATGGCATTATTTTATTATTTTTTTATGGTTGAGTAGTATCCATTGTACACATAAGGATGTATGGTTTTTGTTTTGTTTTTGTTTTTGAGTTTTGGAGGCAGGATGTATAGTTTTGAGGTAGCACTTGCTGGCAGCATCCCACAGTATCTCCCCAGAGTTCCCTACCTGCTGTATGGTTGTCACACTGAATCCTTATTAATATGTTAAAACAGAGAAAATACTTAATATCACGATCCTATCACTAATTATGTATGCACATTTTAAGTTAAAACATCTAAAAGCCTTGTTCACAGATTTCAAAGACTAACTTCTGTTTCAAATCAGCTTTGGACGTGTTGGTGAAATTGGAAGCCACTGCTAGGTATGTCACAGGCCTGTGAAAATACAGTTTGCCACGGTAAATATTCGCCTGAATCATGACTGCACATGCTTGTTCCTAAGTATTCAAAGAGCATGTACTCAGCCTCCTTCTGTAACGAAGTAGGAGATTTACAACCTAGGTCTTGTTTTCATGTTATTGGATGTTGTGATTTTCCTCCTCCAAGTTCAAATCACCTTTTAGAAGGGAAGAATTTTGAGTCCGGGAGTATCTACCCTTTAGCTCTGACAATAGAGGACAGAAACTCCCCTGAGATGTGTCCTTTTCATTGCATTGCAGTGTGCTTTTAGGATGTTCCTGTCTATTTCATAGGATCTCAGATCCAGGTCCTCTCTGCAGAGGAGGAGGAGGTGGGTACTGAGTAAAACTGGAGCCTAAGATACAAGCAAAATGCATGCCAGCTTCTAAGGAAGAGCCAGCTGGTGGTGCGTGTCACAGTTGTGAGCATCTGTCACCCCTGTCAATCTCCAGTGCCCAATGGTACTGCCCTAGGTTCCTCTGACTTGTCTGAATTCTGATCCTTCAAGCCACTCTTTGGGGGCATACTGTGATTCAAGACTTAGTCTCTGAAAGGCTGTTGTAAAATTCCAAATTATTTGAGGGTCCCAGGTGACACCCTGAACCTTCTCCCTTAACGTGATTAGCTAATCATCATTTTGGAAGATATTAAGGGACACGAAGAGCCAAGAATAGGAGAAGAGATCTTTGTAAAGGCAGTGTAGGGCAGTGGAAAGAGCATATCTCTGCAGGCAGAGAGACCTCCAGTTTTGAGACAAGCTGTATTACCGCTCTGACCCTCAGTTTCTTCATCAGTATTATGGGCACAAGTACTGTGCACAAAGACCTACTTTTCTGCTGGGCCATCTACTTTCTGTGTATATTTCATCAGCTAACCTTTGCTACAAAGGAGGTTTGGAACTATGTTCTTATTGCTGAGCATGTTGCCCCATCCATCTCTTGGTATGGAGGTTCTCTTAATAAAGAAAGGTGGAACATCAGGTAATAGGGAGGCAGCTAGAGGCCTCCGCAGCATGGATGCGGGACAAGAATGGTTCTTTGGAGAAGAGCAAGTGACCGTGGTTGTGGTGGGTAGTGGTTTGCACGTGTGTGTGCACTGAGGAATAGAAGGTGGAAGAGAAAATGGAACAATAGAAGTTTCTAGGCAACTCGATGGCTTGAGGATGTTCAAGTCAAGCGGACAGCCCCTTGGAGGAGAAGTACTCTGAATGTGATATTGTGGTAATAATGGTATCTCTGTCTAGGTCTTGAAGCAGTTTATTAAAGTGGTTGTATTTAAATCTCACAGTGATATCCAAAGTTAAACACATAAACACATCTACTTTTTTTTTTTTTATTACCACTTCACTGATGAGAAAGTTGAGGCTTGGGATTATTAAAACCTTGCCCAAGAGCTCATGCCCAGTTAGTACAGAGCTACCCTAGACCTCAGCTTTCCTGACACGCCGTTCATCTCCTTCATGGAGAGGGTGCAGGTTGTAGAAGAAATGAGAAAGTTAAGGTGACTCCACATACTTTATTTCAATGATTACAATTAAGTAAGAAAACAAATTTGTGCACTTGTTAAAAACGCACAAATTTGAGAGATAACATAATCAAAATTTGCAAATGGTAGAATGATTTACGATCCCACTTACCTGGGTTCCAATCAACATTTCATCCCTTCCTAGCTGTGTGAACATGGGTAAGACATTTAACATTACTATCTTCTCCTGTCTTATGGGCAAGTAGTAGCACTCACCTCACAAAGACGTTGTAAAGATAAAGACAAAGAATCATGACACATAATAAGAAACACGTAAATGCTTGTTGGTCCAGGTGGACCATAACTAAAAGAAACAACGGAAAATTAATTGAGTTAGTTGAGATTCCTGATGACAAAATAAATCCAGAAAAAAAAATCAATAGCTTCTCTATAAGTAGTAACAAGCAGCCAAAAGTATAATGAGAGGAAAATGTCTGTTCTTAATAGCAATAAACTACAAAATAGCTGAGAACCATGAACGTGAAATGTACAGGACCAACTTCTGTTGGATCCAAACTTTACTGCCCTCATCTCACACTCCTACCTCAAACAGCCACCCCCCACACACACTCAGAGGCTGCACAGAAAACCCATAGCACCAGTATGGGTCTAATGCAAAAACACTTCCAATAAACAAGGAAATATTTATGTTACATGCAAAACAAAGATGAAGAATTATTCCAGGAAACAGAAGAAAATGACTCCAAACTCTAAGGTGTCAGAGAAAACAGGTTTTGTAAAGAAAGAGCGCAAAAAAATGCAAGAGATAGTGAAAGGCAAAGCCAAGGAAGGCACAGAAGGAGAATAAGACCATTACAAAACCCAAACCCGAACTAGAAACAGCTAGATGTAAGTCAGCCGTGTGGAAAACTGAGTTTGGACTTAGAGCCCACCTGCCTGGGTTCCAATCAGCATTTTGCCAGCTTGGGGAAAAATTTCACAGGTCGCAGAGGGAAAAACTGGTGAAAGAGAGTAATAGTGATGGAAAACAACAGAGAAACAGCATAGGACTATGTGGACTTCATGGGAAAAAGAAAAGAGACCAAAAGGAACTGAAATAAATGTAAAACGTATTTGATCTCAAACTATCATTAATTTCAAGATGTACCATTAATTTCAAAATAGCTTCTGAGGGGAAAAAAAAAAGAAAAGGAAAAAGACAAATGAACATAAATACAAAACAGAAACAGACTCATAGACATAGAATACAAACTTGTGGTTGCCGGAGGGGGAGTGGGGTGGGAAGGGACAGACTGGAAGTTCGAAATTTGTAGATACTGACAGGTATATATAGAATAGAAAGACAAGATTATTCTGTATAGCACAGGGAAATACACACAAGATCTTGTGGTAGCTCACGGTGAAAAAGAATGTGACAATGAATGTATGTATGTTCATGTATAACTGAAAAATTGTGCTCTGCACTGGAAATTGACACAACATTGTAAACTGACTATAACTCGATAAAATAAAATTAAAAAAATAAAAAAACAAAATAGCTTTTGGGGGAATAAAAAGAAACAATAAATTATTAAATAAACAATCTACTTACAAGTTATTAATCAGTTTAAGACTGAATGTGAAAAAATCTTCTAATTGAGGAAATATGGAATTCGATGAAAACTTTCCCAAAGTAAAAGAACATCTGGCAGGATCAAAAACCTCGTTATATTCCAGAAAACAAAAACAAAAATTATCATGATGTTATTGAGGACAATTGGTAAACTTCCAGGCAGAAAAATTAAAAATAAATTCGGCTAGCCATATGAATTATCTCCATAACATCAGATTCCAGAAGATAATAACTCAGAGGCAAAGAGCTAAGAGGGAAAACAAAAGGAATGAGACCCAAGGATTCTACAGTCACATTCTGTATATGCCTTGTGTTCTATTTCTATTAGCACTGATTTCGATTGCTCTAGGTGGCTAGTTGAAAAGGTATCAGAAAGAGATTCTCAGTTATGTCACACCTCAGTAGATATAACCTAATCTTTTACTAACTCAAAGTGTTTTCAGAAGACCAGCATCCTAATTTAAGGGATTGTTAAAAATGCAGAATCTCAGGGCCCACTCCAGAACTACTGAATCAGACCCTGCATTTAAAAAAGATGCTTTACACTGGAATTTGACCCAAAACTGTAAAATGACTATAACGCAATTAAAAAATGTTAAAAAAATTAAAAAGATGCCCAGGTAATTCTTGTGCATATTAAAGCTTGAGAAATACTGTCTTTTTTTTTTTAACATTATTATTTTAGTTTAGTTTAGTTTTTATTGAAGTGTAGTTGATTTACAATGTTAGTTTCAGGTGTACAGCAAAGCAACTCAGTTTCTTTTCCATTATTGGTTGTTACAAGAAATTGAATGTAGTTCCCTGTGCTATGCAGTAGGTCCTTGTTGTTTATCTATTTTTATGTAGTAATGTGTATCTGTTAATAACAAACTTCTAATTTATCCCTCCCCCGCCCTTTCCCCTTTGGTAACCATAGTTTGTTTTCTATGTCCCTGAGTCTACTTGTGGTTTATAAATTAAATTTGTATCATTTTTTTAGATCACATATATGTGATGTCATATGATATTTATCTTTCTCTGTCTGACTTACTTCACTTAATATGATAATCTCTAGGTCCAACCACATGGCTGCAAATGGCATTATTCCATTCTTTTTTATGGCTGAGTAATATTCCACCACCCACACACACCCCCCCCCACACACCCCTACACACACCCCCCCACACACACACACCACATCTTCTTTATCCAGTCATCTGTTGATGGATATTTGGGTTGTTTCCATGTCTTGGCTATTGTAAAATAATGCTGCTATGAACATTGGAGTGCATGTATCTTTTTGAATTAGAGTTTTCTCCAGATATATGCCCAGAAATGGGATTGCTGGATCATATGTTGTCTATTTTTAGTTTTTTAAGGAACCCCCATATTGTTTTCCAAAGGGGCTGCACCAATTTAAATTCCCATCAACAGTGTAGGAGGGTTCCTTTCTCTCCACACTCTCTCTAGCATCTGTTGATTGTGGACTATTTAATAACAGCCATTCCGACTGGTGTGAGGTGATTGAGAAGCACTGTCTTAATGAACCACTTCCTAAAAGTCATCCAGCCCAGCACTTCCTACCTGGTGTATGTTGTAAGGACGATGGATGTGCTAAGATACTGCTCTCCTTGGCCTGGAGCAGTGGGGTGGAAGGCTTTGGGTTGAGGACCTAAACATTGTCATTTTCTGTGCGTGACCAGTGTGGTAGCCACTCACCATACATGGCTGTTGACCACTTGCAACATGGTGGGTCTGAATTGAGACCCACCATAGGAGTGAAATACACACTAGATTGTGAGAACTCAGCATGAAAAAAGAATGTGCAGTATTTCATTACTAATTTTCATATTGATAATATATTAAAATTATATTTTAGATACGTTAGGTTAAGTAAAAGATATTATTTAATTAATTTCACCTATTTCTTTGCTAATGTGGCTACTAAAATCTTTTAAATTACTTCCTTGGCTTGCGTTCCATTTCTCCTGGACAGAGCTGATCTGGTTGCTTTTGATGGCAGAAAGATCAATCAAAATAAAGAACCCAAGAATATATGTGTACTTCTAGAGTGCATTACTTCTATTTAAACTTAGAAATAAAGTGAAAATACCTGTGGTATTGGGATCACAAAGTATGAATTCTAATTCTTGCAAGAAAGGATATAGTATAAGAAACCTATAATGAAAAAGAATATATGTATATAAATGTAAAACTGAATCGCTGTGCTGTCCACCAGAAATTAACACAACACTGTAAATCAAATGTACTTCAATAAAAAGAAACCAGTAGGGAAAAGTAGAGAATAATATATAAAATAGGGGTGGCAGAAGTAAGCCAAGACATATTTTATGACATAAAATTGAGTTTAAATTCCCCTCTTGAAAATATTCCCAGGTCAGATCAAAAAGATGAATTCAGCCAAATGCTCTCTACTAGGGATATATCTAAAATAAAGAGATTTGATAATTGATATTAATGATATACCAAGAGAAAACAGGGATTATAATGTTATACCAGATAATACTGAGAGCAATAAAAAATGTATTAAGTGAGGCCTGCTGAGTGCTTTTTTAACTTCCTTCCCTTTCTTTTCTCTCTCTTTCTTTTTCTGTTTTTGCTTCTTTTTTAAAAAAACCAAAGATGGACCTAGAGATTATCATATTAAGTAAGTCAGACAGAGAAAGATAAACATCATATCACTTATATGTGGAATCCCCGCCCCCAAAATACAAATTCGATTTGCAAACCAAAAACAGACTTACAGACATAAAAAAGAAACTGGTTACCGAAGGGGAAAGGGTAGGAAGGGATAAATTAGGGGTTGGGGATTAACATACACACTACTATATACAAAGTAGATAAACAACAAGGACCTACTGTATAGCACAGGGAACTGTATTCAATTTCTTGTAATAACATATAATGGAAAAGAATCTGAAAAGGAAAAATACATATGCATGTACATGTTTAACTGAATCATTTTGCTGATACCTGAAACTAACATTGTAAGTCAACTACACTTCAGTAAAAATTTTTTTAAACATAAAAAATAAAAACTAATATGTATTGAGTACTAACTACTGCCTAGGTACCAGTAAAGTCTGGAGATGCAACAGTGACCCAAAGCACTGACTGAGCTTCTGATCTAGGGATGGTGCAAACTGTTATCAAAGGTCACATTGTAAGGATAAACAAATGAAGACTACAGTCCACGATGAAGATATTACTATCACAACCTTAGGAAATAACTAGTATGGTATAGAGCTATATAAAGCTAAAATGTAGGAAATAAAAGAGAATTGATGAAAATACAGTGTGAAGGAAACACTGATGTACTTACTTTAGTTCTCGAGAGATGAGACAGGCAAAAATAAATAAGGATGATCCAATAGACTATTAATAAATTTTGTAACATCAGGAAAAACATACTTTCTTTTCAAGCATCCACTAATCATTTAAAAAAGTGAGCCTAAATTCAGTCACAAGGGAAACCTCAGTATATTCCAAAAAAGGGCAATATTACCACATTCTCAGATTCCTGAAACCACCAATGTAATAATGGATTGGGAAAGGAACATCAGTGGATAATAAAATCATTCTGTTAAATGTTGGAGAACATTATAGTCAGATGGTGACATAAATCATTCCACAGATGACTTATTAATTGGAAAGTGGGAAATAAAGGACTTCACAATGAGGAACCTTGTCAGTCACTACGTTTTAACAAAATAGGCTAAAGCGAGGCTTACTCAGGTGGGAAATCTCACATCAGGAGCTTACCTAAGGCGATACAGCGTCACCTAAGGCGCCTCTTGCTGACATACGTTCACTCCAAGGCAAATCACGCTTCTAGACCTCACTTTCATTTATGGGAAATCTAGAGGTTGAAGACTAAATAAAATGACACAAGGATGAAATAATGAGAACCAGACTGTGATTCGCTTTATACAAAGAAAGGTTTGGACTCCATAAAAAGTCAATGTTATGAAAGAAGATGCAGAGGAATGTCCCAGAATAAAAGAAGTTACAGAGATGTTAGAAGCAAACACAATATGCGAACTTTGACGGATACTGGTTCAAAAATCTCAACTATAAAATGTATTTGGGGGACATTGGAACATTTGAACAAAGAATTAATTCTTACCTTAAAAAATGTTTTGAAGCAAAGAGAAAGAAGAGCAGCTTCCAAATCATCCTTAGGAATCCAGGAGAACTGATACAAAACCAAAGATAGTTGACAGGAAGTAAAAGACAGGCATTCCTCAGTTCCGAACAATGATGCGAATTTCCTGAATCGGGCATTAGCAAGTAAAGTCCAATAGCACATAAAACAGAATACAGGATGACTAAGTGGAGTTTGTTCAAGAATAGTAAATATTAAGAACTCTAATCAATTACTAATATTTTGTTGAAGATCAACATACCATTAGATTATAAAAGAAAAAGCATACATGGTAATTGCGGTAGATACTGAAAAGGCATTGGGTAATATTTAGTAGCTGGGGGTTTTTTTAGTAGCTGTTCTTGATTTTCTTAAATCTGAGGTTTAAATGAGAAGATGGGATATTTTCTTAACATGGTTAGAAATATATATTACAAACCAACTGCCAGGATATCACACTTAAAGGTGAAACACTTGAAATATTACCAGTAAGTTAGAAACATTGGGACCACCATTATTTAACATTGTTGTCAAAGTTCTGGTCAGTGTAATAGTATAAGATAATATAAGAATATAGACATTTTAGAAGGAGGAGCCAAAGTAATCATTATTTCTGTTTCAAATAAGGATATACTAGAAAAGTCTAGATGAGTCAACAAGAAATTTCAGTAAAGTGGCCAGTAAAAATTATTTAGTAAAATGAGTAGAAGAAAAGATTCCATCTACAATAGCCACAAAGAATATAAAACTTCCAGGACTGTGTATATTCATAAATGTGAAGACTGTATCCAGATCACTACCAGACAGACACTTAGGAGGAGAGATGGCTGTGAAGGGTCTTAGGTAGACAGTTCAGAGGAGAAGTATAATTCCTAGGCTCACTAGTAACTAGAAATGCGAAGAACCATGTGTAATATGAATTTCTCCCTGCAATCAGGGTTCCAAAATCTAAAAAATGTGTGATGAGATGAGGACATAAGGACTCCCATATGTTCCTGGGGGAAATATAATTTAACGTAACCTTTTTTTGTTGCAATTGTTTAATATCGATAGTAATTTTAGATAGACATTCCCTTTGATGCAGAATTTCCACCCCTAATAAGTCATCCTATAAAAATACTTCTCCCACTGTGCTGGGAGGTTTATTGCAACATTGTTTAGAACTGTGAAAAAATTGGAAACAATCTAAATATCCATCTATAGAGAATTGGTTGAATAAATTAGGATACATTAATATAGTGAAGTACTATGCAACTGGTCAGCGATAATTATTAAGGACTTTCAAATAAAAAATAAGTAAGGAAGTAGATTAACAGCTAATATGAATATTAATAAGGTATGGATGAAGTAGATACATTTAGGAAGAATAATTGCATCAACAATTGTTTTTAAAATTTAAAAACGAATACCAGGCAGAATGATAGAGATTATATCATAATACTAAACTTGTAAAATTATTTAGTGCAGTGTTGGTAGCCTGCCGCCAAACATAGCTCTTTTTGCGGGGGGCGGGTAGTTAATTAGTTTTATTTATGTATTTAAATGAAAGTGCTGGGGATTGAACCCAGCATGCTGAGCATACGCTCTACTAGGTGTACGCTCCTCCACCCATAGTTTTATTGAAACACAGCCTCACAGGGCCAACTTATCTACTAGGTACAGCAGGCAGAATGAATGGGGCCCATAGGACTTTTAGAAGCCATGAAATGCCTTAATTTCTTTAAAAGTCAGAAGGAAAAATAAATATCAAACTTTTAGGGTCAAAAATATTTAATATTTTTCTCACATCAGAAAAAAATGCAATGTTAGGGCCCACACAAGTCTATTTTTTTCCACAAAAGTCTATTAAATTTTGCCTAAAACAAAAAAATAATTCAAGTATCTAAAGCTATTTAAAGGTGATTTTTAATTTATTTTGTTATGATGGGAGGGGTCCCTAAGTGGGAGGACCACAGAAGTCCTAACACAGTCCTGCAACCGTGCTTATGTATCTGCTTCTCCTTCTGTGGCTGAACGAGAACAAGAGTTTGCAAGAACAGAACTGAATACTTGTGTTGGACACAAATCCTAAAATACTTCCTATCTGGTTCTTTACAGGGAAAGTTTGCTGACCCTTGGCTTAGTGTATTTGCGCTCACGATGTTAAAAAAAAAGTTTATCTTTATGAACTGGACTTTACTTTTACTTACTTACTTCCATTTTGCCCATGAACTTTTTAGGGAAAATGTCCTATTTTTGAATTCTTCGTATTTCAGGACCATTTGTAACAAGGGGGGATGTCAATGGTCAGTTGAAAATTTTAAGAGAAGGTATTTACATTAAACTACCTTCATGCGAGACATGACAAGGACCATAGACAGAATGAAGAGAAAAGGAAGTTTTAAGGAAAAAAAGATCTCCAAATAGTATGCTCTTCACCAGACATCAGTTGCAAAGAAGCATCTGTAACACAGTGGCTTCAGGAATAATCCAGCCAGAAAGCGTGCCGAGACAATTGTTCCTGAACTCTAATGCCTGTTGTTTATAACTCTGCTACTCGAGTTTTAAGAAAAAACAATCATTTACAAGTTTGGCATACAATTTCAGATTTATTCTTGGATTCCTCAGATTTGTGCTATGTTGGGGCTATATTTTAGCTTAGGCTAAACTATCTTAGTTTTAAGATGGAGACTCTTGGCATTCAACCATCATAAATTATGACTTATTCTTCCAGACGTTTTCTTATGCATAAGTATGTCCAAACTGGTACGAGCTTTATCTCCAGGGATGGGGATGTGTATCAGCTGTTTTACCAACATGGAGATGTGGTGGAAGTGGTCCAGGCAGCCAGGAAGAAGCAGATCGTTACTGACATTGATTAGAATTGCTAGCTCATTGGGATGATAAAAAGCAGGTCAACTGTATTTTATTATTTTTTTTAAAGTCTCCACACACCCCTTTATGCCTACCTTTAGTCCAGACTGCTCCCACCACCCTGCCCTTGGCACACCACTCTTAATGATCACATAATTTATCATCCAAACTGGGCATATCAACTGTATTGATTGTCACAAGTGGCAAGATTTCATTCCTTTTTATGGCTGAGTAATATGCCATTGTATATGTAACCCATGTCTTCTTTATCTAGTCATCGGTTGTGAAATCTTAGATTGCTTGCATATCTTGGCTATTGTAAATAATGCTGCAATGAGCATGGGGGTGCATATTTCTTTTTGAATTAGTGCTTTGTTTTCCTCAGAAAAATAGCCAGAAGTGGATTTGATGGATTGTATGGTAGTTCTATTTTTAATTTTTTGAGAAAACGTCATACTGTTTTCCACAGTGGCTGCACCAATTTACATTCCCACCAACAGTGCACGAAGGTTCCCCTTTCTCCACATCCTTGTCAACATTTGTTATGTATTGTCTTTTTGATAATAGCCATTCTGACAGATGTGAGGTGCTATCTCATTGTAGCTTTGATTTGCATTTCCCTGTCAAAAGATGTTGATCATCTTTTCATCTGTCTGTTGGCCATCTCTCTGTGTTCTTTGGAAAATGTCTATTCAGTTCCTGTGTCAATTTTTTAATTGTATTTTTTGATATTGAGTTGTATGTGTTCTTTTGAATATTTTGAATATATTTGAAAATAGTATTTTGAATATTAACCCCTTATCAGATATATGGTTTACAAATATCTTCTCCCATACTGTGCTGCCTTTAATTTTAATTTAATTTTTAAATTTTTAATAGTTTCCTTCACTGTGCAAAAGATTTTTAGTTTTATGTAGTCCCATTTGTTTATTTTTGCTTTTGTTGGCCTTGCTTGAGGAGACATATCCAAAAAATATTGCTAAGACTATGTCAAACTGTGAACTGCCTATGTTTTCTGCTAAGGAGTCTTTTGGTTTCAGGTCTTACCATTTAAGTCTTTAACCCATTTTGGGCTTATTTTTGTATATGGTATATGAGAAAGTAGTCCAGTTTAAATCTTTTGTGTGTAGCTGTCCAGTTTTCCCAGTATCAGCTACTGAAGAGGCTGTCTTTTCCCCATTGTATATTCTTGCTTCCTTTGTCATCAATTAATCGACCATGTTAGTGTGGGTTCATTTCTGGGCTCTGTCTTTTCCATTGATCCATGTGTCTGTTTTTGTGCCAATACCGTACTGTTTTGATGACTGTAACTTCTAGTGTAGTGTGAAATCAAGGAGGGTGATACCTATAGCTTTGTTCTTTCTCAAGACTGTTTTGGTTATTTGAAGCCTTTTGCATTTTCATACAAATTTTGGAATTTACTTTATTTCTGGGAAAAATGTCATTGCTTATTTTGATATGGATTGCACAGAATCTGTAGATTGCCTTGCCAGGTATAGTCATTTTAACAGTATTCTTCTAATCCTTTTGCACAGTATATCTTTGCATCTGTTTTTGTCATCTTCAGTTTCTTTCATCAATATCTTACAGTTTTCCGAATACATACTTGGTTAGACTTATTCCTAGGTATTTAATTCTTTTTTATGCAATTGTAAATGGCATTGTTTTCTTAATTTCTCTTTCTGATAGTTTGTTGTTAGTGTATGGAAACACAGCAGATGTCTGTATATTAAGTTTGTACCTGCAAGTTTACTGAATCCATGTATTAGTTCTAATAGTTTTGGGGGAGCATCTTTAGGATTTTCCATATATTGTATCATGTCATCTGCAAACAGTTACAGTTTTAACTGCTTTTTTCTAATTTGGATTCCTTCATTTCTTTTTTCCTGTCCAATTGCTGTGTCTAGGATTTCCAATACTTTGTTGAATAAAAGTGATGAGAATGTGCATTCTTCTCTTGTCCCTGATCTTAGAGGAAATGCTTTCAGCTTTTCGCCATTAAGTATGATGTTAGCATTATGTGGACTTACCATATATGGCCTTTATTATGTTGAGATGTGTTTCCCTCTATACTCACTTTCTGAAGAGTTTTTTTTTTTTAATCATAAATGAATGTTGAATTTTGTCAAAAGCTTTTTCTGCATGCATTGAGATGATCATATGGGTTTTGTTCTTCAATTTGTTAATGTGCTGTATCACATTGACTGATTTGCAGATATTGAAAAATCCTTGCATCCTGGGACAAATTCCACTTGATCACGGTGTATGATTCTTCTAATGTATTGTTAGATTTGGTTTGCTGATATTTTGTTGAGAATTTTTGCATCTATGTTCATTAGTCATATTGGTCTGTAATTTTCTTTTTTTGTGGTGCCCTTGTCTGGTTTTGGTATCAGGATGATGCCAGCCTCACAGAATGAGTTCAAAAGTATTCCTTACTCTTCAATTTTTGGTAATGTTTTGAGAAGGACAGGTGTTCACTCTTCCCTAATTGTTTGGTAGAATTCACCTGTGAAAATGTCTCATTCTGATTTTTTGTTTGTTGAGAGTTTTTTTTAAATAACTTATTCAATTTCATTACTGGTAATCAGTCTGTTCATATTTTCTATTTCTTCCTAATTCAGTCTTGGGAGATTGTATGTTTCTAGGAATTCATCCATTTCTTCTAGGTTGTCCATTTTATTGGCATAGAGTTGTTTGTAGTAGTCTCTTATGATCCTTTCTGTTTCTCGGTTGTCAGTTGTAAGTTCTCTTTCATTTATGATTTTATGGATTTGGGCTCTCTTTTCTTTTTCTTAATGAGTTTGTCTAAAGGTTTATCAGTTTTGTTTATTTTTTCAAAGAACCAGAGCTTAGTTTCATTGATTTTTTTCTATTATTTTCAGTCTCCTTTTCATTTATTTCTTCTCAGATCTTATTTTTATTTCCTTTACTAACATTGGCTTTTGTTAGCTCTTGTCTTTCTAGTTATTTTAGGCATAAGGCTAGCTTGTTTATTTGAGATTATTCTTGTTTGCTAAAGTAGGCTTATATCACTATAAGCTTCCCTCTTAGAACCACTTTTGCTGCGTCCCATAGATTTTGGATCATGTGTTTCAATTTTTATTTTTCTCCAGGTGTTTTTGATTCACTGCTTTATTTCTTTGATTTACTCATTGGCTGTTTAGTAGCATATTGTTTAGCCTCCTCTTGTTTGTGTTTTTTGTAGTTCTTGTGGTTGATTTTTAAAATTTTTTTTTATGAATTTGGGTTTTATGGATTTGGGATTTTTTGGGGGGAGGAGATAATTAGGTTTATTTATTTATTTAATTGGAGGTACTGGGGATTGAACCTAGGACGTATGCATGCTAAGCACGTGCTCTACCCCTGAGCTCTACCCTCCCCCTCCTTGTAGTTGATTTCTAATCTTATACCATTTTGGTCAGAAAAGTTGCTTGATATGACTTCTTTCTTCTTCTTTTGCTCTCTTCCCTTGTGGTTTGATGACTATCCTTAGTGTTATGTTTGGATTCCTTTCGCTGTCTTGTGTGTTTATATCCATTATAGATTTGGGTTTATGGTTACCATGAGCTCTGTGTGTGTGTGATTATTTTAAGTTGATAATCTCTTAAGTTCAAACACATTCTGACCACCCTGCCTTTGTACTCCCCTCACCACACATTTAATGTTTTGACATCATATTTTACATCTTTTTGTTTTGTGTACCCCTAATCTACTTATCGTGGCTATAGATGGTTTTATTACTGTGTCTTTTCACTTTCCTACTAACTTTATAAGTAGTGATCCATTACCTTTACTGTATATTTGCCTTTACCAATGAGATTTTTCCCTTAGCAATTTTTGTCTTTCTAGTTGTGGTATTTTATTTTCTACTTCGAGATGTTCCTTTAACACTTCTTGTAAAACTGGTTTAGTGGTGCTGAACTGTTTCAGCTTTTGCTTATCTGTAAAACTCTGGATCTCTCGTTCAAATCTGAATTATAACCTTGCCGGATAGAGGGTTCTTGGTTGTGGATTATTTTTCTTTCATTCATTTAAATATATTGTGCCACTCCCTTGTGGCTTACATAGTTTCTGCTGAAAAGTCAGCTAATAGACTTAATTGGAGTTCCCTTGCACGTCTAATTGCTTTTTCTGCTTTTAATATTCTCTCTTTATCTTTAATTTAATTTTAATTACAATGTGTGTATGTGTGTGTGTGTGTATCTCTTTGGGTTCATCTTATTTGAGACTCTCTGTGCTTCCTGGACTTGGCTGTCCTTTTCCTTTCCCAGGTTAGGGAATTTTTCAGCTATTACTACTTCAAATAAGTTATCTACCCCTTTCTCTCTCTCTTTTCCTTTGGAACTGCTATGGTGCAAACATTAGTATGTCTGATGTTGTCCCAGAAGTCTCTTAAACTAGCCTCATTTTTTTTAAAATATTTTTTTCTATTTGACGGGTGATTTTTACCACTGTGCCTCCCAGTTTGTTGATCTGTTCCTTTGTATCATCAAATTTACTGTAAATGGACAATAACAAGTGTTGGGGAGAATGTGGAGAAATTGGAACCTTTATACCTTACCAGTGGGAATGTAAAATGATGGAGCCACTTGGGAAAACAATTTGGCAATTTCTCAAAGTGTTAAGCATAAAGTTACCATAAGACCAAAAATTCTACTCCTAGGTGTCTACCCAAGAGCAATGAAAACATATACCCACACAAAAATTTGTACATGAATGTTCATAGCAGCATTATTCATAATAGCCAAAAAAAAGTAGAAACAACCCAAATATTCACCAACTGATGAACAGATTTGTTAAATGTATATTCATACAGTGGAATATTACTCAGGCATGAAAGGAATGAAGTACTGATGCATGTCACAACGAGGATAAATCTTGAAAACATTATGTTAAATGAAAGAATCCAAACACAAAAGATCACATAATACATGGTTCCACTTATATTAATGTCTAGAATGGGTAAATCCATAAATAAGAAAGCAGATCAATGGTTTCTGGGAACTCTGGGAAGGGGAGAATTGGGAGTAACAGCTCATGGGTATGGAGTTTCTTTGAGGGTCATGAAAATGTTTTGGTATTAGTGAGAATGGCTGCAAATCCTGTTAATCTACTAAAACACATTAAACTGTCTACTTTAAAGGTTAAATTTTATACGGTGTGAATTATGTCCCAATAATTAAGTTAATGAATAAGTCAAATATAGGGTGTATTAGAATATAGTGTGTATAGATTTGAAAGTCGTTGCTGATATGATTTAGCCACCAACTTCTGGGAAGCCTCAATTTCCTCCTTGGCAAAATAAGAGTTTAATCTAAATGATCTATAGGATGTCTTTCAAATCTAGTTTCCAATGATTCTCTCAATCTTCCTGTATGATTAGCAATTTCAAAAGAACTCCTGGAAAGGTCAACTGTAGAATAAAATTCGGCACTTACACCTTTGGTGTCTCATTGAAGGCATCACCATTTTTGAGTATTGGTCATTTTATCTACTTCCCTATTAATAATGGACAACTTTGACTTGGTGGAATTTCTGTAAGATTGTAATTTCCCATGAAGATTTCTGATTGATTGTGAGCTCATGGGGAGAAATGCTGAAATTAAAAGTAATTTGTAAAACTGAGTATAACCACCAGTGAGAGAACAGTTTTCACAAGGGTTTAATGAAGAAAGAAATATGAGTAGCTGTTGGATTTTTGAGCCAAGTTGGGAACATATACAATAATTATAGTTGACACAAACATAGAGGGTAAAGAATAGTGACTGTGTAAGTTCTGCGAGTTCACAGATTTTGTGTAGTGCTCACAGCACAGTGGTTAAGAGCTTATGGCTCTGCAGTCGCCTTGTCTGGGTTAGGGTGCTGGGTCCACCACTTACCAAGCCACTCTGTGCCTGTTTCCTCATCTGTCACGTGGCTACAGTAGTTGTACCTCCCTGTAGGACTGTTGCAAGGATTAAATAAGCTAATATGTATAAAGCACTGAGAAAGTATCTGAGCCATGTTAAGGACTCAACAAATACTAGCATTATCTGTTTTCAACAAATATTCAAATGCTTGATGAATGTTTTATGAACACCTGGCATCGCTTTGACAAATACCTGTTTACAGTGTATTGTGCTGGAACACGACTTTCCTAGTAGTTTTTTCTTATTATACAGTGAAATTTTTCATGGTGTAAATAACATTTTTTTAACAGAGTAAAAGCAAGAGAACTTCACTAACAAGATGAAGACCCTGCTAATTATATTTGTCCTAAACCTTTGGACTGAAACACTGACAGATCAGAGCCCAGGTACCAGTATATTTTATGATTGTTATTATTTAGGAAAATACATATTTTTATGTCTCAACAAATCTTTATTTTAATACATAGAAAGAAGGTATTTATTTACTAAAAAGTCAAGGTAGACAACATTTCTTCATAGTTGGAGGTACACAATATCAAGCAAACTTAAGCTCTTAAAGATGACAGAAAGCCATGGGCAAAAGTCATGAATTATGCTACACCTGGCTAGAAAAACTTTAAATATTCATTGATTTGCTTAAGTTCCAATGTTCCATGCCTCTGTGAATAGAGTCAACCCATTTGTTTTGTAGGTCAGTCTGTGGGTTGGCCTTAATAAATGGAAGAAAAGGGAAAAAAAGGAACCCCACAGAGCAAAGTTTATATACATCTGGAATATGAAAGCTAGGGTTTTCTACTCTTCTGTAATTACTAAAAACATCATTCAAAAAAAGTGTTTTTAGCTCTGTGCTCTGTGACCCTAGGATTCCCTGATGAATTTCGGGGTCACTTTGAAAGAAATGTCCTGCTTGGTTAGACATGTACCAGCAGGTCTCTCACTGAGAGTGTGGAGGTGGCAGATCATGACTGCTGAAGTCAGCGTGGTTGGCGCCTCCCCTTGTCCAGACCCTCTTTATCAGGCTGGCACACCTCCCCCAGCCCCAGCTGCTGGGAGGATCACCTGCCACAGCTCAGGCTGAACCCCACTTTCTCAGGAGAATTGCTCTTGGCTTTTCCAGAACCAGCTTAACCTGGAGGATATGCCCATAATCCTCTGCTCCTTCCCTCCAGTTCTTGGGGAAGGTCTGCGGCCAATGACGGCCTAATAGACGAGGGCAAAAAACTGTCCCTCTTGCCCCAGAGGGGGACACTCTGCTGGAATGGATGCTCCAGAGTCCCCTTGGATCCAGCCACATCCTGCTTTGCTTCACACTTGCTCCTCTTTCTTTGCTTCCCCGCGGAAAGCCCTATACCCACGTCCCCGTCTCAGATCTCTGTCTGCTCCGACCGAAGATAGCTGCTTACTCCATGCTGTTTCAGAAGTTAGTCCACAGACCACTCGGGGCCTTTCCAGTATCACATCCTTTATTCTTTCAGAACAGTGTCAAAATGTTTTGGGTTCCACAACCAAAAAAGAAAAAAAAATGTCGGTTGACCCTGGCATCCAGTTGAGAAAAAAAAAAATCTATCGCTAACTTTACAGAGGCCCTCTTGTTTGACATTTTAGCATAAACAAGGACGGTTTCTTCTGTGAGACCTCCAGAAGACACTTTCCTTGGGATTCTGAGTGATCCTTAACTCTAGGACATAGTCTCAAAGGAGTACTGGTGAGAAAACATCAAGGCTGAACCATCACCTTGTTGGGGGTTGTTGTCTCTTATTTTAATAGGGCCAGGCCCTGAGTACGCCGACGTGGTGTTCCTGGTGGACAGCTCCGACCACCTGGGAGTGAAGTCCTTCCCGCCGGTGAAGACGTTCATCAGCAGGATGGTCAGCAGCCTCCCCATAGAGGCGGACAAGTACCGCGTGGGGCTGGCCCAGTACAGCGACGAGCTCCACGCTGAGTTCCAGCTCAGCGCCTTCAGGAGCCGGGGCCCCATGCTCAACCACCTCAAGAAGAACTTCGGGTTCCTGGGCGGCTCCCCGCGCCTGGGAAACGCTCTCCGGGAGGCGCACAGGACCTACTTCTCAAACGGAAGGGACAGGAAGCAGTTTCCCCCGATCCTGGTGGTCCTGGCTTCGGCCGAGCCTGAGGATGCCGTGGAAGAGGCCGCCGAGGCCCTGCGCAAAGACGGGGTGCGGATCGTCTCCGTGGGGACGCAGAGTGTGTCCGAGGAGACCCTGAAGGCCGTGGCCACGGCCCAGTTCCACTACCGCCTCCGCACGGTCCGAGACCTTGGCGCGTTCTCCCTGAACATGACGCAGATCCTCAAGGAGGCGGCTCAGTCCACGGAGGGAGCAGCCCACGCTGAAAGCGCAGGTGAGGCAGCCCTTGGTTGAAGAGGCGCCTCGTCCCCATGGGACGGGCTGCACCCTCCTCTCTCGCAGACCCCATTCTGGTTTCCGTGATTGGACGTAAGGAAGTACTGGCGGTGTCCGCACCGGGACCCTACTCTCACCCCTTCTGCACTTGCTTCTGGGTTTCCTCCGACACAGGAATCCTCTTGTGCTCCCCAGCCTTCCTGCAGCTGAATCACTCCTGCCATCATTTCAATCATTGTGTAAACCTCAGTCCTACTCTCCCGAGGCTTTCGGTTCAGAGTCCTTTCTTCGGTCTCCCAGTTCCTTGCGTACTTCCCAGGCTGTAAGATTACCGGGTTCTGTGTTGGTTCCACCCCCACATGAACCTTTAGTACCACGAGGGCAGAACTGGTAACTTCCATTCCCCTCCGTGTTCTTTGGGTCTACGCCGTGCCTGGCAGTGAGCCGGTGCTCTGTTTCTTAATGAGTGAATCAGTGAAAGTCTTGTGGATAAAGAATAAGATCCTTGTCTGTTCTCTTTCCCTCGTAGTGCTGGGCATGGTGTGAGGCACACAGTAAATACTCAACAAATGCTTGTCAATATGTAGGGACACTGGGTGGGAACCAACGCCTTAGACAGAGACCGGGCAGAGAAGGGGGCGCTGCGCGCTGTAAGCTCTGCAACGCGGGAGCCCTGCAGGCGCGCGCGCCATTGACTCATCCTCTCCTGCGCTGCTTCTCAGTTTGTGTGTGTGTGTGTGTGTGTGTGTGTGTGTGTGTGTGTGTGTGTGTGTTTTCCTTAAGGTAAAAATCTCTTTCATGAGTGTCACCATATGCTAAAGAAGTTCAGCCCATTCTGCCTCCTAGCTGCCCCCCCCTTTTGAATAGTAAAGTGATTTTATTCTAATAGCTGTAATTACAGTGCTTGTTTGTCGAAATGAAATCTGAAAACAGGTATACAGGGCAGTTGATTACTAATCATGTATTCAAAGCAGTAAGAGGTCCCACAACACCAAATAAAGCAGCTCTGAGGTTTCCCCCAATTTGAAGTTGAACTTCAGCTTCTTCAGTGTTTAGCAAAATACAAAAGAAAAAAGTAGAGGTTATCATTTTCTTTTTTTCTTTTTTTATTGAGTTATAGTCAGCTTGCAATCTTGTGTCAATTTCTGGTGCACAGCACAATGCTTCAGTCATACCTGAATATACATAAATTCATTTTCATATTCTTTTTCACCATGAACTACTACAAGATATTGAATATAGTTCCCTGTGTTGTACAGTACAAACTTGTTTATCTATTTTATATATACCAGTCAGTATCTGCAAATCTCGAACTACCACTTTATCCCTTTCCACCCCTCTCCCCCAGCAACCACAAGTCTGTATTCTATGTCTGTGAGTCTGTTTCTGTTTTATATATAAGTTAATTTGTCCTTTTTTTTTATATATTCCATGTATGAGTGATACCTTACTGTATTTTTCTTTATCTTTCTGGCTTACTTTGCTTAGAATGACATTCTCCAGGAACATCCATGTTGCTGCAAATTGCATTATTTTATTCTTTTTTATGGCTGAGTAGTATTCCATTGTATAAATATACCACAGCTTCCTTATCCAGTCGTCTGTTGATGGACATTTAGGTTGTTCCCATGTCTTGGCTATTGTAAATAGTGCTGCTATGAACATTGGGGTGCAGGGTCTTTTTGAATTAGGGTTCCCTCTGGATATATGAGGTTATCACTTTTGATGGCAGATTCTGTGCTTATGTTTTTCACAGCTAAGACATACATGCTCTGGGCTTCTTGCTTGTTCCTACGTCTTGCTGGCCTTTCTGCCAGAATTCGTCTTCCTTTTTTTTTGTTTTCAGTAATTTTTTTTTTATTGAGTTATAGTCAATTTACAATGTTGTATCAAATTCCAGTGTAGAGCACAATTTTTCAGTTATACATGAATGTACATATATTTATTGTCACTTTTTTTTTCGCTGTGAGCTACCTACCACAAGATCTTGTATATATTTCCCTGTGCTATACAGTATAATCTTGTTTATCTATTCTACACATGCCTGTCAGTATCTACAAATTTCGAACTCCCAGTCTGTCCCTTCCCACCCCCCGCCCCCTTGGCAACCACAAGTTTGTATGCTATGTCTATGAGTCTGTTTCTGTTTTGTATTTATGTTCTGTTTTTTTTTTTTTTTTTTTTAGATTCCACATATGAGTAATCTCATATGGTATTTTTCTTTCTCTTTCTGGCTTACTTCACTTAGAATGACATTCTCCAGGGACATCCATGTTGCTACAAATGGTGTTATGTTGTCATTTTTTATGGCTGAATAGTATCCTCTTCCTTTTGAACCACATGTAACTGAATCTTTTTCTTCATCCACATCTCAACCCAAATGTAATCCTGTCAGAGAGACCCTCCCTGACTTATTTATGTCTCAGATAAGCTAGTCCTCACCCCACATCCATAGCATAGGGCAGCTCAGTTGGGTCACCTGTTTTATTTCCTTGCTAGCATTTATTGTGGTCTGAAGGGGTATAATCTATTCATCTGACCTGCCTCTAGAATGTAAGCTCCCTGAGGTCAGAGATTTTTCTACTAATTCATGCCTGCATCCCAACACTTGAAACTGGTGGTGGTTCATACTGGTGGTGGTGGACTTAGAGGTCTTAGTGGTGGCTGGTGGAGGTGGTGGTAGTGATAGTGTTGGAGATGAAGGTGGTGGCATTGCTGGAGGTGAGGCTGGTGGTGGCAGAGTGATGGTTGTTGTTGGTGGTAGTGATTGTTGTTGGTAGGGATAGTAGAGGTGGCGGTAATGGTGATGGTGTTGGTGTTGGTGATCGTGAAGACCATGGTGGTGGTGATGGTGGTCAAGTTGGAGGAGATGGTGCTGTTGGTAATGGGGGTCATACTGGTGTTGATGATCACGAAGACCATGGTGGTGGTGATGGAGGTGGAGGTGATGGTGGTGGTGGTAGTGGTGGTTATACTGGTGGTGGTGGTCATGAAGTCCATGGTGATGGGATGTGGGAAGAAAATTAGTAAGAAGCATTCTTCAGTTAGAGGAAAGAGCATTGCAAAGCCTCTGGAGTCAATGATCAATGTAACTTTGTTCAGACTTTTTATCTTTCTTTCAGTTAAAAAAAATTGCTAACTGCATCTGTCATGACTACTTCTATTTTCACGGATGCCTGTTGACAATCTGCAAAGTGCATTTCTCACCCTGGGCCGGGGGTTTGTGCTAATCCTCATGCTTTCTCTCCACAGTTCCCTCTCCCAGGGTGTGTCAGAAAGATTCCCTTGCTGACCTCATGTTCCTGGTAGATGAGTCTCTTGAGACCAGAGAAGATCTCCGGAACCTGCAGAGCTTCCTGAGGAACATCTCCTCCTCCATGGGTGTGAAAGAAAACTGCCTGCGGCTTGGCCTGATGAGTTACAGTGACAGAGCCCAGACGCTTTCTCTTCTGAAATCAAGCACAACCCAATCGGAATTTCAGAAGCAAATTGAGAAGCTGTCTCTGCGGGCTGGAAAATCCAACACAGGGGTTGCCCTTGAGAAGCTGAGGGCAGAAGGCTTCTCAGCCTCAAATGGTAGCAGGAGGGCACAGGGAGTGCCTCAGATTGCAGTCCTGGTCACTCACAGACCATCCGATGACCAGGTGCGCGAGGCTGCCCTGAGTCTCCGACTGGAGGACATAACTGTGTTTGCCACGGGCATCCAAGGAGCTAACAAGACCCAATTAGAAGAAATAGTGTCTTACCCTCCGGGACAGATGCTCTCCATGCTGAAGTCCTACGCAGACTTGGAAACTTACAGTAAGAACTTCCTGAAAAAGCTCCAGAATGAAATATGGTCCCAAATTTCAACTACTTCTGAACAAGTGGAACTTGATAAAACTGGTATGTTTTAAAAAATACTTTTCTTATTATAAAAGTAATCTGAATAGTTGCCTAGGGCCAGTGCAGGAGCAAGGGCTGACTGTAATTGGATTAGGGATTATGGAAGTGTTCTAAAACCAGATTTTGTTTGATGGTTGCACAGTTTCATAAATTTCCTAAAAATTATTGAATGGTTGCAATGAATGAATTTTTTAAGCATGCAAATCATACCTCAATAAAATGTAAAAAAAACAATGTTAATTATAAAATAGTTTCATGGTGCTGATGAACATAAAGAAGAAAATAAAATCGCCTGTCATCCTAGCTGTCAGATAAAGCCATTCTTAACATTTATTTCTCTTATCTTTTATTCTCTTCTCTCTTGACACTCATACACACACACACATTTTTTTTAAAAAGGATGTAACATTGTGAATATCAGTGCTGTTGAATGGAATTTTCTGCAGTGCTGGAAATTTTCCTTCTCTTCACTGTCCAATAAGGCAGCCAAGTATGGTTATTGAGCACCTGAAATGTGGGTAATATAACTGAAGAAATGAGTTTTAAATATAATTTAATTTTAATTTCTCTTTATTAGAATAGCCACAGGCTGGTGGTTGTCATATTGGACAGTGCAGGAATGCACTGTTAGGTACCTTGTATCAGTCACAATTATAGCTGAGTGTGACTAACAAAAGAAAAAACATAACAATGATTTAAACAGGATGAAACCTATTTTTTTTTCTGTTTCACACATAAGTCCTAAGGTAGGTTTAAAAAGCTGGGTGATACACCACAGTGTCAGGGACCCTGTCTCTTTCTAAGTTGTTGTTTTTTGTTTTTGCCTCTGATCTCAGCATCATAATCCAGGATAACTGCTCCTGGCATTACATTCACATCCAGCAACAAGAACAATGGAAGAGAAGGAAAAGGGCAGGTTTCCACCTCCTTTTCTTCAAGGACACTCCTAGGAATTGCACACACCACCTTTGCTGACATCCCATTGGCCAGAACGTGGTCACGTGTCACACCTCATTGTAAAAATGATGGCTAGAAAGTGTAGTGTTTATCTGGGCAGCCAAGTTCCTAGGCAAATACTGGGGACTAATTGGTATAGAAGGGGAGAATGGATGTTGGGGATAACCAGTACTATATGCCTTCCTCACTCTTCTATGAACCTTATAGAATGAACTTTTGTCCAATTCCTTAAACATTCTTTTGCAACATTTTTTTAAAGATTGGAAATAATATTCCATCTTGTGGATATGACATAATTTGTTTAACACCTCCTAAATTGTTGGCTGTAGAAATCATTGTCAATGTTTTGCTCTTACAAAAGCCTTGCAGGGGTTATCATTGTATTTATATCTTTATCCTCAACCATGATTTTTTCTCACTTTTTAATCTTTTAAAATTATTTTCCTCCATCATTCAAAGGGAGGATATCCTATTTGAGATGCTCTGTGAATCTGCTGTGGTTTTGCTGAGCTCTTCTCAAAGATGCTCAGAGATACTTGCCTAAAGAGACTTGATGTGGCTTTGAATTTATCTAATTTCTGAGATATCTGTTGCCTTCACACATTTCCCTGCAGATAAAATGCTGCCCAACAATTGGGACTCGAATTTGGCAGCATTCACATGGTAGAGAATTATAATCCTCCAATGATATGAAAGTGTTTTTTTTTTTAATGGAGGTACTGGGAATTGAACCCAGAACCTTGTGCGTGCTAAGCACACACTCTACTACTGAGCTCTATACCTACCCTGCTAAGGGTTAATTTTAAATTCAGATTAGTCAATTGAAGGTTTAAGGGCGCACCCTGGGCCAGCCCTGAATTTCCTCTGGCACATAAACATTGCAAGGCAGCAGCAAGAAACCAGGCCCCTCTTACTTCCTGAGTGATACACAGGGAGTCCCTCAGAGTGGCAGTCGCCTTGGTCTAGTACAAACTTTTAGAGCATAGGAGAGATGTGTAGTGTGATCTATCTCAGAGAGTTTGCAGTCATGTGACAAAAAGCTATTATTGTTATAGAATTTCTAAATGGGAAGATACAGGACCGAGGCTAGGGCAAGGGCCATCCAAGGGGATGGCTATCTTTCAGAAGATCTTAGTAAGTGACTTCTTGTTAATTCAGTGGCTCTCACACATTGGTACCTGAGTTAGATTGAGTTCCTCAGAAATAGATGGTAGATAAGGAGTCATGTGAAATCAATGGATTAGAAATATACACAGGAAAAACTGGGGGTGGGTAGGGAAGTGAGGATTTGGGAACATGAGGGCAGGATGATAAGGAAACTCTCAGGGAGGGTCAGATCCACAGAACCAGTCTAGAGACAGCACGGGTGAAACCTTAGAGTCGTCAAGGGGCAAGGTAACAAGAGAATTTCTATTCCAGCATACTTGAGGGAATATACATTTCCAGACACATTCCAGACACTTTCAACAGCTGGAAAGCAGCCCATGTACCAGCAGACACAGGTCCTAGCTGTTGGAATGAGAGCACGGAAACTGGCATACACAAAATAGTAAAGGACTTGAGAGGTTACGGGCAGGGCACCCAAAGTGTCTACTGTGAACTTATCAGAGTTTGCTGCGAAGCTTGTGAGCAATTCAGTGGCCCAACCCAATGACTCTAGTCTCTGTGGGTAGGGCCTAGGCACTTGCATTTTAGAAAGCTCCCCAATGAACTCACACTAGGAATACTGGAGAACCACTACTGTAGTGAATTTGCCATGGTCTAGAGTTGGGTAGCCAGCTGTGCAGTTTTAGAGTGGTCAGACAGAGAGAATTCATCAATATTGACGGTCCCTGAGGTACCCACCACATCTGGCACTAGTAGGCATTTCATTTATTAACTAGAACTTTGTTCAGTCCAGGGAAGACTCACATTAACCAAACCGAGGGACTGATGTATAACAAAAGGATGGCAATTACCTTTGTAATGGAACTTTTGGTGCTCAGGGGCCTGGACATTCATGTCCTCTGAGAAATATAGTCTCTCCCTGTAGGCATGTAGACCAGTGAGCAGCTAAATTGTCATCCAAAGACTGCTGGAGGTTGTAGAATCAGAGCAAGGGAGTTAGTTTTGTGACTGAAATGTCTAGCGGTATTTAATCAGGGGAATGTAATTTAAAATCAGATATATAGATCTGCATCTCTTCCTCTCTCTTGACATAACTGTGCAGGTGAGGTCGTGGGCCAGGGGACACATTTTTCTTCAGCACTGTCCAATTGAACTTTTTTGATGGAAATATTCTATAATTATACCATCCAGAATGTTAGGCGCTGGCCACATAGGACTGTTAAGCACCTTGAAATGTGGCTATGACAACTGAAGAGCTTTCTTTTAAATTGTATTTAATTTTAAGCTGCTTGATTTCACATTTTAATAGCAGTGTGTGACTAGTGGCTAGTGTATTGGACCAGCCCGGCTCCAGGTGGGGTTGGATGGGTCTTGCCATGGTTGCCTGCTAGGACTCGGGGGTTTTTCTCTACTTCATTGCTGACCACCATTCTTCCTTCTGAAGAATACCTAATTCTTCTTTATTAGCTGTATAAATCCGTTCATTCTGTCTGCTGTTAAGTTTTGCTGGCCTGGGATCAACCCTGTCTTTTGCAGATCACTGCTTATCTTTGCCCTAATACTTTACATGTAGATTTCATAATTTAATGCTCAGGGTTACATGTATTTCCAAAATTTCTTATTTCTTAAGGACCAACTCACTGTAGCCTACAGGAGTGTCAGTAGCTATAAATCCCCCCCACCCAAAAACTATCCAGAAAGAAAATAGTTTTGAAGTGACTAAATTGTCCTGTATTTTAAAGATCCTTCAAAATGCAGAGTAGATAAACAAGATTATACTGTATAGCACAGGGAAATATATACAAGATCTTATGGTAGCTCACAGAGAAAAAAATGTGACAATGAATTACATATATGTTCATGTATAACTGAAAAATTGTGCTCCACACTGAAATTTGACACAACATTGTAAAATGATTATAAATCAATAAAAAAAGTTAAAAAAAATAAACATCCTTCCACATCCTCAACCTTTTGCGCACATAACCTAAGTTTTCAAGGCGTGCTGTTTTCTTCTACCCAGTTTCACCGAGGACTAGATAGAGTTGTGAGCAGGCTATTAGGAATGTTAAAGCACTTTCTCACAGAATCTGCTCAGCACAGGAAGGAACACTGAGAGCTTTTTTATTCAACATTTTTTTTGTTGAAATCCTGGGATGTACCAGGCCTACTAGGTGGAAGAGGAAAACTAAGTCAAGTCTCTGCCCTCGTGGAGATGACATTCTGTGGCCCATGAACAAATGAATAGGGTATTTCAGAAGGTAATGGGCACCATAAGGAAAACAAATGGGGTGACGAGAGAGACAGTGATTGCTGTGCTTTAGCTGGAAGGGAAGAGAAGGACTTTTTACTGCCATTTGTGTTGGCACATCATTGAGATGAGAATGAATCAGCCATGTGAATATCTGGGGGGAAGAGTATTCCAGGAAAGGGGAGGGCATGTGCAAAAGCCCTGGGGCATGTTTAAAGCAGAGAGAGGAGCCCATGTAGTTGGAACACGGTGAGTAAGATGAAGAACAGCTGGAAACAGGGTCAGAGAGAGAAGCAGGGGGAAAGACCAGGCTGACTTTTCATGTTTAAATTCTAAATGCAGTAATCAGTCATTTAAGTTGAAGAGTAATATGGTCTAGTTCTTGGTTTTTTTTTTAATTTTGTTATTGAAGTGTAGTTGATTTACAGTCGTTTCAGGTGTACAGCAAAGGGATTCAGTTATACATATACATATATATATTCAGACTCTTTTTCATTATAGGTTATTACAAGATATTGAGTATAGTTCCCTGTGCTGTACAGTAGGACCTTGGTGTTTATTTTATATATAGTAGTTTGTATCTGCTAATCCCAAACTAAATATCCCTCTCCTCCCTTCCCCTTTGGTAACCATAGTTTTTTTCTATGTCTGTGAATCTATTTTTGGTTTGTAAATAAGATTTGTGTTTTTTTTTTTCTTTTTTAGATTCCACATATAAGTGGTATCATATTTGTCTTTCTCTGTCTGACTCAGTTCACTTAGTATGATAATCTCTAGGTCCATCCATGTTGTTGCAGATGGCATTATTTCACTCTTTTTTTAATCTTGTTTTAAATTTTTTTTTATTGAAGTATAGTCAGTTTACAATGTGTCAATTTCTAGTGTATATCATAATGTTTCAGTTGTATGTATATGTATATATGTTTGTTTTCATATTCTTTTTCATTGTAGGTTACTACAAGATATTGAATATAGTTCCCTGTGCTATGCAGAAGAAACTTGTTGTTTATCCAGTTTATATACAGTAGTTAGTATCTGCAAATTTCAAGCTCCCAGTTTATCCCTTCCCACCCCCTTCCCCTGCTGGTAACCATAAGTTTGTTCTCTGTATTTCATTCTTTTTACTGCTGAGTAGTATTCCATTGTATAAATATAGTACAGCTTCTTTATCCAGTCCTCTTCAATAGACGTTTAGGTTACTTCCTTGTCTTGGCTGCTGTAAATAGCGCTGCCTTGTTCTAGCTTTAAGTATATTGTTCTAGTTGCTCCAGGCAGAAGAGGTTATTGGGGAAATAAGAACAGAAGGTCATCTATCCCATCCCATTTCTTAGGAAATGATAAGGCAGAAACTGTCTGAAAAGGCAGGTGTCAATACTAGAACGATTTTAACTAAGAGCCTGGATACTTGGGAATCTGGTCCTTACCCTATAATTACTGGCCGTGTGACCTCAGACAAACCCCTATGTCTCCTTCAGTTTCAATTTCCTCATGAGATTGTAAATTTCAAAGGCGAAAACGGGCATGAATGTGCTTAGGAAAGTGTCCAGGCTTCTGAAGGGTCCTCATTCTTTAGAACCTTCCCAGCCTCGTGCTCCTGTGCAAACCCACTTGGAATGTTCACTCCAGATTCTCTGTAATTCATGGAAAATGCAGTTTCCACTTTGCATTTTTCTGCAGGCTGTGTGGATACAAAAGAGGCCGATCTCTATTTCCTCATCGACGGCTCCGGCAGCATTGAGGACAAACACTTTGAGCAAATCAAGGCATTTATGACGGCAGTGATAGATATGTTTAGCATCGGCCCAGGCAAAGTCCAAGTTGGCACTGTGCAGTTTTCAGACACGACGGAAGTGGAATTTAATATCAGTCACTATTCTAATGATGTGAAATTAAAGCAGGCTGTTTCTAACATCAAGCAACTCAAAGGCGGCACTTTGACTGGGGCAGCACTGGACTTCATGCTGCGAGTGATCAGGGAGGACAGGAGACACAGGACCACCGAGGTCCCCTGTTACCTCGTTGTGTTGACTGACGGGATGTCAACGGATGGCGTTGTGGAACCTGCTGAGAGACTGCGGGCTGAACACATCACCATTCATGCAGTCGGCATCGGGGAGGCCAACAAGATAGAACTACTACAAATTGCTGGGCAAGAGGAGAGGGTTAGTTTTGGGCAGAACTTTGATTCTTTAAAGAGCATAAAAGACGAGGTTGTTCGCAGCATCTGCAGTGAGAAAGGTAAGCCAAACAAAAAGGCTTTATTCCCTGTACCTCATTCGTGGCTTCAGGTGGACAAATAGCCAGGCTCAGACAAGGAGCGAGGGGACCAGTGGTCTGGCTAACACTTTGCTGACTTCTTTCACAACTGTGGAGGGATTCAGCCCCTCATTTGAAACCCGTAGCCGAGACTGGAGAATCCCTCTACAGACAGCTGTCCTGGGGCCATCTTGGAAGTCAGAAGTGGGAAGGTTGCTAAGAGTGTTGTTGCCTTGACAAAGCCCACTGCTGTGAGGGGTAGGAGGCACTCTATCCTGTGTGTGTGTGTGTGTGTGTGTGTGTGTGTGTGCGCGCGCGCGTACATGTACACACACTCACTGAGGCAGGTAAGTACAGTAGAAAAGAAGATGAGCTCTGACTTTAACTAGATTAGGGTTCAACTCGCTTCACTACCTGAGCCTTGAACTTGCTCATCTGTAAAATCAGGACAGTGCCTACATCAGAGTATCCTTGTAGGTTTAGTGTCATAAACACCAGCCATTATTCCTCTATGGTGAACGCAGATCTGGTACATATGAAACCCTGGTACATACAGAAACACGTATTTGTATTTTTGTTCTGGCTAAAAACCAAGTAACCAAAAGTTAGGGAGAACAAACTTGCAAATTCGTGTACCTGATTGTTATTTCTCTTATTAACATAGCCACTTACTAATGGAAGATGGTATGTGTTGATGGCTGGTCTTAGCACATGAAAATGCTGTCTGCTGAGAGGCATGTTAGCTTCTGGATTAGGATAAAGGATGCAGGAGTCAAAGCATCAAAGTCCACACGCCAGCTTTATCAGTGATGGGCTGCCAACCTGGAGTGGTTACTTACTGTCTTCCTGCCTTGGTCCCTTGTGTGTAGGCTTCTTGTGAAACTTAAAGGTAATAATGTGTGCGGACACTTAGAAGAGTGCTTGGCCCACGGTCAGCGCTGCATAAAACTTAGCTCTTGTAAAAGTTGGCTGAGGTGTGCCCTGAGGAGAAAAGGAAAAGAATTCTCACTTATTTGAACTTACAAAAGTGACAGTGTGTTGGAATTTTCTCTGAGTCACTTAAATCAAAAGAAAACTAAGCGAGCCCATAAGCAGGACTCAAAGCAAAATCCTAAATCACAATGTAATCGGTTTTTCTTCCTGTTGTGGGCAGTAGCAGCGTGGGGTCTTCAGGATGTCTTAGAAAGAGGACCAGAGTCAATGTTCCCTGACGTTTCCTGGAGCTGATGCCAAGGAGAGTAAAAGGGCTTCAGGAAGCATAAGCTGGATTGTAAGTCAGGTCTCTCCAGGGAGGAGGTCATGGACCAGTCTGAAGAGATGCAGTATGCTTTTTGTAGGTCAGGGAATTGCATTTCAGAAGCCCA
This sequence comes from Camelus dromedarius, assembly GCF_036321535.1. Taxonomy (NCBI): domain Eukaryota; kingdom Metazoa; phylum Chordata; class Mammalia; order Artiodactyla; family Camelidae; genus Camelus; species Camelus dromedarius. Next base: position 4,264,814 of record NC_087437.1, on the reverse strand, counting down.
ACCCCTGGCACACTCAATGGAGGAGGCAAACTGTGGGCCAGGAAATGGGCCACAAGATGGAGAACAGAGGCAGAAAGGCTAAGGAGCTGAGCTGAAGGGCCTAGAAAAAGCCTGACTGGTCTCAGCAGAGGTGGATGGAGGGAGACACAGCATATTGGTTAAGGGGCAGTTTCAACTGCTCCAGCAAAAGGACCGCACACTGCACAACCCGGAATATTGTTTCACTCCTGTGTCACGGTCCAGGGTAAGCTGTCCTGGTCTAGCAAAGAGGCTGGTCCATGCACAACAGAGCATCCATCTCTAGGTCAAAAGTGGAGCGTCTGTTCCCATCACCTTGCATTTGTGGGAAGGGAGATGGGGCCAGGAGAGCTCCATTGTTTCGCTATTAAGACGCAGAAGCGGCCAGATCACTCCTGCTCAGACCTGTTGGCCAGAACACAGTCACAGGGCCCCCATCTAGCTTCAAGGAAGCCTGGGAAATATAGTCTGTACCTGGGTGACCATCTGCCCAGTTGAAACTTTATTGACATGGAAGAGATGGGGGAACCGATAGCAGAGGACAAGAAACAGTCTCTGTTCCAAGTAGAGGCAAGAAGGTAGATTCTGTGAATAGTAAACCACATGTATAAGTCTTTTCTTCTGACGTGCGTTTCCTGGAAGAGAGCCTTGCACATTTCACAGCACTGGGGCTTTGCCAAGGACACCAGCATCTTCAGTGACTTCCCTGTTTACAACTTCCAAAATGGCCCCAGGGCAGCGCGGATCTCCAGTGATGGCCTTAGTGCCCCCTGGCGGGCCTTATACAAGTTATTAAAAATAGTCAGCATCTTTTAATTCTTCTAGGGCTGATGCTCACTGTTCATTTTCAAATAGTATGGGATAGACTCTGCGCATAGTGGGGGGGGGCTGGTAAGAAAATGGAGGTGGTAACTAAGAAGATACATGCTGCGTTTACACAGCCTGTAAATATATTGTCTTTAGCATGTATCTTCTTAGTCTTAACCCTTTTGTCTATATGTGATATATATAAATAAATACATATTTGTCTTAGTATATTATTAATATACATTAATATATTAATGTATAAACGTATGTAATATAAATATATATTTGCCTATATATAATATATATGCACGATAGTACGTATATGTATATGTATGTATACATATACACACACCTGTACTATGAGTTATTAACATATTTTATGGCTTATAGAAATTAGTATTCTATGTGTATATATGTGTACAGATACCTATTTACATGTGCATATATATGTCCACTTCCCATCAGTAGGATATCTACAAATTTTATGTATAAATAAACAGTCCATGTTGAATGGATACATGCTTACTAATGTCTTTATTACCTCTCGTAAAAGCTTTTGACCCCAATTTCTAATGTTGATTTATAGTGTTTATCAAATCACTTTAAATTATCCCAGAAAATTGTGCTATATAAATATTCCTGGGAACTTTGTGTTTCAAGAAAATACATAAAACCATAGAATATTACTCATATTAGTGTCTAAAATTGATTGCCCTTCTCTGATTTCCTTTTTTGATCACCATTGTGTCTTTAACCCATAGCCTGAAGTTTGCCATTTTGTACACATCAAGAATTATGAATGAGTGAATTATGAATAAATGCATAATGCATGCATGAAGAAACGAATGAATGAATGCATACTCTGGGAGTTGCATTTCTTCTTTAAAACTTCTTAGGTCATCTTCAGTGAATTTCTGATTTAGGGTTCTAGTCAACAGGCTTCTATAAAAGAAGTAACACTTTCAGGTGCAACGGCAGTTGCTTGAGTTAATTTTTGATATTTTCTGATTAATGGATTTATTTCTGCTTTACTGTCTGCATGGATCCTGAGAGCCATGCCAACCTGGTTTATTTCTGGTCTTTTTGATTACGTGCAGGATGTGAAGACATGAAGGCTGACATCATGTTTCTGGTGGATGGTTCTAGGAGTATAGGACCTGAAAATTTTGTGAAAATGAAAACCTTCATGAAAAACCTATTAGCTAAGATTCAGGTTGGTCCAGACAAAGTCCGGATTGGTGTCATCCAGTTCAGTGACTATAATAAGGAAGAATTCCAGCTTGACAAATACTTCACACAAGGAGAAATTTCTGATGCCATAGACAGCATGTCTCACATCGACCAGAACACTTTGACTGGAAGTGCACTAACCTTCGTAGCTGACTACTTCACCGAGCCCAGGGGGGGCCGTCCCACAGTCAGAAAGTTCCTCATCCTCATCACGGATGGAGAAGCCCAAGATGAAGTCAGAGACCCCGCGAGAGCCCTTCGGGACAAAGGTGTGACCATCTTCTCCGTGGGGGTGTACGGTGCCGTTAGGTCTCAGCTGGAGGAGATCAGTGGGGACAGCAGCCTGGTCTTCCATGTTGAGAACTTCGATGATCTAAAGGCTATAGAGAAAAAGCTTGTCTTCCGTGTGTGCGCTCTTCACGGTAAGGGACCCTGTCACCCTTCAGGGCTCGAGGGTGGGTGCTGACGACTTCAGAGTGGGGTGGACAGTGACTGGCACTCTGGACTTCAGTCTTAACTTTTGGTCTTCTCTATATTGAGTAAAACACTCATGACTCATGATTTCTAGGGATATTGCAATTTTGTCCACTAACTTGTCAGCAAAGTAGTCTGACTTTGATGACTTCAAATATATTCCAAGAGGGTCTCAGATTTATATATGTAACTTCCAGCTCTTTAATACCTGTGTACCTAGAGTTCTCCAGAGCCAGTTTTTAATCCCAGCTGACTCCTCCAAATTGTTTCTTGGCTGCCTATAACCATTGTTAAGCAGTAACTAATTAGAGATACAAATTCATCGTCCTGTTAGTTAAGTACAATATCCTAAGCGCACTCCAGCCGCCCCAGCAAAACCCTCTGTGTTTTAAATATATGGTGTGTGTTTTCATTACTTTGTGTTAGCCTTCTTACCCTCAGTCAGCTTAGCATTTCACATGTGCCTGTTCATGCATCCATCTCTTTGGAAAACTTCACCTTGTTACTTAAAAAAAAAATAATTGCTTGGGAGTGAGGCATCATCCTTTTCATCTGACAAACTGTAGTGCTTTTTGAATTATATTGAACAACCTGCAGTTTGAGCCCATCAGTTTTTTTTCTTTTCTTTTTGTTTTGTAGAGGGGGAGGTAGTTAGGTTTTTTTTTTTTTTTTTTAATAGAGGTACTGGGGATGGAACCCAGGACTTGGTGCATGCTAAGTGTGTGCTCTACCACTGAGCTCTGCCCTCCCCACAAGCCTGTCAATTTTAATGGTTCTTGAGTGAGAACTTGCTATAAATCTATCACATGTTGTGATCTGTGTTTTGGACACCATGAAGGGAACAGACCAAAGCATTAGTACATTTCTTGTATGCTGTTCCTCTGGCAACACAGACACCTCCTTTGGACTTCGTTCTTCAGAATCCCGTGTGTGAAAACTTCAGAAAGTTAACAAATTAAGATAAACTCTGAGTTTCAGGCAATAGCTCTAAGATTTCCCTTGTCACAGCTTAACTGGAAGTTTTTTCTTCCTCCAAAAAGTGATTCCGAGCCTCTCGGTGCTGTGAAACTTTAGCTGACTTGTGTATGAGCTCACCTCATACATGTTTATCAAGTCGACTCATTAAATGTTCACCCAGTGGTGACTAGTCGCCACATCCCAGTGGGTCACGGCCCCAGGTTCCTCCTGACACAGCCTGGGCTCTTCCACAATGGATGAGACTTGGAATTTTGAGACCTGGTTGCCAGAAATAAGGGTTGGAGGTAGGGTAGGCAGGTGGGAGGGGGCAGGAAGGGAGCCCTGGGGAGGCACATGCTTAAGTGACTGAAGGGAGGAAGGGGTGGAAACTGGCTGACACTTTGGAGATCCTGCAGCATGGCCACTTGGCTTCTCACGTGGAGGAGGGGTCGGGGCTAGGATGAGGCGATAGGAGTTTAGCTCTGCTGCCACGTGGGGCCTTTCTGACTTTCACTTCGGGAGGTCAGGGGAAGGAACACAGGTAGATGTGAAGAGGCCTGGTGCACCTGGGAAAGCTTCTCTCCCAGAAGCCGAGCAGGTGAAACTCCCAGTGTATACACTGAGCCCCGGAGTCCTTCAGCACTGCAGGCTGGTCGGACCAACACTGGTCACGTGTCACCACTCTACTGACACTGAATGACTTTCTGACATGCCCTGCTGGTTGAAAGACCGCTTAGCAAAAGGCATGGCACGTCCCAATGAGATTTAGCAGAACAGAGTGGGGAGGCGTGGGGACCACCGGTCATGGGGTCCTGTCCATTAAAGGTGCCGATGTCCTTGGAATCATGATCCGGGCAAGTGGGACATCTCAGAGCCTCCTCTTCTTTCTCCAAAACATGGCAACAGCCACCCCTGAGTGAAGAGTTGCTCCTGGCCCGTGGCAGGCTCGTGGCAGATCAGTTGGCTTTCCCTCCTGAGCGGCCGGCGTAGAACCTGCTGCAGAACAGGTTTGCGATGCCTGCCTTCTTCTCCTTTCAGATTGTAAAAGGATTAAGCTGTTAGACATCGTGTTTGTGCTGGACCACTCAGGCAGCATCAGCCGCCAAGACCAAGAAAGCATGATGAACCTCACCATCCACCTGGTGAAGAAATCGGACGTGGGCCCGGACCGAGTTCAGTTTGGAGCGCTCACGTACTCTGACCAGCCCGAGGTTCTCTTCTACCTCAACACCTACTCGAACAGGTCCGCGGTCGTTGAGCATCTGAGGAGGCGCCGGGACACCGGCAGGAGCACCTACACCGCCCGGGCCCTGGAGCACGCCGGCAGCCTGTTCACGGAGGAGCACGGCAGCCGCATCAAGCAGAACGTGAAGCAGATGCTGATCGTCATCACGGATGGGGTGTCCCACGACCAAGACCTGCTCGGGGACGTGGCCTCGAAGCTGAGGCGCCAGGGCATCGTCATCTATGCCGTGGGTGTAGGACAGGCCAACCAAGAGGAGCTCGAGATGATGGCGGGGGACAGAAACTACACTGTCCATGTGAGTGACTTCAGCAAGCTGAAGGATGTCTACCAGTCTCTGCAAGACAGCATGTGCACCAACGCAGGAGAGGGTAAGTGCTTCCAGTGCCTCTTCCGGGGTGGCAGTCAGTTTAAGCAGGAAGTAAATGATGAGTCTTGGCTTCCCATTACCTGGGTGTCGCAGGCTGCATCGTTCTCTGCTCAGGCTTCGTGTTTCTCATCTCTGGAAGAAATGCACTGATGAAGCAGGAGTCGACAGGTCCTTCGCCACCATGGTGTGCCTTGAAGCGATGCAACACGAAGGTTTCAGAAGCGTTCCTTGCTCTCTGGCCTCGCTGTTGCCCTTTTCTTGGCAGGAAGAACCCTTCTTAGGGTCATATTCACCTCTGCTCATTCACGGTTACCTGTGCCGCTCCATTTGCGTGATGGTGTCAGAGCAACCACGGGGCATCAGTTTCAGGCCAAACTCAAGTGCAGAGTTTCATGGTTTCAACAGGTAGACTTGTTTTCAGAGATCCAGGGCCGTCTAAATGGGATTATCAACATCCTGTAGGGCCGTTGGACGTCCAAGTGGTGCGATGAGTTTTTCTGAATAAGGGCCACAAGTGCAGAAAGGAGGAATGGGAGCTGAATGTGGAGTCATAGAGACGGGGAGGGAAGGGGCCAAAGCCCACTCCATGGGATACAGCTGGGTTAGGATGGGCTGGAGGCATCACACCCGAGTGAGGAGACGGTGAGATCTGCCCCTGACCTTGAAGCAGGGGAGACTGACAGGTCACCCAGGAGGGCGGCTGTCCCTCCTCAGAAGGCTGGAATCCTTGCCGGCTATTGGCCCAGTCCTCTCGACCTGAGCAACGCACCAGCCAATCAGCTAGCTTCCTGTCTTCCCTCTTCCCCTCCTTCTGCCGACTTCCTGCTCTTTTTCTTCTCCTCCTCCCTCCCTTCCTCTCCCCCAGTTTGCAGCCTACTTTTGTATCCAACACAAATCGTGTTTCTCGGACTGGCGTTAACCCACTCTCATCCCTGTGAGACAGTCCAGCCCCAAACAAAACCTCCCCCAACGCCTGTGTCAGCCTAGCATTTGCTGTGCTGGCTGAGAATATGTCTGACCTCCGCAGCTGGACCTTACTTAAGTCAGCAATAAATCCAGCTCCTTGGTTTCAGATGCTGCGTGATGGTTGCATGTTCAGGGAAACGTGACTTGTCCCGAGGCAGTGGGACCACCTCAGTTCTTACACCTGTGCCCCCCTTGCCATCTGTCCTGCGCCTTCCAGTCCCTCTTTAACATGAAGCAATCTTCCTGACACACGCTGGACTATGTCACTGATCTGCTCACGGGTCACAGTGTCTAAACTCTCGAGCTCCATGTAGCCCCCGCTGACGTTTCCAACCTCATCTATTGCCCCACCCCCCACAGCCTCTCCAGCCATCCTGAAATCCCCGCATCTCCCAGCACTGTTCCACCCAGCACGAACACACCAGCCCACTGCTTCCCCTGGCTACGTCTAGCTTCTCTGTCACATTTCAGCCTTTGTTTGCCCGTTTCCTGACCCAGCACCCGGCAGGGTCCCCACCGTGTCCCCCAACTCCTGCACCTCCTGCTTCTCCAGGTGGTTGCACTTGACACATGTTTGCTGTTTCCTCACCTGTGCCTGTCACAAGACTAGGCGCTCCTTGGGCAGGCTTGGCCTCTTGTTGGTCCTCGGGTCCCCACCAAACCTTAGGATGTTGTTGGGACTTCCGTCTTTTCCTCGGAGTGCAGGACTGTCTTCTTCTCATCCCCTGGACCTGCCCTTTTGGAGGTAGATGCTAAGATGGAGTCTGGGATGCAAGATGTTTATTAGGGACGACGGCTGTGAAAGAAAAGGGGGAAGCAGAAGAGGCAGAAGTCAGCGATGCACGTCCCGACGTCTCAGTTACCTTCCGTGATCACTTCCGGCTGCAGCATCCCAGCCTTTGCACTTGATTAGAGCTGGGTGTGGGAGGTCATCACCAGGTTACGGGCCGTTTCCCACTGGCCTTCAGGGAGATGACCCTGTGCCCGGTTTACTAGCTGTGAGCACTTGCCCCGTGAAGTTTTAATATCTGGGCTATGGTATTATTAAAACAACTTGTAGTAGAAAAAATCCTGGATGTAAGGGTAAAGGGGACCCAGGTACCAACTCAACCGCATAGTAGTTATGTATTCTGAGGCAAGTTCCTTACCCTCTGGATTCTATTCCTCTTGCAGGGGGTGGGAATTAGGTCTATTCATTGATCTATCTATCTATCTATGTATCTATCTATCTATTTATTTATTTAAAGGAGGTACCAGGAGTTGAACCCAGGACCTTGTGCATGCTAAGCACGCACTCTACCGTTGAGCTATATCCTCCCCCCAGATATTTTTATTTTATTTTGTTTGTTTGTTTATTATTTTTTTGATAGAAGTACTGGGGACTGTGAGACGACTCCTGAGCTGTACCCTCCTCCTCCCGATTCTATTTCTGTGCCTAAAATCAGAATAATTCCTCCTAAGGTGGCCATGAATATTTACCATTGTTGTATGCTGGAAACGTTTTTTAAATGATCATTCTCAGCACAGATGTAAAGTGGTGGCACAATAGGAGCAGGATTACTATCGCAGGGCAGTGGTACCATTGCCGTGACTCTGGTGAACCTCCCGGGGGGGTGTGTAGAAGGGATTCCTCACCTTCGCCGTGACCTTCTAGTGGACATATTCAGGAGCCAAATTTCTTACTTTCCTTCCCAGAGTAGCTTTCAGCATCCTTTCAAATGAATTGTGTAAATAATTAAGATTTGAAACAAAATTGACCCTTTTTCTCCTCCCTGCTGTCTTCCCCGCTCTTTGAGGGCCGCTGGTGGTTCTCTCCTCTGTCCACTTATTTGCCACGAATGTGAGGATTTAGCAAAGCAGTTTAACTATTAGAACAAAGGGAAAATTTACAGTAATCCCTAAGGACAGTAACTGATTTCTTGTTCTTCGATTGCAGTCTGTCAAGTTCCAAAAGCCGACGTGATCTTCTTTTGCGATGGCTCGACTAGGGTGTCCAATACAGAATTTGTTACCATGATGACTTTCTTGTCGGACTTAATGGATGATTTTGACAGTCAGTCTCAAAGAATGCAAATTGGGATGGCTCAGTTTGGGGTCCGCTACCAAGAAATTATTGAGTTGCAAAATTCTCTGACTCCAGCCCAGCGGAAGGCTCGGATTCAGACCATCACCAAGAGTGGCGGGCATCCGAGGATGGACTTGGCCCTTAAACAAGTGGGTGTTATGTTTGAGCCATCTGCTGGGAGCAGAAGAAACGCTGGTGTCCCCCAAATTTTGGTTGTCATCACATCTGGGGACCCCACCTACGATGTGGCAGCTGCAGCGAAGACCCTGAGAGAAGACGGAATTTGCATTCTGGTTTTGGGCATCAGAGATGTTCATAAGGAACAGCTTCTGCCGATAACGGGCAATTCTCAAAAAATCATCACTTTTCAAGACTTTGATAAGCTGAAGAAGGTGGACGTGAAGAAAAGAATGGTCCGTGAAATCTGCCAGAGTTGCGGGAAAACCAGTAAGTGTCCCCTGGCTCTTTCCTTGTTTTTATTCAGCTGTAGTTCCCAGTTGTCTGCTTCCCGAGGAGTCTCGAGTCTAGCAGAGCGCTGTGTACAATGGTGTGCAGTGCGAATAGACATCTCCGCTGTTTCCAGGCAGGCTGGGCTCAGCCAGCCTCCCCCAGACCCAGAGGCAAGGGCGCAGAGGCCGGAGGAGGCCTGGGTGATGGCCTCTGGTCCGCCCTGCCCCTCTCTGCAACCCAGTGTCTATGCAGGTCTTAGTACCCGGAACTCCTCTCCTATTTCTCCCCTCTCCACTTCCAGAAGTCGGAGAACAAGGTCTTGCATCCCATAGGAAGTAAGTAAAAGGAGCATTTGCTGATTGGAAGTTTGACTATTTTAACTTTGTGAAACCAGCTTGTCAGGGACTCAGTGCACGTGCATGTGTGTGTCCGTCCGTGGGAGTGCATGTCTGTCTCTTAATGATGGCATTCACCTAATCGTAACATAGTGAAGATCTGACTTATCCTTAGGGATTATTTAATTTCCAGAGGGCCCCAAATGCCAGTGGCTGCAAAGGTGAGGAGGGTAGTGGAAGTGAGGCAAGGGGACAGGGAGAGAGGAAATGAATGCTGAGCCCTGGCCCATCTGATGGGGATGTCACCCTTCCGCTCCAGCTGAGGGCCCCCGTGTGGGACTCACGTTCTGTGCATTTGGGGCTGGGGGCTGGGGGCTGGGAGGACAGAGCCCCAGGAAGCAGCAGTGAATGATAACACTTTGTGGAATTTGCACAACATGAGGAAATGCCCCAGGGTGCGTCTGGTTCTTGACTTGTTACAGTTGAAGCCACTTCTTTCACACAACATAGTGGCTTTTCTGAGCCCTCTGTTGGGGAGCTCACCTGGGAGCAGATTACAGTGGTGGAAAGAGCCCTGGCGGGGGCTGGAATCAGGAAGCCAGGCTTCCAACTCTGGTACAGCGGCAACAACCTCCACGAGTCACTGCCCCCTCGACGGTCTGGACGGGCTCAGGGGTGACCAGGTGGCGACTTGCAGTCGAGTTGTGTTGGTCCTGTCTGGTGTGGACAGCCTGTGGAATTAGTTGACTGCTTTTGCATATTGGAGATTTTCCACTGAAATGTAGATTTCACCAGCAGGGATTGGGGGTGCAAAGGGATAAATTGGGAGTTCGAGATTTGCAGATATTAACCACTGTACATAAAATAGATAAACAACAAGTTTCTGCTGTATAGCATGGGGAACTATATTCAATATCTCATAGTAATCTATAATGAAAAAGAGTATGAAAACAAATATATGTACATTCATGTATGACTGAAGCATTGTGCTGCACACCAGAAATTGGCACAACATTGTAAACTGGCTACACTTCAGTAAGAAAAACGCAATTGTATGAAGTTGGAAAACAAAACAGACAAAGAAAGAAATGTAGATTTTAGGCTTCTCTTTGAAAAATCGGGCAGTGTGACCACACTGGGCCCCCTTTCCCGCTGGCGACGCTCGGCTGGAGTTAACAGTGAACAGACGGGTTGCTGCTCTGTTTTCATCTCTCACTCCCTGCCCACGAGACTCGTTTCCGTTACCCTCCTGGGCTTCACAGCCATCTGAGTTAGTGACCTCTGGGTTAAATAGACCCTAAGGACAATTCAAATACTTACTATGTTATAATTCTATGAATCAGAATATGCCATCATTAAAAGAATAAAATACACGTGCATTCGCGTGCGTGTGCATACGCACACATACACATACATGCACACGTGCACACACACATATACTCACACACACAGGAAGCCAGCCACTGAGAATGAGACTAGACTGTGATCAGACTTCAAATAGCTACTGAAACTTAATAGCATTTGCAAGGGCACTGAGGAAACACCATGTTTCATCTTGATCGAGAAGCCAGTATCTTCCTTCTTGGATGCTTTGGGTGCCAGGGACCCTCCAGTCCCGGGCCATGACCGCTTCCTCCCTCTTGCCATGTCTATCCTACCTTGCTTCCATCTGCTCATTAACTCGACCTTGTTTCCCGTGGTCTCCAGACTGCTTTCTGGACGTCGTGGTCGGCTTCGACATTTCCACACACCTGCTGGGGCAGCCGCTGTTCCACGGCCACCCCCGGCTGGAATCCTACCTCCCAGGCCTTTTAGAGGACATCTCCTCCATCGGGGGGGTGAGCTGTGGGGCAGGTGCAGAGGTGCAGGTGAGTGTGGCCTTTAAGGTGAACAGTGAGAAGAGTTTCCCTACCAAGTTCCAAATCTACCAGAAAACAATATGGGAAAACCTCCTGCAAGAAACCGTCTCTGGGCCAACTCACCTGAACGTGCAGTTCCTGCAGTCCATGTGGGACGTGTTTAAGGATTCACCTTCATCCCGAGGACAGGTACCCGTGTCACCTTCTAGCTCCCACCCCAACGTGTTCCTCCTCCCAGTGGTATATTGTGTTGTCATGCCATCTCCTCCTATGGTTTGCTCTTTCTCTAGGTGCTACTCATCTTTTCAGATGGTCTTGGGGGTGAGAGCAAAGCAGTGCTTGAAGATCAATCGGACAGGCTCAGAGAAGCAGGTATGTTTGAAATGGAAAATGGCAGTGACGAAGCTTGAAAGGTGCTGGACAGCTCCCTACCTTCCCAGGTGCTCTGGAACTGGGAGCAAACGCTACTGGTACCCAACGCCCTGGACCAGCTGCACCTCATCCCCCAAATGCCGCAGATGCTACAGCCACGTGCTTACATCTGTGACCGTCTACAGACGTGTGCCCTTGACTGATGCCAGTGTGACCTGACACTTGGAGAGGGGTGGGTTACACCATGTCCCACCTAGGAGGCAGGGGACCGGGAACAATCAGTGCAGAGGGATACAAAAGCCCCCCGTGCCTTTAGTGGGTCCACTCTGGTACAATTTACACGCCAGGGTCCCTCGTGAATCAGACCAAGGTGAAGACTTTAATGAGACGCATCCTTGCTCCCAACTTCCCTTCCCTTTCCTGTTTCTGTCTCTCCCTCCATAAGTCACAGGCACCCAGATTCCTCTCTCAGATTCTGCTTGTAGAGAACCTGACCTGAGACACTTCCCACTGTGTCTGATTTTCTGTGTGAAAGTTAGCCACGTGGACTTTTAAAAGCACTCGTCACTCCGCACCCCCATCCGGGTCATAGTTTCAGACTGAGCTGGAAGCTGAATGCAGAGGTTGGGAGTAGTGTGCAGAGACAGGAGGCGCGGCTGGCAGGCAGATGGGGCGCGTTACTGGAAGCTTCCTTGGTGTAGGCTCGCTGGCCTCGGGGTCCAGTTTCCACCCATGTCCTGCTTGGTGGCTGGGCTGTGCCACCCTCCCTTCTCAAAGCCCCTCGACACCTGCCCACCGTGCTTGGAACCTTGAATCCCTTCTGACCCGCGGGGCTCTGTGGGATCTGGCCCCGCCCCCCAGCCCAGCCTTCCCTCCCTGTTCACACTCAGTGGCCCAGCATCAGAGCCTTCTCCACTCTCCCTCCAGTGTCCTCCCAGCCTCGTCCTCCCAGACCTTGCCCGTACTCTTTCCCTGTGTGCAGAACCCTCCCCACTCTCAGCTCCCCTGCAAGTTCTTCTCCCCACCTGCCGTCTCTGGTTCTTTCTCTTGCCGACTTCCATTCATCCTTTATGACCCGCTTAGACATCACTTCTTCGCAGAAACCTTCCCTGAGCTTCCAAAACTGAGTTAGGAGCATCTCCTGCAGACTTCCGTAGCCCCCTGAGCTGCCCTCCCCAGCACCTCTCTGCCTCTTGCCTGCTCTCCTGTGAGACCACACATCTCCAGAGAGAAGGAGACGGCCGTCTTCTTCACCTTGTATCGCTGGTACAGTGATTACTACATAACAAGCTCCTGTAGGCAAGGTCTTGTTTCATGGAAAGAGGGAAACAGTAAGTGGACAAGTCAATGAATTAATAGGTGAGTGAGGGAGGGAGTGAATCAGTGAATGACTGAATTCCGGGGCACGGCCAAGAGTTCAGCGGAGACGGGAATCACCCTGGCCTTTCCTCGCCTGCAGCCCCCAGAGCCTGGCTCCCCGGGTATCTGGCAGTGGAGACGGCTGGAGAGCTCACGTCAATTTCCATTCAGAAAAATTCAGAAGAACTCTGAAGATGAACGATACCTTTTTTAAAAAATTGCTTTCAAATGCCCAAGAATTGCATTCAAATTGGTGGCGAGGTGTCAAACACAGTTTTCTGCTAGTGTTTTTCTTGTAAGATTGGTAGTTTGTCTTGAATACTTTTCCTGGGGAGATTTCACATCACAGGCAGGAACCAGGGCCAGACGTCTGCTGAAAATGCAGGCAGAGCTGTTGCTGGGTTCTCCGCATGTCAAGAACACTTCTTTCTTTTATTTTTTTCCCCTTTTTGATTCTTTGAATAATGCTCACCGGGTGGAAATATGATAGGTTTTCCTTCTTTTCCATGCACAGTTCCTTAGGTTTTTATCTGGTTTTTTTTTTTTTGTACTGTTTTTCCTTAAAAAACAAAGTTTTGTTTTTTTTTAAATGAAGAACATACTCTTTTTTGTTGTTGTTGGGGGAGTAATTAGGTTTGTTTGTTTATAATGGAGGTGCTGGGGATTGAACCCAGGACCTCATGCATGCTAAGCATGTGCTCCACCCCTGAGCTCTACCCCCCCCCCCGCCCCGTATCTGTTGTTTTCACTGCCTAGGACTTGATGCTCTGCTGGTGGTCTCCCTAAACACGACTGCCCATGATGAGTTTTCCAGCTTTGAGTTTGGAAAAGGATTTGATTACAGGACTCCCCTGACCATTGGCACGAGAGAACTGGGCAAAAAGTTGTCGCAGTATCTGGTGAGTTGTTGAACAAAAACCTCCATAATTCACAGAGCCACAGAGGCAAGATTGGAATCTTCATGCTTTTTTTTTTTTTATTGAGGCATGTCAGTTTACAATGTTGTGTCAATTTTTTTTTTAATGCTTGCTTTCTTTCTTTCGGAGGTAATTAGGTTTGTTTGTTTATTAATGAAGGTACTGGGGATTGAACCCAGGACCTTGTGCATGCTAAGCCCGGGCTCTCCCACTGAGTTCTACCCTCCCCCTCCAAAATTGGAATCTTGATAAGTATTTCCTGAGACTACTTGGTCTGCCCTCAAGGCAGTACATGGTCCTTAGCGCATGAAAAAGTGTGAAAGACCAGAGCATCGCCACCGTTGGTTCCCCCAAGCCCTTTCATCCTTTGTCATCTCGCCAAATGAATGCACGGGGAACTCAAAAACCCAACCAACCCCGAATCAAACAAAAAGCCCCCAATGGATTATGCTACAGAAATCCCGAGAAATCAGAGCCTGTCAACCAGGAACCAGTCAGTCTGGTGCACACCTGGCCTGTGGCCATCTGTGTGGCGAGCGCCCCTTCTATAAATAGAGGTCCTGTCCTTGGAGAAGTTATGTCACCAGTGCAGTTGCTAACCTGGTCCCCTCTCTTCAGTGTTAAGTCACTGAATTGGCTGCCTCCCCTCCCCCCATGGAAAAGGATGGGCTTGTAGGTGGTGAATTACCGTTTGTGTGAATTGGATTCTTATGTAATGCAGTTCCTCGCTGCTGCTGCTGCTGCTCACTGGAGTTTGCTTTTTTCCCAGGGAAACATTGCAGAGAGGACTTGCTGCTGTGCATTTTGCAAGTGTCCGGGGGTTCCAGGACCTCGGGGGCCCCGCGGACAACGAGCCTTGAAGGTACCACTCAGCTGTGACAACATTGTACCTAATGGGCTTTGCTTTGGTTTTGGCGGAGCTGAGGCTCAGTAGTTGAATCTGCAGCTTTTACTTGATGCAGATGAATTATTTTGGGCAATTCTCATGACTTCTGTGGTATAGGGTTCACTTTTGCTGCTACTGTTAAGAATGACTCCGTTTTCTCCAGTGTATCCTTGGTAAATTTGCTCCACTGTAGACAGCCTGAAAGGTGACAAGACGTGTCAGAAATAGGGGGACAATTTACACTTCATCAGCAGTGGAACGTGATCAAACTGCAAAAAGAACATAGCATTGCAGATTGATAGCCCTTTAAGAGAACGAATTGTGAAAGATCATTTATACAACCATAGCGCAGATAAATCTATCATGGTATTTTAATTCAATGGAATGCCCTAAGGTAATGAAAATGAATGAACTATGGCCACACATGACAACAGAAATACATTTTACAAACCCTATAATAGTCCCCTAAAAAAGCAAAACACAGAAGAATACATACTGTATGATTCCATTTATAAAAAGTTTGAAAACAGGCAGAACTAACCTATAGCATCTAGGGATGTGTAATTAAGTAGTGAAGTTTTTTTTGTTTTTTGTTTTTGTTTTTTTAAATAAAAAGGCCAGGAAGTAGTATCATCAAAGCGAGGGTGTGTTCCCAGTGGGGTGGGGGAAACGGGAGTGGTTTGTGGTACCAGTGATGTCCTACCTCCTGGCTGGGGCGGTGGCTACACAGGTGTCCACGTAATAATAATTAAGCTGTCCCTTTATATTTTATTTACTTTTGTGGGCTTCTTTCAAACGGGTCTTAGCTATCACAACTAAAAGGAGGCAGGTTTGTTTTATTTGAAGAGCTCAAACACCATCCTTGCACCAGAGTCCTGCATGGTACATCCTTGTGAATGGATAGTTGATCTTGGACTGTGCTGGGTTACGATGCTTTGTTTAGCACAGTTCCCTGTCTCATTACATGGCTCGGTGATGGAATTCTATCCCAGGAGCACAGCCCCTTGGGGTGCAGAGCGGGCAGCGAGAGCCTGTGTTGGAGGGTGGGGAGAGCAAGCCTCCGGTGAAGTCCTTGCCCCAGATCAACCATGAGGCAGTGAAACCACAGAGGGGGAGACGACTGCAATTTAAATATACAGAACCTCGTCGTTGGGAGAAGGGTTATTCTTTTCTGAGCTCTCAAAAAAGCAGAAGACGATAAAATGATCTCTTTTTGGAAATGTCATCCACTTGCCTGCCGATGCCCTCCAGGCGAACCCCCAGGCACAGGGCTGGCCCCGAATCCCAATCTACAAGGTGGTTCCAAGATTAACCTCCTGTAGGCACTGGGAGGGCCACCTTGGCAGAGGGCTGACAGCAAGGACCAAAGGCAGCCCCAGAGGTCGCCTGACTCTTCCCAGACTCACAGCCACACCTGCAAAAACCCACAACCGGGTTGGAGGGAGGGACTAGCCCGGAGTGCCTAATCGTTTTACAAGTAGGAATTGATGGAAAATGACTTAGATTTACTTTTCTCTCTTTCCTCCCAGGGCTTTCCGGGTCTGAAAGGCAGCAGAGGACACAGGGGAGAGGATGGAGACCTTGTAAGTTTTTGTGAGCCACTCTCCACCACACCTACCAGTTTTCCTTTCTTGTAAAAAAGCTTTATTTTCCGAAAGGAGGAGGTGGTGTTTTGCTTATATATTTTTTGTAATTTGGGAGAGAAAATGGGTTGCATTTCTTCTTTTGTTTTCCTTTTCTTTGTCTGAATCATGAGACATTGGCTAAACCTACTTTTGAGGGGAAGGAGGGAGCAGGCTCACCTGCAGTCTGCCTGGCACGTCTTTGTGCGTAGCAAGGAGCTGCACCCTCCTCTCTGCCCCAGTGCAGGGTGTGGCAGGATTGTCTTTGAGGGGCTGTCCCTGGACCTGAAGCCCAGTGCTAAGTATTGGAAAGAGAAGCCGACAAAGCACCCCCCACCACAAACGTGGTGTCATGGTCACGTGCCACACGAGGTTTATGCGTCTCAGTCTTTGACCCTAAAACTGGGGCTCTCTCTTGGTTCACCAATCAGATTATAGAAACGGATTTGGAGGACCTGGAACCACTTGGGCGGCTCCATTTGGGGTGGGTAAAGTTCAGGAAGCATCCAGCCTGTACCTCCATCCCTCAGCATCCAAAACTGCTGTTTGTCCGAACAGCAAGTCATGATTAAAAGCACAGGTCCGGAGTCAGGTGGTCAAGGGTGGACCTAGACGTGGACCCTTAACACGACAGGTACCTTCTTGACCCTCAGTTTCCTTGTCCATAAACACTTATAAATTCCTCTATGAACAAAATTGGCAAAATGACCGCTGAGGAGAGTGTCTAAGTCACCCACCCTGAGCCTGCAAAGGGGTCGTGGAGCCCACCAAGCCAGCCAGGGAGGCCGCAAGTGCAGGGAAGTGCCACCCACTGCCTGGCTGTGAGCCCTCAGCCGCCTGGGAGTCCAGCTGGTGGGAACATGCCGGTACCTCTCAGCATCCTGTAGCCACGGGCGAGGTCTGCTTCTACTGAGCATGATTCTCAGAATAAAGAAAGCAAAGCAGAGGGGAAGGAAAATCACCTCTCCCCTCAACCCCCCAGGAAGGAAAGAACTAAGTCCATTGCTAAACGAATATTTATCTGTACAGCAAACCCTCAGCATCTTCTGTACGCCGAGATCTGAGCCAGGCACCAGGGTCACAACATGGGAAGAGCCAGTTGAGGTTCTTCTCTTGAGACTCATTTCACTGCGGCATTTACTTGTATTTAAATGTTTCCTGGGAGAAGCTGGACCGATGGGAGCTGCACAGGCCTTTGACCTTGGGCGCTCGTCCCTGTGTGAATGGTCTGCCTTTGGGGATCCTCATCCTGGTTGTCTGTCCTTCCCATGATCACCAGCATGGGGCAGCATCACTTCCTACCAGCTGCCTCTGCTCAGCTCCAGTCCCCTGGCACCAGCCTGCTTCTCTGCCATCAGTGATGCTGACTTTCCCAGGCCAGTGTTAGGACCCATTTGTATCCATGAGTGCCTAGAATGTGGCTGCAAAGTGACTTCTGACCCTTTGGCTGTGCTTTCTGATGAGGGCAGGGACACAACTGAGCTCACCCTGCATCTCTGTGTGATCCTAGATCTGGGAAGATGTTTGAAAACAGGGATAAATGAATGAGTTTGCAGGACAGTTTGATTTGCTCGGAGCTCAGTGCCCGGCTGCTCTGGCTTCACTCTCTAAAAGTAAACTGCTGGCAGCTTCTGGCAACGGAGTCATTTTGGATACCTGTTTGTGTACCTTTTCTTAGGGAACACGAGGAGACACTGGACCCCAAGGAAATACAGGGATCGCAGGATGTCCAGGGGAGCAGGGTCAAAAGGTAAATATTCTATTTTAAATTCCCTCCCCACTCCATCCCTGCCCTCTCCCGTGTTCTCTTCCATCTCCCCTTCCGCGTTCCCTTCCTCCAATTACATGTTAGTTTCCTCCTCTGCAGATTAAGTTTTACTTCTTAGTAATCTCAAGAGGTTTGGAGCCTTAACTGAATTCCACCCACAGCCTCTAAGTGGTTGGACAGCCAAAAGCAACCAAAGAAATACACAGTCTCTCTCTTTACGGAGGGGGCCCCCTTCCTGCTCCAACAGGCTACGAGTTCACGTTCTGTCTTTGGCGTGCCGCTGAGAGATATCTGCTCTTTTACAGGGAGCCAGAGGATTTTCTGGATATAAGGTACTGTAGTTTCTTCTCAGTCAAGTTTCATTTCCTGGTGGGGTCAGGGAGCCCTCTGACCTGACTGCTGTCCGTGCTGTCTTGCAGGGAGAACATGGGGACGACGGGGTTGATGGACTCAGCGGGGAAGAGGTAAACCATGCTTCTTCCAGTACCATGAAATTGTCAGGAGGCTGATGTATTTCTTTAATGGGAAGTTTGTTTGCTTTGCCTCCTTTCAGGGCGTGCGTGGATTTCCCGGCAATAAGGGAGAAAAAGGGGACCAAGGATCCCAGGTAACACTTTTCAATACATCAAAGAAGGAGAATTTGGTGTCAGAAATAGTCTCCACTGTTGGGTGTCAGAGGTTAAGAGCGGTGAAGTTGACAGTTGACTTGACCACAGAGTGAAGGTCTGTTACCACTGAATACAAGCTGCATCTCTGTTCAGGGCAAGCGGGTAACTGTAATTTTCAAGAACTTCCAGCTGGAAAGATTCAAGGCTTGCAAAGATCGTCTCCGGACATGTTTTTTCAAAAGTCTGAAAATGAATGCACTGTCAGCAGCTTCTGTGTTCTCTTTATTGCCTTAGAAAAAAAAATAAAAAGCAAGATAAAGAGACAAAATTATTTTGGTGGTTTTGGTGTCGCAAATCACAGTGAAACTTTTTTTTTAAATTTTCCGTTCATTTCAACACTTATTCATATGTGCCTGCTTGGTTCCGAGTGGCTCAAATTTTATGTTCTGATTTACTTATTTACCAAATACTTTTGAATGCCTGGCATGTGCCAGGCATTGGGTTATGTGCTAAAGACTCAGAGGTGAACCACACTGTCCTTGTCTCCACGGCTCCTCCAGTGTAGCTGGGGAGACAGATGTGTCAGTACCTAATGATGACACAGAGTGTGGCTGAGGCCATGTTAGGGGCGGCCTGAGGAGGGCACCTAACCCCACAGGGTGGGGAGGAAGGGTAGGAAATCTTCCTGGAGGAAATGGTCCTGGAGCTGAAGGAATTAGCAAGACATGGAGAAAGGGCGTTCAGACAGGGGAACAGCATAAGCGAAGGCACGGAGGCTTGGGGGCTCAGGAGCCAATGAGGGGGAGTGTGGGTTTCATTCATTGGATGGTGGGGAGCCTTTGGAAGATTTTAAGCAGGGCGATCATTATCGAATTAGCATTTTAGGAACATTATGTGGCAGTAGCGTGAAGGCTGTGTTGGAGGTGCCGTAGATGGAGAGCAAAGATGAGAGGTGGGTCTGTAATAACCAAGGCGGAAAGCTGTCAAGTAAAGCAACGGCAGTGCGAACAGACACAAGACCCGTGAGGGACGGAACAGGGTCCAGACTGGCATGAGTACCCGGTGTGCAAAACCCACTCATTCTCAGTGTTATGCAGGGAGTGAGTGTCTGCCTAAATTTTGCACCCTAGGTACCTGGCTGGTCTCACCCCAGTTCTGGCTCCACAGTGTAAGCTCTCCAAGGCTAGGTGACCAGAGGAGCAGCAAATGCAAAGTCAGTCAAAATGTCTGCAAGGATCCTGGCTTGGGCGAGTTTAGTTGGGAACCATTGAGTGCGCGGTGACAATGGGACGTGCCAGTGGAGGTGTCCAGTGGGCAGTTTCATTACAGGTGTCGGAAGTTGCTAAACTGGCTGGGATGTCCAATCCGATACCCACTAGCAATATGGGACTCTTTACATTCAAACTGAAAAATTCACTTCCATGGTATTTGCTGCACTTCACGTGCTCGGCAGTGCTAGTGGCCACCATACTGGACAGTGCAGATTTAGGACACCTCCATCTCTGCAGAAAATTCTGCTAGGCAGTGCTCTGCTAGACCAGGAGAACTCTTCCCACTTCCCAGCCTCGTTACCAGTAATCCTGACCCGAGATTTAAAACAGGGCTTGGGACTGCTTGAGAAGTCTAAGGGAAGCTGGTTGGGGACAGAGGAACGTGGATCACTTGTCCGATAGATTTTCTCCCTCCAAACACCACCACGCCTGACATTTTAACACCCTCCTACAAGCCAGCTCAGAAGCTCATTGTATTTTTTTCAGGGGAGCCCAGGTTCCAGAGGCCCCCCTGGAGGATATGGGGAGAAGGGCTTCCCAGGGGATCCTGTAAGTTCCCGGGGCCCCGGTGGCTTTGAAATGTCTAATTGCTCCACACCTCTCTCCTTTCTCTTGTGTCTCCTGCTAACCTGTAGGAAGAGGCTTGTCTGGGGAGGGGGGTGGTAGGTGTCGACCAAGGCTTATTGGTTTGGGAAAAATCTGCATCTGATCTGGGCTGGTTATATTAAGAATTCAGGGAGGGAACTTAAGTTCCATCTTCTTCATCCTTGTGTCTTGAGACTTCCAAGTTCCTTTGAGGGTGAAATTTCCCTAAATTTTGCTTATTGGGCTGCTAATCTTGCACATTCCCCTGTTCTTAGACTCGCTCACAGGGGTATCTTATTACACCTTTGAGGGCGTGGCACAAGCATGTTTGGACTAGTGCATCAGTGAAGCTTCCAGTACAGAGAAGGGACAATCGCCGTCTCTTCAGCAAGCGTTCCTCTAGTTCTTCACTGATCCCTCAGCCTCCTTCAAACTGGGGGAAATATTGCTTTCATTTTTAAAAACAAATCTGTGAGTTTCCAATATGGAAAAATTTCTCCTACCCTTCATTATTTACCCCAAATTAGCTTATTTCTTTGACTATTATACCATTTTGAAAAAAAAAAAAAAAGCTACTATTTCTTGATTCTAAAGTACTTTTTAAATCTCCCTCTAGGGTAATCCAGGACAGAACAATAATATCAAAGGACAAAAGGGGTCCAAAGGAGAACAAGGAAGGCAGGTAATTGGATCGATTTTACATAAATGAGTTGGTTAATTCTGTTACTGTGCTGAGGCTGTCCTAAAGTCTAATATTAATTTTTTAACAAAATATGTAACCACTTTCATAATTGAATAATCTCCCCCTAAGTTCACGTTTAAGAGAGCCTTATTTTCTTAAAATAAGGCATGTGTGTAGCTGGTGACACTTCTGTGGGCAAAATTGCGAAGTTTCTGGTGATACCATTATGTGAGGAAACTGGTCATGGCAGTGCCTGTTGCTGTCTCATTTCCTTCTGTGATGGATTTATACCCAGGAGTGTCAATGCGCAGAAAGATTCTGGCAGGACGCGTTTGTTCTGCTGCCTTAACTGTGCCTGAGTTTGCATTGCTGACAGCTTTGTCATTCGCTCAGCATCTTTTGCTTTACCATCTTGGGGGAATGGTTGTATTTCTAGGGTAGAACCGGCCAGAAGGGGACACCAGGCAGCCCCAGTTCCCAAGGAAGCAGGGTAAGTGTCCCCGTGGACATTCGTCTCCCTTCCTTGTGGCCTGACGATGCCGCAGAGGCACACAGAACGCGTGTCGCTGCAGAGTCAGCTGGGCCGCGGCTGATATGTGGACGCTGTTGTCCTTGGGGGGCCAGATGATTCTTTGTTGTGGGGAACTGTCCTGTGCATGATAGGGTGTTTTGCAGCCTCCCTGGTCTCTACTCACTGAATGTCGGTAGCACTCCCTCCCTGCAGTTGTGACATCCAAAAACGCCTGCCGACATTGCCACCCATCAGTCGGGGCAGTGGAGGATGGGCTGGTGGGCACATCATCCCTGGCTGAGACCCACTCCCACGGTCTGCCTTTCCCTTGCCACCTGACAGAGGCTTTTGAATGTCCTTGACATAAAAGCCCTCCTCCGGTGTCTTAGCATCTCTGAACTCCTATGAGAATATTAAGAAACAGGTAAACATACTCTTTTCCTCTTCATACACTGAGGACAGGAGAGAAAAATCACAGATAAATTCTTCTGGAATGAACCAAAACACTGGGGACTGGGGCCAAGCCAGTGGCAACCCCGAGACCTTAGAGTAATTTTACAGCATCCTGCATGAGATCAAGCCCCAAACAGGGATGTCAGATTTGCCCTTCTTTTTAGGAACAGCCAAAGATCGCTTTCCCCTCTGTGGACTAGTGAAGTTAGGGACGCTATTTGTAACGTGTTAGAAACCCCTCTTTCGGGCCCTCGGAGCGGAGTTCATAAAAAGAGAGTTATGTACAATGTCCTGGATTCGATGCTGAGTTTTGTCCAAGAGGACGCTGAAAATGCTCGGCTCCCTTTTCTGTTACAAACCTGGAAGCTTCCCACCACTTCGAAATCTGCTGCTGATTGCTTTTCTCTCTGGGGTGGATGGTGGGCGAATGTTTTCATTCCTGTCACTTTTGTTTATCTTGAGTCATAATTCTTATGGGAAGGGGGTTGCAGCTGGACGGCTTAGGTGTCCCAGGGCTTCTGGTGAAATTCTCTGGGACTCTTCCCTCCTTTCCACACAAGAAGATTAAAATTAATCAGCGGAAGCAGGAGAGCAGTAAGATGAGCTAACTGCTAGGAATTTGAAAGATAAACCCGTGTGTTTGTTGGTTTGAAATAGCTTTATAGCTGTGACCATCAGTCAAGCG
This sequence comes from Camelus dromedarius, assembly GCF_036321535.1. Taxonomy (NCBI): domain Eukaryota; kingdom Metazoa; phylum Chordata; class Mammalia; order Artiodactyla; family Camelidae; genus Camelus; species Camelus dromedarius. Next base: position 4,242,321 of record NC_087437.1, on the reverse strand, counting down.
CTTTTAGAAAAGAGATCCCCGGGGTGGGGAGGGGATTATTCTTCAGGCAAACCAGCCAGTGACGTTACATGACTCCAGGCACAGGGGGCTCTCAGCCTCCCTCCCCGTCTTAACCCACTTTCCTGCCCGTCTCTTTGTTTGTGACTTCTTTTCTCTTGAAATAAACAAGGCAACACAGATGTAAAACCACCAGCCTTTCTACCCCTCCCTCACCGTTCCAGGGAAGACCAGAAATATCTATGAGAGTCACAGGACCTTAAATGGATGACAGATTCTAAGAATACGAGCAAACCTAAGATGTCCCCTCCTGCGTGGCAGAATTTCAGCTCATGTAAATGCATTGTTTTCCCAGTTATTAGCAAAGCAATGTTTCAATGTACGAAGAACCAGAGCATTTGAAACCACACCCCAGGCCCATTGCTTTTGGCCTGCCAGGCACAAAGAAGGCTTATAAATAATAGTATTTATACTTCAAAAGCACCCATTTTGTGCCCGGTCCTGATCAAATAAATCTCTTTCAAATATTAATTCATTGAATCCTCATAACAAGTCTCTAAGGTAGATACTATTATTATACACATTTTACAGATGAGAAAAATAAAGGAACCCTGGGTAAAGCACCCAGGATTAGGAGAGGTATTAAGGCAGAGCTGGGTTTGAACCTGGAGTGTCTCACACCAGGCTCTAGACTCCTCACCTAGACAGTGCTCCCCAGTGTTCACAGAGCACTATTTACAATAACCAAGACATGGAAACAACCTAAATGCCCATGGACAGGTGACTGGATAAAGAAGTTGTGGTCTATTCATACAATGGAATACTACTCAATCATAAAAAAGAATAAAATAACGCCACTTGCAGCAACATGGATGGACTTGTTCATCGTCATTCTAAGTGAAGTAAACCAGAAACAGAAAGAAAAATACCATATGAGATTGCTTATATGCAGAATCTAAAAAAAAAGCCGAATGAACTTTTTTTTAACAAAACAGAAACAGACTCACAGACACAGAAAAGAAACTTACAGTTACCAGAGGGGAGAGGGGGTGGGAAGGGATGAATTGGGAATTCGAGATTTGCAGATACTAGCTAATATATATTAAATAGATAAACCACAAGTTTCTTCTGTACAGCACAGGGAACCATGTTTAAAATCTTGTAGTAACCCATAATGAGAAAGAATATGAAAAGGAACATATGCATGTACACGCGTGGCTGGTCTATTTTGCTGTATACTAGAAACTGGTGCAACATTGTAAACTGTCTAAATGCCAATAAAACATAAAAGAAGCTCAGGACCTCATGCAGGCTCGGCACCTGGTCTACCCCTGAGCTGCACCCTCCTCCTCTCCTTGCTCTTTAATGGAGACAGAATTATGACATCATGGAAACCATGGTTTCAAGCTTTATTTACTGTTTCATCTCTGCTTTCACCTGTCAGGAGTCCTGTGAGTCACATGAAGATACAGACAGCTGACGAATTATAGTGGGTGACTTCTCCCAAAGGGTATTTGCACTTTAATGCAAAGAGTACCTGGATCATGGGGCAGAGCCTCAGTGGAGGAATTCTGATCATCGGCCAACCTGGTGGAGGGGGCATTTGGTCAGATAGTAAATTCTCAGGAACCTCAGAAGCTGGGCAGCTGAAAAAACAGTCGTTCTGAAATAACCATTTCCATGGCAACCTTCCGGAACAAATGAATAAGTTTTTTTTTTTTTTTAAGGATTTGCTTCGCACATAAAATAATCCCACCTGTTGATCACCACACACAATATATTGAGTGATGCTGAGATGTTGAGGAATGTTGAGATGGTCCACGGCTCACTCAGAGAGGCAGGGTGGTGGGTGAGGGTGAGGACACAGTCCTCATCGCTGCCGTTGAGGGAAAATGTTGGGATTCGGGATATGAATCTTCTTCCTGCTTGGCTACCCTCTGGGAAGGAGGGACAGCCACTAAGTGGAGAGCCTCAGCCGGCGATGGTGACATGACATGACTTCTGGAGAGAAGCAGATGGATTTCGGCTTCAGACTGGCTTTTTACAGTTGAACCAGACGGTGGCATTTGGACCAGTGCAGAGCTGAGCAGACCCCATGAGCCATTTCCTCCTTGGAGAACTCCACGGAGACTGACCCCAGGGGGCCTGTAGGAAGCACTGTGTGTAACGATCATCACTCTTCCCTAAGACGTGATCAGGAGCCCAGGACAGAGAGAGAGGGATGTGGCACAGCTTAGTCACGCAGCAAGCCTGCGTCAGCGGATGGTGCCTTGTGGGACTGGCCCGAGACAGAAAGGGACAAGACAGGTGTGTGGGAATGATTTGATGCTCCAAACAGCCTCCTGGGTCATTGTCCGAGTTGTCAGGCTAGAAAGGAGTCTGTAATGACTGTCAGATTGGTTTGCGATCGGTCCCCCAAACGCTGGTTGGTAATTAAGTGCCCAGTGTGAAAACGTGTCTTCAGAAAGTGCCTCGGGGAAGTGATTTCTGTGAGCTGCCTGTTACTTCTGTCTGCCTGTTTGCCTCTAGGGAGCCTCCTTCCAGATACTTATATGCTAACCCTTTGTCTCTTCTGATCCAGGGACGAGAAGGCCAACGGGGGACCCAGGGTGCCCCGGTGAGTATCCTTTCCTTCCTGTCCTCTGTGGGTGGTGGGGCCAAGGAGATATCTCACGTGTAGATGGTACCACCAGTGAGGGAGCGTTTGCAGGAATGTTGTGGGAAGCACCGAGCCCTGGACATGAGCCCCACTGCCCAGGGGGTCCAAGTGTCCATCAGTTCGCTGGCATGCACAGGATGGGCCTGACCTCAGGCAGTACCCCCCCCCCAACAGACATGTTAGAGACCGGGCACCTGTGCAGTCCCACAGTCTGAGCTCTGCCCATGCCCTGAGCGGTGACTGTAAGGGAGTGAAATTCTGTATTAAGATGAGAAATGACCAAGAGATCAATTCTTAGATGGTATGGAAGAATATCCTCCTAGGCAAAGTGGGACACGACCAAGAGTTGGACAGAACAGCTTCTGGGTACCACTCACTGTAGCATGAGCTACCATAAAGAGAAACTCTGTGCTGCAGCCGCTGTGGAGAAAGCATGGAGAGTCCTCAAAAACTCAAAATAGACTTGCCCCACGATCCAGCCATCCCACTCCTGGGCATATATCCAGAGGGAACTCTAATTCGAAAAGACCCATGCATCCCAGTGTCCATAGCAGCACTATTTACAACAGCCAAGACATGGAAACAATCTAAATGCCCATCGACAGATGACTGGATAAAGAAGCTGTGGTGTATTTATACAATGGAATACTACTAAGCCATAAAAAAGAACAAAATAATGCCATTTGCAGCAACATGGATGGACCTGGAGAATGCCATTCTAAGTGAAGTAAGCCAGAAAGAGAAAGAAAAATACCATATGATACCACTTATGTGTGGAATCTAAAAAAAAAAAAAAGACACAAATGAACTAATTTACAAAACAGAAACAGACTCACAGACATAGAGAACAGACTTATGGTTACCAGGACGGGGAAGGAGATAGGAAGGGATAAATTGGAAGTTCGAGAATTGCAGATACTAACTACTATATGTAAAATAAATAAACAACAAGGTCCTACTGTACAGCACAGGGAACTCTATTCAGTATCTTGTAGTGACCTATAATGAAGAAGAATATGAAAAGGAATATATGTATGTACTTGTATGACTGAAACACTATGCTGTACACCAGAAATTGACAGGACATTGTAATCTGACTCTACTTCAATTAAAAAAAATAACTATGCAAATCTGAAAAACAAAGAGAGAGAGAGAGAGAATCTACATGGAAACCATGTGGAAAGAATTCTAACCCTGAAAACTCATCCCTCAGGGACAACCTGGGAACCCTGGACCTCAAGGCGCACTGGGACCCGAAGGATTACAAGGTCCACAGGTGTGTTGGAGTATTTATAAATACTGATGCATGATGCTGTTATTCTGATGGGGAGATGGGAAGGTGTATTATGATAAAAATAAACGACAGGACATTTTAAGCAGCCCCCGCCCTCCTCCAAGGTCCACGTCTCTGGGAGTCTGCATTTCTCACTGTGAGTGGGTGATTTTGCACCATCAAAATTCACAGCTCCCTGGTAGAGGAAAGGCATGCTCTTGTGTGCACCTCATATTGTGTCTGCGTTTTAGCAATAATGAATTATTAAGACTTTGATACTATATTAGGAGCCAGTTTCAGGATCAACAAATTGCTTTTTTTTTTTTTACAGAGAAGTCCTGCACACAGACACCCCCCTCCCCATGAAGGAAAGTTAGGAACTGGGAAGAGTTGTTCAGCTCACCCAAAGCTAACCCCACAGGGCGTGACACTGCTTCTGGGATGTCCCCCGTAGGGCTTTACGTGAGCCATCTGGTCATATCGTTAGTGAGCTGGGCGCTGGAGGCGGGACAGGTCTGTTTCTCGTCCAGGTCAGCAATATGCAGGGGTCGTCCTTAGAGATTCGCTTTGCAACACGTGGGTACTTCTGGGGTCCTGCTGGGGCCCCCTGAGCCTGGACTGTCTGGAAGGCCCCTGCCTGCATAGATGTGTCCATCCTAAGACCTCTCCAGAGGTTCATTGTTCTCCTAGATTCTTAACACTGAGCTGGAATTGGGAATTCTCTTGAGTGGGGCTGGTGTTTCCCAGAGCGAGTAACCGTGGGACCCGCTTCAGCCCATCCCCAGGCGTCGTAGGCAGAGGGGTGTTACTAGCTCTGCTGCTTGGACAGTGAACCAAGCTGGCCCAGGGGCTCCTCCCACCACTGGCCTGGGCACCCGGGACATTTTACAGCTGGTGCTTCGGCGGTGAGACACATTACCAGCACCTCCGGTTTTTCCTTCTGGTGAGAGAACCATATTAGAACCATGCATTTGATGGGAAATGTGGCAGAAAATCTGCTTTAATTCCTCTGATAGGGATCTGCTGGGGAAATGTCCTTTGGTGTTAATTTTACACATTGTTAAGTTATTTGGCCCAAGGAACCTGCCCCATCAAAGGAATCCTTCTGATGATTGTTTGTGTCTCTCTTCCTTCTTCTACAGGCTTTATTTCTCCTTTTATTCTCTTTTCCGTCTCTCCCTGTTGGAGAGGGATGAAGAGCTTATACCCAGGCAGGGAATTCCTTCACAGGAGCTGTTCCTCTGAGTCTAGGTCTCCCCTCAGCTCCTCTCCTGAGACGTGCTTAATGTCAGAGCCAAAGGCTGTGTGAAGGGTTGGACCAGCGCTTTTCCATGGGGCGAGGGGGGATTCAAAGCACTCATGAAGAAAGTCTGTGTTCACTGACTTCACTGCATGATGTTTCTTTTGTTACTGCCAAAGGGGTTAAACGGAATTCCGGGCAGGAAAGGCGAGAAGGGGAACCAGGGTCACAAAGGACCTCAGGTGAGTGACTCAGACGGTACCGTCAGTGGTCTCCAAGCTTCATTTTCCTCTTTCTTCAAGAACATCTTCACATAGAGTTTATTTTACATGATCTACATATGCAGTATTTTGTTTGGGGATTAGCTTGGGACAAATTGGGGGTAAACAGCTCAGATTCCTTGACCATAGCTTAAGCGTTCCCCTTTCTCCTTCCCTGGGGTTTTACTTGGAAAGCACAGACCCACTTCATCAGCCGGGAGAAAGCATTTGAAAGCAGGCAGATCTCGCTGACTCATGAACGTTTCCAAGCCTGGTCCATGTCTCTGGTTTTTCTAACTTTTAAAAATGATCAGTGCCGTGCCTACGTCCACTGACTACGGATATTGGAAATGGACTCTGTAAAGCTCCCTCACTTCCCAAATTTATTTGGTTTCTAAGTTCAGCTTCAAATTCATCTGTGAAGCTATGTGCTTCCCAAGTTTCTGACAGTGAGTAATGAGAGTTTGGATGGCGAGGGATTCCTATGAAAAATGTGCTGAATCTGTTCAGTCCTTCCACGCAAATAGCAAGAGCTCAGAAGGCAAGCAAGCCCTGTGTTTGCTCTGTTATCTTCCCAGTGTGTTTGGAAAAGGTCCCCCTTTGCAGATGGGGAAACTGAGACACGTTCCGCATACCATTTTGCAAGTGTGGATGGCTCAGGGCACAGAAGTGGCAATGGTACCACCATGTCTTGTTCTAACAAAATCGGTCCATTACGGCAAACTTGCCACATTCAGAAATAATGTGTGTCGTGACAAGGGCGCCTTTTCTGTTTCTCACTGAGGCCCCCTGTGAACCGTGATGGCCCTGCAGATGATGACTTAGGGTCATCTGACCAGGACTATCACCTGCACCACCTGGTTTCAGCCCAGATGTCTCCCCTCCCTGGGTGGCTGGTCTCTTGTGGAGGGGGAGTTGGAAAGGACACGAAGAAAAGCAAAACTAATCTAACAGGTTTTGTAAAAATCACTGCAACACCAGTATCTATGTTGCCCGTTTTCTTCCAGGGCGCCGCTGGCCCGGTGGGAGATAAAGGAAGTGATGGAAGGCCTGGACCCTTGGGGAAGAAGGTCCGTGTTGTTTCTAACAGACTTCAAATACTGAGAAAAGAGCAACCCTGTTTTCTCTTGACTTTCTTGTAAATTCCTCACACGATCTCAGCACCCCCACTGCCCACCAGCTTTCTGCCAAATACATTATTTTCCTTCTATTGAGCAAAGAATTTCTAACTGCTGACCTCTCTGTGAAGCTGCCCCATTTCACTGGGAGAGACACAGCTTACTCACTGATCAGGAAACCACTGAAAAATCTCAACTCCCTGGTTTCCTGAATGCACAAACGCGCTTGGTGCCAGAGGTGACCAGGGCCGTGAGGTGTCCGAATTCAGATCTGTTTGTGCCTGCAGTTCCCACATCTAACTCAGCCTCCCTTCCCTGAAGGGGCCCTGTTGGAGATGGTTACAGAGCAGGCCTGTTCAGAATCTCGTTGCCCTGCTCAAAACTTTTTAGCATCTCCCTCTCCCAGGGCCAGCTTCCTGGGCCGGGGGCCCGTGCAGTGACACAGGGGGCCTTGCCTAGAAGGCTCCGTGCTGGGCTTCATGCTGTACTGTCACCATCGGAAACTCTTCACATCTGTGTAAAGGGCCAGTGCTTTCATTTCAGTCCCACAAATTGTGTAGCTGCTCTCAACTTCCCGGTGGCCCCGAGGAAAATCTCCAAACATTACGGTAGTTTAGAAAGCCCTTTGACCCCGTTTAATTCTAGGGCCTCTTGGCTCATCTCCCTCCAGTGAGTCTGCCCCAGGCTTCTCATTAGTGCTGGCATCCTCCTGAATGTTTCTTCCTCCCTCTCCACCCTCTCCCAGCACATGCACACAGGCACACACACACACACATCATCATCATCATCATCATTATCCTTCCAGCCTCAGCATCCCTGCTCCCTCCCCCCCACCCCACATCCCTGCCAAATCCTCTGACTCACAGCCCCCCTCTCTCTACTGCCGTGACCCTGCCCTTCATTACACAGTGTAGAGTCACCTGTCTAGTTGCCTCTCTTTCCAACCACACTGCTGGGTGAGGTCCACTTTCCAGGACAGTAAGTAATGGTTGGATGGGTGAATAAATCTGTGAATGAACCCACAGTCCCTGCAGGAAATTCTCCACTCTTTGCCTTCGCTTTCAGTCTCCCTGCAGCTGGGAGAGCAGGGCTGGGTCCAGGCGTGGGCTCTGCTGCTGTCTCCTGCTCACCTTGGGGAAGGCGGTGACTGGTTTCCTGCACCCCTTTCCTTCCTGAGCACTGAACCCTCCCAGGGGACCCTGAGTGTCCCCAGCCAGCAGACAGAGCATCCTGGGGTTGGAGCCAGGTCTGATTTTACTGATCTGGGGCTCTCGTCTCATTAGGGAGAGCCAGGAATTCCTGGAGACCCGGGGCCAGCAGGGCAAGCCGGACCTCGAGGAAAGCAGGTACGAGCGAGGTTTGAGGACTTCCACCCTTTGGCAGCTCCGAGGGCTCAGTTCTGAGAGGGGGGCTTGAGCACCTGGGGTACCAAAGGCATTTGGGGAGCTCCTGGGAAGATGTAGGGCTGTTCCTCCCAGCCCCTGCAGCTCTCGTCCTGCTAAAGCGAGGGAGAGGGGGCGGGCGTGCAGAGGATGCTGTGTGCATTCAGGCAGGGTGTTTGTGTATGTTAACAGCTGGTTTGGCCATGTCCATTGAAAATCAGCACAGCCTGTTTCTGTCCACTTGTAAAACTCCAGTGGAGGAGGGTGTAGCTCAGTGGTAGAGCACATGGTTAGCTTGCACCAGGTCCTAGGTTCAATCCCCAGTACCCCCATTAATTTAAAAAAAAAAAAAAAAGGTTCTAAACAAAACTCCAGAGTGACAGGAGGAGGGGAGGAGGGCTGAGAAATTGGGTATCTGTTAGAGGAAAAAATTTTAATTTCTTTGTCTGTAGTAAAGGAAAAAAAATTTTCTTTTCAAAAATAATATTTATTGTAAATGTTATACACAGATATTGTAGAAAATTTACTACGCATAAAAGATGGCAAATGCAAAAGAAAAAAATTACCCATAATCCCACCATTTGGAAATATTTATCATTAATGCCCTGGAGATACAAAACACATGACTCCATTTTTCCCTACGAACAGAACAACATACCATAAGCGTATTTCCACGTCGTTACATTTTCCCCTCAGTGTTACTTTTAATAGCTTTAAAATAGTCTACTGAACATATGTGCCTTAGTTCCTTGGATTAATCTCTAATTGTTGGGTATTTACTTTGCTTCCAGTTTTTCACTGCCCTAAATAGCAAGACAATGAACATTCTTGCATGCAATGACATTTTTGGACAGGACTATAATTCATTTCTACACGGAAATTTCTAGAAGCAACATGGCTGGATCATGAAATATGCACATATTTAATGAAGGCTTTGAACTCTATTGCAAAGGACCCTTAGGAAAATTCACAGGATGCGTGCACTCACGCTTTGCGCAGGACAGAATTGCTTTCAGGGCACACACGTTGACAGGGGGTATTGTCAGTTGCTTCCCCTGCCATCTTTACTAATCTTATTGACAAAAAATGGCAACTCATTACTGTGTCAAATTGCATTTCTTTGGTTACTTGGGAGGATAACAATTTTCCGTATGTTTATCAGCCAGTTATAATTCTTCCTTGGGGAATTCCTCCCCCAGTGTTCTTTGGACCAGTTCCTAATTTTCCAAGCAAGTAATTGCCACTGACTACGTTAGTCCTAAATGACCATCCCTCTGCCTCCTGCAATGTCTCCAAAGTAGAGCTGGCCAGAGGAGTACCGGAGCACATCCCAGGAAGTGCAGAAAACCCAGCAACGTGCAAGTCCCCAGAGTTGAAGGTCATTGATTAATCCGGCCCCCTCCACCTGGAAGCCCCCAGTGCTTCTCTCCTGACACCATGATAGAGAGTACAATTAATTTTCACTTTTGAGAAATTGAAATGATCCAATATGTTCACAGGGTGATTACGGCATCCCAGGCTACGGTCCTACGGGACGAAAAGGAGTAAAGGTAAATATGGAAAACAATTAGTTACTTAATTGGTGAATCCAGCTTAAATCATACAAAAAGACATGATCGTACGGCAGAAATGGTGTGTTGATTTACTTATGTTCTCTGCTGAAAATCGTAGGGCCCAAGAGGATTCCCTGGCGATATGGGGGAAAAGGTATCGTGCACATGAACGTGTTTTGAAATTACTGTGCTCTTGACCTGCTGCTTGAGAATTGAGAGAAGTCTGTGGGTCTGAATGAAATGTAGGGGAAGGATCAGGACGGCTGTTTCGCCTGAGCTTCATGAAGAAAGGACCATACTTAACTCCCGTGAAGGTTTAAATTGGAAAAGACGCGCTTCATTGCCTGATGTCGCTTGTCTTGCAATCGCACCTCTAGGCATCCTCTCAAGTTTGATCCTTTGTCCTCTTCTTGATTTTTCTGCCTCGGTGACCTCATGCAGAACTCTCGGTCTAGCCTTCACTGTCGTGGCCTCCGCTTCCTCTTCCCTGAAAGATTACAATATTCTTATCCATTTCCAACTTCCAACTTCTCCCTGCTTCAGTTAATCCCGAACCCCGCTGTCACTTGATTTTTTTTTTCCAAACAGTAGTCTAATTCTGTTACTCTCCTGGTCAGACACCTTCCAGAATTCCTCACTGCCCACCAGGTGAAAATCCATCTCCTTGCTCAATAGCCAGACGTGCCTCCCATTTCAACCAGAGCAGCTCACGTTATACCTGTTTCTACACTGGAATTCTCTAACAGGATTTCTTTTCTTTTCTTTTTTTAAAGTATCCTGTCTAGAAGAGCATCTTCCCATAGTTGATGCTCAAATTAAAATAGAAAATGTGAATTTAAAAAAAAAATAGAATGTCTAGGCAAATCAAATCAACTACGGCATAGGAAAATTGCCAATTCTTGAGTCCCCTTAAAAGTGCTTTTGATTAATGAGTTACCAAAAGAGTTTCTTTCCTTAGGTGGAGAAGGGTGCAGAAAGGGACCGTATAAATGACTGCTAGGATAGGAGCTCTCATTGTAAAGGACCAATTTTCTCATTTACTGATAAAGAGAGAAAATTAGCATATTTCAAATTATGAATAAATGTGAAATTGACATGATGATAAGGGTGAAATTAGTTTCCCACCAGAGTTAGAATAAAGTTTTGTTGTTTTTTTTTAACCTTCAGCTTGTTCAGGAATGATGCATGAATTTAGGAAGCAGTTCATTCAACAGTATTTTATATAGTGAGTGCCCCATATGTTTTCCTCGATTTATACGTCCTTTAGGTGTTTTTAGTAACTGATTGGACAGCCCTTGCGTTGATATTTATGCATCAATATTTGCATTCTTAGAAAATTAAAATAGTTTGGAGAGCATCTAAGTGTATCAGTGACTTAGTTCCAGATAACAGGAGGAGATGACATTTAAAGTTTAATATGTAATATAGTTACAAGAGCAATTAAGTTTTGGTTTGGAAAGACTCATTTTTATTCTTTCATAGCTAATATTTTAACATCTTGGTTTTTTATATCTGAATCTTTAGGGTGATGTTGGGGACCCTGGAATTCCTGGGGGGCCCGGACCGAAAGGATTTAGAGGATTACCGGTAAGTGGCCTTTAATTCCAGAAATAATAAACATTTCTTTGGAAGACTCCATCTTTTATGTTGTAATTATACATGTGGATTGTCGATCCAACCCAGGGTCACTTCCTAGCTGTGCCGTCTTCAATACAGCTTTTCAGGGTCTGTATTTCTGTCACGTGGGAATTGAACTTAATGACACCAAAGGTCACGTTCAGCTCTAAAATTCTATGGCTCCATGAATCTGCACTATTTTAAATATTTATAGATTGATAACTGGCTTTTCCAAGAAATGCCACCGTCTTCCACTCTTTTCTAAAGCAGAGATAAAAGCCCGGAATATTAACCCTGTGAGCAGAAATGAAACTGATACCTTCCCACTGTGTCCCAGAGCCTCCTCTGACAATTTCACCCACTCCCCGAGAGTCAAGATTGTCCGGGATGTTTATTTTCAGGAAAGCTGTTGAGATGTTCCCACTAGCTAAGTGCAGAGAAGAGTGTTATACTTACTGAAAAACAAAATGCTGAGAGGAGCAGCCTTTCATTTCAAAGTTTGAGTGGAATCTCACTGGTCGTTACCAGCATGAAAGAGATGCAGTTCAACAATGCTTTTCATCTGGCTGGAGCATTTTGTTAGCATCCGTATCTCTCACGTTGAGGTGCTGGGAATGATATGGCCACCCATGTGCTTGTGTATGCGGGGAGTTACTTCTCTCATTTGATCCTTTGCAGATGGGAGGTTTTTTGTTAGATCTCTGTGTGCTCTGGTACCTTTGCGTTTTTTGAAATAGATGTTTACCAATAATTAAGAATAACTATTTACATTACAAGTAAGGAATTTGCTTGACTTAAATTAGCAGTTGCTATTATTTTTTTTAAGTATGAAGTTTCATTAAACCTGGGGTAATCCCCATGGATAGGTGACGTAGAAACTGATGGTTATTCCTACCTGCAGCCCACTGTAGGTTTGAAAGGTGAAGAGGGTTCTCCAGGACGCCAGGGCCCACCTGGACAGAGGGTAAGTACATTCCTGAGAACTAAGCAGTGGGTACTGGGTTCTCAAGGGAACAGGCACAGAATTGAAAGTCAGAAGCACTGGGTTCAAGGCCAGCCTCTGCTTCTTGCTGCCTGAGTGCCGGTGGGCCAGTCCCAGGGTCTGTCAGTTTCGCCCTAAGACAGAGATGATGTGTCCCATTCTAACCACCTCAAAAGACAGCCATGAGCATCAGATCAAGGTGAACTTTCTTTGTAAACTGTCAAGTTCAAAGCAAATATTAGCTGTTGCTGGTATTCTTTTACTCAAGTTTTGCAAATGGGGTGGGATTGCATAGGCTTCATAAAGTTGTCCCAGCAAAGTTCAGTCGAGCGAGACAAGTTGATAGGTGAGGTTCCCAAACCACTGCTGGGACCCTCCTGACTTCACAATGCGGACTCCAGAAAGATTGGGAAATAAAATGGCAACAAATTAAAAAAAAAATTTTTTTTTACATTCTTGGTGTGTGTCAGGGAAAGAGCATTGGAGACTCCAATTCACACACCAATCACTTGCTCTGTTTCTGTTTCCCTAGGGAGCTAAAGGCATGGCCGGGCAGCCCGTGTATTCTGTACGTATGTCTTTAATCATGAAAGATAATCCAACCAGTTCACTGGGAAATAAATGTGGCCCCTTGGAGATCACTGTACTCATGTCTGTCTTCTGTCTCCTTGAAATTTCCAGCAGTGTGATCTGGTTCAATTCCTGCGGGACCACAGCCGTGAGTATCTGGGTGTCCTAGACCGAGAGCGTCAGTGATGGGTGAAGGCACTTAGGCCCAAGGCGGGGCGGGCATGTGGAATCGGTGGTGGTGGAGCCTCACGTCCTCATGAGCAGACTCCCCGTGAGTGCCTGCTGGAGGAACAGCTCGCAGCCAAGGCGGGAGGAAAAGCCACACGCCATAGCTCAGGAGGCACGGCTCGTACAGGGAGAGAAAGCACTCCCATGGGAGACAATCAGTGACCAGCTGGAAAGGTGTGCAGTCAGCTCACACTAGTGCCACAGTTACGTGCAGAGGCCTGGGGTGGGGGGCACGGTGTTCCAGGCAGGAACGTGGAGGAGGGGTTAGTGGGCTACTTAGTTCATGAAGGCTCCTCGGATGGAGGTCACTGAATCCGGATACGGGGACGTGATGGGAGCGGCGAGAGAACAGTTTCAGCAAAGGAATAAAGCAGGAATCGACAAATGGAGGGATCTTTTCTTATGAAGAAGGGGAAGTGAGTTAGCAAAACCCCAGGGATCCCACTTCTGGAAATTTACCCGAAGGAATAAAGGGAAAAATGATAGATAGGGAACGATGGTGTTGAAATAGTATTCATGAGAGAAAAATGACTGTGCACTTAGACTCTTTTCGCTTAAAGAACAATTAGATTGTGGTGCATTGTCTTCTGATAAAATATTAAGCAGATAGAGTTTTTACGAAGACTCAATCTGAATATGAAAATGCTGTCATATTTTTTTCTTTTTGTTTTTATTTTTTGGGGGTAGGTAATTATGTTTATTTATTTATTTATTCCTTTATTTATGTACTTATTTTTAATTGAAGTCTAGTTGATTTACAGTGTTAGTTTCAGGTGCATAGCAAAGTGATTCAGTTCTACATATACATACGTACATATTTTTTCTTTTCAGATTCTTTTCCATTACATGTTATTACGAGAAATTGAATGTAATTCCCTGTGCTAGATAGTAGGTCCTTGCCATTCATCTATTCTATGCATAGTAATGTGTGTTGGTTTATTTATTTTTTTAAATGGAGGTACTGGGGATTGAACCCAGGACCTCATGCACGCTAAGCATGTGTTCTACCGCTGAGCTATACCCTCCCCCCTGCCCTGAAAAATAGTCATTAAAAAGTAAATTAAATCCTTACTTTTACATATAGGGGTGTGTGTGTGTGTGTGTGTGTGTGTGTGTATACCTATATATATCTATATAAATATATATATATTTACCTATACACACACACACACACACACACACATAGACAGAAACGTTAGAAGAGAAATTGAACAAAAGTAAAAATCTGTTGTGTTTAGGTGGTAGAATTTTAGGTGATCCTTCTTGTCTCCATTGCGGGTGATGATAACACTTATGCAGTCACCATCAGATGCATGTAAAGTGGGAAAATCACAGAGACTCACTGAAGTAGACTGGATAGAAATGTAGTCATTGCAGATGTGCGGCCAGGAAAGAACAGGACAATAGCAAGTTTAGAACCTCTGCAGGGCCAAAGCGGGAGAAGTTTGGTATTGCCGTGGGTGGGGAGGCAGAGGAGTTGTGAAAGGGAATCCGTGGGCAGGAAGAGACGATGAGTTGAAACGTTGTAGAGGCCAAGGAATGCTGTGCGGGCCCTAGAGGCACATGATCTCCAGGCAGCCGATGAAACGGGGCTCCCATAAAGGGGAGGATCAGGGGAAGAGACTCAGAGGAGGCTGAGGTCGCCAAAGGAAACTCAAATTCAAAAAGGTACATGCACCCCAATGTTCACAGCAGCACTATATACAACAGCCAAGACATGGAAACAACCTGAATGTCCATCAACAGATGACTGGATAAAGAAGATGTGGTATATTTATATAATGGAATACTACTCAGCCTTAAAAAAGAATAAAATAATGCCATTTGCAGCAACATGGATGTCCCTGGAGAATGTCATTCTAAGTGAAGTAAGCCAGAAAGAGAAAGAAAAATACCATATGATATCACTCATTTATGGAATCTAAAAGGAAGCAAAAGAAAAAAGAAGGCACTAATGAACTCATCTACAAAACAGAAACAGACTCACAGACATAGTAAACAAACTTATGATTACCAAAGGGGAAAGGAGGATAGGTTTGGATAAACTAGGAGTTTGGGATCAACAGATACTAACTACTATATGTAAAACAGATAAACAGCAAGTTTCTTCTGTGTAGCACAGGGAACTATATTCGATATCTTGTAGTAACCTATAATGAAAAAGAATCTGAAAACAAATATCTGTATGTATATGGATGCCTGAAACATGATGCTGTACACCAGAAATGGACACATTGTAACTGACTATACTTCAATTTCAAAAAAAAAAGTGGCAGAGGGGCAGGAAAGTAGAGATGAGGAAATCCTGCCAAGTGTGGGAAAGAAGCAGGAAGAAGCCAGTGGAGAGATGCTCCCAGGGAGGCAGACCCATGTGAGAGACCCTCCCGCACAGGGAGGAGGTGAAAACCAGCCTGGGGCCACAGGCAGGGACAGAAGGAGAGCCCCTGGTGGAAGGGAGTGTGTGATCTACATCAAATGATCCAAGGAGGTGAGAGAGCTGGGGAGGTGGTACCCGCCTTGGAGGACCTGGAATTTGAGGTTTTTCATCACAGCAGGAAAGGGGTTAGCCAGGAAATGAGGGGGCCCAGGGGAGAGCTGCTGGGCTCTGTCACCAAACAGGGTGCAGATGAGAGCGTGGAACTCCAGAGTGCAGCCCTGATGTTAGCGTGGGGGCGACAGGTCTCAGTGCTCATTCAGCCACCTCACTGGAGGGGTGACATCTCCGAGGTCCTGTGAGGTCGTATTCCTGCTCTAACATGTGAGTTCTCCAGTCCCACAGGAGCTCTAGCCATACTGAGATAAGGCTGTGGGTTCTGGGAGCTCTCTCAGCAGGAAGCTAGCGTGTCAGCTGCTGCTGGGTGAAGACAAACAGAAACATGATGTGAGGGGGGAGGTGAGCCATGGAACAGCTGGACGGGGGCCAGTTTGTTGCCAGTGCCAGGAAAATCTTCTGAGTGTATCAGAGTGATTCATTGGCTTCCTAGGAATGGAGTAAAAGGAACATGGAAATCATCAGGCCTGTGCTTTCCTGAAGATTTACCACTTTCCCCCTCCCTGAATCGTCTCCAGCTCTCTGAGTAAATCACTGGGAGAAACCAGATGCCGGTTGGCTCGGGAGAAAGCCCTAGGGGTTCCCCTCCTGTTGGATACGGAGCTCACTCACACACAGGGGCTGTCTCTTTTTTTAGAAGAGACAAAGTGCATTTGGACATCCTCAGGGTTCTGCAGAAAAAAAAAAAAAAGAGGTTCCCGAGGTGTTCACTGGGGAAGAAAATAAGACCCTGTGTCTGAGCCCTGCCTTGCTGAAAGGCTCTCCAAAGGCTGGAAGGAGGGAGACAAAGCACACTGCATTTTAGCTGTCTTGCTGTTTAATAAGAGGCTCATCTCGTCTGCTCCTAGGACAAGTGATCAGTGATTCAGATTTCAACCAGAGTTCTGCTAGCGTCTGCTGGCCAGGCGTCTCAGGGAGGAAAGGTCAGAAAGGCTCACAAATGAATAAAATCCTGTGTCTTCCTCCGTCCTTAACCTTGGCTCCCCATAATGAGGAACTAGCCTCCTTTGCCATAGAGTCAAACAGAATATTCAGCTTTGTTGAAATTGTGGCGGGGGAATTTGGAGTATTTTTAGTCTGGGTTCCAAAAATGTAACAGGCTCTTTCTCTTTCTTTTTTTTAATAGCTTGTTGGAAAGGTGAGTAATCTTACTGTATTTCGTTTCTTGCTGAATGATGCCTGCTTCTTGCATTCTGATAAAACCGACTGAGAAGCAGCCCTCACGCCCTATGGGAACAGGGGCTTCTCCCTTCTCTGCAGACACCCCTGTCTATCTGTGGGTTATGACTGTATGTACGGTTAATTCACATTTTGACCTGACTATGAAATGCTGATTGCCCGCCGCTGGCCACATCACCCTACTGTTCTCTCTGGGTCCTGCCACCGTTCACAGCTCATGGTCTTCGCTGCCTTGCTGGGCAGCTGGGTGTCAGGACTTCCTGCCTGACCACTTCTGCTGTCCATCCACTGCTCACCCCAGGGACACGCTTCTTGGACGAGTGATGTTTCCTTTCCTCCCTCTGACCTCCCTTCACACCTGCATCTCCACGTGCCCGACACTTGTCAGTCTGACCTGGAGGACGGAGGATGCTCTTCCCAGAACCTGGACCACAGTCAGTGTTCCGTGCAGCCTTAGACCCTTGGATGGAGCCGATCAGGCCAAGTCCAAGAGCTTCCGGTCTCTTGGAGACCTGCTGATGGAGACCCACATGGTCTTCGAGCTCATCCCAAAATTTGGCACCATTCACTTTAACACCTCCACCCTGCCCCCCCCCCCCCAGAATCCATCACACATCTAAGCACTCAATAAAACTTCATGGATCTGAATTAAATTTATCAAGTACCCTGCTGGGGCACTAGGAAAGGGAGAGGTTAAAAATAAATAAAAATTGATGCTGCCTTCTGGGAGAATCTCTGACAATAGGTCAGTTACAAAGATGCTTATTTATCACTTCATTAATAATTTTTAGTATAGGGCTAAGAAATCGGGACTATTTCATTGTTCTCACTTTATAAGAGTTTGTTCACATTTTAAAAATTCCTTTGCAGTCAAATGTCTTGATTTAAAACACATCTCGAAATCACTGCCTCCTCTTCCATCTATTACTGAGAACAATGGTTGAGGATAAGGGGATGTGTTGAGTTTAATGCTCTCTGGGAGTTAGCCGGATTGGGGCGAGAACAGCCTACGTAGATGGCGGTGGGGAGGGTTGCTTACTTCCCAGAGAACTTCTTTTTCCTGTGTTCAGACTTTAACAAGGTCTTTGAAAAGTTATGTTTGATACAGAGTGAAACTCCCCAAGCGCAGTCATCATGAGACTAGCAGGATTGCGTTGGGAATTACAGACAGTCCTGCCATTATCATGGCTTGTTGCAACCCTGCCGTGGTCCATGCCTCTCCCTTCCTCCTGTCACCCTTGCTTTCATCCCCAAGCTAGCTTTCACGAAGCCTCTGGGATCCCCTCTCTCTGGAAACAGCCTCTTTGTCCTCTGATCCCCATTAAGAATAATAATCACTCTCTGCCTTTCAAAATAATGATTCTCCCTGGACAAGACCCTTGAGGGCAGACCTGCCTTCGGTTTATCTTTGCACGTATCTCACAGCACCTGTCCCCCTGCGTCTCACGGGGTGGGTACTTAATATTTGCTGTGTGAGTGGATGAATCTCTTTCAACTGACTCTCATTCGTAGTAGATCATCTCTGAAACTCTTTGAAGAGAATAAACTTTCCGATTTTCTGATCAATCATCGTCTCCTTTTAAAAATGTACATACAGTAAAGTCCACTCTTTCGTTGGGTTTTTCACACATGTATAGATTCCTGTAACCACCACCACAGTCATCACAGTCAAGGTGCAGGACAGTTCCATCAGCCCACATGCCCCCTCTGGTGTCCTTTTAAATAGCAGACTGATAATGGGGAGGGGGGTGAAGTCTGAGCATTTTAGAGCCAAACACACTGCTCTGTGTTTAGGTAACACCTTCCAGCTAACGAAGCAGAGTCCTTTTCTTCCTTTGCGTGTGGGTACCTCTGGTCTTAGACCTTTGGGTATTACATGCCTTTTCCCAGACCTCAGCATAAACTCACCTCACTGGAGTAAAAGATGGATGGGAAAGGCTTTTGATGCATTAAAACAACCTAAGACTTCTGCTTCTCATTTCTGTAGAAAAGTGTCCCGTGTACCCAATGGATCTGGTATTTGCCCTGGACCAGTCCTCTGACATCACAGAGCTGAGATTCAATGAAACGAGGAACACCATCACTTCCATCATCAGTGACCTCAACATCCGGGAAAGTAACTGCCCCGTGGGAGCAAGGGTGGCTGTGCTTTCCTACGACTCAGCCACCAGCTATCTGATCCATCCGTCTGACTACCGTAACAAGAAGCACCTCCTTCAACTTCTTTCCCAGATAAAATATTCAAAGTCTAGAGAAGTCCGAGACATCGGGAACGCAATGCGGTTTGTGGCCCGGAATGTCTTCAAGCGGACGTCCGCGGGAGCCAGTGTGCAGAGGGTTGCTGTGTTTTTTAGCAACGGACAAGCCACCAGTAGGTCATCCATCATCACGGCCACCATGGAGTTCAGCGCCCTGGAGATCAGCCCGGCAGTCATTGCTTATAATGAGAGGAATTTCCTTGATGAGGCTTTTGGGGTAAGTACTTTCCTTGGCACTGACTTTAATTTTAATATATTGGCACTAGGCGGAGGGTGTAGCTCAGTGGTAGAGTGAGTGCTTAGCATGCACGAGGTCCTGGGTTCAATCCTCAGCACTTCCATTTGAAAAGAAGACATTGGTGCTGGCAGGATGGGAATACTGGGAGAGTCGGGGGAGCGATGGGGCCTCGTATCCACCTTTGCAGTTTTCACAGCTGTTTTGTTGCCCGTGTCCGTGAAATCCAGTAGCTACACAAACACGTGGTCAGTCAATGCCAGCAGCTCCCTCCCCGCCGTGCGCCAGGATCGGGCCCTAGAGCTTTACATCCACACTCAAGATAGCCTCCCAGCCCTCGGAAGTGAATGCACTTGGTACCTCCATTTAAAAATCAGGAAACCGAGGCCGGGAGAGTTTGAGTGACTCCTCCAGTTTGGTACCACTGCTCGGTGGCAAAATTGAGATTCGAACTCAGGTCTGTCTGATAGAAAGGGTAGTGAACCCATGCCCTCCCAGCCCTCTGCAGGTCTGGTGGCTCTCAGACCTGTGGTCCACTCAGGGGATACCATGCAACCGCTGGTCTTAACGTGGTGAGTGACGTTTAGGGGGTCTTCGAATCCCTGATGTTGTGTGAAACCTTGATGTGTATGAACCTTTTCCCCAAGAGGCTCTGTCCCTCTTGGATTCACAGATTCTCGTGGGATCTATGCCCCCACCTTTCTCCCTACAAAACTGAAAATCTTCTCCCATCTCCTGTTCCTGCTATTTTGAAATATATTCCTATTATCCATGAAATACATGCTCCTAGAGCTGGGTAAAGCCATTAGGTCCTCCAAGAGGTTATGAAGGTCACTTTTTGTACAAATACACGTGTTTCTATTGAAAAAAAAATAAGCCCTCTACAGCATGGAGAGACCCAACCTGCTTGTAACGTATCCACAGATTTTTGAAACTAAGAGCCACAGGGAGAGTCACAATCGATCCTGGCAGAAAGGACAGAAGGAAGACGCTGTATTTTCTATAAAAATAATCACCTCCCCTCATACTGGATAGATTATTTATGTATTATGTTATGGTGTGTGTCCCCTGACTCAAATGTAAGATAGAGATTTTATCTGCTTTGTTCAGTCCTGTATCCCCAGTACCTATTTACCATTGTAGGCATTCAGTAAATGTTTGTTGAATGAATGAATGAATGAATGAACAAACGAAGTGTGTGGTTTACTCCTGTGAATGAACTTCCTTGATTTACCAAGGCAGCACTGAATCTTTACTTGGGGGACCAACCAGGTCGAATACCAAATAGCACCCAAAGCATTCAGTTTCATACACAGCAGAAAAACTAAAACAGTGGTTAATTCTGTGAGTGGTATCAAATTTGAGTGTTATGGAATATGAAAAAAAGAAATGAAAAATTATACTGTTTAGTCATCATTTTATAAAGATCTCAGTATATGGAGAAAGTTTATTTACATTAAAGATAATTCCTCAGAATATGTTAAGTGTTATTAGCTAGTACACGTGCATTATGGTCAAGTTCACTTAGTTCAAGGGAATATGATAGAAAATAATACTACGTGGTGTCTTGCTATATGTAAATTTTATAAAAGGGAATGAAGGTTAGTGAAGATATACACAAAAACAGATTTAAAAAATTTCTTCTGTGTAGCACAGGGAACTATGTTCAATATCTTGTAATAACCTTTAATGAAAAAGAATATGAAAATGAATATATGTATGCATATGCATGACTGGGACACTGTGCTGTACACCAGAGATGGACACATTGTAACTGACTGTACTTCAGTTAAAAAAAAGTTGGTGAAGATTATACTAAATATTTTGTTTATGCAGGTATAGTACCATATTTAAAAATAAATGGCTTTTTTCCTTAAAAATAAAAGGTAGAGAGCAGGAATGTAGTAGGTACTTCCTAACTCTAAGGCTGGAATGATGATAAATGTTTCCAAATGCTCACTCGGCACTTTACAGAAAGACAGAGGGTATGGCTTTTCTAACCTCTACTTTCCCGAAGAAGGAGTAGCGAAGTATGAACCTCTCTGTGGACTGAGGGATGCTCTCAGCACGTGGGAGCGATAGATTTCTTTCACTGTAATCAAAGTGTCTGTTTTGCATAGTGTCTCCTACAGACTAAATGCCCAATAAATAGTTCTTGAGTCACTGAATGGATGCCGTGTGTTGCCCATTTCAGTGAGGATCAAAGCAAAAATGGCATCAAGAAACAGACAAAACTGGGCAGTGTGCTGGCAAGAGTTTTGAACAGACCTGGTGTCTTCTGTCTCCTGCCTCTGCCTTTGGAAGTAGACTGTCCGTTGGAATCTGTGGTTGGGAATGCCCACTTGGCACCTGACGGATGACGCCTTCTCGTGGGCGGTGTGATTGGGGTGGAAATCACTGGAATCACTGCTTAAAGAGGCCGAAGGAAACTTGGAATGGAACATTTCGGCAGGACCTAGCTTCAGAAGCCAACGCACTTGCAGGAGTGTGAAAAAACTCAGTGCAGAATTGCAGGCTTGGAAATAAGAATGATAATTTTTTTCCCCCAGGTATACCATTAACTTATTTTTTTTTATCGAAGTGCACTCAGTTTACAATGTGGTGTCAATTTCTGGTGTGCAGCTTAATGTTTCAATCATACGTATAAATACATACGTTCATTTTCATGTTCTTTTCCATTATAGATCACTACAAGATAGTGAATAGAGTTCCCTGTGCTATAGAGTAGGACCTTGTTTATCTATTTTATATACAGTAGTTAGCATTTCCAAATCTCAAACTCCCGATTTATCCCTTCCCACCCTCTTTCTCCCCGGTAACCATAAGATTGTTTTTTATGTCTGTGAGTCTGTTTCTGTTTTGTAGATGAGGTCATCAGTGTCTTCTTTTTTCTTTTTTTAGATTCCACATATGAGTGATATCATATGGTATTTTTCTTTCTCTTTCTCGCTTACTCAGGAATGAGATTTTAATACTTGCTTCACCCTGTGGGTGAATCTTGTGGTTATCTTGCAGGAGTTTTCTCATCATAAAATTGGGACGCTAATACCTGATGTGTATACTTCTCCGGGCTTGTGTTTAGGCTCACAGGGACATAGCGTGTGTGTGCTGGTGAAGATGCACCGAGTGGAGCGAGGGGCTGTGATGCGAGGTGATGGTGGTCAGTTGCGTGCTTTCCAAACTCTCAAAGTGGGGCATGATGGACTCCTGATAGTGATTAAAGAAAGCAGTCAAATAAGCACATACTTCTTTTTCAACGCAGTTTGACGACACCGGGACCTTCCAGGTGCTCCCTGTGCCTCCAGATGGGGAATACGAACCATTAGAGAGACTGCGGCGCTGTACCCTTTGCTATGGTAAGACTAATGAGGAGGATTTATTGTGCCGAAACAAATGCCTTCTGGGTGAGCCATTAAATCTGGCTTTATCAGAAATGTCCATTTTGGATTGTAGATCCAATTTTAAGTTTTCCAGTCCTCCAATACCGCAGGTCAGGGTTCCAATCTCTGCAATGTCTGAAGTTTCCATAGAATGTGAAAGTTGGTTTAGATGATGTTGCCAATTGATGTGGGTTTTCTTGGGGACAATTGGGTTGTTTGTACCAAAAGCCTCTAAAATATTACAAATATTTTTGAAATGAGTTTGGATATGACTTGTAGACTTCAAGTACATATGCTACCTACGTCTGCTTTCAACAAAGACATTCCCAGATTGTCTGTCAGTGGCCACAGAAATTGTGGGGGTGTTGAAAATTCCTTATTAATTTAAGTGATGTGAGGCGGAAGAGGTACTGATCAGGTTATTAATTCTCTATCATCAGTCACTTATTCCTTGAAGATCTCAACAGTGTCTTGTGTTGACCTTGAATCAGTGATGAGTCTCTGTGTGTTTTCAGATAAATGTTTTCCGAGTGCTTGCAGCAGAGAGATTTTCTTGCCCGAAGACTCATACGTGGATGTAGCCTTCCTCTTAGACAATTCTCAGAATATGGCAAGAGATGAGTTTAAGGGTGTGAAAACCTTGGTGAGCTCGATGCTTGACAACTTCATCATTGCCTCAGACCCTGTCATCTCAGACTCTGGTGATAGAGTTGCTTTGTTGACCTATTCTCCTTGGGATAGGAGAAAGAAGGATGTGGTAAAAACCGAGTTTGAGTTTACAACGTATGACAGTCAAGTTCTAATGAAGAGACACATTCAGACTAACCTCCAGCAGCTACATGGAGAAGCTACCATTGGCCAGGCCCTGCTGTGGACTGTGGAGAATCTCTTCGCAAGAACACCCAACCTGAGAAAACACAGGATCATCCTTGTGATCTCTGCTGGAGAAAATCGTGAGAGAAAGGAATTCTTAAAGAAGACGGCTCTGCGGGCCAAGTGTCAGGGATATGTCATATTTGTGGTTTCCCTGGGGTCAACCCATAGGGCGGACATGGAGGAGCTAGCCAGCCACCCACTGGATCACCATCTGATACAACTTGGGAGAGTTCATAAACCGAATCTGGATTACATCGTGAAGTTTTTAAAGCCATTTGTGTACTCAGTTCGACGTAAGTCGCTATTTGGTTTTTCTGCTTCGTTTTAATAATTTAGTGTTTCTTGATAATATTGACAACCCAACCTATCTTTGTATCTAGCGCTAACCCAAATACACGGGTGAGATGTTGAGATAGGGACAGGAATAGGACACGTTCTGGTTTTGCCCTGTTTACGACTTGGTTATAATGCAATGGGACCTTTTTCATGGTAGACAGTTTCTTTGCTAAAGTCTCAGCACCAGGAATTACAGGTGACTGGAGGTCTCCCGAGCCACACTCACTCAGCATAAAGAAGCTCGTAAGTGGTCTCCAGGAGGAGCATTTAAATACAAGTTCCCCCTCCTACACCTGGTTTATTTCCAAACTTGGCGGACCCTGGAGACTGGGGTGAGGGTGGTGACACCATCCTGTGCCGTTCCCAAAGAGTCTGAGCAAACACATCACACAAGACCCCTGTTCAATCGCAGGTTCTGACCCAGTGTGTGGGGGGTGGAGGCTGAGATGCAGCGTTGCTAAGAGGCTCCCCAGCGATGTCGTTGCTTCTGGTCCACAGAGCACACTTTGAGTAGTAAGGTTCTAGGCCAGTGCACCAGAACGTGTCACCCCTGGGATGGGCTCTAGTGCACGAAATGGTCAGTGCAGAGAGAAGTACAGAAATTGAGAATAGCGTCCAGAAACGTTTAAAGCAATCTGACATGGCCACATCTTACAAGTGTGTGAAGAGCGGATTTGGTCTCGTTGAACAAGATGTAAAGCAAACGGATCAGTGTGACACCTTGTCCTTCACCACAAATGGCTTGAGACCCTCTTCCTAGAGCAGTGGTTCTCAGTGGGGGATGGTCCCCCCACAAGATGCCTTTTGGGGATGTCTGGAGGCATTTTTGGTTGTCACAACTGAGGGAGAGGAGAGTACTGGTATCTAGAAACCAGGGACGCTGTTAAACAGGACACCCTCGTCCCCTCCAGTGGAAAGAACGGTCCAGCCCCAAGTGTCAACAGCGCTGAGCTGAGAAAGCCTGCTCTGCGGGGTTCCCGCGGAGTTGGGGCTGAGTCCGTTCTTTCTGGGACTCTGGCGGGCTTGGACTTAGGTTCCACTGGAACCACTCCCAGCCCCCTAGAAGCCCCACATTGCCCCCGTATTCAGGGAAACTCCAATATCACCAGCGTGACAGCGTCTTCACAGTTGACTCCTCATTGGAGGAGGAGAACCATTTTCCTTTCTCCTCTGACTCATGTGCGGTTGAAGAATCCAGTCATCGTTCCCTTGGGGAAGTCATGTTATTTCTTTAACCCTAAATGCCTTCCATTGTATAATGTGCCATTATATGATGTAAAAAGGAAGAAAGAAGGGCTTCTGGGTAAATGTTGATATCAACTTTCCTCTTAGAGCTTTTTATTTTATGGTAACGGAAAGAGTTCTTTTACAGACGACCATGTCACTCTTGCACATGCATACGTGAAACAGATTGATTAAGGCATTCCTAAGACTTCTTCTTGTTCAAAATTTGACTCTTGTGAGCTACTTCTTGACTCAGAGGCATCGATGCCCACTTTTTTCAGTGCAGTGTTGTTCTTTAAGCTGTCAAGACTGATGATGGTGTGGCAAGTTAAAAAGACCCTATAAAGTAAGCCAACGCTGGTCTTGCTGGGCTCTTAAGTAAGCTTTGCAACTATCGAGAGCTAGCTTACGTTTCTTCTCTCTCTTTTTTTAAATGGAGGCACTGGGGATTGAACCCAGGACCTCATGCATGCTAAGCATGCGCTCTACCGCTGAGCTACACCCAGCCCTCCTAGGGCCAGCTTACTTTTGATTTCCACCTGAGTCATGTGTGTTGGTGATGACTGTTGGGCATTCCCACCTGCGCAGGTGATGACAGCAGTGTCACTGCTCCCGCCTCCCGGACAGCACCTGCCAACTGCAACTGATGCGAAGACATAGTCTTATTTCAGAGGATTAGAAAAACAATGCTCCTCTTAGAACCAGAGAAATGTGATTATTGTAAAACCATAAGTATTCTCTGAGATATTTTCATGGAGTCTTTGATCATTCAATGGCCAAAGGTCTCCTTTCACTAAAAACTATTTATTTTCCTGAGTGAGGGGGATGTATACGTATATTTCTCAATATTCTGCAGGTTATGGAACAACAGGAAGGGGTAAAGGGACACATTATTTAGGTCAGTACCCTCTGATTATTTCCCTCCTAGGAAATCAGTGTTGTTTGGTGCAGAAGCACAGAAATAACATCATGTCATAAAATATTACCTTTCTGACATGTGCGCTATTAGCATAAGACTGCGTGAAAAAGCATGACAGAATGAAATTTCTGTTCAATTATGTTAGGCTGTGCATATGGAAATCAAGCGTGTCTGCATCACAAGTCACACTCACGCAAACAAGCTGAGGAGGTCCGTGTCCATGACCTTGGCAGTTCTTTGGCTGCAAAACAGTCTAACATCAGGTTCTGAACGCGCTTTCCAATTGCTACTATTTTCTGTTTTCATCCAGGCCAGATTGTCCTGAAATATTTTAGGAACATGTGTTGTAGCAGGAAGGTTCCTGTTGGAATTCTCTTTCCCTAACAAATAAAATTTCTAGTTTAAAATTTTAGGCGAGGGGAAGGCAGAGCTCAGTGATAGAGCGCGTGCTTGGCATGCATGAGGTCCTGGGTTCAATCCCTAGCACTTTTGATAAAATAAATAAACAAACAAACAAATAAACCTAATTATCTCCCCCCAACAAAACAAAGTTTTTTTTTAAATAAAGTATTTTTTTTAAGGGAGAGTGGGTATAGCTCAAGGGTAGAGTGCATTCTTAGCATGCACAAGTTTCTAGGTTCAAACCCCAGTGCCTCCATTAAAAAAAAAAAATATATATATATATATATATATATATATATATATATATATATCTACACACCAAATTACTTCCCCCTACAAAAAATTTTTTAAATAAATTTAAAAATAAATTAAAATTTTAAAGTTAAAAAAAGAAGTAAACATTTAAAAAAAATATGAAACTGTAACTTTTCTCATTCAACAGGAGGATTCAATCAGTACCCACCAGCGATGCTTGAGGACGCCTGCAGACTCCTCAGCTCAGAAGGAGAGGAGAATGAAGACATGAGTCTTCTGTGAGTTGGCGCTGCTGTTGTTTACAAGTGACTGTTGATTGGCCGAGGGGTGCTTAGCGGGGCTGATGGCAGGTTACGGGGCTGAGGAGGCTGATAAGTTCCCTGAAGGAAAGGCTCTTGATGTATTCCATTTTCTGTAGCAGAAGTTACACATCAAGCTGGCTTTCTAGATTGATGTTTTTAAAACCTCCTCATGAGCTCTCTTACAATGTTGCTGTAAAATTCATGGTTTCCTCAGAAATGCCTGATGGAAGCTTACTCCAGAATAGAACCTGGGATTCAGCCTTAAGCCGCCTCAACCTCCCTTCGCGCCTCTCCCCACCGTAGCCTGAGTTCCGGCCACGCTGGACTCCCGTCTGCCTTCTGTGAACTATTGTTTCACCCTCCAGGGCCTCTGGCCACCCTGCCTGGGGCCCTGTTCCGTCTGTAAAGCCCTACCCACCCCTCATGGCCCTTATTGAAACTGTGTCCTCTTTGAAGCCTGTCTTAACTGGCAGTCAAAATCCACACTTCGTACTTTTTAAAGCAACTTTTGACACCTCAGCTGAGCCATTTACTACCATGTATCCCAGTGTTGTCTCTGTGACGTCCAGGGTTCCCTGTGACTCACTGTTTCATTCCCAAAGCACAGCCTGAAAGACTCCACAATGTCACTGCACATGTAAATAGTTTGCTTTAAATTTTTATCCTGAATGAGAATGTAAATAATGCATCTGATGGATCTTGAATCTCAGAAGGAGAATAGCCCCTTTGGCTGCTGTCTGCTCCTCCCTGTGCTTGACTGAGCTTGGACCCCTGACTGCAGACCCTGAAAGCCCAGAGTGAGGTCCATTGTGACCCTATCCTGCCAGATTGCAAGGAAGCAGAGAGTTTCTCAGAATAGACACCTCTATTCTAGAATAGAATAGGTAAATAGGTCCCTCCCACCTATCCAGGAGCAAAATGGCAAGATGAAATGTTCTCAGAATTCCTGCAAGTACGTCTTCCTCTGACATCAGGCTTCATTTATACTTAGTGGTTTAACGTGGAAGCTCCCAGCAGCCCACACCTTCTGGAGGACAGCATGGCCCTGATGTCGAGGAAAGCAGTGTTTCCCAGCATGCACTAGGCAGGAATCTTATTTAAAGGAAAATCCGTTCTTGCAAAATGGTGTTTAAACATCATGTTATTTTAACATGGTCATATGTCAATCTAGCTGCAAATCCCATGTGCTCCTAGTTGCTAGGCAACTATCAAATGAAAACAAATGTGTATATCACATCCAAGCAAGTACAATAAGACCCCAATTTAGAACACCAATTTAATGTAGTGGATGATTCTGCTTTGCCAAAACAAAATTCCTAAAAACTAAAAAAAAAAAAAAATTATAAATATGGTACATATTGGTGAAATATGTAAAATATGATGCATGCTGCAATTATACTATTGAAGTATAGTTGATTTACACTATTATATTAGATTCAGGAGTACAACACAGTGATTTGGTATTTTTACAGATTATACTCCATTAAAAGTTATTACAGTATAATGGCTGTAATGCCCTGTGCTATTCAATATATCCCTGTTGCTTATCTATTTTATGCATAGTTTGTATCTCTTAATCCCATTCTTCTAACCTGCCCCTCCCCCCTCCTCTCTCATAACCACTAGTTTGTTCTCTGTATCTGTGAGTCTGTTTCTGTTTTGCTATATATGTTCATTTGTATCATTTTTTTGATTCCACATGTAAATGACGTAGAGTATTTGTCTTTCTCTGACTTGTTTCACTTAGTATGATAATCTCTAGGTCCATCCTTTTTGCTGCAAATGGCATTGTTTTATTCTTTTTCATGGCTGAGTAGTATTCCATTGTATAAAGATACCACAGCTTCTTTATCCAGTCATCTGTCGATGGACATTTTGGTTGCTTCTATGTCTTGGCTATTGTAAATAGTGCTGCTTTGAACACTGGGGTACATGTATATTTTTGAATAAGGGTTTTCATCTTTTCTGGTTATATACCCAGGACTTGGATTGCTGGATCATATGGTAACTCTATTTTTAGTTTTTGGGAAACCACCATACTGTTTTCCATAGTGGCTGCACCAAACTACATTACTAGCAACGGTGTAGGAGGGTTCACTTTTCTCCACACCCTCTCTAGCATTTATTGTTTGTAGACTTTTGAATGATGGCCATTCTGACTGGTGTGAGATGATATCTAATTGTAGTTTTGATTTGCGTTTCTCTGATGATTAGTGATATTGAGCATCTTTTCATGTGCCTGTTGGCCATCTGGCTGTCTTCTTTGTAAAAGGTCTATTCAAGTTCTGTGCTCATTTTTTGAAATTGAGTTGTTTCGGGGTTTTTGTTTGTTTGTTTGTTTTTGTTTTTTTGTTGTTGAGTTGTATGAGCTGTTTATCTAGGTTGGATATTGACCCCCTTGAGGGTTGTACCATTTGCAGACGTTTTCTCCCATTTGGTAGATCATCTTTTTGTTTTGTCAGTGGTTTTCTTTGCTGTGCAAAAGCTTTTAAGTTTAATTAGGTCTCATTTGTTTATTTTTGCTTTTATTTCCTTTGCCTTAGGAGACAGATCCAAAAAAATATTGCTATTATTTATGTCAGAGAATGTTGTGCCTATGTTCTCTTCTAGGAGTTTTATGGTTTCAGATCTTACATTTAGGTCTTTAATCCATTTTGAGTTTATTTTTATATACGGTGTGAGGAAATGTTCTAACTTCATTCTTTTACATGTATCTGTCCAGTTTTCCCAGCACCACTTGCTGAAGGGACAGTCTTTTCCCCATTGTATATTTTTTTCTCCTTTATCAGAGATTCATTGACCATATGTGTGTAAGTTTATTTTGTGGCTCTCTTTCTGTTCCATTGAGCTGTTTTTCTGTTTTTGTGCTAGTACCACTTTGTTTTGATTACTGTAGTTTTGCAGTATAGTTTGAAATCCAGGATGGTGTATCTCCAGCTTTTTTTTCTCAAGATTGCTTTGGTAATTTTCAGTGGGATTGTTTTCTTGCTTTCTCTTTCTGATAGTTTTTAGTTTATAGAAAAACAACAGATTTCTGTATATTAATCGTGTATCCTGAATCTTTACTGAGTTCATTTATTGGTTCTAATGGTTTTTGTGTGGAGGTGTTAGTTTCATGTCGTATGCAAATAGTGACAGTTTTACTTCTTCCCTCCCCATTGGGGGCCCTTGTATTTCTTTTGCTTGTCTGATTGCTGTGGCGACGACTTCCAAAACTATGTTAAATAGAAGTGGTGAGAGTGGATAGCCTTGTCTTGTTCCTGAATTTATGGGAAAACAGTTGACCTTTTCACCATTGTATATGATGTTAGCTGTGGATTTGTCATAAATGGTCTTTGTTGGGTTGAGATATGTTCCCTCTGTACTCACTTTGATCAGAGATTTTGGTCATGAATGGATGTTGAATTTTGTCAAATGCTTTTTATGCATCTATTGAAGTGATCACGTGATCTTTGTCCTTCCTTTTGTGAATGTGGTGTATCACACTGATTGATTTGCAGATGCTGAACCATTCTTGCATCCCTAGAATAAATCCAAGTTGATCACTGTGTGTGATACTTTTATATGCTGTTTGGTTCAGTTCGCTAATATTCTGTTGAGGATTTTTACATTTATATTCACCAGACATAATGGCTTATATTTTTCTTTTTTTATAGTGTCTGACTGGTTTTGGTGTCAGGTGGCCTTGTAGAATGAATTTGGGAGTGTTTGGTCCTCTGAATTTTTTGGAATAGTTTGAGAAGGATAGGAATTTGTTCTTCTATCTATGTGTAGGAGAATTCCCTTGTAGTGTAACGAATCTGAAGGAATTATTTGATTGAAATAAATTTAGATTCTTACAACTTAATCGTCTTTCTTTTAGCAAATGATTAAGTAACGATATTAAATTGTTCAGACATTTTATTTGTATTCCACAAAGTTATTTAGATCCACTTAAAAGTTTCCTCTTTACCTTCTAGGTTTTCTTCTGAGCCGCATGAGATTTCTTCAGGAGAAAACAGCTTCATTGGTCAGGAATTAAGTGCTGGAAGAGACTCATCTTTTGTGTTGGGGGACAGTGGGAGTGACCATTTGGTTTACATTCCAAGCCACATGTTTATGCCACCGAAATTAATGACTAAGTATGAAAAAGATCAGGATTCTGGAGAAATTGCAAGTCTCACTTCGGGTAAGGAAACGAAAAGTTATGATGTGATGTGAAAGTAACTTGACTCTCCTCTTTTAACATTTAATAGAGAGTGAAATAAATAAGGCTGGTGCAAAAAGCAATTTTTTTTTCAAGTTCAAGATGGTAGCTACAACTGCTGCTTTTATTTGAATTGAAGATTTAAATGGTCACAGGTAGCACTCTGGAGATCACTGACACAAGCTCTAAGAAATGAGCCTGATATTTTCACCAAATTTAAGATTTCTCTAGAAGCCACAACTTAGAAGGTAAGTGTGATGTCAAAGGAGCAATCTGGAGACTATCAGAGCAAAGGAGGGATTAAAATGACTTTTACAAGTTGGCCTGGCCAGTGCCCCAGAATTTATGAGCACTTGAGAAGGTATAAGCTTTTGTTTGTTTTTTTTTTTACTGAAAATAAAATAAACTCCCCACTATCTACTCGGTACATTTTAATGGCAAAGCAATAATGCTTTTTGTCAGGAGTTTCTATTTTCAAGCAAATCAGATACATAGAATTTTGGCTGCATTTTCATTTAAAAGGGTGACCTTTTAAACAGACTGTTCAGCTATTCGATCTATGCATCTAAAGTCTTCCAAAATGCTCATTTGGCCAGGATGCCAGCATTTAAAGCGTGTGTGTTGCTAAGAATATGCAAGCTTAAAAGGAAAAGGGGAAATTTCATGCTGATTATTCATAAGAATGAATAATATTAATTCTTCGTAACTTCCCTGGATGAGTAAATGTTCTTTTCCTTGGATTAACACTTCATGTCCCTATATTGTCCCCCTGTTGCTGAAATATGTATATTTGAATTTTATCTTTAAAACAAGCTAAACTTTCCTTTATAGAAGCTAGAATGAAGAATTAAAAAGTCAGTCAGTTGAAAACTAAAACTTTTTTGAAAAGGTGATGAAGTGAAACTGTATATACGTGGTACTCTGGCATTAAGGCATCCAAGTGTGTGTATTTTTTATTTAAAACAACGTTTTATTGTTGGGCAGACATAGCTTAAAGAAGAGAACAGAATATTTGTCCTTCTTAATGGATGCAGCCAATCTGGGGTGTTTGCTCTAATGATACGGGAATTACAACAGCCCTCAAGGCACAGGAATTTATTCTGTTTTGGTTTAGAAAGAAAAAGAGAAGTTATTCGGGCAGTGTTGTTGATGCAGGAAAAACGGTTGTGGGGCTTGAGGATGTAGCTTCAGTAGCTTCATATGTTAGTAAGTTGAAGGACCAGTCTAACTAGTCTGGGGGAAGGGGCTGGGATTCCCAGGAAGTTGGCCACTGCCCACTCTTTGACCTTTTGTGGCTAGCCTTGGGACTGTCATGGCACTTGTGGGTGTATTATTCACCATGTTAATATGTTACAATGAGCGTACAATGAAGCTCAAAGTCTACTAGAAGTCAGATCTCCCACCATCTTGAGCCTCAAGGCCTACTGGGGGTTGAATCTTCCACCATTTCGGTGTTAATTGCTGTTATCATTCCTTGAATGGCTGTGCCCTGCCCCCTTCCTGTCTCTTTGTCTTTTGTGATAGTATTGTTAGAGGTAAGCATTCTAAAGTCTAATAATTCAGAAGTGGGAACCTTTTCAAGAAAGACAGAAGTAATTGGATATTTAACGGAAAAAAGATACCTTTTACCATCATCTTTAACGACCATCATTCAGTAATAATAGCAAGACTTTTCATTTGGTTTTTCAGATGTCTGGCAATTAAGATACTCATACCCAGTTTAAGGTCCAATTTGGCTGAAGAAATAACTGTGCATGGTTCTATAGGAAAAAATGTCAATTTTCTCTTGCTCCCATCCCACCCAATTACTCTTACACTGGGTTGAAGTGTGTTGGAACTTCCGTGGAGGATTATGTGAGGCTGTGGTAGCCTGGAAACAGAGTCTCAGACCGAAGGATAATATATATTATTTTATCCTTTAAAATAAATCTGAGTCTCAGATCATCAAGTGCTGTCTGGGAACTCGTACGAG
The DNA here is from genome assembly GCF_036321535.1 of Camelus dromedarius. Lineage (NCBI taxonomy): Eukaryota > Metazoa > Chordata > Mammalia > Artiodactyla > Camelidae > Camelus > Camelus dromedarius. Next base: position 4,209,367 of record NC_087437.1, on the reverse strand, counting down.
TCCTTCCTTTTTTTTTTTTTTTTTTTCTTTTTTAAAATCATCTTTAGCTGGGTGGCAAAAGCTGCTGAGAACTTTATATAATGTGCCCCATCCTTGTGGAGAGTAAATTGTGCTTCAGATATTTTGTTTGGTCACTGAGAGAGGAGCTTTGATAAGTTGCAGATGCACTGCACAAATCGAAGGTCGATAACTTTCATAAGCACCTCCATATGCTATGCCTGTTATTCATTTATAATGTGATTCTTTTGTCTGATGGCTGATTTGTGTGCCCTTGAATGGAGAGTCTTGGGGAAAAGTCAGAAGTCTTAACCATTTAAGAAATTTTTAGTGTTCCCAGACCACTGTGAGCTGGCACTGAGTTGTGTATCACTCTCTTTCACGAAAAACACAACCGCACTCTGTCTATGCCCCTCCCTCTGCTTCTTCCTCCCAGCTCCGATTTCCAAGTTCATCTTTAATTCCATCCCCTTGCCTGGCCCTCTCCACTCCTTCCAGCAGCTCAGAATCACCTGCAAGCCCTTCAGAAGCACAGAATCCTAAGCCTGTCTCAGAACTACTGCTTCATAGTTAGGAGTGTGAATGGCTATGAAAAAGCCACATGCTTTAAAACCACCATCGGTGATTTTTGTATGCCCTCATTTTTGAGATAAAAGCCACATACTTTAAAACCACCATCGGTGATTTTTGTATGCCCTCATTTTTGAGATAAAAGCCACATGCTTTAAAACCACCATTGGTGATTTTTGTATGCCTTCATTTTTGAGATTCACTATCCCAGGGATTCTCAAATTGTGTCCTGAAGCCAGCAGCATCAGCACCATCTGGGAACGTGGTTGACAGGCGCTCATCCCAGACTGAAGCAGACACTCCGGGGGTGGGGCTCAGCCGTCAGTCTTAACAAGCCATGCAGGTGATTCTGCTGCAGGCTGAGGCTGAAGACCTGCTGCTCCTGCTGCCAAAGTTGCTCTGTGTTCTCAGCTAAAAGCAATTGGGTAATCAGTCTCACGGAACAGAAGTAAGAATGCCTAGTTCCAAAGGATTCCAGGTGAACTGCATTATAATTTTGCTTTGCACATCCAAGATTGCTGTCCATCCATCCATCCATCCATCCACCCATCCATCCAACATCTAACAGAACATTTTTAAGATTCAAACAGGTAGAGATTATCTGGAGATACTATTACGCATTTTGACCACGACATCCACGATATAAAAATTCGTTGGAAAATTCAGTTCCTCGTAATTACTTACCAGTGGAATACACATAGTTCTTTGGAATTATGTAACGAAAACTGGATGGTTTAATTCCAAATGAATTGCAACTAATGACCCAGTGGTGAGCCTAGCATTTTGATCAAAGATGCTAGGTTAACTAATAATTAAGATACAGTTAGTCTACTTTCAAGATTAAAGAGGGACAAGATTTTTTTTTAACATTTTTTTATTGAGTTGTAGTCATTTTACAATGTTGTGTCAAATTCCAGTGTAGAGGACAATTTTTCAGTTATACATGAAATACATATATTGATTGTCACTTTTTTTTTTTTGCTGTGAGCTACCACAAGATCTGGACAAGATCATTTTTTTTTCCATAATACCTAGTATTTATTAAAGACCTACAGTGACTGAAAGCACTTCTATACAGTATCTCATCTAATCTTCATAACATGGTCAATACTGTTCTCATTTTACAGTCAAGAAAACAAGCTTAGAGAGATTTAATAATTTGCCAAATGGCAAACATCTGTGCAAGTGACAAATCAGCAGTGCTTAAGCTCCTATCAGTTTTCCATGGTCCAAACAACATTTTATATATGAAAATAAACTAAAACCTGTGAAAAGGATGTTGACAATATATTCATTTGTTAGCTATTTTAAGCCATTAACAGTTATTTTATCTGATATCTGCAATAATTATTGATAATCACATATATTTGTGAATATGTAAAACTTGGAAACAAGATTAAGTATATTAACAATTTAGGCTGCTTTTCTGTTGTCACATAATTTCAGTACATTTATAATACTTCAAGTAGAGTAATCAGTTTAGTCACTTTTTAAGATTGATAATATTAAGTAAAATATTGCAGAGTTGAAGTAGAAGTTAAATAGAGGGGCTTAATTAAATAGCCAGGTTTGAATCCTAACCATGTAAAGATGTGTTAATCACTTAATATTTTTAAGCTTCAATTTTCTCATCTAAAAATGGAATCAATATTTCTTTTTTAGCGACAGAATATATTTATTTAATTGAACTATAGTTGATTTACAATATTGTGTTAGTTTTAGGCATACAGCAAAGTGATACAGTTATAAATATTTTTTCAGATTATTTTTCATTATAGGTTATCACAAGATACTGAATATAATTCCCTGTGCTGTACAGTAAATGCTTGTTGCTTATCTGTTTTATGTATAGTAGTTTGTATCTGTTAATTCCTACTCCTAATTTATCCCTCCCCCCTCCCTTTCCTCTTTGGTAACCAAAAGTTTGTTTTCTTTTGTTTTTTTCTTTTTTTTAACTTTTTTTTATTGATTTATAATCATTTTACAATGTTGTGTCAAATTCCAGTGTAGAGCACAATTTTTCAGTTATACATGAACATGTATATATTCATTGTCACATTTTTTTCTCTGTGAGCTACCATAAGATGTTGTATATATTTCCCTGTGCTATACAGTATAATCTTGTTTATCTATTCTACAATATTGAAATCTCTCCCCCCACCACCCCCTTGGCAACCACAAGTTTATATTCTATGTCTGTGAGTCTATTTCTGTTTTGCATTTATGCTTTGTTTTTTTTTTTAGATTCCACATATGAGTGATCTCATATGGTACTTTTCTTTCTCTTTTTGGCTTACTTCACTTAGAATGACATTCTCCAGGAGCATCCATGTTGCTGCAAATGGTGTCATGTTGTTGGTTTTTATAGCTGAGTAGTATTCCATTGTAAAAATATACCACTTCTTCTTTATCTAGTCATACATTGTTGGACATTTAGGCTGTTTCCATGTCTTGGCTATTGTAAATAATGCTGCCATGAACATTGGGGTGCAGGTGTCTTTTTGAAGTAGGGTTCCTTCTGGATATAAGCCCAGGAGTGGGATTCCTGGGTCATAGGGTAAGTCTATTCCTAGTCTTTTGAGGAATCTCCACACTGTTTTCCACAGTGGCCGCATCAAACTGCATTCCCACCAGCAGTGTAGGAGGGCTCCCTTTTCTCCACAGCCTCTCCGGCATTTGTCATTTGTGGATTTTTGAATGATGGCCATTCTGACTGGTGTGAGGTGATACCTCGTTGTAGTTTTGATTTTCATTTCTCTGATAATTAGTGATATGGAGCATTTTTTCATGTGCCTATTGATCATTTGTATGTCTTCCTTGGAGAATTGCTTGTTTAGGTCTTTTGCCCATTTTTGGATTGGGTTGTTTATTTTTTTCTTATTGAGTCGTATGAGCTGCTTATACATTCTGGAGATCAAGCCTTTGGACAATATCATTTTTAATGAATGTTGAATACCAACCCAAACTCAGCCTAAGGCTCACTCATAGCTTTAAGCAGTCTCTGGTTTTAGGATGACTTCAACTGATATTCTTTTCAATGAATTTTATGAAGTAATGAGAAGCAACACTTCCCTCCTCCAACTAGGCTGGAGTTGTGCTCAAGGGAATTTGCATGGATTTTATTTTACATTTTTATTTTTCTAACTTTAGTCTGATTATGCTGTACAGTCAGCTTGATTCCACCCCCCACCCCCCAACCCTGGGAGACTTACGCAGTGTCTACAGACACTTTTAGTTGTCGTTACGGGAGGTACTTCTGGCATTTAGTGGGTAGAGGCCACAGATGCTGCTAAACATTCTACAGTGTACAGGACACCCCCCCCCAACAAAGGATGACCCCGTTGGATTGTCAATAATGAGAGAAACTATTTTAGAAGAAAACTTCATGCCCCCAAGGTCATGGAACTCAAAGATTCGGTATAAGCACTCATGATTCCTACACCCTGTTTGCCATTTCCCATTGTACCCTCAGGATTCTGCTAATGTTTTAAAAAATTAGGGAATGGGGAGGGATAAATTGGGAATTTGGGATTTGTAGATACACGCTACTGTGTATAAAAGAGATAAACAACAAGGTCCTACTGTACAGCACAGGGAACTATATTCAGTATCTTGTAGTAACCTATAGTGAAAAAGAATATATGTTTATATTTCTATATGTGTGTATAAGTGAATCACCATGTTGTACACCAGAGACTAACACAACATTGTCAATCAACTATACTTCAATTTAAAAAAAAATACTATCACACAATGTAACATTTGAATACAAAGAGTTGCAAATCAAACAATTTAGCAAACTGAGCTATTTGTAGTGTGGAATATATTCTTTGGTTTTCCCATAGGTATATAGGATTACATAGTTTTATTCAACTGCATATCCTGCTTTGCACATAATATGTTATACATTGTACATATTGCTGCAAGCTTCATACTGATTTTTCTGTGTTCTTATAGTGTTACTTCAATGCATTAATTCTTTAATGAATGAATACTTTAGCTCTTTACCTCTTGTTGAACACTTAGCTTGCTTCTAATTTTTGCTGTCCTGTGTTGAACTTAAATATATATATCTTCTGCTGAATTTAAATATATACTGAAATTAAATGCCACAGGATTGGCCTCTGAGTCACACACTGGAACAGCCACCAAGCTGAATGTCCTACTGTCTCATCAGTACACATTCAAAAGGGGTCAGTAATAGAATTGGGATCATGTCTGAATTTGAAGGACATGTTTCAGGAACTCTATGGGGAATCTCAACTATCTTGATGCTCTTTGGGGTATAAACGGAGTCTCCTGTTCGTTTTAAACTGTAGATTGAAGTGATTGCATTTACTTTTGCTTGGAAGTTTATTGTAAAGTTATAGTTTGGAGTGTTCTCCTTGAAGACTTTTCATGCGGTGAAACTAATGTGAGCTGCGAGTCGAGGGTATGTGGACGATTTGTCTTCACTGAGGTCGCTTCTTGATGTCTCATGCAGTCGTTTGTGGCAACTAACGACTGTTCTGGAGTATTAAATGCGACACTTTTTTTCATATGGACCTGTTCCTAATGGAATAAAACTTGGGTAGTTGAAGTAGTAATTGGGTGATGGTGGGGGTGTGGGTGCAGCCCTCACTGAGGACTTACTATATGAAGGAACTCGGCTAAGCATTTCCATGGATTTTCCCATGAATATTCAGACATCCTTTCACACAGCAAATATGTATTTGGCTCCTGTTCTGAATTAAGCCCCAACCTAGTCTTTTGGGGGGTTGCAGAGATTTTTTATTTTTAAGATTCAGACAGAAGCCCTGTCTTCAAGGAGTTTGTAGTCTGATCGAGTGTACTCTGTGTGTACAAAAAATACCTTAAACAAGTCAGAAAGTATTCAGTTCAATAAAAAGTGTGGATGGAGCACTTTGAAGGCCAGCATTTATTTCATGCCGTACAGCGCTCAGAGCACTGCAGACACTGTCTCACTTGATGAATGAACAATGTGTGAGGAATAATAGTAACCACAGAAGTCACTGCTTATGTAGCGCAAATACGTGCCTTGCACTGTGCTGAGCACTTTATATATGTGATTTCATTTAACCTTTACCCCAGAAAGCATCATTATTATAATTACTGTTACATCTTATAGATGAGGACACAGATGCAAAGATTCAGAGCCTCCCCAAACACCACAGCTTGTCAGTAGCAGAGCCAGGACTCAAGTCCACACCCATCTTCACAAAAATGCTAATTTTTGACAGTGGTGGGCTGTGCTGTCTGACAGTGGCATTGTCCGCCTTTACAATGAGGAAATCTCTCCAGCTGCCAAATTTGAGAATAAGTGAAATCATGTCATCATTGGGAGAGTTATTTTTAAATAATCTTGTTGGTACAATTCTATTTCTAAATTAATTGAATTTCAAAAAATTCCTGCATATAACTCATTTGGTGGACTTAAGGATCTAGGCCAAGAAAGAGATTTACTCTGTCTTTGGGGAAAAGAATGAACTCTGTTTTAAGACAGTGACTCCTACATGTTCAGGAGAGTCAAGGAGAGAGGGACTCAGACACAAGACGAGAGAATTTGAAATGTATCAGTATTTCCCGTGGGCATAAAATCAGTGACACACAGTCCGAGACACACGCTTGTGCCTACTTCCTGTGTGCACCCACCTCGAGCTCGACCAGTGACCTCACCAGACAGGCCTGGGTCGGTGGTGTTGGCTGGAGAGGCGTGTAAATTACTGCCATCACATGCGTAAGCACAAGAGCATGTGCTGGTATGCGTGTAAGTTGTGTGCCACGAGTACCAGCTGACTTTGCCCTTTTTGGAAATTTTGGTTTGCAGAGAATATAGTATCGTGGGTAGGATTTCCAGGTGTCCAAGACTTTCTACTTGTTTTCTTCTTTCTAAAAATTGTGGTGTATTTAGGATGTGCCAGGCGCTGTGAACATTTTATTTAATTCTCTCCAAAATGTTATAAGGTTGTAGTTGATTATTACAATTTTACTAATATTTTAGGTAATGCAACCGAGGCATGGAAGAGACGTGGGGATCACAGAGCTGACAGATGATTTAGACAGGACTCGGTCCCCAGAGACTCCGCTCATAACCACTGCTCTATAATGTCTGGAGAATTTTAAAAATTGCAAATTTTATTGAATTTGTGTACCTGCCTACTTTGGGAAGAAAACTTTCTTTAATAGCTTCAGTCAGAAGGAATAGCATTGACTGAGACCCTGGTTCTTCAAACCAGGTCCTGGGACCTCTGGTGAGGTGGCCGATGTGTCCCTCAATGTGTCTGCTCCACCTTCATGTCTGATGACCAGTTCTTCAGGGTGAGTGACACAGAGCTGGGTGCAAATCCTGCCTGTCCCACATACAGGCTGTCATTTCTTGGCCAAATGGTTTGGCCTCTCGAAGCCTCAGCTTGCTCCTCTGTAGAATGGGCATGATAATTCCACCCTCATAGTGCTGTGTGGAAGATTAAGGGAGAGATGGCAGGCATGGAGCAGAGCACAAGACTGGGAGAAGAGTGGGCGCTCAATTCAACACTTGAGAGTGGGAAAATGGAAGAGAGCATCGCCAGCCTTGTGGGAAGTCTATTTTATTTTATTTTTTTATGGAAGTGTAGTTGATTTGCAATGTTAGTTTCAGGTGTGCAGCAAAGTGATACAGTTATACATATATGTACATACATGTATAAGTGTGTGTGTGTGTGTGTATCAGCCTCGTGGAAAGTCTTATAAAAAGGGTTAACTGGAAAAATAGCTACTACAGTTCATGTGGACAGAGATGTGCACATCAAGGAGCTACAGTCATCCGTGTGCCTTGCCAATGGAGAACATACGATTGATTTTGGCCCCTGAACAGATTCCAAGGCAGACCACAAGATAACTCATTGCACATCTTGAGATTTCCCACAAATTCCATGAAAGGCAGCGTAGCTACTTCACACGCATATGCAATCCCAGTCCAAATGGCTCAAGTCTTTAGATTCTCCCTTGCCCCTAAATAGCATTTCCACCTCCACTTCTCCCGAAAGTTACTGGAGCACACTTGGCGCTGTGGCTTAAATCTTAGCCAAAGTTAACCTAATCTCTGGGGGCGCTTCCGTGGAAATCCAGCTGGATACCCCATTCCTTTCAAGCCAGTTCCACGAGAAGTGAGCCAGCTCTTCCTCATCTGCCATTCTGGGGAAATTCTTCCCAGTGTTGGAGATGGGATCGGTGTGTTGGTGACATTTCCAGAGAATACACAGAACTGCTGTGAGCTATAAATATACTTTATCCACACTCCTGCCAAATTTTCTTGAAGGAAAATATTTTTGAAGACCCAATCTCCCCAAGTAAGATGATTTAGACTCAAAGTAGGATAATCATAGGTGATTACTGAGTGTTTGACTACATTTTAGAGTTTTAGCATTTACCTTCTTTGACTCTCATGCTCGTCCTGCGAGTGGGTAGAGAACCTAGGTCTAGAGATTTTTATAGGTGAAATACACCTCCTTAGAAAATAGTTCTGCTGGGTACTCTGGAAAAGGATTGAGATTTTGCTCACTTATAAAGAGAAAACTAGGGGAGGGGGAAGTAACATTTCTGGTGTGGGCAGTGTATGAAAAAATATTTTACTAACATGATAAGTCAATCCTCCCTCTTCTTTTAATTGAAGTATAGTTTATTTACAATATTATATTAGTTTCATGTATACAACATAGTGGTTCAATATTTTTATAGATTGTATTTCATTTAAAGTTATTATAAAGTATTTGCTCTATTCCCTGTGTGGTGCAATATATCCCTGTAGCTTATTTACTTTTTTACATAGTAGTTTGTGCCTCTTAATCTTCTTCCCCTCTCTTACCCCTCTCCCCTTCCCTCTTCCACTGGTCACCACTAGTTTGTTCTCTATATCTGTGACTCTCTTTCTGGTTTGTTATATTTATTCATTTGTTTTATTTTTTAGATTCCACATAAAAATGAAAACACAGAGTATTTGTCTTTCTCTGTCTGACTTATCTCACTAAGCATAATAATACCCTCTAGGTCCATCCATGTTGTTGCAAATGGCAAGTTCCCACTCTTTTTTATGGCTGAATAGTATTCCATCGTGTATGGGCCACATCTTCTTTATCGAATCATCAGTTGACAGACATTTAGTTTGCTTCCATATCTTACCTATTGTAAATAGTGCTGCTATGAACGCTGGAGTGTATAATTTCCAATTAGTGTCTTTGTTTTCATTGGATACATACCCAGGAATGGAATTGCTGGATCCTTTGCTAGTTCTGTTTCTAGTTTTCTGAGAAACCTCCATACTGTTTTTCACAGTGACTGCACCCATGTATATTCCCACCAACAATGTTCTTGAGTTCTATTTTCTCCACATCTTCACCAACATTCTTATTTGTAGACTTTCTGACAATAGCCATTCTCACAGGTGTGAGGTGATATCTCATTGTGGTTTTGATTTGCATTTCTCTGATGATTAGCAATGTTGAGCATCCTTCCTTGTGCCTGTTGGCCATCTGTATGTCTTTTTTGTAAAAAGGTCTATTCAGGTCTTCTTCCCATTTTTTGATTGAGTTGTTTGTTCGTTTGTTTTGATATTGAGTTTTATGAGCTGTTTATCTCATGTGGATATTGACCCTTTGTGAAACATATAATTTGTAAATATATTCTCCCCATCAGTAGGCTTTTTGTTTTATCAATGGTTTCCTTTGGTGTGCAAAGGCTTTTAAGTTAAATTAGGTTCCATTTGTTAATTTTTGCTTTTGTTTCCTTTACCCAGGAGCCAGATCCAAAAAAATTATTGCTACAATTTACATGAAAGACTGTTTTCTTATGTTTTCTTCTAGGAGTCTAATGGTTTCTGGTCTTACATTTAGGTCTTTAATCCATTTTGAGTTTATTTTAGCATATGGAATGAGAAAATGTTCTAATTTCATTGTTTCACATGTAGCTGTTCAGTTCTCCCAGCACCACTTATTGAAGAAACTCCTTTCCCTGTTGTATATTCTTGTCATGGATTAATTGACCATAAGTGTGCGGGCTTATTTCTGGGCTCTCTATTGTATTCTAGTGATCTGCCGCAGGTGTGGGAAGGAAGCATGAAGGAAGCATGAAGACACCCCATGCTGTGTATCTGCCATCCTTGGCTAGGAGTTCCAAGTTTATCCTTCTACTAAAAACAGTGACTTGAGTTATTCTGTTGCAGGACATGAAAACCATGGCAGAAAAGAAGAACCAGGTCTTGCTTATGAACCTAGCACTGCCTCTCTTCAAGAATATTACATGGATGTGGCCTTCCTCATAGATGCTTCCCAAAGAGTAGGAAAGGATGAGTTTAAGGATGTGAAAGCGTTTGTAACCTCGGTGCTTGATTACTTCCACGTGGCCCCAGACCCACTGATCTCCATGCTGGGAGACAGGGTAGCAGTCCTGACCTACTCTCCTCCAGGCTACATGCCCAACACTGAAGAATGCCCCGTCTACCTGGAATTCGATTTGGTCACTTACAACAGTAGACACCAAATGAAACAGCATCTCCAAGACTCTCTCCAGCAGCTCAATGGAGATGCTTTTATTGGCCAGGCCCTACAGTGGACAGTGGACAATGTTTTTGTAGGAACCCCCAACCTCAGGAAAAACAAAGTGATCTTTGTCATATCTGCTGGTGAAACCAACCCTTTAGACAAGGAAGTTTTAAGAAATGTGTCTCTGAGTGCCAAGTGTCAGGGCTACTCCATATTTGTGTTTTCCTTTGGTCCTGTGCATGACGACAAGGAGCTAGAAGAATTAGCCAGCCACCCACTGGATCATCACTTGGTCCAGCTTGGCCGGTCCCACAAGCCAGACTTGGACTATATCGTCAAATTTGTCAAGCCGTTTGTTCATTCAATCAGACGTAAGTCGTTGAAGTTTTCCTCTTCTATTGCATTTGCAATAGATTCAATGTCTCTGTGTCTAATTCACTAGTGGGATCTAATCCACGATCCCCACTTGGGTCAAGAGTGGTGCAGTCTAGAAGGCAATGAGAAAACCACAGAGAAAAATCCCAGGTCTTAGTGACCTTGACCTTTGCTGCTGTCCTGTCAAGGTCTTTGCCAGAAAGTGAAAGGTGTCTTTTAACCCTAATCTGTGAGTGTTTACTATGTGCCAAGCTTTTTCGATTATGGTATCATTTAATCCTCAGGACAGCCCTCAAAGGGAGGTATTAAGTTTAAAAATAGTTTTATTGAGGTGTAGTTGATTTACAATTTTTTTTTAATGAAGGTACTAGGGACTGACCCCAGGACCTCGTGCATACTTAGGCCTGCACTCTCCTGCTGAGCTGTACCCATCCATCACAGGAAAGTATTAGCATCCCCACTTTACAAGTGAGAAAACTGAGGTTCAGAGACATTAAATAAATGGCACGAAAGCGCACAGTTAAGAGCTGGCAAATTGTAGGCTTAACCCCAGGCATCCTGAGCTCAGAGCCCTGCCCTCGTTCATTAAGCTACACTTCAGTCACTAACGCCTTAACGAGGTGTAGACCGCTGCAGTAAACACTGTCCCCCAGTCCCCCCGCCTGCTCCAAAGATTTCTATTTTATCTTGTCAGTTTTGGTTCTGAATTCAGTTCTTAAGAGCCATGGACAGGAATCTCTCCTAGAGACTCCGTCTCAGACAGCTGGCTCAGGGACAGCCAGGCAAGGGCTGTAAGGTTGTTTTTCTACAGTGGGGATTTGAGCGAGGCTGCCCACCACTGTCCCTAAGTTGTAATTGCAGACACGGTTACAGTAGCAAACCTGAGAGCCCACAGCATCAAGCGCGGCCTGGCCTCTGCTGGGAATCAGGATGCGGCAGAGGCCACACCGAGCAGTGGTCTGCAGCCCCAGCAAGTTCAGCGGGGAGTCCCAGGGATGCAGATTTTCCAGCCCTCACGTAGCCCAGGGCTCACGGAACCCTCAGAAATCTTGGAAGTCTGGATTTATATTTAGTAGCAAGCTTGTCACTTGCAAAAAGAAAGTGCCTTCTTCCAACCGCGAGATAAATCGGGTAGTCAATTTCAATGGCTAATACTGTCTTCAGAAAGATCCTCCTTTTAAAGGGAGAGAAACAGATGATAGAAGAGATTCAGAGAGATCCTGGAATTGTATCACAAGCTGGTGACACGCAGAGGGGGAGAATTCTGGACCCCATCGCTGCTGGGTCTCGTTGGCTTGGCCAAGGAGGTATTGCAGCATCAGAGGCTGCCTGCTTGGCTGAGTCCCTTATAGGATTAATTTGCTCTAAAAAACACCTCCAGCCACAGGGGAAGATGACCTGACTTTGAGTGATAGTCCAAATGAGGAAGGGTAATGTTTAGACTAACCAGCCCACTCTCTCTCCAGGCGCCATCAACACGTATCCCCCTGCAGATCTGAGACCCCGGTGTGTTAACGTCACTGCTCCCCACTCAGAGGATGATGGCACAGAAAACACTGTGTTGTGAGTTGACACGTATTCACAGCTCGGGTGGGACTACAGCCAGAAACGGTCCTTAAGACGATCAGTTGAAATAAATGGCATTTTAGTTTTTGAGATGCAAGTTTGGCTGTGGGGTGAGGTGTGTGTGTGTGTATGTGTGTGTTAAATGCTCCTGATTTGTGACAACAGCACAGATCTGGTGTTACTAGCAGACAGAATGATTCGTATTAGAAAGAACAGTATTTCCATGTCTGTAGCTTTTATGGAAAAAGAAGCCCTTCTTAATACTTATTAGTAGATATATGATATTGTTCAAATATGGGGTCCTGCCACAACAGAAAACTTCTAAGGTCAAAGGTTAGATGTAACAATGTTAGAGCAAAAGAAACAGATGCAAAAGAAAAACTCACAAAGAAGCAACAAAAACATTTGCTGTTTCTAAAATGGAATCCCTGTGAACACTGGCAGGAAAGACTCTTTTAAGTTTGATTTTGCAAAGTCCAACCCTAAGTACTCAATAAGCAGTCAGTGATGAAGGTAACATCAGTTTGGAGCCCTAAGCCACTGACACAAATGTCTTGGAATATTAAAAAAACAAATGCCCCTCAGTCAAGTTTCATCCACAAACTGCATCTGGACTATTCAAATCATGCGCATCAGACTGATTCCTGTTCTGTTACCTGGCTGTGTTTACGCTGAATCCTGCAAGGGGCTTGGCTAACATATATCTCATCGCTTTTCTCTGTCACCTCAGCCTCATTCCTGAGGTGTATGAAATAGAGACGGAGCACTGGGAGCCTTTGGGTGAATTCGGGTCCCAGCAGCAGCAGCAGCAGCAGCAGCAGCTCTCTGAATTAGGGGACAGTCGTAGGAATGGTTCTGGGACCAGCACTGATCTGATCCAGAGGTGGTACATGCTTTCACCTCCTGGGGAGCTGATGAAAGACAAGGACGAGGCACATTCAGAAGAACTCACAGCTGCAGCAGACAACAGACAGCAAGATAAAAAAGGTAACCTTGACGCAGTAGAGTTGACGATCCTGAAGTGCCTTTGTTTGGATTTTCCCCTGTAGAGGGTGAGCGGTGAGAACACACGGGGACAATGGAGATGGTAGAATAGAGGGGCTTATCATCTAGGGCTACAGGGGTCCCCAAAACAAGGGGCAAAGGAGGTAAAATGTCTGAAGGGCCAAAGGGGGAGACACTGGTGTTGGCAAAACCAGAATGAGATATAAATGCCCGGTGTGGGGACAAGGAACAGAATGTGATAGGGGGTACGATAGGACTGCAGGTCCTGTGGGGGCAGGAGGAGCCCTGCTCTCTCATGGAGGCGGGGAGCTGAGGGGACCAGTCTACAGAGTCTGAACACCTGGGGGCTGCTGTCTCCCTTAGTGATGAGGGCTTTCCTGGTCTGAGATGCCGGCTCCCGGCTGAGCCCCAGCTCCCCGGAGCCTGGAGAGGACAGTGCTGCGGTGGTTCTGAGATCTCTGTGAAGGCTGAGGGGGGCTTCTAGGCTGCCTGGTGAAATGGCCATGGACCGACAGCTAGAGAGAAAACAGGAGATGGGGAAGAGGCAGCCATAGGAGGTTCTAGGGCAGCTTTCTGCTCAATCTCTGCTGTGTACCAAAATCCTGGGAGACATTATTGTAAAAATAAATATGCCCAGGTACCTCCTAGAGCTGAAAATATGCAGATCCTCTGACCCACTAATTTTAGCCAATGTATATACCCCACAGAAAAATATGTATTCACAAAGAGTCAGGTACCAGAATGTCCATAACAGAACCATTTGTAGTGGGCTCAGAGTGGGAACAAAAATGCCCAACAACAGATATGGTAAATAAATGTGGGTGTAGTTATACAATAAAATATTATACATGTATGGTGTGCAGTGTGTGTGTAAAATGCTATGCATGTATGTGTACCTCATTCACACATATACAATGTAGATTACATGTTATGTATTATATATACTATGTATATATTAGATGCGGGTATAATTGTAGATACAGCTGTAGAATACAGTCAGCAAAGTGATGGAAAACAAGAACTGAGGATAGAGGAAGTACAAAAAATTTAGACAGGAGAGAGAAGATGTATGAAAAGGAAAAATAAACCTAAGCATGATGAAACAGCTGGTGCGGTCGAGAAGAACTCATCCTGCTTTGGCCTCTGGACGGAGTGAGCCCACTTGGTCTCTCCCAGTGATGACAGCGGAAAACTCCGGACAAAACACAAAAAGCAACTCTGAGAAGTGAAAGCAGATACTGTGAAGGGCCGTGACTTTCCCGTTTGCTTTGTTCTCTTTTGGCTTGGGGCGGAGCCCCAGGCCTGGAGCTGCATGGTGGCAGTGGGGCAGGTGGCTAAAACGTGATAGGGGCCCCATATTTCTGGGCAGAAAAACTAGAATAAAGGGGCCTTTGTGTGTCAAAGATGGTGGAAAATATCCTCATTTTTTTCTCCCTCTTTTCTGTCATGGTTCTGCTCTGAAGGTGGGCACCAGTTTGGAGCTGAGTGGAAGGCTAGACAGCTAAAATTATTTTTTATTGAAGTGTAGTTGATTTACAATGTTGTGTTAGTTTCTGGTGCACAGCAGAGTGATTCAATTATACACACACACACATATATATATTCTTTTTCATTATAGGTTATTATAAAGTATTGGATGTAGTTCCCTGTGTTCTGCAGTAGGACCTTGTTGTTTATCTACTTTATATATAGTTAGTAGTTTGTATCTGCTAATCCCAGACTCCTAATTTATCCCTCCCACTCCCTTTCCCCTTTGGTAACCATACGTTTGTTTTCTGTCTGTGAGTCTCTTTCTGTTTTGTGAATAAGTTCATTTGTGTCATTTTTTTAGATTCCACATATAATTGATATCATATGATACTTGTCTTTCTCTGTCTGACTTACTTCACTTAGTGTGATAATCTCCAGATCCATCCATGTTGCTGCAAATGGCATGATTGCATTCTTTTTATGGCTGAGTTGTAGTTCCTTGTATATATCCAGTTATCTGTCAGTGGACATTTAGGTTGCTTCCATCAGACAGCTGAAATTAAAGAGAAGCCCTGTCTTTTGGGGTGGAGGGTTCGAGAAGAGAAGCCCTGTTGGCCAGCATGTGGGGGTAACCTCAGAGAAAAGAGCTGGAGAAAGGGGTTCTCTGATTTTAACTACAGGAACTGCATAAGCCCCAGGCTCTCCCCTAAGCTGTACATGGAGGGGAAAGACCCAAAACAGGAGAGCGAAGGCTTTGGACTCTAAACTGAGATTAGAACCACTGCTCACAGGAGGCGAGATGCTTACACTCTGAGCCTAGCACATTGATCACCTGCTTTAAAAAAATTAAGAGTCCTACTGAGAATTACACTAGACTTAGAGTCTAAACTCTAACATGATACTGAAACTTTTTAGGATATAATCCAAAATTATGCAATGTTAACAGAGAACAGGGAGGTGTGAGTATTTAAAGAAAAAGATGACAGATGCCAACTTGAAATTGACAGGTGTTGCAATTATCAAAGGCATTAAAGCAGCTATTATCCCTGTACTCCACGGGACAGAGGTAAACAACTTGAGCAGATAGACATTCTCAGCAGAGAAATGGAGATGAAAAAGAAAAAACAGAAAGATGTTCTAGAAGTAAATATAGTATCTGAATTTTGAAAAGATTTACTGAATGGGCTTAATAGCAGAGAGAAGAGGAGAGAGGGAAGGGCCAGTGAACTTGAAGGTAGATTAATTGCATGATCTGAAGACAGAAAAGAGATTGTAAAAAAAAAAAAAAAAAAAAAACGAGCAGAGCCATGGAGACTTGAGGAACAAAAGTAAATTGTAATAGTTAAGGTCTAGCATTTGTTTCATTGGAATTCAAGAAGCAAAGTAGAAAGAGATTCATTCAGGAAAAAAAAAATTAGGCAAATAATGGCCTAAAATTTCCCAAATTGGTAAAAGACATGACTTTACAGATTTTAAACCCCACTCAGACACATCATAATCAAACTGCTGAAAGCAAAAGGTAAAGAAACAGTCTTGAAGCAGCTAGAGAAAAACCATGTGTTACAAAAGAAAAGAATGGAGGGGAGGATATAGCTCAGTGGTACAGCATGTGCTTAGCATGCACGAGGTCCTGAATTCAACCCCTAGTACTTCCACTAAAATAAATAAACAAACCTAATTACCTCCCCATCTCAAACTTTTTTTTAATGATTAAAATAAAAAATAAACAAAAAAAGGAAAAAATAATTTATAAAAAAAAGAAAGGAACAATTATTGAAATGACTATAGATTTCTCATCAGAGACCATGGAGGCCAGATGACAATAGAACAACATTTTTTCTTTAAAGTGCTGAAAGAAAAGAACTGTGAATACAGAATTTTATATCCAGCAAAAATAGCCCTCCAGAATGAAGACAAAATGAAGACATTTCAAGATAGAGGAAATGTGCATTTGTTGCCAGCGTATCTATTCTAAAGGAGAACTATGCTGGGACAGTGAGGAAATTGGAGTGAAGTCAAATGACTGGCGACTGGATGGTGAGAAAACATACTGGATAGGTGACTTGGAGGAAGGGACAGAAATGAGAGATCGAGAAGAGGCTGGAAGGGGAGGCTGGTTGAGGAAGAGAAGGGGGCAGGCACCAGATGCAGCTCATTCATCTACGGAGCCTTACGTTTACAAGGCAGTTTCACAAACATGAGCTCATTGGAGTCCCTCCAAATGTGGGAGACAGGAATTAATATCCTTCCTATGAAGATGGAAAAACTGAAGCTCAAAGACGTTTAGTGCCTAATTTGAACCTGATCCTGGTCTGGCTCCTCTGGCCTCAGTGTGCTTTCCTAACACTGGGGGCAGGAATTGGGGTGGATCAGAGACAGAGAAGATGGGTGAAACAGCTCAGGATGCCATAACATATGCCAATGGCTGTTTAAACAACAGTAATTTATTTTCTCACAGCTCTGGAGGCTGAGAAATCCAAGATCAGGGCACCACCCAATTTGGTTACTGGTGAGAGCTCTCTTCCTGGCTTGCAGATGACTGCTTCCTTTCTGGGTCCTCACATGGTGGACAGTCCTGGTGTCTCCTCCTCTTCTTAGAATGGCACCATGGCTGTTAGACCAGGCCTCCATTCTTTTTTTTCATTGAAGTATAGTCAGTTTACAGTGTTCTGTCAATTTCTGGTGTACAGCATAATGTTCTACTCATACATATATTTGTTTTCATATTCTTTTTCATTATAGGTTACTATAAGATATTGAATATAGTTCCCTGTGCTATACAGTAGGACTTTGTTATTTATCTATTATATATATAGTAGTTTATTTATTTTTTAACTTTTTTTATTGATTTATAATCATTTTACAATGTTGTGTCATATTCCAGTGTAGAGCACAATTTTTCAATTATACATGAACATATGTATATTCATTGTCACATTCCTTTCTCTGTGAGCTACCATAAGATCTTGTATATATTTCCCTATGCTATGCAGTATAATCTTGTTTATCTATTCTACAATTTTGAAATCCCATTCTATCTCTTCCCACCCCCCACCCCCCTGGCAACCACAAGTCTATATGCTATGTCTATGAGTCTATTTCTGTTCTGTATTTATGCTTTGTTTGTTTGTTCATTTGTTTTTAGATTCCACATATGAGCGATCTCATATGGTATTTTTCTTTCTCTTTCTGACTTACTTCACTTAGAATGACATTCTCCAGGAGCATCCATGTTGCTGCAAATGGCATTGTTTTATTCTTTTTTATGGCTGAGTAGTACTCCTGTGTGTGTGTGTGTGTGTGTGTGTGTGTGTGTGTGTGTGTGTGTGTGTAAACACATATATACACCAAACTTCTTTATCCAGGCATCTGTCGATGGACATTTAGGTTGTTCCCATGTCTTGGCTATTGTAAATAGTGCTGCTATGAATACTGGGGTACATGTATCTTTTCAAATTAGCGTTTCCTTCAGATACGTGCCCAGGAGTGGGATTGTTGGGTCATAGAGTAAGTCTGTTTTCAGTTTTTTAAGGAATCTCAATACTATTTTCCTTAATAGCTACACCAAACCAGATTCCCACCAACAGTGTAGGTGGTTTCCCTTTTCTCCACACTCTCTTCAGCATTTATCATTTGTGGACATTTTAATGATGGCTATTCTGACTAGTGCAATGTGATACCTCATTGTAGTTTTGATTTGCATTTCTCTGATAATTAGTGATATTGAGCATTTTTTCATGTGCCTATTGGCCATTTATATGTCTTCACTGGAGAAATGTTTAGGTCTTCTGCCCATTTTTGGATTAGGTTGTTTGTTTTTTTGTTATTAAGGTGTATGAGCTGTCTATATATTCTGGAAATTAAGCCCTTGTCAGTTGTATCATTTGCAAATATTTTCTCCTGTTGCGTAGGTTGTCGTTTTGTTTTGCTTGTGGCTTCCTTTGCTGTGCAAAAGCTCATAAGTTTAATTAGGTTCCATTTGTTAATTTTTGCTTTTATTTCTATTGCCTGGGTAGACTGCCTTAGGAGAACATTGCTAATATTTATGTTACAAAAACGTTTTGCCTGTGTTTTCTTCTAAGAGGTTTATAGTGTCTTGTCTTATATTTAAGTCTTTAAGCCATTTTGAGTTTATTTTTGTGGATGGTGTGAGGGAGTGTTCTAACTTCATTGATTTACATGTAGTTGTCCAGCTTTCCCAGTACCACTTGCTGAAAAGACTATCTTTTCTCCATTGTATATTCTTGCCTCCTTTGTCACAGATTTATTGACCATAGGTCTGTGGGTTTATTTCTGGGCTCTCTATTCTGTTCCATTGATCCATATGTCTGTTTTTGTGCCAGTACCACACTGTTTTGATTACTGTAGCTCTGTAGTGTTGTCTGAAGTCTGGGAGGGTTACTCCTCCAGCTTCATTCTTTCCCTTCTGTATTGCTTTGGAGGCCTCCACTCTTATGATCTCATTTAACTTTAATCACATCCTTAAAGGCCCTGTCTTCAGTATAGTCACATGGGGGTAGGGGCTTCAACAAATGAGCTTGTGGGGAACACAATTTGGTCAATAGCAGAGGGTATCATTATCAATGTAATCACAGGAAAGAGCCCTATAAATCTGCATTTGGCAAGCATGTCTATGCATTATTATCAGCTGGCTATTTACTGACAATTCCATAGTCCAGCACACACCCCGCATCAGTTTAATTACATTCTCTGGGGTTTAGACACAGGCATCCATATTTTAGGGAAGCTCCATAGGTGGTTCCAGTGTGCACACAAGTTCGGGAAACACTGCCATCAATCCTGATCGAACCAGTCTTGCTAGATACTTCAAGGCAGTTAATGGCTGAAAGTGATAAGGTTAGCAGAAATAAAAGGATTATTGTCAAGTGAGCATTACCAATACCTTTCTTGTTTACTGTCACTTTTCATAATTTCTTTCCTTGGGAAGTTTTCTCCATTTTCCTATTTAATTCTGTATCATACTTACAGAAGTAGATGATGCCTTTAATCATTTCCCTTGGAGAGCTCTAGTCAACAGCTTGATTTGGTGACTTAGACAGCCCTGCTCCTTGAAGTCAGTCTGAGAATCTTCAGAATATGTCAGTTTGACTTCTTAGAATTATGGGAGGTTAGAATTTGAAAATTGGGGTGGCTTTAGAAATCACCGAGTTATTCTGTATCTTTCTAAAGATAAGGAAAGGAAAGCCAGAGACATCTGAAGTGTTTCACCAAAGAACATTCACAGCACCCAGCCCAGTACTGTCTCATCACAATGATTTATACTCTGTATAAATCTTGTCCCCAAAAGGAAGATAATAAAGCTTATCTCTCGGTGGTTGGAAGGTTGGAGACGATACCCATGATGCTCAGAAACAGAGTGTGCCTGATACATAATCAACTAGTCTATCCCTATACGATTTACCTAGATCTGGTAATGTGTTTGACTATTAAAAATAAAAATCCATTATGAAGACTGATCAGCCTTTATATTGCTTTTCTTCTCTTTTATTTTCCCAAAGAGAGTGGGCTTTTCTCTTCACCTGCCTTTTCTTCTGATATTCTCACTTTATCCCTGCACTTAATATACACATTTTCTGTTTGCTTGTTATAATGTACATTTGCAAGATTTTAATGTACATTTTAAAAAAGTGTAATGCTATTCCTTTTTCCATTATGCCAACCCAGCACTTTTTTCTTAGTCTTTATTTTTCCAGCATCAAGTTCAGCGTTCCTCGAAGTGTGGTTCCTGGACCAGTAACATCAGCATCATCTAGGGATGCATTAGAAATGCAGGTTCTTAGATTCCACCACAGAGCTGCTGACTCAGAAACTTGGGTGGGGGCCTCCAGATGATTCTGACGTGGGCTAGAGCTTGCAGTATAACACTAACCTAGTGTTATACATACTGAGTCTAAATTCGTCTTCTTAAAGGGGATCTTGTCACAAGATGTTAATAAATATTTGGGAAAAAATATTTTTCTGTGGAACACTAATGAGTAGGTGTCATTTTTACAGGACTTGTCAGTGACTTTAATGGGCTAATGTTCATTGTGATTCTGAGACAAAGGCTAATAGACCAATTTGACCATAGCATCTTATATCAGGGAGCATCTTATTGGGCTAATGTTTTAGAGAAACCACTTTGGGAAACAGCAGTTAAAAGAGTGAATCTAAGGGTCAGACATGGATTTGAGTCATATTTCTGCAATTACTGGTTATTTTATCTGGGCACATCATTTTTTTTAACGTTTTTTTTATCAAGTTATAGTCAATAAAATGACAATATGTCAAAATAACAGTGTTTATAGTCAAAAAATTGGCAATGTTGTGTCAATTTCTGGTGTACAGCACAATTTTTCAGTCATACATGAATACACATATATTCATTTTCATATTCTTTTTCACTGTGAGCTACTACAAGATCTTGAATTTATTTCCCTGTGCTATACAGTATAAACTTGTTTATCTATTCTATATATACCTTTCAGTATCTACAAATCTCAAACTCCCAGTCTGTCCCTTCCCACCCACCTCCCCCCTGGCAACCACAAGTTTGTATTCTACATCTATGAGTCTGTGAGTCTGTTTCTGTTCTATATTTAAGTTCATACGATGTCATCATCGTCGTCGTCGTCGTCATCGTCATCGTTTTCTCCTTCTCCTTCTCCTTCTTTTTTTTTAGATTCCACTTATGGTATTTTTCTTTCTCTTTCTGGCTTACTTCACTTAAAATGACATTCTCCAGGAGCATCCATGTTGCTGCAAATGGCATTATGTTGTCATTTTTATGGCTGAGTAGTATTCCATTGTATAAATATACCACTTCTTCTTTATCCAGTCATCTGTCAGTGGAAATTTAGGTTGTTTCTGTGTCTTGTCTGTTGTAAATAGTGCTGCTATGAACATTGGAGTGCAGGTTTCTTTTTGAAGTAGGGTTCCTTCTGGATATATGCCCAGGAGTGGGATTGCTGAGTCATATGATAAGTCTATTTTTAGTCTTTTGAGGAATCTCCACACTGTTTTCCATAACAGCTGCACCAAACTGCATTCCCAGCAGCAGTGAAGGAGGGTTCCCTCTTCTCCACACCCTCTCCAGAATTTATCATTTGTGAACTTTTGAATGATGGCCATTCTGACTGGTGTGAGGTGATACTTCATTGTAGTTTTGATTTGCATTTCTCTGATAATTAGTGATATTGAGCATTTTTTTCATGTGCCTATTGGTCATTCGTATGTCTTCATTGGAGAATTGCTTGTTAGATCTTCTGTTGGGCACATCATTTTACCACTCTGAGCTTCCATTTCCCTGTCTGTAGGCTAATGTGAGCAGTAAACGAATGTGAACAGCAATTTGCACAGAGTGAAAGCATAATAAACGTGAGCTGTTGGAGGTGGTGATGGTAATGACGATGATGTGGATGGCCATGGCGGAAAGAGGGACAAACTGGGAATGAGGAGACCCAGATACTAGTTTAGGTTCTGTCACTAACTAGCTTCGTGGTCATGAAAAGTCACCTCATGGCCCTCGTCCTCAACCTTCTTATGTGAATAAGGAATCGCTTGGGCAAAGCCACTGTTTTTTATGCTGGGAGATGTGAGGGACATGTGGAGACTTTCAAATACATGGATTTCAAATGCGAGGACTCTGCCTGAGGATGCCTGTGTCTGAGTGATCCTGGAGCTCTCCTTTCCTGCGTCTCCTTTTACAAAAGCCCCCCAACCCCCAGTTCACACAAAAAGTGGCATATTTCTCAGCCATCCCACGCCTTCTCATGGTGCTTCACCCAGATGTAAAACCCTGTTGAGGAGGCACAGGATGGGAAGTGAGGGGCATGTTGTCAAACAGAGCGTCATTTTAAATGTTAGATCCATAGGCCTCCTCTAAGCCAAACGGGACTTCAGGTCTTTCCCATCCTGTACAGGTTTATGGCACAGAAATGTGTGTTGCTCGAACTTGGGTATTTGAACTCATACCAACTCAGGTATGGTAAAGAGTGAACATGAGAGGAGTTATGACAAATTTCATTTAGCAATCTGGCCTGTTCTATCTCCCAGCTCTTAGCAAAGGATGCATCTCTCCTGAGTGACAATTCTGCAGGAGCAAAGCAAAGAGGATATAAAAGAAATACTGATGGAGAGCAAGTATTGCATCATCAGATCAAAAAAAAAAAATCATAGTGACGTCCTTAGTCATTTACCTGTCTTGGAATAAAGTCACAGGACGTCATGACAGAGACCCTTAGTAACATACTTATTTCAATTAGAAGATGAATTCAGATTCTTTCTAAGGCAGAAATTGGTTTTCTAGTAAGAACTTATTCTGCCAATTAGGCTATGTGGGGATATGTCCCATAACATGAGTGAAGTAAGTGGCAGCTTCAAAATATATAAAGCAGATTGTAAGAAATACAGTTTCATCAAAGAATATAGTCATAGTGCACATGTCCAATGTGCTTATTTATTATATAACTGGACATTTGTACCTCTTAATTCCCTTCATCTGTGTCACCTAGGAACCACCCTCTCATCCCAATGCTGCCACGATCTGTTCTCTGTATCTTTGTTTTCACTTTGTTTTGTTTGTTTATTTTTATTTTTAGACTCCACATATGAAATCATGTGGCATCTTTCTCTGTCTAACTAGTTTAACTTAGCAATACCCTCTAGATCCATCTATGTTATCACAAATAGTGAGATTTCATTTTTATGGCTGAGTTATATTCCATTATATCTCTGTATGCACCACATCTTCTTTATCCATTGATCTATCAGTAGACACATGGGTTCCTTCCATATCTAGGCTATTGTAAATAATGCTGCATTGAACAATGGAGTGTATAGATTTTTCAAATTAGTATTTTGTGTTCTTAGAGTAACTAGCAAGAAGTGAAATTGCTGGATCATATAGGAATTCTGTCTTTAATTGTTGAGGTACATCCATATTGTTTTCCATAGTGGCTACAACCATTTACAATCTCACTGGAAGTGCACGGCCCGAGGTTTCCCTTTTCTCCACATCCTCACCGAAACTTATTTGGTAACTTTTTGATGATGGCTATTCTGACAGATGTGAAGTGGTATCTCTTTGTGGTTGTGATTTGGGTTGTGTTTCCATTTTCATTTGTCTCCAGATATTTTTTAAATTTTCCTCTTTGATTTCTTTAGGGATCCATTGGCTGTTTAGCAACACGTTGTTAAGACCTCATGTGTTTTTTGGTTTTGTGGGGTTTTTTTTGCAGTTTTTCTTATGGTTGATGAAGTCGATGATCTCTTAAGTTGGAACACATTTTAAAAACCCTTCATTTTTTAAAAAAAATTTTTTATTGATTTATAATTGTTTTACAATGTTGTATCAAATTCCAGTGTAGAGCACAATTTTTCAGTCATACATGAACATATATATATTCATCGTCACATTTTTTTCTCTGTGGGCTGCCATAAGATCTCGTGTATATTTCTCTGTGCTATACAGTATAATCTTGTTTATCTATTCTACAATTTTGCAATCCTGTCTATCCCTTCCCATCCTCCGTCCTCTTGGCAACCACAAGTTTGTATTCTATATCTATGAGTCTATTTCTGTTTTGTATTTATGCTTTGTTTTTGTTGTTTTTGTTTTTTAGATTCCACATATGAGTGATCTCATGTGGTACTTTTCTTTCTCTTTCTGGCTTACTTCACTTAGAATGACATTCTCCAGGAGCATCCATGTTGCTGCAAATGGCATTATGTTGTCGGTTTTTATGGCTGAGTAGTATTCCATTGTATAAATATACGACTTCTTCTTTATCCAGTCATCCGCTGATGGACATTTAGGCTGTTTCCATGTCTTGGCTATTGTAAATAGTGCTGCTATGAACACTGGTGTGCAGGTGTCTTTTTGAAGTAGGGTTCCTTCTGGATATATGCCCAGGAGTGGGATTCCTGGGTCATACGCTAAGTCTCTTCCTAGTCTTTTGAGGAGTCTCCATAGTGTTTTCCACAGTGGCTGCACCAAACTGCATTCCCACCAGCAGTGTAGGAGGGTTCCCCTTTCTCCACAGCCTCTCCAGCATTTGTCATTTGTGGATTTTTGAATGATGGCCATTCTGACTGGTGTGAGGTGATACCTCGTTGTAGTTTTGATTTTCATTTCTCTGATAATTAGTTATATGGAGCATTTTTTCATGTGCCTATTGATCATTTGTATGTCTTCCTTGGAGAATTGCTTGTTTATGTCTTTTGCTCATTTTTGGATTGGGTTGTTTGGTTGTTTCTTATTAAGTCGTATGAGCTGCTTATATGTTCTGGAGATCAAGCATTTGTCGGTAAAAACCCTTCAATTTTACTCCCTCTGACACATTTAAGGTTTCGACATCTTTGCATCTTTTGTTCTGTGCATTCCTCAACTACTTATTGTTGATATACACACTATTTCTATTTTTGTATCTTAACCTGCCTACTAGCTTTCTAAGTGATTGATCTACTATGTTTACTGTATGTTTGCCTTTATCATTGAGATTTTTCCTTTTGTAGCTTTCCTATTTCTGGGTATGGTCTTTCTTTTTTTTTTTTTTCCATTTGGAAAAGTCCCTTTATCATTTCTTATAAAGTTTGTTTAGTGATACCAAACACTTTTAGCTTTAGTGTCTCTGCAAAACTCTTTTATCCCTCCTTCAAATCTGAATGGCAGTTTTGCTGGGCAGTGTGTTCTTGGTTGTAGGTTTCTTCCTTCCATCACTTGGAGTATTGTGGCCTACAGAATCTCTGGTGCAGTCTGTTGATTGCATTATGCAGTTTCCCTTGTGTGTAACTAGTTGCTTTTTTCTTGCCTCTTTTAAGATTCTCTCTTTATCTTTAATTTTTGCCATTTTAATTATGATTTGTCTTGGAGTGGACCTCTTTGGGTTCATTTTGATTGGGACTCTCTGTGCTTCCTGGACCTGGATATCTGTTTCCTTTCCCAGGTTAGGGAACTTCAGATAAGTTCTCTGCCCCTTTCCATCTTTCTCCTCTCCTTGGAACTGGTATAATTCAAATGTTAATATGCTGGATGTTGTCCCAGAGGTCTCTTAAACTATTCTCACTTTTTAAAATTCTTTTCCTTTTCAGCTGGGTGATTCCACTACTCTGTTTTCCAGTTCTCTGATCTGTTCCTCTATATCATCGAATCTACTGCTGATTCCTTCTAGTATATTTCTATTTCACTCATTATATTCTTCAGTTATGGTCTTCTTTATATTTTCTAAGTCTGTTAAAATTCTCACTGTGTTCATCCACTCTTCTCTCAAGTTTATTGAGCATCTTTATGATCATTACCTTGAACTCTTGATCAGGTAGATTGTTTATCTCCATTTAGTTTTTTTTCCCTGAGGTTTTTGTCTTTCTTCATTAAGAACATAATCCTCTGCCTCCTCATCTTACCTGATTCTCTTTGTTTATTTCTATGCGTTAGTCGGGCGTTGTATTTGCTGGTCTTGGAGAAGTGGCCTCATGTAGGAGACGTCCTATGTGGCCCAGCAGCACACTCCCCTCTG
Organism: Camelus dromedarius; assembly: GCF_036321535.1. Taxonomy (NCBI): domain Eukaryota; kingdom Metazoa; phylum Chordata; class Mammalia; order Artiodactyla; family Camelidae; genus Camelus; species Camelus dromedarius. Next base: position 4,183,353 of record NC_087437.1, on the reverse strand, counting down.
GTCACCAGAGCTGTTGCTTTAGGGGTGCCCCCTGTGTGGGCTACATGGTCCCTTCTGCTGTATTGGGGCTGAATGCTGTGGGTGTACTGGTAGGCGGGGGTGGCCACCAGCCGGCTGGCTGCCAGGGCCCGCTTTGTGTGTCTGCTGGGCGGGGCTGGGTCCTGGTGCGGCTGGCTGCAGGGCCCGGGGAGGGGTTGGTCCCGGGGCTGGTGCAGGCCCGTTGGTAGGTGGGTAATCCCCTGGCACTCACAGGCCAGAGGGAGGCCTCCGAAGCGTGCTTTGCCAGCAGTGTCCTCAGGGTTGAAGGAGCTCCCAGAAATGGCTACTGCAGTGTCTGTGACCCCAGGGGGTGTCCCCATTGCCTCCTGTCTCTCCAGGAGGCTCTCCAAGATCAGCAAGTGGGTCGGACCCACGCTCCTTTCAAATCTCTGTGTCTGTGCGGGGTCTCCGAGTATGTGAGTTTTGCACATCACCTTTAAGGACAGAGTCTGTTTCCTGTCACCCTCCGGCTGTCCTGTACACACGCCCCGCTGGCTTCCCAAGCCAGCTGTTCTGGGCGCTTGTCTTCCCAGTGTAGGACCCCTCCTGAACTGGGAAGGCCAGTCTGGGATTCAGCCCTTCATTCCCTGGGGAGAGCCTCTGTGATTGTGATTTTTCTCCAATTTGTGGGTCACCTACCCAGGGCTGTGGGTCTTGAATATACCACATCTTCAGCCCTCCTACCCGTCTCTTTGTAGTTCCTTCTTTATATCTTTTTATTTAGTTGTGAAACTCTTCTCTGCTGGTCTTCAGGTCATCATCATGGATCGTTCTCTGTAAGTAGCTGTCATATTGGTGTGCTCGGGGCAGGTGGGGAGGTGAGCTCAGGGTCTTCCTGCTCCACCATCTCGGCTGCACCTCTCGTGTTTACTTTATAACTGGACATTTGTACCACTTAATCCCCTTCACCTATCCCCATCACCACCACCACCACCACCACCACCACCACCAGGACCCACTAGTTTATTCTGTGGATCTATGAGTCTGTTTGGTTATGTTTGTTCATTTATTTTATTTTTTCGATTCCATGTAACAAGGGAAATCATATGGTATGTTTACGTGAATAATGGTGGTTATCAAATCACGGTGATATTTAGATTCCATTAGGTAAATTAAATGGGAAATGTGGAAGTTTTGTTTTTACAGTGTCACAAGTTACATCCTTTCTAACTATTTTAACTCATCATTTAAAAAAGTCAAATATTATTTAACTTTAAAGAATACAAGAAAAGAGCACATGATTTTTTTCCTTTGGTGGGAGATGTAAGCAAAAGTATCTGAAGACAAGTCAGCAGGATCATCTTTCAGATCCTGTTTTGAACCAGGTTCCCCAGAGCCAACCCTGTATGTAGGTTTTGTGGGGGTGGGGAGGAGGTAGTTAGGTTTCATTTATTTGTTTGTTTAATGGAGGTACTGGGGATTGAACCCAGGACCTTGTGCTTACTAGGCACACACTCTACCACTGAGCTATACCCTCTCCCCAGCCCCATAGCCAACCCCGAGTTGGGGATTCACATGTCTGTGACTTACTGCCATGGCGCTCACTCAGGGTAGAACCAGGAGGGGATGGTGGCAGCGAGACGGGAGCAGTGGATGCAGACAGGGGCGTCATCTCAGGCAAAGGACCACAGAGGGCAGCTTCAGCTTGCTCTTGCCAGGCACTCAGGCGTGTGAGTGATGCTACAGTGTCGTCCCAACCTGAGGCTTTCTTACTCCCTCATAGGTCATTGCTGGGTCAAGGGCTGCCCCAGGTAGGCTCTGAACTCCCAGGGACTCCCGCTGTGTGTGGTTAAAGCCACTCTTGTAGCTGGACGGCATCCCTCCAAAGAAGAAGAGTAGGTGCTGATGCTGGAGGCCAAAGCTCACGTGGGGGTGATCGGGGAGGGGTGGGGCAGAGGGATGAGGGGAAAAGGAAGGTGGTTCTAGATATTAATGATGAAAAAAAGATCAGAGGGATTCCAGATAGTCCTTCTAGCTGCATCAATGGTACCAGCCACTAAATGTGCTAAGTATCAGGTTTCAGATCACCGGTGTACCTGGGTTTTCCTAGGAACAGATGTGTCTACACCTCTTGTATGTTGTTCATTTCTATCTGGAATCACATCACTCTTTTATTATGGCTATTGAAAATGGCAAAACTGTGCATGTTTTATTTCTTATGTGGCATAAAAAAGGAGGAGGCTCAAGAGGGAACATTTTTTAACAAATCCTGTGACATTAAGAGTAATGCATATTTCTACTTTGCAGATGCTGAGGACACAAGATGATCAGAGCAGGAAAGAATGTAGCTCCACGTGGCTCTCACCAGAAAGTTTAAATCATCTATTAGAGGTAGAGTGGTAAGTGGCAGAAATTTTTCATGAAAACAGTTGGCTAATAACATGCCAATTTGTTCTGTTTCGAATTTGAAGGAAAGACTTTTCTGAGTGAGGACTTCAATGAGCAGATCCAAGAAACTAGGAATGATTTTATTTCTTCCAAGAATTGGGACAATGGACTGTGAAGGATTAACTGAATCTTTTCTTTGACAACTCTGTGCCGGGCATCAATGGTGATGATGTATCTGACTAAAGCATATATTTGCCCTAATTTTCATCACATCTGTATCTCAAATTGGACTCGAGTAGAAGGCACTGAGGTTCAGCATCTCCTAAGAATGTCTTCAGTCTATTCAGAGAAATAGAAAGCCACGCCCATGTCTTATTTCCAGTGTGACCCTAATGGTGCATTTAAAACCGATTGCTCTGTAAACCCCCCATCAGGCTACTAACATTATAGTCAATGCCTGCTCTTCACAGGATGTTTACAAAAGAATGGAACTTGTAAGAAAGAAAAAATGAGACAAGGCTCATTTTATGCACTGCTGCTTTGTGCTGTGATCATCTGTTTTAGCATGCTTTGCTTTGCGGGTATTTGATTTTGCTGCAAACAAAACAAAACGTATGGAAAAGCATGAACATACGACCAGAACTGTTCCTGGGAATTAGCAAGAGACGAGTTCTACAATAAAGGCAAGCCTGAGCTGGGCGTTGGCTCTGTTCATTTTTCCTTACCTGTCGTCTAACTCAGACCCACTGGAACAGGATTAAACATATTCGGAAAATATACATATACGTATAAAGTCAAATAAGCCAATAGTGAATTGATTTTAAAAATCACTCAACTTGGTTAAGGCAGCAAGTAACTGCCAAGTCAATGAGTATATATTGTGTGTTTAAAAAATGACTATGCTAATGGCATGATACTGAAGGCAATTTTATATTTTTCCCACATAATTTTCCTTAACATTACTCGTTTGTTTGAATAATTTTAAAATGACTCAGTCAATTAATTCTAGACTGTCAAACATCCGAAAGTAGCCTGGGTTTAATCCCCAGTACCTCCATTAAAAAAATAAATAAGAGGTAAGAAGAGTGATATTAAATGACATTGTTTCACTGGAGGAACAATGACACTGTAAATATAGGGAAGTTTTAAAATAGCTGTAGTATGTATTTTGGACATTTTTAAGCCAAAAATAGAATACTTGAATGTATGCTGCAGGTACAAAATAAGTGGAGACCCAACAGCAGAGAATGACCCTAGGATGGGAAAAAATAGCACGCATAAATTCAGAGTAAGGCTGCCAAGGAGAGCCAGTAATTGTTTTGGAAACCACAGAAGTCACTTGGGATTTAAATAACTGGCGAGGAATAGACGGAATTCGCACCGTTACAAATCCTTAGTGCTGTCCTTTCTTTATGATAACAGTACAAGCTTGTTCCATGCCTTAAAATCTGACCTTTGCTTACTTTTCCAGCCTAATCTCTCCACTGCAAGGAACCCCTTCCCTGCCTCCCTCCTCTTCCTCCTCTGGTTGGCTCTCACATGCTTGGGAACATCTTCAAATTCCCAGCGCTGAGCAGAACACCCTCCTCCTGCGTGGCTCTCTCCCTCTGAGCCCTCACCAGGGAGGGTTATGCTGGCTCTGCCCATTCACTCGTCTGCATCCCCACCGGGCACTGACGTGAGCATCCCTATTTGTCCATCACTGAACTCCCAACTCCCAGGATGGTACCCGGCACTTAAAAAGCACCCAATAAAGATTTACTGAAAGAATGAACAAACTCATCTTAAAAGATACACATGGTTTAGTTTGAAGGGAGGAAGGGAACTGGCATGAACAATGACAAGGAAATAAAAGCCAAAACAGGACAAAATGAAAGTGTGCGTGTTTGTGCACTGATGTGAATAGGGAAGTCAGGAATATGTGAGCAGAGATTGTGAGGGGACCAGTGGGACTGGACTGGAAATCTGGGGTAGTGGGAGCTGAGGCCACCGCAAGTGTGGTGAGTGGCTGAAACACCTTTTTTTTTTAGAGCTTAACAAAACCCAGCAAACTTAAAAAAAAAAAATCTTGACCCACTCCACAATAGCCAACCTATTTGAATATGGAGTGATCTATAAGCAAAATCGCATGCCCTCAGAGAAGGGCCGTGGCATGTGTATTCAGCGCACCTTTTCCCAGGGGTTCTGTGCAGAAAAGACCCGTCTCTGAGCCGCTGCAGCCTTCCACGACTTGGACGATGCTGCGGAACAGCTGGTCAGAATTACAGATGACTAAGAATCCTGTGATATCTCTGGAAAACTTGATGTGACATTTTAAATCAGATTCCTAAATCTTTCCTCAGAGTGTGAGCAGCGGGGGTTTGAGAATCTGAGTTGAAAATTTGTGCAGCCCCTCTGGGACTCTCGACGTTGGAACCTCTTTCCATCACTGACCTGGGACTGTGGAATTTTCCGCTGACTACATTTCCTCTCCACCGTTGTCCACCGTGACAACCCTAGCACCTCTCCCCTCGTGGCGCGCTAGGATCTTCACAGATGCTCAAGAACCGTTTTGCCTTTTGCAGGAAGGGATGAATGAATAAGCCCTGTCTTGCTGATTTCCTTTTGGCCTCCCTCGCTTCTCTCTGGCTCCTACTTCTCACACTGAATTTGGATTCTGTGCTCAGAGCTAGTCCGATAATAGCTGGAAGGGTTGGCCTCTATCTACACAAACGCTGCTGGTAAGGATGCTCTCGCCTCCTGTGATGAGGACCACAGCCATGTGGGGGTCTGGCTCACGAGACGACTGTTTGCAGCCCCTTACGACAGAGTGTATAAGACTCTCGAGCGAAGGAGATGAGAATAGGCTAGTAAACAGCAAACCTCATCTTTTGTCCTCTCCGTTACTTGCACTTCTGCAAAGTAAAAAAGTTGCTTCTAGTGTGGCACTACTTGATCTACCAGCGCCCTGTGTTTCATGGCTCTGAAGGGCCACAGTCCAAGCTCCTGGAGCGCAGCGGATGGTCCACGAACCAGCAGCATCAGCAGCACCTGGGAGCTTGTTAGAAACGGCCCCGAGGCGACGGATCCGGCATCCACGTTGTTGAGAGCGTCCCCCCCCCCCACCCCGTAATTCCCGGGCACCTCTCCGTCTGGGAAGCGCTGGCGGGAACCACTTGCTTGACGCTCTGCAGAGTCGTCGGTGCCTTTTGCTCACTTTCGGCTCTGCTTGGCGTCGTGTGTTAAGCAACGACCACGTCGCAGGCATTATGCCAGACACAGGGGACATGAAAAGGCGGGCAAAGCTGACCTATGCCTGGAGCTCATGGTCTAGCCGGGAAGACTGAGTCAGCAGGAGATCTTTGATTTCCTGTCGTAGTGCTAAGGTGAAGTGGGCAGAGAGCACTGGGGGGAGAAGGGGAAGGACTCCTTACCCCAGACTAGGGACCCAGAGAAGGTTTCATAAAGAAGAGCTCCACTGATCTGAAATAGGTGATTGGATGCAACTTAGCCGGGCAAAAATCAGGTAAGTAACCCAACAAAAAGCAAACCGTCTCCCCCACTTTGTCCTTAAAATAGGTTGCTGTCTAAACCATCAACGCCGTAGTGTGCCTGGGGAAGAGGGGTTGATGGGTGTATTCTGTGCCGCTCGCTGGGTGATGAGAGATGCGGATGGAGAGGTTACACAGGCCTGCCGTAGAGGGCCACGTGCCATGTTGCGATGCTGTCTGGAGGCCCCAGAGAAGGGACGTGGTTGGGCTTTTATTAGCTGGTACTGGCTGCTGAGGGAAGGGAGAAGCACAGGGGAGAACCAGGCACAGGATAATCAGTGAGCTAGCCAGGCAGCCGTGGACAGCGGCGCTCCGTTGGAGATGAGTGGACGGTTAAGGGAAATATCTAAAAGATGAGTAGGACGTGATAATTGATCAGCTGGGACAGAGGTTAAGGGGGAGGGCTGGGTATTCAGAGCAGTGGTTCTCAAACTTGACTGTGCATAAGAATGCCCTGGAAGGCCCCACCCCCAGAATTCCTGATGCAGCAGGTCTGGTGTGGGGCCTGAAAACGCGCACTTCTTACGAGCTCCCAGCTGACGCTAATGCTGCGCATCCCGAGACCCCACTTTGAAAACCACTGCTCAAGTGGGGCGTCATGGTTCTTAGCTTAGACTGTTCGTTGGGAACACCTGAGGAGTTGTTTTTTCAGTGACTGATGCCTGAGCCTCACCCCCAGGGATTCTGATTAAATTGCTACAGGGTGTAGCCTAGACACTGGGCGTTTTTTTCTTAAAAAGTATCTGTTTTGGCATCTTTGGTTTTTCTTCTTTTTTTTATTGATGTATATAGTTGGTTTACAATGTGTTAATTTCTGGTGTACAGCATAGTGATTCAGTTATATATATATTCCTTTTCATACTCTTTTTCATTAAAAGCTATTATAAGCTATTGAACATAGTTCCCTGTGCTGTACAGTAGGACCTTGTTGTTTATCTGTTTTATATACAGTAGTTAGTATCTGCAAATCCCCGCCTCCCAATTTATCCCTCTCCACCCTCTTTCCCCTCTGGTAACCATAAGTTTGTTTTCTATGTCTGTGAGTCTATTTTTATTCTGTAAATAAGTTCACTTACATCCTTTTTTTTCTTGGATTCCATATATAATTGATAACATATAGTATTTTTCTTTCTCTTTCTGGCTTACTTAGTATGATGATCTCCAGGTCCATCCATGTTGCAGCAAATGATATTATTTCATTCTGAGTAGTGTTCCATTGTATAAATACACCACAACTTCTTTATCCAGTCATCTGTCGATGGACATTTAGGCTGTTTCCATGTCTTGGCTGTTGTAAATAGTGCTGCTGTGAACACTGGGGTGCAGGTGTCTTTTCAAATTCGAATTCCCTCTGGATATATGCCCAGGAGTGGGATTGCTGGATCATAGGATAGGTCCACCTTCATTTTTCGAAGGAAACTCCATGCTGGCTCCGTAATGGTTGCACCAGACTGTGTTGCCACCAACAGACACTGGGCATTTTTAAAGCTCCGGGTGTGTGCTTCTTTTGTGCAACTGAATACCAGCCAAATACCAATTAATTATATTAGGAAGACAGGCAAAGGAGCCATTTTGGCATTTCTTAAATTTATGAAAATTATTTCCTAATATTTCCTATTTTCTAGTAAAATCAGGTAGGTCAGCCAACAAAAAGTAAGTGTCTCAGAGGCTCTCTGTCCTTAAAATAGGTTTTTGTTTAAACCATAATCCCCATCGTGTTTCATGGGGAGAGGGACTGACTGTGTGGATTCTGTATTGAGATGCGTCATTGTGTGTGTCCTCGTATGTGTGGGAATATATGGTCGATCCATTTGGAAGATCAGTATGAGAGTTGATTACTATCTAAGAGGGCAGATGCTGAAAAGAACGAAGAGACACTGTTTCCAACACAAGGCAAGAGGAAGCAGGAAAAAACCACACATTTGTTGACTTCCTACCATGTACCAGATGCTGTGATAGGTGCTTCGTAGATGGGATTTCATTTAATGCTGACAACGGAAGGAACAGTAAGACATCACTATCTCTATTTTATAGCTGAGGGATCTGGGATTCAGAAAGAGCCCAAGGTAAAGAGGGATTTAGAGCTGTATTTGCCTGGTTCTTGTGAAGACTGTGTGCTTTTCATGAATTCTCATGGGATGAGAAATTGGCTATCAGGTATGGAGAGATCTAGTCACCGTTGGGCATCAGGTGCTTGGATTCGAGTCCTACCTCTACCCTCAACTGGTTGTGACACCTTGAGTGAATCACCACATCTCTTGGCCTCGATTTCCTGATCAATAAAATGGGGATAAACCCTGTACCTAGCTCACTGGATTAAGTGAAATAACACAAGGCCTGCGTATGGAAGATGGAGAATGTTAACCGTCATTTTCTCCCTCCTCTTTATCATTATTAGCAGTAAAATGGCAGGAGTAGGCTCATCTCCCCTGAAATCCCCTCGGTTTATAAATTCCGTGATTAAGAATTTGCTGGTTTCTTCGGTATCGGCAGCTTCTTTCTGAAACCCTTCAACTAGTGACCTCACCTTAAAAACTGGTCTTTGCTGAAATCAGCCACCCCCTCGCTGTCCCCCTCCCAGCCCCACCATGTCCGAGCTGGATCCGTGTCGTGCTGGCTCTTGCAGGGGCTCCCTCGGTCTCTCCGGCCGTGTGGCTGTGTTCAGCACCTGCATGAGAGCCCTCGCAGACCAGCAGGATTTCCACCCAGCGGACACGCGTGCAGTGATAACTGGACCACACTTGGCAGCTTCGATGCTGATGATCTTGTCCTGTGATCTGATAGCCTGCAGGCTTAAAGATTGTCCTGGATGCAGTTTGGAGTCATGGGAAGAATGAGACTTGTTCTACACCCTGGGTATGTGATGCTGGCTTGTGGCTTCACTTCTTGGAACATCAAATTTTCTCATCTGTGAAGCTGGCTTTTGTGAGTAGTGGCGTGTGTACAGTACATGATCTAGTGTGCAGCACTGAGCAGCAGTTAGGAACTGTCCTAATGGCTCTGTTTGGGAAGCTGGTGATAAATTTCAGGGTAGACTGAGGAACAGTATTGCGTAGAACTTTGGAGAGTGCTAATCATGACTTTACAAGCCTTTTACAGTAGATTTGATTTGCAGTCACTGGGTGCTTCTGTCACTGTGTAAGTAGCATGTTTCAGGAGCAACTTCAGCATCCCCCCAGACACACTTCTAAAAATTCTCCTCAACATAGTCTGGGACAGGACCTCAGACACCTTCACATACACAGCTGTCCCACAGCAGTGGGGGGACCACATGGTGTGGCAGAGTCGACAGCATTCCTTTTCTTATATGCTTTCTGGTACCCAGCAGGTGAATTCAGCCTCCCGCAGACATGGGAGTGAGTGTCCACAGGGCTTTCTGCCAATGTTTGCAACCTGCCTAGTTGGAAGCCTCTTTCCAACTGCCTGAAAACATGTTTTGGCTTCTGTATCCTGATTTCTTATTCCATGGCTTACTCTTGGAGTTAGAATCAGTTACTTACTTTCAATTAAGTAGAGTTTTAACATGCAAGACAGTTTTACCCCAATGCCAATTATGGGATGGACATAAATAACATAGGATCAGATTTCCTTGGTTTCTACCAGAAAAGCTGAAGCTGATGTCCCAACAATCTTGTGGCTGTTTTCCAGACAAGCGTTTCTCAAAGTGGGCTCCAGGGACCACTCCCATCAGAATTTCATAATTGTTAAGTGCAGAGTTCCAGGGTCCCCCAATTCTACTAAATTGGAATTTCTAGATCTCAACAGAGAAGCTGCAGTTTAACTCACTCTTTAGGTGATTCTTGTTCATGTTGTATTATTCTTTTCTCTTTTAATTTGAATTGCTATAAAATATTACTAGCACAAAATTTTTTAAAAATCAAACAACATTAAAAGGCTCATAATAAAATTCAGCTACCCCTTCCTTTTGTCTGCCCGGATCCATTTCCCAGAGGTTACCATGTAAACTTTTCTTTCTTTCTTCTTTTGTTTTTTACCTATTTCTGGATAATGTGCTAACAGTGTAACTGTATGTCATATCGATTTCAGACATTATCTGATGACTTCCTATAATGACTGACGAATATTTAGCAACTTTTCCAATGTAGTCATCCATCCTTACCTTCCTGATATAGTCCCTTGTGTTTTCATTAAATCGAGAATTAGAGCTGCTAATTTATGACTATGTAAAGATCACTTAGCATGAAGCCAAGAAGGGACCTTGAATATCTCTTTCTTATTCAACTTCTGTTTTATCTTAGACTTTCAGCTCTGCTAAGCAACCATCAATTTCACTTTCCAAATAGTCAAATACATCAAATCCTTAGTATTTTCTCTCCCTTGCCCTGAAAGACTTCACCCCACTCTTCTGCTTTGCGTGGACTCTTAATTCTGCTTTCCTTGTTAGATTTCCTTTTACTTGGTTCCATGCCTTCCTCTTTCTTAGTTTACTTACTTATTTGGAAAAAGCACATCCTCCAGTAACTTCCCTAAGAACCAGTGCACTGGAGATACGATTTTTCAGTCCTTAAATTCCCCAGGTGTCTTTATTCTGTCCTTGTACTTGATTGATGGTTTGTACTGGGTTGAAAAGTGTTTCCCCCTCCAAATTCATGTCCACCTGGAATGTCAGAATGTGACCCTATTTAAAAACAGGGTCTTCACAGACATCACTAGTTAAGATGAGGTCATACTGGATTAGGGTGGACCCTCAGTTGAATGACTGGTGGCCTTCTTTGAAGGCTATGGGAAGACATAGAGACACACACAGAAGAAAGAAGGTCATTTGAGGACAGAGGCAGAGACTGGAGTAACGCACCTCAAGCCAGGGAACACTCAAGATTGCAGACAACCATGGAAGCCAGGAAAGATACATGGAACAGACAATCCCTCAGAGCCTCTAGGAAAAATCAACCTGCCAACACCTTGATTTTGGACTTCTGGTCACCATAACTGTGAGAGAATAAATTTCTGTTGTTTTAAGCTACACAGTGTGTGGTACTTTGTTATGACTGTATCAG